>NW_026712908.1:2400000-3600000 GCF_030625045.1 Achroia grisella
GAATACAGAATTGCGGGAAACAGTTATTCATAAAAAAACACATATCCTAATTAGCATACTATAATTACCAGCGGGTTGCCAGTTAATTATAAATAGACAGTTGCCTAGTAACTACTCATATTAAAGTAATACTTGATACCAAGTTGAACTTCATCGTAGTTATTGACACTGCACCAGGTGTTTAGTACAAAACGTACCCGTCGGCCACCTGTTAATATCTTTTATTCATACGAAATTCTCATCTAGTCAGGGATGCCAACATTACGAAGATCGTAGGACAAACACGGTATTTCTGGCTTTCCAGACGCGGACATTTTATCCTCGTATACGATATGAGATTTTAAGTTACAAAAATCGCTGTACGTGAGTGAAATTAAGCTAATTAATATTTCTACTTTCTTCGTACGAGACTTAATATTAAAATGTTGGCAACCCTGCATGTAGCTGTTAAATCATACGCGCAACTGGTTCCCTGGATGGTAGGTACAGTCGCCAGAGAAAGCGAATAACCGCTGATCATTTTCAAATACGTTTCTCGCACGCTCTAATCATACAAAACATATTGACGCTATAAGAAAATTTGATCGTAATCTAAACCGTATATATAAATATTAGTTCGTGTATATATTTATTTTATGTCTAAATTAATGGAATAAATTCGAAATTATCTGTCTGTTTGTTTGTAACCTTTTCACGACTGAACGGCTGAATGGATTTTCACGAGGATGGACATAGGCTATCTTTTATTTTATATAAACAGACAAGGTAAGTTAGTATTATAAGAGAGACACTCACTGCATTCACTTTTGCAATATTAGTAGGGATAAAGATAAAAGTTATGATATTTTGTTTGAATTAGTTTTAAAAATGTTACCCAATTAAATTATTTTAATTCAAAAAGAAAATACAACCTTACATGTATGATGGTGGCTAATCGCTAGTGTTGCTACCACACATTTATTTATGCAAATTTTCATCATCATACAGCCATGATGTTATGATAAAAGTGTAATAAAGAGTAGTAATCAAATAAATAAAGTCGATTTCATATAAATGCATAAAAAACAGACTCAAACAACTATCTATCATTTATTTATAAAGAATTTATTTTAAAATAGAACTGAATAATGTTAAGAAATTTATGTTTTATTTCATTTACAACTTAGCTAAGAAAATGAGGTGTATCGCTTCAAGTGTACTTAGTTACACTTTTTATCCATTATCCATAATTTGTGGTGTTGCAGAGATAAAATGTTGCAAGTTTACAACCAGTTTCACATTTCAGATTCAGATGCAGCACCTGGCTGGCATTGAAGTTTTATTTTTCTTGTACTTACGTTAAACAAGCACTTTAAGCATGATACGAGTATTGGAAGTGGAAGAGAGATGAAGCAATAGTATGAAAGGTTATGTTATGATCTAAGAAAAATATCTTATTCTTAGGTATATAGTCTATAGTCCGAAATAGTGGCCAAACGCAGGCTTGCGACGTAATGTTTTCTTTTGTAGACTGTAACTATACTGATACTGATTTTGAAGTTTTTAATGATAATAAAAACTAACTACCTATAAAAATTGAACTTTGACGCATTACACATATTTTTATAACAATATAAATTATTAAAAAGAATACGAAATTTTATTATAGCTGGCACTTGCAACTTAAGAATAATACCTACAGACCTACATATTGAACGCTAATAAAAAAATATTTTGTATAAACTTGACCACGTTCTATATCTACTTAATACGTAACGACACTCGTTAACACAGATCTCAAATGCAATGTCTTGTTTGAATGATAAGAAAAGAAATAAAACATTAAAACATCATTAAAAACCAATGTAACGCACATGCGCATGTTTTTAGGGTTCTATGGTTAGAAGAAAGAAATGAAGCACTTAATATCATAATAAAAAGTAAAAAGGAAAATAATTGACGAAATATGCATCATAAATATAAATCTGTAAGGCCACCATAAGTGATGACATAAATGATGACATCGTTTGTAACTACATTCAAATCCTTTTAGTCGATGTATCGTGTCGTAGTGTCGGTTTCCCAGCGATCAACTGATTTTGGGGGTCGGCGAGGTCTAAAAATCGAGCCCTATTAACACAAGTTCTTTTTATTATTTTTAAAACTCTCAGGATAGGTTCGTAATTAGATTAGAGATCGGGATAAATCATTTTAAAAAATCTCTTAGTCAAAATAGTTTGGGAATTCGGATAGATAGATTGATCGTGGAATGAAGGTGTTTTATAACTAGTGACATTCTTAGCAAACGTTACCATTTCAAATATGTAAAAAAATCTCCATTAAGTAAAATTATTTTTAATTATGGCAACAGTATGCAAACGCAGTGAAGTGTAATGTGCAAATGAAGTTAAAACTGTAATTGGGACAGAACCCAGTTAATTTGAGTTACACGCACTTGATGGGTTTTTTATCCATCCACATTGTTATTGCGTGTAGCATGTTGACATATTTATTATAGCGGTGATAGATTTATGAGACATTATTTATTATGTTCATAATAAATACCTAATTTAAAATGACCTACATATTATAACAAATTCTTTAAAATACCTAAATTTTTGCACAATTTATTCTCATACTTCGATAGATAGTTATCTGCTGTAGACAGAACTAATAAGACTTTTTCGGGCATTGCATTACTCTCTGTAATCCTTATAAATGGAAAAGTGTGTATAAGGAATAATATAAAATATAATAGTTAGAGTTATAGATTTTGGGATAAGTACATTTAGTAAGACAAAAAGTATGGCTTATCTAGGTCGATGAAATGTTCAGATCATAGGAAGGAGTAGATAGCTAATAAAAACTAAGTACTATTTTTTCCTATGCTTATAATAACGTTAATGCAATTAACACACGTTTTCCGTCGAAAAAAGTAATTAATGACATTGAATGTGCATGTGTTTGTCTTTTATTACGCAAAACGAGACATGTGAAGTTCAGTGGCCCTTCCTTGGTTATCTCACGTACAATATTTATATGTCTTCGACCAACCACAGACAACAGATAGCTATTGTTCATTGATCTACATAAAAATGGTTTGTATTGGAATTTTTCTTTTTTTTCATATTTATTATTTTATAATATATTTTTTTATTTTATAATATATTAATTACGACTGATATTATTTGTCTTATTTTAATGAGCAAATATAGCTCCAAAACAGGAAAACGATAGTGTTAAATTTTATTTTCAGTTTACTAACTTATAACTACATATATAGTAAGAATGTCAGTAAACAAAGAAATGAATGAACCAGATTATACCAGAGGTCATTTTGTGCATCTGCAGGCTTACCTCAGTCTGACCTACTTCAGCCGCCAAGCAGCTTGCTTTATAGGCGGTGGATAAGAGGCAACATAATCTTCTAGAATGGCAACATCTGAGTGGTATCGCGGGTGTCACATAATAACATCATGTTCCTAATGTTGTTCATCAAAAGAAGCGACGGTTATAGATTAAAAAAAAATTGGTATGGCATGACATTTTTTTGCAATTTATTTTATTAAGAGAATAAAGTATGTAAGCTATATTAAATATTAATTTATTCTCTACAGTACAATCATATACTATTCTTAACACAATCCTCTTCCTAGTACGCGCCATTCATTAGCTGCATGGTAACAATAGTACGTTCTGTAGATATCGTAATGAAAGTCGTTGTTATGCATCGAGCCTACAACCATACGTGGAAATCCAGTCGGCGTCCGCCACGGCAGTCCGCAATGCATTTTACTCGATGTTTACTAATAAGAGCCATCATAGGTCATTGACTCGGACCTGCAGTCTAGACTACACCACGTACCTATCGCAGCAATCAGCATCGGGAATCAATCGTAAAGACTTTGTGGTAGGTTATAGTGCGGAGCTAAACCTACACTTACGTTGCAGAGTACATAACAATATTTTGTATACACATAACAATTTTTACAAACTTGTGTTATAAAGCAAATCCTGTAAAATCTATAAATAATTGGTAAGAATAAAGCAAATTTACTATTTTCGTCTTTATGTCAACTTCTGTTGAGGATGCAATGATAGTGATACAGTTTTTACTATTATTTCAAGATTTTTATAACGCTAGGGGTAAACCCACTCCTAGTACAGGGATAGTTATACCTACAACCATCGTTATATACACTGTACACCCGAGCAAAGTCTAGATGGGTCGCTTGCTAATTGCTTATGAAAATGTTCTACATTATATTTCGTGCGCTGTATAGTGTTTTTATTTTTATTTTAGTTCTAGTTTCTGGTTCATACAGCTTGTTCTTTGACTAGACTTTAGCATAGTGCAGATAACACAGGCATTAAAACATTTGTTTATTTAAAAAAATATATTTTATTTCAGTCAAAGAAATTCAGTGAAATTTTTCTACAATCAATTGTTTTATTGAATACAATCATGGTTCGTAAATGATCTTTAGTGATTTGCATGCCTACAAGCTCTAACAACAATAAGCTATTGTTCTTAGATATGCATGTCACTCGTACGTACACTTTAGCTTTAGGACGCCATTTTGTTCCTATTCTTGAAGATTATTCATGTTAATTATAAATCAACCACAGCGAATACAATCTCAATTCGCTTAATAAACAGCGCTGTGAACCCGGGACCTCCACATTACTGGGCATTAAGCAATTTAGCTCATTAATGGGAGCAAGTGCTTGATTGTGGCAATCGCAGTGTGTCATCGTATCGAGCGATATGTTGATACGTGACCCGACCTCGCCTCGCTAAACTTAACTATTTATAAATGCATATATTCACTAGTCTGCGATGTCTGGTCTGAATGGACATTCAAATTTGAAATTTTTCTTAGAAAATATTCATGCAAGTGCTAAAGAGAAAACCTTTGGGGAAAAATATTCTACTTTAGATTCTCGACCTAAAAGTTGGCGATTTTCATTTTGCTACCGCTGCTTTTTCTTCGAACTATCCTAATGCTGTTGGACAAAGCTTGCCTTTGCAGCTTCAGTGGATGTTAATGGGGGCGAATGTAGAGTAAACTTTAAAATTTTAAAAGTTTCAATACTTGGAAGGAGCTGCTGAAGGCTAACATCTGACTGACGGATACGACTTTACTCGGAGAGTCCTGATGTTTATCTTAAACTACTGCTCTAATTTATAATGTTCAGCGCCTATCTAATACTTGGTGGCCTTGAATTTTTATTATAAATAAAGAAATATTTCCTTGTAGATATAGTTTTCGTATTTATTTTGTCAAAGACCTAAAATGCAATAAATGAATGATTTGCATCTAGAGCCATATAAACAATATTAAAGTTAAAATATGATTTTCTCACATAATTATTACTTATACCTTCTTTAAATAATAAAATACTGTCACCCCCTAAAATAAATCTATGTCGAATAAGACGTACCTAGTATTAATAACAGATAATTAGTATAATAGATACAATATTCGGTTTACCAAGCGAGTTCAGCAACTCAATAACCAGAATTGTCACAAGAATCACTAGGACTGTTATACTATAGGGTTGTATCTACGTATCTGAATTAGGAGAAAGATCCAGATAGCTATAATATTACTCGAATTCTGTTCCATCCGGTTAGATCTATACATCCCAGTACGTCACTGCAAGTGTAACAGGTAATTTTAGTTTTTAATATTTTGTGAAATGTTTGTCTATGCCTATTACTTCACATTGGTGCAGGTACTAATAAAAAATAAGAGCAGATCTTTATTATACAGTACGACTTCTTTCAGACAATAATTACCTTATTCTGATAATCCATAACAAATTCGAATTGTCTTTTCTAGATAGAATTAACTAATTAGTCTTATAATGCAATCGTTCGATTTTAATCATATGGATTACGGTCTGTGTATAAATAAGCTCCTATGACAACCCTATGGAGCCACATCTCGGCAGACATCGACACGACACGTGTGGTTGAACAAACTGGTTTATCCGGAATGACGTTGAACCTCGTGCGTTCAAAACACGAAGACTTTATAAAACAGAATCATCATAGACAGACTCTGAAAGATGTTCAACAATGAATAGGTAGATAGACTACCTATTACGTATACCTACATGGAAATATTTTTATCTTCATCAAATAGTCTCGCTTTCGTTTAATTATTACTTGTGTCGTATTGTCACAAGATAATAGCAATAAAAATATAAAGAATAATGGATAATATTTGATATAAATAAGAATATGTACTTATTTTTTAATCCTGAATTACATAGAAACCATTGTTGCGTCTAATGAAATTGTAAATAAATAATACCAGGGTGCTCGTAATTTTTTGCGAGTTTTATACGTAGATATATATATATATTAACATAATAACACATTGTATTATATTAACATCTAAATAGGGACATTGTAGGACAATACATTTTTTAAATAGTGGAAGTGTTTGTTAATAAGGTGTGTTATGGTTTAGACTTTTCTTATAGCAAAATTCTAACTAACGCTAACGAAATGTACGCTAACGATTTTTTACATTTTAGTATTCTTGTAATACATAGGAATTACATAGTTTATTTTCAATTATGTATATGTGGACAGCAGAAAAACATACCAAGAAGTTCACAACCGTAAGATTTCGTTCCGCAAAGAAACGAACTTCAATCATGACTGAACATAAACAAACAGACACGGAAATATAACTATGGACTGCAAAAATAAACAAAACTGGGGCGGAGAGATTGCATAACATGTGTGTACACCCTTTAAAAAAATTTCCTTTTTAAAGTCGGTTGCATACCAGAATAGGTTTACTGTCATCATATATCTGTGCAAATAATTCTTATCTGCACAGAGTAGTCTCACTTTCAAGCAATAGGTCGTGTTATCACGAGATCATTCAGAATATTGATAGAATAGTAACATAAACGTTGACCATACCGTTATCAATGTACAAATTGCTATTAGTTTCAATGTTTCATTGCTTAATCATTATTTACTTACTTTCAGTTTCGTACAATAGAGAGAAAGTAGCAATAATCAATATTTGCTATTGTTGCTATGAACTGATCGATCAATGCTCTCTACGTATAAACAAAAGAGATTGATTGCATTCTATTTGAGACGTTTCTTTTTACAGAATAATAATCCTTTTATGATAATATTAAAGCTCAAAATCCAAATATATATTTTATATATTTAGAAAATATGTTAGGCATTTTTTATGCAACTGATAGATATAGGTTATCACCAATAGAAAACTATTGTGGTAAAAAAATCTGATTAAACTAACTTTTAAAACATATACTAAGATGTCACCATATTTATATTAACTTTAAGAGCTTTAAGAGAGTCTACCGGTTTAGCACACAGTTTTACTTCCGATGATCGCAGGTTCGATTCCTCGGAGGGTGCAAACATTAGTACTCATGATTATCTACGATGATTTGTATCGGTCGGAGTATATTCTATGTATACTATGTACGTACTTACTAAAAGTATTTATATCAATTGTCTAGTATCCGTAACATACCTAAGTTCTGCTTACCGTGGGACTAGATGGCACTGTGTTAATTGTCCAAGGTTATTTATTTATAATATTTATTTATATATAGTGTTAAACGAGTGTTTTTATACCACATTATATTACCTGTCAGAATGTAAACATTACTATGAAAATAAGTACCTATGATAAATGGTACTGAGTACGATTTCTATTTATTTCTTCGATAGCTATTTGATTAAAATATTTTGAAATTGTATTACAATGTGGATGTAACGGTTAACGGACAGGCATGCCCGCATCGTGTTTTTTTATTATGCAACGGAGTGGTTCGACGGTTTTTAAACGGAACGATGAAAAGGTCGAGGGTCTCTAGTTCTCACAATAAAATTATTATAATCTTTATCTACAGCATTTATCTGTTACAATTAAACGTCCGTACAATGATAAAACAAAATTTTGATCTTTAGAGGTGCCATTTTCAAAATGTCTTAACAAAACTTTAATCTACTGTAATATAAATAAAGACAGTTGCAAATCACTTGTTCAGATTTGACGAAGATTTCGCGTGAATAGTATAATAGTAGATAAATATCTACAGTCGATTTGAAAACAGCCCAATTCAATGATAAACATTCTTTAATTTAATGATGTAAGTACCTATGTCATTTTTGAAGTTATTTGAAACAATAACAAAATGAGTAATGGCAGCCAATCACAGTTTTGCCAGAACGCAGTCCTCGGTTGCTTTTGTAAATTGCAAGCAATGCGGCACCAACCGCTAGGTATCTTGTTATTCTACATTTTATAAAAATTATACCAAGTACGAACCTTTCTCTTTATAGTTGACATTTAAAAAACATTTTTTAACAATGTTTTACGTAATGTTTGGTTCGACAACACCTACGAGTACATTGACATACCTACTAAAGATTATAATAAAGCAAAAGGTCATTTTATAATAATATTATTCATTATTTTGTATAACTATGTAATATTATCTTATCTGTGGTATAACTATTCGCACATTACATTCTTCTAGTGTGTTAGATTTTGCATACTTTTATGAATACGACGGCCTACGACGGCCTAATACTACTTTACTATCGATGTTTGTATATTCGATACCTCGCACTACACAATGTATTCATAAGTATTATTGTTTGTATTGGTCTAAGTATTTTCTATATATATTATGTATGAATTAAATGTTTGTGTTTACAAAAAAATACTTATTTAAGTAATTGCATTAGTTACTCAGCATAGTTAGTTAGCAGCATATTACAAACTATGGTTAGTTTACGACTAGATGACGAGACGACTGTGTGAATTGTTCTGGGTTATTATTACTTATAAACTAGTTATATTATACAACTAGCTTATAATCCTTGACTTCGTTTAACGTTTTCTATTCCAAATAGGTATTAATTGTATGCGAGATGTCAAGACGATTGGTTGAGTAGTTAAGGTATGAAAGCGTAACAAACAAAGTCACTTTCGTATTTATCATATTAGTTAGTATAGATAATCATAATTACATACATACTTGTAGCGTACTTTAATAGAGATAATGCGCATGGCACTTACAATGGTGATAATATGCTAAATTATGCTAACATATGCTGAGTCAAAGTTTGTAAAACTGATCCATCTGATTGCATACTTTATTAATTAACTCTGTGTGATAAGGTAAAAAAAATAAAAATTTGAATTCTACATCGTAGGCAATAAGTTTAGCAAATGGTTAATAGGAATCTTAATATAGTTACATATATTTTTATATTATATATTAGTAGTGCCCGCATTTCTCCCGCGTGATTTTTATAGCCCATGTGTTATTCTGATATAAAATAAAGCTTTATTATTGTAGTTTTATTATATCCATTCCGAAATTTTTGCGTGAAAGAGTAACAAACACCCATCCATCTCTTTTCAATCACTATTGGTAACGATTCTTTTCACCTGTTAATTATTGTCTAGTAACAGGTAGGTGTTATGATAATGTACAGGATAAACAGATACATATATATTAAACTTAATGTGGATAATTTATGCCGCAATGTTTTTTTGCTTTCTCTGACTGAAAAGAAATGCTTAGTAATTATACGTATCTACCGAAGACAAGTGAAAGTAGACAATTTATTCGCCATTTGTTGTAGTACAAGTGGTGCAATTAAATTCGCAACCTGTTGTTTATTGATAAATTACTTATAATTTTGTATTGCATTTACATGTTGAGAAATAAGTTGAATATTTTTTACATAATTGAAATTGTAAACACACGGGCAGACCCACTTAATTTTATTTCTTTATTTATTTGTTTAAACCGGAGGTTAGGGGGCGAGTGCAGATGGCAATCCAAACCCGCGGAAGGACTTATGGAGCGGCTGAAGGCGAACTCCTGCCTGACGGATATGACTTTGGTCTGAGGGCACCACTAGGGGTTCGAACCTCGGCTCAGGCCGTCGTAATTTCGATCCCTGTTTAAATTGGACGGGGGATCGATCGGAGGAGCGCCCGGGCAGCGTTGAATGCGCGATATTGTGTGTTTGAGGTCGTCGTCTTCGCCGGCGAGGACGGTGTCGTGTGTGTGTGTAAAAGTGTGGTCGGGGTGGTACAATGTGATGCGTATCAACCATCATACGTAGATATTCCTAAAGGGGCGTGAGGTTCTCAAATGGAGTACAGTCCCCCAAAGCAAGTCGCTGACAATATACATAGGCGACACAAGAGATTTGTTTTTTTTTAATGGATATACAATATATAAAATAGAGCTGAAGATCGTGCCCAATGGCGTGCCCTGGGAGAGGCCTATGTACAGCAGTAGACTGCTGATGATGATGATGTTGATGATATAAAATAGTGCCTGTCTGCGGTAACGCTATACGCTAACTAATATAGAGGATGATAGGATGATCACAAAATCAGTTACACCTTTGTGGCGATTCACCAGGAACACGACGGTTTTAAGGAGGGCCGTGTGGAGATCAACCTGATAATTATAATAATCTCAGGATAGTTCATACAATGCCATCTAGACACAAATTAAGCTAGCTAGATCTTGTGTTATGGATATTAACTGATACAAATACATAGATATATATTTTTTGTAAATACATACATAATATACATAGAAAACACCCAGACCGATACAAACAATCATGAATACAAATGTTTGCACAGGGTTAGGAATCGAACCGGCGACCATCGGAGGTAAGGCGGTGTGCTAAACCACTAGACCACCGTTGGCGTCCTGTCATATGCTAACAATATATCAGGTCAATCTCAACGCTATTACGGGCTATTATTATACTAATAATACGCTCCCTCCGATGACACAGTACTAAGTCAGTCTGACTGTTGATCTTCCAGTCACAATATAGTGGCATTACTCATACCTGTCTACTTAGTTATTTGCTTATTGCGAGTCTTTGTGTATGCAACTTATTTTTAGCTTATCGCATTCAGCATTTGTTCCCACAATGTCTTTTATAGGTTGCTCGTTCAAGTTTTATTCTTTCGCCCTTTAATTTAAAAGTATATCAGCTAAAACATTTACATTTTTTTTCATTATTGATCATTCTGTCATGTTCTCTTAATGGAAGTTATGGTATAGGTATAATACTTGATGGAAATTCATCAAGCATGGCTAACATTTTCAGTTGAGAATATTTCCTTGTTTTCTACTTATTACCTACGGCAAGAATTTTCTGTTGTCAGATACTAGATTTTTAACTTACTTTTTATTATACATATACCTAAATATTATTTTATTTTATTTATTTTTATTTAAACTCTTTATTGCACCAGACAAAGAAAACACACAAAATGATATAATACATAAACTGATACAAAAGGCGGTCTTATCGCTAAGCAATCTCTTCCAGACTACCAGTAGAGAAAGTAACATTAAGATAAGAAAATAGTAGGTGGTTAATGAACATAAATATACATTTGTACATAAATATATCTATTAATATATATAATAAAATATAAACATACGTAAAATTATATAACGTTATAAATATAAATGTATGCAGGTCAAATATTTTTAAACAATTTTATTTTCTTATATTGACCATTCTGTTGTAATTTCTTCTTTAAGATTTTCTTTTACGTTTAGTATGATTCTATGAATCTCTCTGCACTAGCGTGAATAATTATTGTGGCGTGATTGAATGAATACAAGAATGTAATATCTAACAAGATTACTTACTAAGATTAAAAAGCTTATACGTGATTCCAATTAAAATAGGATAATAGTGTATTATAGAAAATTGACATTTATTAAGTATATAACGAAGCATTATAGTATTAAGTAATGATTTGAGTAATTTACTTATAATAATATAGTTAATTCTATACTATTTAGAAGTCTTGTTGATTATTATTTTATATAATTTTTTTTTCAGTACATATCACACAGTGCCCTCTAGACCCAAGTTAAGGTAGCTAAAGCTCGTGTTATGGATATTAGAGCAGTAATATAAATCCATAGATATATTTTTTTTCTGTAAATACATAACCGTTCGAAGATCGAACCCGCGACCATCGGAAGTAAGGCGCTGCTGTGCTAAACCGCTAGACTACTAAGTCCAGTCAAATTTATGGTACTCGTATTTATTGTCATTTAGGTATTATCCTTTACATTTGTTACGTCATCTACTCCTCGTTATTACTATGTCATAACAAAATTTATTAAACAATCTGTCCCATGTCTTGTCTAAAATATATCTTGCTTAACAAGCTTTTTCGAACTCTAAGCGTCGGAGGTCGTGGTGAAATGAGCAACCCCACGATTACCATTAACATTCCACTACGAAACAGTACTTTAGATTATGGTTTACTTTTTTATTTGGAGTGCCGTGGCCGTTCTGAATCGAATACGCCGCCTATAATGGACGCTGACTAAGAATTCATAAAAAATAATGGTAAGGTACGATCCGAGCACCGGGCACCGGGCGCACGGCGCTCTTCTATCCCAAAAGGTAATCGCTTTGAGGTATATATTTTTTTCTTTTTCCTGGAAGGCATAGACACAAAGAGTTGATGCAGCTGCCGAAGTACAGCTGGTACAAAAGAATAAACATTTTAAAAAACATACTTATGTATTCTAGTTATGTTGTTTTATTTAGAATACATATAAGCATGTATTTTCTAATTACTTGATGGTATGTATTTGCGTAGACATTTCAAATAATTACTATGAGAAATAAAGTAGCTGTTAAAGGATCTATCTAATAATATGTTGTGTATCTACGTCTATGTCTCATATCCTGTAATTTCCTTGCCTTATCTCGGACCCTACAAGGTAGTTAAGCAAGCTGCTTAGCGACTGAACTAGATGACTTTTTGAATCTTTTATTCGTCTTAGACTATCAAGACCATTACACCACAATAAATGAAATACAACTAAGGAATGTTAACTAATAACTACTGACAAAGTGACCGATAAGTAGGTAATTATGATAATGAGACAATTTGTTTTAGTTACATCAGTGGGTAATTGGATCATTGGGCCGGGTGCCGTTCTTAAAAGAGACCGAAAAGTGGCCTGGATAGATTGCAACACCTCTCTACCAGTCCCCGGGTGGATGTTTGTCGAAAGAATATAGGACAGTCATGTTGCAATACACAACAAACGTTCTAGAAAGTTTCATTCAGATTATTTTATTAGCGTTCTGTTTACACAAAGACCGCAACATTGCGCAAATATGAAATAAACGAGTGAGACTACAAACAATCAGATAGAAGTTGTAGATAAGTGTATTGACATACCCAGACAGTAACACCTGGGTTTATTATTATAGTATCTATCAAATATCTCAAAATTACCAGTGATTTTCTCAACTTTATTGAGATAATAAATATTTATTCATCATCTGCTTCTTCCTTATCCCATTTATTTGGGGTCGGCGTAATATGTTTTTCGCTTCCATTCATCTCAGTCATCGTGTTATTTACTTCCTTTCTTACCATATCATCTTTCACAAAGTCCATCCATCTCTTTTTCGGCCTTCCTCTGCCCTTATAACCATCCACATTCATATGTAACACCTTTCTTAAAAATATTTTTTATCGTGTAAGAATGAGTAGGTTATAGTTACTAGTCGATCAGCGTCACATTTTTCCCGTTTTTGCGACATTCTTCATTACACCTCCAGCTATTATTGCTCGTAGTGTGATCTAATATAGCCTAAGCCTTCCTCAATGGGCTATCCGACAGTAAAAGAATTTCCTAAATGGGATCAATAGGTAGTAAATTTAAACTCGCAAACTTTATAAGACAATATTTGTAATTATTTAATGCAATTTTGTCTGCAGTTCGTAGTTTCTAATAAGTTTACACATTTTCTTCCGTTTGTAGAAACATCTTAGTGCGAATGGCCACTTGCATCTTAAAGAATTTCGCATCCAATACGTGTCTAAATTATATGTAGGTATTTTTTTTTTTTTTTTTTTCTCTTTATTTTGGCAACAAACAGTCGTTATAAAAACATATAAATATACAAATAAAAGTAATTTTTACGATAGACATTGAGTGCCGAAAATTTTTTACTTAATTTTTTTCTTAGGTATGTAGATATTGTATTGCATGCAAACTTCTTCAGAGGCGAAAGTTTTATTGTTTTCAAGCTTTCACATTAACTTACGCACGTATTCCTCACGGAAATCATGTAATAAGTTATTGGCTATTTTGTATTGACGGTTATTTATTAGCATGTTTTTATGAGTCTATTGTATTCATTGTCATAAGAAGAAGGGGTATAAATAAATATATACAAATGTTAACAATGATCCCTACACTCGCAGTAATCATAAACTTTCTTTATAATCACAAGGATCATTGCAATATTATTTATAATTGCATTTTAAAGTTAAGAACAGTCATTCCTTGTGAATCTGGCGTCCCAATTAGGTCGAAACTTGTACAGATATCCAAAGCTCTCACCGAGGCTTTTTAGTAGGATATTATATATCTTTGAATTTAAATTTAAAATATTTTTAATATGTAGGCTACATATTTGTTAAGTGTTTTTTAACGAAAGTATTAAAGTAAACGGTAGCTAAACATTAAATAAATGTTTCGTAGGTAATAAATCATTTCATGCCTACTAATAAGACATATCAGACCGCTGCTTGTTGAAATCACCATGTCATGGAGTAAATGTTCTTGTGTTTATGTCAGTAACGCATATAAATGACTTGCTCACTAGAGTAGGCCTATCCTGAAATAATCAAGAATATATCTGCATTGTAACATAAATTCTTTTAAAAAAAATACCTATATTTTCGTTATTTACCTGTATAATAAGTATTATTAATCGGTGTTTTTTTATATTTTAAATTATTTATCCTGCATACGGCGTTATCCTGCTGTGGTACGATATATATTTTCGCTGTTTTGCGGAATCACAAAGAAGTTATAATACCGTTAAAGGGGTTTAACTTTTGTTCGGTACTCTATTCTTCCGCGGTTCTAAACAAAGTTCTGCCTTCCATTCTGCCTTTAAGTATTATTTAACTATAGGTATTATACTATAGTATACTATTTTGTATTACTGGAATAACCGATAATCTGACGGCATACCTGATGGAAAGAAACAATCTTTATATATAATTGTAGTACATGAACGTAGTGCCTTGCCAACGCATGAGAAGATATCACTGGTTTTCAAAATGACTAAAAACTTGGTGATCATAAGCGGCTAAAATGTCCTACATGAATAAATTAGTTTTGATTTATAATTTTACTGCTGCATTCCACCCTACAAACGGAAATACAGCTTACAAAGCAAGTTGCTTAGAAATAAATAAAACACAAAATACAAAGTGTAGGTATCTCAATGATTACTTAATATTTTAACTCCCATATATTTATTACCCAAGGCATTTTTTTTTAAAGAAAGCCAGCAATTAATCCAATAATTTTTATGAATAAACTTTTTAATCATAATATTCTGTAACATCATTACATCTGAAACATCTGTCTATAAATAAAAAATACTGCCCGTCTGCTAACCTGCTCATTTTGCCAGACAATTGAAAATACAAGTCTATTTATCTGTCCTTATAAACAACGTATACAAACTTGTGAATACTAATTGATTAATAAAGGATGTAAACAGTCACAATAAAACTGAACATGTATTTTGTATGCAGTCTATGACGGTGTAACACAATATTAATTACTCTCGAACATAGTAAGCACATATTAAATAGGGGCTTTGACCCGAAATAGACGTGGAACTATGCTGGGAATGTTTTTTTTTTAATATTTTTTCTAATTTATTATCCTGTGAGTGTTTGTTTAATCGTGATATGAATATATTCTACTACATACAAGTTTACGAATCTATGTAGATTCGATTTATGATAATAGACTAAAAATATTGTAATTTAAATTTTTCGATAGTTAATTTTGTTTAATATATGTTTTTCTTATAGCAAAAATAGGGGACGGTTTGAAAGGAAATAAATATTAGTAATAGGGACTAGAATAGAGATCAGTAATAGAAACATTCAGGCGATCTCTCCTCCCAACCACAGTTTTTAATGTCTGAATTGACCACGGTGGGCTATTTAATCTGATATCATCTTTCTATCAACCTGCCCGTATACTGTTAACGCAGATAGCTGCACTACACTATACGTATCCATAAAAAAAACAGACAGAGTGTTGCCGTATCAGAAATCCATATTTGACACAGTAATATTTGTATTTACTACACATACTATCAATATCGGTACTCTATACCTTGACAAAATAATAAATTGATATAGTTATGCGTCATGCATAATGTACACAGATAGACAATTTTAGCATGATATTACCAAAAATTTAAGTTTGAAGCACATATATCTGCAAACATATTTGTAGGTATCAGAACATATGACCGATAACTATAGAAAAAGGTTATAATATCAACCCAGGGATCATTTTTGAGTAGGTATACTCATGTGATCAAATAAAATTTACCTTACGGTTATTTTTCCAGATAGAATCGGCATTGTCATCAGTCCATTTATATAAAAAACTAATTCCTTTCAAACATCTATTTTAGCAAAAGTAGAAATTTATAAACTAATTATATAGTATAATTCCACCTTATAATTATGACCGATCAATTTACAATTTTGATAGCGTATTCCTCATCATCTACTTCTTCCTTATTCGATTTATTTGGAGCCGGCGTAATATATTTTTCTATTCCTTTTATCCCTCTTCGCAGTTATCTTATTATTTACTCCCTTTCTTACTATATCATCTTTCACACAGTCTATGCATCTCTTTTTCGGCCTTTCTCTGTCCTTATAATCATCCAAATTCATATGTAACACCTCCTTTATAAATATTCCTATCATTTAATAAATATTTGTTATCTACAACTGACAAAATTAATTGAAGCAAGAAATGCCTTCAATTCAACATAGATTTAACTCCAGTTTTCCTCAAGATAAGAACTTTGGCTTACTACAAAAAAATCAATCTCTCTCGATCTCAAATGCACAAAATTATCTGCGTCTTTAGATAAAGAATCATTATCAGAATCAGTATTTGCAACGATGATGAATCAAGAAGGAAATGGACGATAAATATGAGTAGCTCATTTTTATCTCGCTCAAAAATTTCATTATCCATATTTTATGGAAGTGAATAGGAAAATTTCACAATTTATTACAAACATATGATATGCACATGTACCTAGTATTGGAAGTAAAAAAGATGATCAGAAAAGAACGACCTACTGGTCGTTTCATTATTTCTATCAACTCTGTCAGACTTTTATAGTATAGGTACTACTTTACTATATACTTACATAAGTAAAATTTGGGACTCTTGGAAGGCAGGTAAATAGTAGAAAAAAGAGAACTTCGTGAAATGAAATCGAAATCGTTAGCTATGTAATGATTTACGATGAATGTGACGGCTGAAGTCAAAATCACTCAATCCACAAATACGCATGCTATGCAGTTTAAAATCACTTTTAAATAGACTGCTGTTTAACAATGCTTTGTATTGAAGGTACCAGTAAATCAATTTGAAACTTGTTTGTCATTTCCACTGGTTTAAACATAGAATCAAACAAAGTACATGAGTCAGTAAGACATATTATTGTAGTTAGGTCACATTCGTCGGTTGATTCACATATAATACAATAACTAACTTTATAACATATTCAATTTACATTTTACAAGATTACAATTTTCAGGCTAACCAAGACCTTTAAATAAAGTTCTTAAATAAAAAACTTCAACTGTAATCGCCAATCTGTTAGATTATAACTTAGGTACTTGTAACAACAATCTACATCTGTGTCACAAAAGTTTGTTACAATTAAAATGACATTACGTAAAAATTAAAATCTTACAGCAATTTATAAATTAAAGTTGAGAAAGCGTAAATGGAATTTAAGGTAAAGCAACTGGCCGCCGAGTTATTGTTACGTGCGTTAAAACGAGTTCCTTTTGTTGATAAGGCATAGAAATTAACTGGGACTGAACGGGAGACAACGCTGGAGTGTCGTTGACTCCCGGTTGTGAGGGTTTGGAATTATAGACACAATGCCAATTGAAAAAAAAAAAACACTATAGATTTGTTGATTTAAATGTTGAAATACTTTCTAGCCAGATATATAGAAAATGTCAACGTATCTGTATACCTTTGATCCTTACTACTCTTATCTCATAACTAATGTAATCCCTTATAATGGGGAGAAGGGGATTGCTAGTAATGTGGACTCGTGACCCCATTACTAGCAGTTTACCATGTCAGGTTGACCTCCACGCGGTTCCCCCTGGAAACTGTCGTAATAAATTCCTGGTGAATTTGTCACGATGGACTAACTGACCTTAACTCATGCTCATCTTATCATCCTCCACTGCTGCCCCGCCAGCGTAAACCGTTAGCGCAGGTCCCACCTGCGCTAACGCACCATTCCATTATCATCCATAAGGGATTTTTTTCCCTTATAACAATATTTTAAAACTAGCTGTGCTCGCAGTTCACCCGCATGAAATTTCTAGCCTATGTCTATTCTGATGATAAGCCAATTCTGCCCAAAGTAATGATGTTATCTCTTAGACATGACATAATGGCATATTATATGAAATAAACTTTGGTAACAGTTAAATAAATTATTTTTCGAGATTGTTTCTCACTAGAAATTTGTCACTGACAGAGTAGGTACTTTATTTTTTAGCATCATGCGAGAAGCGAATCCGCGATCATCGAAAGCAAGGCGGTGTGCTAAACCGCTAGAACCACGAAGCCGTCAGATATTGCATAGTTAACAAATTACTAAGTTTTCTCTATTAATAATTTGTTTCTGAGTTTTTAATAATAAGCAAGTACATCTTTTCAATTTTTAATAGAACTCTACCTAATTTTATATTGATTATATAGTAATTAGCACCAATAGCCGTACCCAAACTGCTTAGAATCTTTTGTGGCGCCTGATAATAGGCGCGTAAGTACGTTTTCCTGCTGGCGTTATCTAATGGCTAATGATGATTTGTGTTGCAATCACGGTAATTACATAGGTATCTTATGGATCAGGGTCGTTTGCGATAAGTCACATAAGGTAACTTATTACCATTTACATCCATAATTTTACGCTTGTACTAAGTAGTAATAAGTGTATCTACAACTACATTCTTTGTTTAGGACTTATTCTTGCTCTTATTCTTAGTTATACGTATTCTGTGACTACAAAAAACCTTTTTTACTCAGCTTATATAATATTTTTGACACTTATAATATAAACTTACCATTAAAAGTGTCATGTGCAGTCGGCAGATAGTCTTCTCGGAATGTATCTTGCGCGTATGCAGCTATCAATGAGCTTTTCCCCACTGCCCCATCACCAACTAACACACACTTTATCTTGTCCTTTTTCCCACTTTTTAACTTTCGTCTATCTCTTATTTGAAACATCCTGTTTAATGATTTTCTGCTTTTCTTATCCCGTACTGTCCACTCGTTCACTCTATCACAGCAATTTAAGTCTTCGGACACATCGTCTCTAACAACAGGACGGCGATTCGTTTCCGCCACCTCAGAGTAATCATAGTCGTCGTCATCCCGTCGAGATATCGGAAATTGGCTTGGACTATGTACGCCGAAAACAAAGGGACCGTCTCTCTCTGGTAGACGGTTAGTAAACCCGTTTGCTGGCGTCGGTGGTTTCGCATAGTGCACCGTGGGGGCTCGATACTGACTCGACAGATACTCCGCAGAAGCGTGAGGGTCGAATTTAAATATCAGTTCAGCTTCTCTGCGGTCCAAGCTCAAATCGGGGGGTGTAACTTTGTCTTGAAAGTAACCGACTTTCTCGCGAGCTCGCGTCTCTTGCAATCGTTTCTCGAGTTCGACATTCGAAGGCTTCCAGTAATCCGGTCTGTATTCGTAGGGATAGTCGGTGGGTTGGTTCCTAGATGCGTGCAACAGCCGCTGTGGTCCAGTGTCGCGAGGAGGCACGCGTGGAGGGACTACAAGAGGCTTTTGCGCGTCCACCAACAGTGGCCGGCGCGCCGACAGGTTTGTGTTCCTATTGAACATGATTTCTTCCAAGCTTGGCGACATTTGCACTGTCACGAATGGCTGTTAACAAGAAATTTACACAGACTGGGTACACTCGCGTACATCACTCGGCACGGTGATGTATACGTCGCGGGAAAGTAGCGCGTGTTTATATTCAAACAAGTACGGTCGTTTGTGTTATCACAGCGATATACAGAGCGCGACTGAGCAGCGAACGAAGCTTACATCGTGCGCTGCGGGCCGGGCCGGTAGCGGCGCTCCCCGCGCCGGTGAAATGACCTGTTGCTTCTGTTACCTGTGCAGGTACAAATGGCCGTTTTGCGAGTCAGGGGCAGCTGCAGCCGCGAACAAAGCGTCATATGGCAATGGCAGCCAGCCCCCTCGCTTTACCTATAGGCAGCTCATTCACGAAAACGTTAACCTACCTCCATGAATGAATGAACGTGATTTGTTTAGCAAGTGCTTAGGCTCACTATTTACATATTAGGTAGGTACCTAAACTGGGTACTTGGGTAGATATTTAAATTATCAATGGAGGTATATATAATGGTCATAATAATCTAAATCAAGCTAAATATTTATGCATTTTAGCTTGTTGAAATATATAATCACAGTACTAGTAAGAATTATATAGGTAGATCGGTATAAAGTAAAATGGTCAAGTGTAAGCATATCTACTTAACTAACACTAGGTACTTGGAATGAGGTTGCTTTAATTAGCGTGTTTTTATTTTAAAGTTAATTCGGGTGAGAAAAGAGGTTTTAATTATTATTATTCCTTTAGACTCGTCTTCTTATGAGATGTTCGGAATATTTTTTTTTTAATTAAAGTCAATAACGCTTTTAGCAGTGGTGGATTTTGGGGATTGTTCCGGATGGGGATTCATTGTGTAAGGAAGTTTTGGCGATTTACGGATGTGTTCCGATGTAATATTGTGTGTTTGTTATATTGAAATAACCGTTTTTTACTATATGCATATGAATATAAATACGGTACATACACCAAAATAACATTTTTTACAATTTCTGTGTCTATCTGTCGGTCTGTTTGTTCCTGCCAAGAAACATAATACTCTAAAGAGGTTCCGCTAATCTCTGAAACGGCTGGACCGACTTTGAAAGGACTTTTTTTGGCAGGTAGCTGTTGTAATATGGAGTAACTTAGGCTAATTATATTTTACAAAAAATAAAATTCTTTTATTTTAGAAAAATAAAGTTAATTTCCACGCAGACGAAGTCGCGGGAACAGCTAGTATACAATAAATTAAGAATATCATATCAATAGCAGATATGGCTGTTTGGACGCAGATCCCTTTGCCTTTCCATTAAAGGATAAACAGAACAAAAAAAATATTTCAATATGTCAATCAAACTGTCAATACGTTTACTGAACTGTTAAAACTGAAGTCACTGTCAAAGAAATGTGATCTTGAATTTTTGAATTTTTGTATTTATTAAAACTATTATAACCTTAAAGTACATGTTGTTTTGAATCTTAATGATAAAAACACATATATAGTTATAAATAGTTACTTTTACGTTCTTCTTATTTCACTGGTAGAAAGACATGGCTAAGTTTAAATTGAGTAAGTAATATTATACCATTTTGTCACATATATTATAACCTAATTTTGTGGTCTTTGAACTAAAAATAAATATTGAGATGAAGAATTATTTTTATGTAGCCCGTGTCCCAAAGTAAGTAATGTTAAATATTTGGAGTACTCTATGTAAGGTCCAACGATGAAATAAATTTCATGCAAATACATTTATTTGTTTAGGCAAGGTTGATTCAATCAAATATCTGTATAAACGGACAAATTTACAATATTATTTAGTTTTCTATGTTATTGGATAAGGTATCGAGTAATCTTAAGAAGTAATAATAAATTTATTTTACTTATTTAATAACAGAGAAACCATCAAAGAGACAGCCAGCTCGCCTGCGTTACAAAATAGAGAAAAAAGTAAAGGAACATAATCGTAAATTAAAAAAAGAAGCAAAGAAAAATCCAAAATCAAAGAAACCTAAGCCTGTTCAGATTCCAAATGTATGTCCATTTAAAGAGGATATATTGAAAGAGGTTGAGGCTATTAAAAAGCATAAAGAAGAGGAAAGACAAAAAAGAAAAGATATAGCAAAGTTAGAAAAACAAAAGAAGATGGAAGAAAAGAAGAATAGTAAAGTCAGCATGGATACATTGGTATGCCACTTTTTCTCACACAAAATATAAATAACTTGTACATCTATACAAAAGAAAATTACTGTTTATGTAAACAGGGTAGAATGTATGTCATAAAAATAAATCCTTTTCTTTTCACCCCTCCAAGGTAGTTAGGTCTACATAATAGTTAGGTCTTTAGTACATATTATTTTTTTAATTTAATAATTTACTAATAAAGCCTATATACAGATTAGCAAAGAGTACTGCCCTCTCTGAGTTATAGACTATTTTGTCTTGATTATTACTTCTAAATTTTAATATATGCAACAATTGTAATAGCTTATTATTTGAGGAAAAATAAAGTTAATTATCTTATAATTTCAGGTAGCAAATGCTGAAGCAAGAGGAAAAGTTCATGATGCATTCAAAGGCAATGAAAATGAAACTGATACAATTCAATTTGGCAAAGATAGGAGACAGGAGAACTCGCTCAAGACATATTACAGAGAGTTCAAAAAGGTCATATCAGAAGCTGAAGTTATTCTAGAGGTGGTAGATGCAAGGGATCCTCTAGGTTGGTAACAAACATTAAATCTCAGGTCAATGTTATATGTAATTGTCCCGATGTGGAGTGCAAAAGAAGCAATTCAGAAAAAGCCTATGAAATACTAAAGCCTTATATGACATCTCATTTGCTTAGTAGCCATCTATAAATTATGTCGCCAATTTTTGTAATATTTACACCTTTCTGCTCTGTCACAGCTAGCCATCATCATCTGCTTCTCCTTATCCCATTTATTTGGGGTCGGCATAATGTTTTTTCTTCCATTCTTCCCTATTCACAGTCATCTCATTATTTATTCCCTTTCTTACCATATTATTTTTCACACAGTTCATCCATCTCCTCTTCCTGTTGGTCATATAATTAAAATTTGTGTAAAAATAATAAAACTCAAATGTAATGTCACAAAATCTAAAACAGCTGTGGAAAATAATTCTACTAATGCAAGTTACTTATTTTCTACTGTTTTTTATATGTATATTATGTATGTATTTACAAAAAAAATATTTATGTATATATAACAGTTGTCTAGTATAAATAACACAAGATTTGCTGAGCTTGGAACTAGAGTCTCTAGTTATTGTCATTATTGTTATTTCCATTATTATTATATTATGTGATATTCTTAATTAGGTACAAGGTGTGCTCAAGTAGAGGATGCAGTGAGAGAATCGGGAAAGAGACTAGTTCTAGTATTGAACAAGGCTGACTTAGTACCACGCAATAATCTAACAAGTTGGCTTAAATACCTGCGCAGGTCTGCCCCAGCTGTTCCATTCAAAGCCTCAACACAGGACCAACAGCACAATCTGGGCAGGAAAAAGATGAAGCACATTGTCAAAGAGAAGGAAATGAAAGGTAAAATATTTATTTTACTATATAATGAACATGGGATTGGCGTTTATAAAACTACTGTTTGCTGGAGGAATATTGCTATATATAAGTTGTTATAATGATTAAATAAAAAATGATTAGAATTTATTGTACATTGAATTTAATAGCGGCGCCACGGAATGTTCAAGAAGAAATTAAAAATGTATATAAAGTAAAACAAAACAATATCAATGTTCCATGTGTGTTTCGATATTTAAATTTAAAATTTTTATTTTTAAACGTATTATTTGGCTATTTGCGATCGCAAATAACTACTATGAGAACAAATCTGCTGTATACAGTTGTTTTATAAAGAAAACAACATAATAAATTTTAGTCTATGTTTCAACACTGGCAATAAAATACTTTGCACTTTCATGTTTCAATAGATTTATGTACTATGGATAATGAAGGGTGTTCAATCCGCGAATGTAGTCATTTCGCGGTTATAATAATATACACTGTATAATTCACTAAAATTGAATAAAATAAACAAAATATAAAGCTAATACAATACTTATAATTAATAATAATATTTGCAGGCTCAGCATGTGTTGGGGCTGAACTCCTGATGAGTTTACTAGGCAACTACTGCCGTAATAAAGGTATAAAGACTTCGATCACAGTTGGAGTGGTGGGTCTGCCTAATGTCGGCAAGAGTTCAATCATCAACAGTCTTAACAGGTCCAAGGCTTGTAATGTCGGCAGTGCCCCAGGAGTTACCAAGTAAGTTTTATTTTATTTAACTCCAAAAGAAGAGAGAGATGCTTGTTATTTTAGGAAAGACGTTTATTATAGGAGAGTATAAAAGTGACAGAAATGTATAAAACAAAATGTATATAAAGAACTCTTATATTTTAAATATGGATAAACGAATATATAAAACTGCCAATTCGAATTGTAGGTCTAAGAAGGAGGTTGAAAACCTATAATATATAATACTGGCAAAAATTCTTCAGTACAGACAAGAGGCCTAGTTTTTTAACTGATTATATTATAATTATTCTATTGCACTTACAAGTATTTGATATAATAAGTAGTAATAGTCGAATTACAAAAGTTTAGTTTCATTATAATTTTAAACCTTTTATAGAAACGACAAAATAATAATTAAGTAGTATCTTTATCAATTAACATAATTAATTAATAATTAATTTCAGTTAAATTAAAGAACGTGGTTTTTTAACACATTATGAGAAATATTGCTTTTAATTGAATTGAATTAAAGGCCATTAGATTAAAATTGCAATAATTGTACATACGAAAACTATAAAACTAATGTATCTACATGGAAAAATTTATCTATCAAATAACAGTCATGCTCGATATAATAAAGAGTGTTTTGATTTTTGCATGTTTCTTTATTTGTTCGTTAGTATTGGATAAACTCAAATATTACTTATCAAATAATAAAAATTACATAAGCTATATACCATACCTAAACCAAATGGTGGTGCTCAATAATCTAGTTTATAACATATAGAACCATACAAATTTAGACAGTTCAATTACTCTAGTTACTCTACCGATCTCTATCGCAGGTTTTGCTGCGGAACTACTTTTAAAATATATACATATATTTCCAGACAAATGCAGACAGTTCAACTAGACTCGAAGATCAAGATCCTCGACAGTCCTGGTATTGTCTTCCACTCGGGATCTGAAGGTGATGCATCAGTGGCCTTAAAAAACGCCGTCCGTGTGGGCAGTCTCAAGGACCCAGTTACACCGGCCACAGCTATACTGCAGCGTGCCAATAAACAGACCCTCATAGATCTGTATAGTATACCGGATTTTAGTAAACCACAGGTAGGCACTAAGAATATCTAGATAAATCACTACTTTATCTAATATATAAAATTCCCGTGTCACAGGTTTCGGGTTTATACTCCTCCGAATCGGCTTGACCGATTTTGATAAGAATAGGTCTATAACTAATTTTTATAACCCTAAGTGTTAAGGGTGACGCACCAAAAAATTTTTTGGTAATGGGGCATTAAAAATACATACAGACTTAAATTTTTACCGTCAACCCCTATTTTTAAAATAGTGATTTAATTTTTATGGCAAAACAACCTTTGCAGGATCAGCTAGTGAATTTATATTATTTTGTTTAATTCTGCTACAATTACCATATGTGAGACTACAAACTTTCATTGCGGAACCTTGAGTACCGTTACGACCTTCTCTAATGGTGACCAAATACCGACCGTTTTTGAGTCTATACCCATATTGCGACACGTGTTTCATCTCTGAACGAGGCATCATCAGGCATTGAATGGAGTCTGGATATAGCTTTGAAGCCTAGTGTTGACTGTTTTGCGATAAAGTGCTACTAATTCGATAAAGTACGTTTTTTATGGGTTTCAGCACATATTTTTATTACTATCCTATAACCTACTATACCTCGCACGGTACAATCATTTATATTCATGAATATATTATGTAGGCTATATTTACAAAAGTATAACACAAACTCTGCTTAGCTTGTGACTAGATGGCGCTGTGTGAATTTGTCCTGAAATATTATTATATTATATCACATTTAATTCAACTGTACTTACAGGAATTCTTTGCGAGTGTAGCCTCACGGATGGGTAGGTTCAGGAAAGGCGGCGTGCCAGATCAAGAGGCAGCTGCTAGAATCTTACTCAATGATTGGAATATTGGAAAGGTAAGTCACATAGTTTTAGAATAATAATATAACGAAAGAAAGAAAAATATATTTAATTTGGCGCTTTCAAAATATTTCACCCGCATGAAATTCATAACCTATTTATTAAATACTATTCTCTATAAGTTATATAATTATGAAGTTTAAGTAAAGTCCATTCAGTAGTTTCTGCATGAGATAGTAACTATCCATCGATCCATCAACACTCACAAACTCCCGTGTTTATAATATTAGTAAGATACTATTACAGCATATTATCATTATTTTGTATTTTTATGGTCTGTATTCTTCTACAGGTGCGGTACTTCACAGAACCGCCCGAAACTTTAGATACAGAGGTACATGTGGAAGCGAAGATCGTCACTGAGATAGCTAAGGAGTTCGACATCAACTCGTTCGAGGCGATGGAAACGGAAGCTATGGGCCAGCTCGATGCCCACAGGACAGATGCGGAAGGAGTTAAGGTATATTTTAATTTCAAATACCCATAAAGGTTTAAAAAGAATAAATGCAATTGAAATGCTATAACTATATAAATTCGTTAGCGTGAACCCTGTCGCAACTATTGCTGTTTACTTTGTATATAAGGTAGCGAACTCTGAAATTGGGCGAACACAATAGATCTATGTAGGTCGCAGTGCTACAGGTACAAGCACCTGACAATAGCCCAAAGCCCCCAATAAAAATGTAAGATTGAATTAATTTTAACGGGAAAGATGTAATGTACTTGAAGGTAGTTCGTATTACGTTTATTAAACAGTTGTTGTCTGATACTCGGTATGTTTTATTCAATCTTTACAAAAAAAAAGATGTGTTTTGGTTGAAGGATGAGATAAGATCGTGAAATTACAGAATATCTCTTATTCTCTTCGATGACATCTTACTCCTCCGCATTGGTCCCACATCTGCGCATATTTCCTTCGGTTAGATATATTTTAGCCATTTCCACCCTTTCATTGGTATTCTTTTTTATCACGTGATGATGCGTGACTCGGACTATTCAATGTTGTAAAGTCTGTACCAAAGAGACGTTAAGATTCCTGAATCTAATTTATTTACAAAATAAATATTTTGTAACTATGGAAGATAAAACATGGCCTGCAAGAGATTGTTAGCGATAAGGTCGCCCGTTGTTTCCTCTTTGTCTTGTTTATTGTTGTATGTTTTTACCTTTTGTGTATAATAGTGTATGTAAGTATATTTTTTGTGAGAAGGACAGTAAAGAGTTTTCATTCATTCATTAATATTATTTTCTAGATAACAAGTACCGGTCCTGTTACACTTCTAGAAGAAAGTATGCAAGTCGACGAAGATGAATCTAGTCTACTTCCTAAGGCACTGAATATAAGGTCGAAATTAGATAAAAACAAGAAATCGAATGAACGCACAAAAGGTGATCCTGAAATGCTTTTGGAAGGCAACACCAAGCAGAATAGAATGAAAAAAATGCAGTTCAAAAAGGACAAAAAGAAGAAAGTAAGGAATGAAAAGAAAGCTGTCGATCTAGCTGGTGTACTTGAAAATGTAACTCTAACGTCTGCCCCGAAAAAGGACGGCTACGATTTCAAAGCAGATTTCTCGCTTTAATCTCATGTTTTACAGGTTATCATGATAAATAAAACCATTGTTGAAAAAATATTTTTATTAATTCTCTTATAAAGATTAAACTAAAACCTTGCTGATGTTGCGACTAAATTCTTTGGGAAATTCTAGAAACTACCTGTGTATATCTTGCCGTCGGGGTTGCGGAAAACTCCTCGTGTATTCCCGTAACCCAGATAAAAGGTGAAGAGAGACAGCAATAGGAACGCCTTATAGTTTTTAGTTGGCAAGACTGGTGGTACACTTTTACCTTACCCTTTTATTTATATTCTCTGTCTACACTGCAACATCCCTGACATGAAGAATAATTGAGTATTATTATAATGTCAGTTAATATCTATTAATAATAAATAGGTACAAATTAGGTATAATTATACATAACAATACATTGAAATTAAACATACGTACCTCATAGGTAGGTATAAACATTACTTAAACAAACGCTACTTAATCGAAATACTTATTTAAAATCAATGAATCTCGCCCTCTGTTATAAATAACACTATGCAAATTATTAAAACTTACGTAAGTAAAGTATGCTCATATTATCTTAGATGCACAATATGCATTTTTCTACAACTACTACATTCGTTAAAAAAATAACAACGCCGTCTAGTCCAGATCTAAGCAGAGTACTATGAGTATTATAAGCAACGTAGATATAGAAATGTACCTATTTAAGTAGGTACATTTTTTGTAAATACATACAAAAAATACACCTAACCTAAGACCAGAATCTAAACACCTAACATAAGCGATACTATCTATGAATACAAAAGTTGGCATCGTGTGAGGAATCGAACCCACAACCATCGTAAGAAAATTGTGCTAAATCGCTAGTTAGACATCGAGGCCGAAATGTAGGTTAGTTCTCATAAAATTATTTCATCTAAGTAATTGGGTTTCAAAGTTAAACTTATGTAAGTAATAACGATTAAAATAATTAATAGTTAGTTACAATGTAGGTATAAGTTTTATCAAATAACAGGAAAAAATTAGGTGCGTTGCCGGCATTATCAGTTAATTAAGTCAATCAACCATTACATACTGTTTAAGGTATTCGATATACAAGTTCTAATAAAATTCAACATGTTTCATGTTATTTCATATTATCATTATCACCTACAAACTGCAGTCTCTAGTTGGATCCTGTTTGTAGGTAGAAATTAGAACTAGAATGCCTTTGAAACAATTATTTGCTCGTGTCAATAGGTAGGTATGCTGATTCGATCCGACTGGTTGCCAAATCTTATCTTACCACAAAATGAAATTCCGAAATTATGAATATGCAGAAAAATATACAGATTATATATCTATTGTTCTTTCGTTTTACCTATTAGTCGGAATGTAGGTACCTTCAGTTATGAATATATTAATAGATAGAACATACGTTGTCTATATTTATTATTTTCATCGTCGTAATGAAATTCAACTGAGGCCTAACAGATAACTCTATGTTTATGGCAGATGCAGCTCGCAAGTTCGCATTTGCAAGTATGAAATGGTCCGTACCTACGAATAACTGCCGAATTATAGATTTTAATTTCTTTCAAATGACAATTGTTAGAAAGATATCTTTCGCTGTAGCGTACTGTCTGAAGTAGACGCAAGTTATCAATATTCAGCTGAACAAAGTGAATATTTGCAAGAATACACATTGTAAGTAAATATGAATGTCATGAAAATATACGGTGAACTCAGTTAATAAAAATACTTTCAGTTTCATACGTCACTCATTTATTCAAGTATGTGTAACAAGTCCAACAAAACAATGAAAAAATATTGTAAGTCAAGGTACACGAGCCGTCAGAATCAGGCTTCAGGCTTTATCCACGTAACTATACGCTGTTTCTTTTCTACTATTGGGTTTTACTATCTTGCATTTCATTTTATGTCATGGGAAGCGGTCATTGGCTCTTAACCGTAGATTAATTTAATTAAAATAGAATAGTTAACATTGCATATTATTGATTATAATTATTACAAAACTCCCAGCAGAAACAATTACTCTACATAATTGATAGAAACATAAGTATTTTCATAATAAACAAATATCTTATTTTTTATATAATAAGTTCACAAGAAGCAGCAGCATTAATTTAAGTTTTCGCGCCTTCTGATTACCTATTTTTAAGCAGTGTGTTCAATTCCTATTTGATATCGCTTGTCCAATGAGAGCTTTCCATCTGTCTGTCGTATTTGTACGGCGCACGTCAAATCTTTTTATAGTCTCACCCTTTCACTTATAAGTACGCTTCCACACTTCCTAGTATTGCTATTTCATTCACTCATTCCAAACTATCATTAATGATTTTCTTGCTATCTCTCTTATTTATAACAGTATGCTGGCAGTGTGAGCAAGATAAGCAACATACGAAGCGTCACACCGACCGAAGTAATAATAGGAAATTCGCCAATTTATGAATTTATTCGTGGCTGGGCCTTTGTTTCTGAGGTTTGTTGTTGTGAATCAAAATGAAGTCCCTAGTTTTAACTGTTGTCGGTTTACTGACAATTTACTCAATTAATTGTGAAGTGTATTTCGAGGAGAAATTCCCAGATGGTAAGAGTTTATTCTTTCGTTATTTGTTAATACTTTACTGTAAAATGTTGAAGTAATTGTTGCGCCGGCTTGCCGCGTGTGCTATCGATTGTCCATGTCTTTTGCCGGTTTATTTTGGGCTATATTACATTATAGTTTCCGTTCTGGTTACAGATTCATGGGAAAGTAGTTGGGTGTACAGTGAACACCCCGGTAAGGAATTCGGCAAATTCAAGTTAACAGAAGGAAAATTCTACAATGACCCCGAAGAAGATAAGGGTAAGTAGTCATATATTTCTATTGTAATATTTCCTGGAAAAAGTATGTACATACTGTTACGATAAAAAATTCTTATTAGAAAGTAATTCAATTCAATCTCACTTCAAGTAACTATGTAATTACGTAGTACCTGCTCCCTAATTAGGTAAGTAATTATCGTAATTGGTTTGTATACTTGTGTAAAAAAAATGACAGTATTCTGGTCATAAAGTCTTAAGTTAAAATTATGTCTAAGCAAATATAATTCTCTTCAGGTCTTAAGACCTCGGAAGATGCGAGGTTCTACGCTCTCTCACGCAAGTTCAAGCCCTTCAACAATAAAGACAAGCCTCTAGTTATTCAGTTCTCTGTGAAACATGAGCAGGAGATCGACTGCGGTGGTGGATATGTCAAGATCTTCGACTGCAAGCTGGACCAGAAGGATATGCATGGAGAGTCTCCTTATGAAATTATGTTTGGCCCTGACATCTGTGGTCCTGGTACCAAGAAGGTAAGATATTACTATTTTTTTCACCAGCAGCATATATGACGGGTAAGTGGGCGTGTACCCACAGTTCATTTATCAATCTGTATAAAAAAATCGTAACTAAACATATTTTATGTAAGAAATTATTTTATGAGTATTTTATGGTTTAGTGCCCTGACTCTCTAAAGGTAGAGAGTTAGAATTTATTTTTAAGAGGTAACTTTTGATTGCTTGGAAATTTGAATTTCTAAGTAATTCTCTGGTAATAAAGAATACCAGTAGTATAATCAACACCTGACACATTAAATACAAATATTCTTGGCAAAATGTAGACAAGTCAAGTATCTTGTTTGTCAAATGTTGACAATCTCTCTGATCAAATAATGTAACTTAGTCACAAGAGATTTTTAGGAAGGCAAAACATATTTTTATTATTCAACAATCATTACACATTTTGAGTTGTGTTGTATAAATTTGACATTTAATGACCATTTTCCCTAATTCTCTTGATTATTTTTTCTTAACCTTAACCAAATTTGCAGATTCCAAACAGGTTATCAAAATTACATAAAGTGTATTATGAAACTATTTCTAAATTCTGATCTTTTATTTACATAATTATATATTATTATGTATGAGCATCTCTTTCCTACAATAGTTTATAATAGAATATATAAACTCCTGAACTTGCCTATTAATTGTCCTATTAGAACAATCCTGAAATGTTGTTTCATTAACATGTTTAACATAATGTTATCCTTTATTTAAATAGTACCTAAAATACAGTGTCATTATAAATAAATTACTAAATTAAAAATAGCCACTGAAATGACTAACAGCAAATGGTAGGTACCCATGTGTTGTATACACTGATATGTTTTGAAATAGAAAGCATGTTTGCAGATACAATATGTATTGTATTAATACCAGTAACTGTGGTTGCATGTTGTGACATCCTTGATTTCTGATCACTATCAATGGAAAATGGAACAATTAGTTTTAGTATATATGTACTTATAATCATATCAGCTACATATCTACTATAAATATTTATGATAGATTGATATGGATTGTAGAATTAATGGTAAATTCAAGTAGTTTTTGTTAACATATCTTTTATTATATACCATCATAACTGTAACAAGATACAGACAGGGTAGTTAGCTTTAAACTTGTTACACAACACTAGACATGCATACTTTTTATTTCACCACTTTTAGTATTAATTTTATTTGATACCAATATCTATCACCAGATTATAACCAGTCAGTAGAAAATATAAATTTGATGTGTATCAATTTTATATTTTCTACTGACTGGTTTTCTTAATATCTGCTAGATTAAAAGTCCAACTTTGGTATATAAATCAGGATACTAAACCCCCTTTGTCATCTTTTAACTGGTAATATTCCTTTAAAAAAATTGAGGGTATTTTCATAAATCTAAGTTTTTTTGTACCTTTCTGAAATCTATGATTTTTATTCCTTGTATCCAGTAGTCATAAAAAACATATCTTTTTGTTTTTGACGACTAGCCAGACAGTGTTTATCTTTATTATAAAATTAAAATATATATGAATAATAAAGGCAAACATGAAGGTCATATTGTCATTAATAAGTCATAACTGTATACATATTTGTTCAAATGGTATAATTATATGTGCAAACATATTGTACAGTAAAAAGTTTTTAATGATTAACCAAATTATTTATTGTACTTGATATTGATAAACTTCTATGTACCTACATAGTAATTATCCTTTTAGTATATCGTATAGTACAACAAATCTGTTATAAATTGTGCCATCTTGATATCTTCAGACGTTATCACTTTATCATTATTTTATTAGATATAACATGGACTATTCTACACATCAGTCCTTATATTTTTAATCAACTAATTAAAACAATGTTCTAAATTGATCTATATACATTTTTGAATGTTAAAGATTATCTTCACTAAATCTATATCGATTTTGATAATATTTTATAATGTATAAGATTAACTACCGTGTCTATTTCATTCTTGGCTGTTAAAATATACATAATTGTTTTTACATAAATCTACTTTTCTCTCAAAATCAAAGTAAAATCATATGGGACAGTTTAGCTTCTTCTGCTCGTCATAATATATGGTTGGCATAGCTGCTAGAGTTGATAAGAACTGGCAAGAAACTCATTTAATGAATAAATTCATCTCTACCTAACTCTTGCCAAACCTGATGTGAAGATATATGGATAGGTAATTTAGTTGTAATTTTATACGGCTTTGTCCGGATGCCTATTTTTGTTATACTTTAAGTCTTTGTTAGCAGTCTACAATGTAAAGCCGGCAGTATAACCATTTTAATTGGACTACAAAGCAGCAATTAACAATTTCCGATTTTCATATAAAGACCTATTTTGCTAATAACCCGATTTCTCTTAATGTTTCACTAGTATTCATTATTGTAATTTCTAGCAATTTATATTCAAATTAAAATCCACTACATTAAGATATTAATTACTTCCCAATTATTACCTATTCAGTATGTGTCATTGTTTTAACATTAAGTAATCGTATATTACGATATACTTATATTTAATATAAGTTATGGTGGTTATAACACACGGGAAATTACAGCCCGAGGCTAAGGCGAGTGCGTAATAGAGCCGGGTGTGTTAAATACGCACGTATATCGTACAAAATATTTCAACAAAATTAATTTTACATAAACTCGACGCTTTCTTGTCGTTATCCTTTTTAAAACAGCACACTGATTGCTAGCAAGCGCCGCTCGGCGGCCAGTTCGAAATTTAATAAAAAAATAGCAAATAGTGTGTTATGGAATATAACTTCAGTATGTGTGTTTATAACGCACATATATTTTGTGAGCTGCCCAATATCGAAAACATTAGATCCACATTACGAGCAAGTTGGTTGATAAATAAATTATTTCATAATAACAAGTACCTACTAGTAATAATAATCATAGACTATACTTTGATATTTTGGTTTATGATAAAAGAGCCGGCACAAAATTACCTTAATACATGGAAACTGAACACTATCAGACAGAGATTATTTATCTGTGGCATTCTGTCGATAACTTATCAATGCACAAATTGCCACAGATATTGAAAGTTGTGCGGAGAATTTTGTCCCACCTTATAATATTTATGCGAAATACCCTTTTAACAGGCTATGGTGGTCTCGCTATCTCGCTACCATATAAATATAAATAGCTGTCTAATTAGTACGCCGTAAGTGCATACTAAGTTTGAATTAACACATTAGGAAATTAAATAATATATCAGTTTTTTCTATCCATTCGCTTTTGTTTTCTTACGGTCACAAATGAGTTGGCAGAGTGTGATCTAGTGCAATTGGCTTCTGTCCTTTCTGTAGATATGCGAAACGCGATATGTCCTTTCTGAAGAAACATTAGTAATCATCAACAAGCGATGGTTGCTAAGAACAGCCGCGTGTAGTTGATCTCATTGGTTACATTAGTAGTAATGGCATTACTAGACCCCATTACTAATAGTCCCCTGCCCTTATCAAGACATTGATCATAAAATGACAAAATAAGTTCCATCTTAGAGTTCTAACCAGACCAATATAAAACAGTACCACTTATGATGGTTGCTACATAATATTCTATATGCTTACATCAAAGAGACACTATGCTATGAGTCCTTTGGTTGCCAAATCAAACCACTAATAATAATAATAATTTATTTCAGACAACATGATCCATTTTGTTAGTAACAGCTTAATAACATAACTTATACTATGTTAGTAATAAATTATAAAATAAAAATAGAAACAAAATAACTAAGACAAGATAAGATGGCCACCCCTCTAATTTTCCATACTCTGTAATTTCACGGCCTTATCTAGAAATAGAAATAATCTTTATTCAAATAAACTCATTACAAGCACTTTTGAATAGTCTTATTTTGATTCTACCACTCATTCGGTATGCAGATTCATCACAAGAAGAATGAGCAAGAAACTTGTGTGTTGCTCTTTTTAATAATGTTTTTTTTTATATAAATAATTACAGTATAACAAGAGGCATGCGATAATCAACATAGAAGTCGCTACGCACTCATTATTAATGTAATCAGATAATATTGTCAGTGCTATAGATTTAAAGTTTTTCTATAAAAACATTATTATCGTTAACGAATTCTTCAATTTTATAGTAAGCTTTTTTGCAAAGGAACTGTTTTATTTGACATTTAAATCTTTTTTCTGGCAGATTTATAAGAGACTCTGGTATTTTATTGTAAAACCTTACGCAATTGCCATAAAACGAATTACTAACTTTAGCCAAACGACATTTAGGTAAAATCAGTTTGTTATTGTTACGTAAGTTTTTATTAGTGCAATCACTAACTCTTTTGTAACTGTCTATATTCCTTCTGGCATAGATGATATTTTCATAAATGTATTGAGAAGCAACGGTGAGGAAAATCTGATCTATCTGACATTTAAATCACATCTTTCAAATAAATTTAATTAGCTGCTGATATAGGATGAGACAGAGGTACCCCGCAGATGATTTTGTACATTCCTGCCTAGGTAACACGTTAAATTGTTTATAGAACAGTATAATTTTGTCATCAGGTGCATGTGATCTTCAGCTACAAGGGCAAGAATCATCTAATCAAGAAGGACATCCGTTGCAAGGACGATGTGTACACCCACTTGTATACATTGGTCGTCCAGCCTGACAACACCTACGAGGTCCTCATCGACAATGAGAAGGTTGAATCTGGAGAGCTGGAGGCCGATTGGGACTTCCTGCCGCCTAAGAAAATTAAGGTGGGTAGTTATTCAACGGTACACAAAAAACATTCGCGAGAATCGTTCTATCATAAACAACAAAATATACGCCATATTTTGTTGTTTACTTATGATGATGTTACGTGATCGCTAAAACAAACTAATATAACTTTTGTGACATTGTTATATAAAGAAAATTAGTCATGAAGTCTAACTAATTAATATTTTGTTTGGATGGATGAATGTACCTATGTATGTTTGTTACTTTTTCACTTAATATAGCATCTACATCAGAATATAGGCTATAAATTTCACACGGGAGGAAATCACGGACAGACAGTAATTCTATAAGTTTTATATAATAATAATAATTGCAGGACCCTGAAGCCAAGAAGCCCGAAGACTGGGATGACCGCGCCACCATCCCCGATCCTGATGACACGAAGCCCGAAGATTGGGACAAGCCAGAGCATATTCCTGACCCTGATGCCACCAAGCCCGAGGACTGGGATGATGAGATGGACGGCGAATGGGAGCCACCCATGATCGACAATCCCGACTACAAGGGTGTTTGGGCGCCAAAGCAGGTAATTTATTGCATTTTCATATAAAAAAAAGTGTGTACTTGTGACCAAACAATAGAAATGAAAACTTGATGAAAATGAGGCTGGTATAGTATTGTCGATTAGAGCTAACTTAACACATTAGTTGAGTATAACGGCTTAATCAAACACACTAAGTGCTTACAACACTTAACGAAGTTTTTGCTTAAAAATTTTAAGCAATACCTAAGTATTACAATTTTCTTTCGGTCTGTGTTTTTTTATATGTAGTCGCTCATAGTAACATAGTAATATTAGATACCGTAACGGTTTAATTTATCATAATGAATGAATTATAACAACAAATATGTGATATTTGGACGGCAGAGCATCTCTATGATGTTCTGTTCCTTTACCGTTGTGAATCATGGTTACGCGAACGAAGACCCTGGCAGACACTAGTCGTATTATTTTTTACAGTCTTAATGTGCAAGCCTTTTGCTAAATACTCATGAAAGATTTAGAAAGTATAGTCTAGTAACTTTCACTTGAAGTCTGCTTGATTGGAACTGGATTCAGTCGTCATACAATTACAGAACGTATTATATAATTTTTATTGCTGCCTCTACTATAGATACGTTACAAATAAGACTGATTTTAATTACCTTTGACATTAAACCACTAACACTCGAGATTGATATCGAGAGGATCTAAGATTGTATTGAGAGGATCTAAGAAGAATAATATGAATTGCTTTTATCATTTTTTTTTCATGCTATTGCATTTATATATTATAGATTTTGTTTCTTCAACACAATAAAATAGCACTATGAAATGTCCATATATTCCATGATACTATAACGCTATATACATATATGTCGTGGGCTAGGCATCCACTTGAAAACATTTTTTAAGATGAGTTTATTGCCCTTACTTGAGATATTATTCATTTACCATAAAAATTTTCAGTCCCTATTTCACCTTTCTAGTTCAAGTTTTATTTTCAGGACAAAAAGTAGCTTACAGGGTCCCATCTATTTCTATGTAAAAATTCATCGTAATATATTCGGCGATTTATGCGCGAAAGTGTAACTAACACTTTCGCATTCGTGATATTTATCTAGATAAACTAAACACAATAAGAATAGGAAATAAAAAATCCAAACAAAACCTTGTGACGTCACAGTCGTGTATAGTGCTAATTCGTACGACAAATCGAGACTGGGATCTGAAGTTTATTCACCTCCGTAACAGTTAAACATAGGTGGTAATAAAAACGAGTCAATGACACAAGTAGTGTAGACGCCCGGTCTGTTTGGTTGACGGTTACCACAAACTAAGTGATATCGATAAACATATATCTTTAATACAATGAGAAATATCCATATAAGAAAATATCTTTTAGGTATGTATATAATGAAGTATCGTACTGTTTTTTTTTTAAATTTAAGACTTGGTCTTGATTTATACGAATTTGTAGTCTTGTTTATTTTAGACCAATGTTATAGAATTATATGGCATAGACTTCTCCACAAATCATGGATTTTTATGCAACATTAATGAATATTGTTAATCCCTAACACAAGTAGGTAATAGGTATGTTTAATTTGAAACATTACCACGCTGGTTCGTACTAGGAATTAAATTATGTATTAATAAAATGCAATGTCGATTAAATTAGCAATACTGTACGGTTCATTATCAACTCAACTATCATTAAAAATAATAACGAATAACATATTCTTAGAAACATTCTGGTCTTGTGATTATTGGTTATCATAGTGATAAATTTATTGACTTCGTTAGTTAGATATACGTTCTTATTATTAAGAAATAAGTGTTAAATTGTTATCAGGGAATACATATCTTTATTTATTATATTGTCAACTTGTTACTTTTTAACGTGAAAAATTGAACATGAATTTAGTTTAGACTGATTGTGGTAAATTTGTAAAATATTTATCTAAAGCTTTTAAGACATGTAGATGAGTGTTATTTTAGATTACTGTGATGACAAATAGACTGATGCCGCGTGGTCATGGACAGTTTAAACTTCGTTTCTAAAGACACAAGCCTCATAACATGCATTGTGATCCTATGGTAGTTCTCATACGTCATAATTCCTAATGACTGGTGTTATGTCTCTGTACGCTGCAATTAAGTTGCTTGACAGTCGAAATAGACGAGACATAGAGTACAGACCCACACATAATTCCAATTGAACTGTATTTGAATCTGAAAAAAAACACTCGTTTAACTATATTAATAATAAATGTTTAAGAAATAACTTATATATCCAGATTCGTTAATTTATTAAATAATTCAATTATTTCAGATTGACAACCCTGCGTACAAAGGAGCGTGGATCCACCCAGAGATCGACAACCCTGAATACACATCTGACGCTAACCTGTACAGACGCAATGAGCTCTGCGCGGTCGGCCTTGACTTATGGCAAGTCAAATCTGGCACCATCTTCGATAACTTCTTATTCACTGATGATCTTGAAGCCGCTAAAGAGCGAGGCGAGCAGATCAAGAAGACCCAAGAAGGAGAGAAGAAGATGAAAAATCAACAGGATGAATTAGAGAGGGAAAAGGAAAAGGCAGAGAAGCCTGATGATGAGGATGATGAAGACCTCGACGACGAGGCCGGTGATGCCACACCTATTGTGAGTATATTTATTAATCTGTCTTAAAACACTGTTCTTATATTTTTATCTTTTAAATCAAATCAAAGCATCTTTATTCATGTCCATTACTGTAGATGATCTATTACAGATTCTTATATAATATGCTAAATCTATCGTCAGTTCAGAGTGCTTTTGAGCTAAGAACTGACAAGAAACTCAGCTCTTATTCTTTTTTTGTATATGATATAATTTATTGTACATGATTACAAAAATATTGGTTTATTTTTAAATTCAATTAGTGAGAAAGTAGTAACCACCAACATATGCATTTTTATCAAATGAAATATCTAATCAGTGGCCGTAACCTGAACGGACCAATCTCCACAAGCACCACCAGTTCACGTGTGACGGATGTAATTTTCGGGATAGAATTTATGAACGTTCGTGAAGTTTATCATTGTATATTTTTTATAATACACAAATACTTGTAAGGGTAACTGGTAATACCAGATAGGTGGGTCATGTCCTAGATGAAAACACATAATGTTAATATGACCTAACTTTACAACTATAAGCACAGATGGCGTAGTCAGAGCCATTATCAACTGTAGAAGTGGTGAACGTAAAATTTATTATGCCAACATTTCACTAAGAACATTTGTACTCTTGATGCTAGTGTCACGGCAATGTGACGTACAATTTTAACACAATTCCTAATTGTGGTGTTTGACAAGTACCATGGATCTTATCATATTAGATGTAAGACTAGATTTGACTATTAAAATTTCTATGATATTCCTATACAGTTGAGAGTTGAGATTTAAATATTATTTTAATATGTTATTTAGTTAAAAGTGTAAACTTTAAACTTGTATTGAATATATTTGAGTATATGCAAATTAATTTTAAATACCTCATTGTATTCTCTGAATATATATTGAAAATAAAACAACAATTTCAACAATATGTACATGCCTTTCAAGTTGAAATGTAACAATTATACAGTATTCGTTACACCTGAATGTGTTTTTCTGCCATGCTGATTTGAAATCTCTTTTGTTACAGGAGGATCACGACGAGCTGTAAGCTGCGCGTGTGTGTGTAGAGACAATATAGTACCGTCGGGTACACGAGCGTGTGCGTGCAGGCTCTCGTTGAAGCCTTTAGATAAATATTAGGTTTGTCTTGTGCGACGCTGTGTTCAATTCCAGTCTACTAATTATATGTGGGTGCCCGTACGATATATTCCAAGTTTGTTCGTCCGGCCGCTCCGTTACGGCGTCCGGCTGTACTGATTTCTTTGTACATAACTAAAATCACGCTCAGGTTTGAAAATGTTAATTTGCGACACTGTGTGTCGTGGATTCGTTCTGCAACGCCAGTTGTGGCAGCCTAAGTTTTGTAACATGTAAGATTCAACTGACGTTGTAGAACGGAGCGATAATTGTGTATGTTTCTCATTTATGTTTTGAAATGAGTCTGATTAAAATTAATATATAAATATATTATTGATTTTCATTGCAATTCCAATATCTATATTTTATATTATTAAATAGTTTTACATTAGTAGGAAAGTAAACTTTGCTTATTTTAGTTGTTAAAATAATACACAGTAAATGTTGGTATTTCTATAATTTTATGTGATCAAATAATTTGGCTGTAGCAAGTCCATAATTTATGGGTAACTATTAAATTAATTAATCATAGTGTACAGAATGATCAATAAAATTTTATTCAATAAAAGTACAATATTATCTACGTATTTATAACCTTTGTCACCAAGTTGTATTGAAGATTTTTCAAATGAATAAGATGAGTCGGTACTTTTTATAATAATCTCATTGCGACATTTGAAATTTCTTTGCAGCAGTATTATTGACCATTCTGTCACATATTTTTATTTATGAATTCTACTGTACCAAAAACAGTATGAAGATTAAATAATAATGGATCGTTTATAACAAGATTCAATAACATACCAATTAAACTAATGACAGGTTACAATTACAAAAAACTAAACTGAAAGCACTGAATTCCTGACATGTTTGTACTAGTAGGTAATATTGCTATCGGAATCTTGAGGTCTCGCTTTTTAAAGACTGTCCTGGAGCACTGCAACAAAATAAGGCGCTAATGAAATTAAAATACAGAATAGGACTTTTACCTCATAAATCCTCGAGTAGAAACAGAGGAAGGAAATCTTCGGTGTACATTTGTCCCAATAAAACATTTTAGTTCAATACATTCGAGGACGAAGTACTTTTTGTCTAAATACAATTAATAGTAGGTACCGATTACATGCACATTATCATGAATGGGGGTACGTAATTTAACAGTTTCGTGAATGACGTCTATTAGCTTAACTGTAAACCGTACCCAAATCGTTCAGACGTGTAGACTAAGTAAATCAGACAAAATTTCTGAACATCAATGTTTTTGGGACTGTCACATGTCCCAATAACATAAGTATATATTACAAATAGAGATCATTTAGATTTATACTATTTGCACTTACAGTATATAGATATATAAATCACCTGTCCATCACGAAGTAAGACCGTGGCTGAGATGCACGATCGACGACGCGTGCACGTTCCCTGCGAGTACCGTCCACAGTTACCACCCTGTCGCCGGTCACCAGCTCTGGAAGCTCTCGGGTGTTTATGTCATACCATTCCTTAGAGCGACGTTGGTTTCGGATTAAGCTTTTATAATCATGTGAATTGTCTCTCTCTGGCATCAACTTGCTATCATGACACGGAAGTCGCGTATTCAACCTTCTGCCCATAAGGAGCTGGGCGGGACTGGAGACACCATCTCTTGGAGCAGTTCTGTAGTTGAGTAAGCTTAAGTAGAAGTCTTCCTTGGTGGAACTCGACTTTAGTAATAATGTTTTCAGAGTGCGTACTGCACGTTCACTGCGGCCATTGGACTGAGGGTAATTTGGTGATGAGGTTGTGTGCGTAAATCCCCATTTTGTCGCAAACGCTTTAAACTCTTTTGATGCATATGCTGGGCCATTATCGGAAAACAATTCCTGGGGTATGCCATGTCGGGCGAATTGATCCCTCATTGCTAATATTACTTGTTTCGAAGTGATATTGGACAGGGGACACAGTTCTACAAAATTGGAGAAGTAGTCTACAAGAACTAGATAGTACTTTTTATTGACTTCAAATATGTCGGAGCCGACTTTAGCCCACGGCAGACTCGGGATGGTTTATCAAATGAAATGCTCCGCGCACACCCGGCAGCCGCGCACGCCGCGCTCCACGTCGCGCGACATCCCCGCCCAGAACATCACGTCCCGCGCCCGCCGCTTGCACCTGTCGATACCGAGATGACCTTCGTGAACTCTGTTTATCATCTCTGAACGGAGCGCTTTGGGTACGAAAATTAAATTATTTACTAGGAGCACTCCGTTCACATATTCGAATGCCTCCCTGTAGCTCCAATGAATGCGTGTGCATTCCTTCATATCATATTTATTTCGGGGCCACCCATTCATTATATAATTTATTAAAATTTGACACTCCTGGTCTTTTTCTGTGTGTACTTTAAGCGAATTTAATCTATCACTGCTAAATCTGAGATTTTCCACCAGAAAGCACGTCTGTTCTTCTATTTCTTCGGTTATTTTGTCATGCAGCAAATCCGGTAAAGGAGCCCTGGATAAAGTGTCCGCTACGAACATGTATTTACCTGGCTTATACTGCACTTGAAAATCGTATCTTTGAACTTGAGCATCATACGTTGCAATCTGGCAGGTACCGATTCCAAAGGTTTTTTAAAAAGGGCCTCCAGTGGTTTGTGATCAGTCTCGACGGTGATATCGCTCTTTCCAAAAATGTACTGATGGAATCTTTCTAGGGCGAAGACAATAGCCAGCATCTCTTTTTCTATTTGAGCATACCTTTGCTGAGTGTCAGTGAGCGTCATGGAGGCGAACTCGACGGGCCGGCCGGCCTGCAACAGCACGGCGCCGAGCGCTCGCGCGCTCGCGTCAACAGACAGCACGGCCGGCTCGCGCGGCTCGTATAGCGCCAGAACGGGCGCGCTGCACAGAGCGCGTTTTAATTCATTCACTACTTGATCTTCGCACGGGCCCCAACTCCATTCTATATCCTTTTTTAACAAATTCCGTAAGGAAGTAACCTTTTCAGAATAATATAAATACTGACATAATTAACCATGCCTAAAAATCTCTCCAATGCCTGACGATCCGATGGATTCGGCATATCCATGATCGCTTTCAATTTTGATGCATCTATTTTCATCCCCTGTGCATTAAAGGTATGTCCCAGGTACGTTACCTCATTGACACAAAATTCACACTTTTCGGAATTAAATTTTATTCCCACTTTCCTTGCTCTTTCAAGAAGACATTCTAGACGACTGTCATGTTCCTCTTTAGTGGTGTATGACGTCATCAATAAATGAATCTACACCGATTAGGTCTTCCAGCAGCTGCCGCACTCTGGCGTGAAATATTTCAGACGCAGAATTTATACCATACGGCAGACGCATATACTGATACCTGCCGAACGGTGTACCGAATGTGCACAAGTCAGCGCTACTGTCATCTAGTTGAATCATCCAGAACCCCGATTTAGCATCCAATTTACTGAAATACCGCGCACCATTTAACTTGGTGGCTATTTCAGTGAGGGTGGGTAAAGGATAATGTTGTCGTTTTATGACACGATTTAGAGGTCGCGGGTCAAGGCACACCCTGATGCTGCCATCTTTTTTTGCTGCTATGACTATACCATTAACCCACGAAGTGGGATGGTATACCTTCCGTATTACACCCAAATTTTCCATGCGATCCAATTCCTCTCTAAGTTGGTCTCTCACTCCTAGTGGTATTTTTCTAACAGGGCAAATGCAAGGGTTCGCATCACTCTCAATTGGAATAGAATACGTACCAGGCAATTTACCTAATCCATGAAACAACTCATAATATTTATTTATGTCTAAAGAATATACTCTTTTAATTAAACCTATTTTTTCTACAGCATGTTTTCCCAAAATACTTTGACACGTTTGGTCCGATATTATAAATTTCAATTTGTGTTCAGTACCTTTATATACCCAATCAATTGTGCAACAACCCATTATAGATAAGTAACTACCACAAACCGACCTGGCACGCGTATTGTCAGGTAGAATATTTGACAAAGACAAACCTAATTTAGAATAGTTATTTCTTGATAACAAATTTAAGTCGGACCCGGTATCTAGTTTAAAACGATGTCCACTGCCAGTCTGGGATAAATAAAGAGTTTCATACCATTTGGAATCCTCGCTTTGTACTATTGCGTCGATGCTTTCAACAGACGAAATATAATACAAGTCATTTTCACTGCCACTGTAATCCGAAGGATTATCACTGAGTTCATACACTTTTTTATACCTACGCGTCGGACACATAACTTTGTAATGACCCTTGCCACCACATATGAAGCACTTCACTTTACGCGCCACACAACGATCACTTCCGTCACAGTGAGTGGAGCCGCAAGCGTCGCAGGACCTCGCGGCCGGCGCTGTCCACGCAGCCGGCCCGCCGCTCGCTCCGGCGGCGGCTCGGCCGCGGCCGTCGCCCGCCGCGGCGCGCCAGCGGCGGGGCGAGTGCCTGCGACTCGCGTCCCTCGTTCCGCGACGCATATCCGGTCGCCCTCTTCGAGTGCTGCTCACTGATGAACATTTTAGGGTTTCATTTTTTATCCCCTCGATCTGTTTCTCGCCGTCGTTAGACATTTCATTGGCTTGACAAATTTTTATTGCTTTTTCTAGTGTTAAGTCATCTGTGCGTAGCAACCGATCTCGTACTGGAATATCTATGATACCGCACACGATTCGATCCCGCAGTAAGCTATCCTCTAGTTGTTCAAACTCGCAGCGCTGGCTTAGTAGTTTGAGTGCAGTGACGTAATCGTCGATACTCTCACCGACTTCTTGACATCTTGTGAAGAATTTAAACCGCACCATAGTCGTATTCGTTTTTGTCCCAAAATGATTATCAAATTTTTCGATTACTTTTTCTATATTTTCTTTCTCATCCTCGGAATTAAACTTGAATGTAGTGTAAATATCATATCCCTCTGATCCCACTAAATTAATTAACAAACTAGCTTGTACATCACTGGCCTCTTTATGAACTCCTGATGCTTTCAAGAAAACTCGAAACTGACGTAACCACTTGCGCCACGTATCAGCCCGATTAGATGGACCTCCTTCCAAACACAATTCCGCCGGCGGTCGCGCGTGTTCCATTTTATAACTTGTTTTATAACTAATTGTGGACCTATTTAATTTAATTTCCACCACAATTACCGTACAATTACAATTTAAATCTATTTATTACACGCACCGCTGTCACCATGATGTAAACAACGAGATAGCTTTATAAAAACTGTTTTATTATCGATCCACCCACATAATTAGACATATTCAATAATATTCATGCAACAGATTAGAATTAATCCAGCTGTGGGTTCCAAACAGTTATTACCGTCATTCCGTTTTGTTCAGTATTCCGTTAGTCAGGACCAATTTACTTCAATATTCCCCTTCATGTCTTACTTTAGGTATAATGAAATATCATTCAAAAATATTTTGAATTTTTACAAGTTTTTAATTATATTTGTACTAGATGTGCCCGCGACTTTGTCCGCGTAAATCGTCGATACTTACACGTAATCTTTCATCTCCCATTACGACCCCTTACAACCCTTTTTTCGGATTAAAAAGTAGCCTATGTTTGTCAGGTTCTAGACTATATGTGTACCAAATTTCATTTAAATTGGTTCTATAGTTGTCTGTGCTGACTTGTAATATAGATTTGGATTTTTTGTTATAGTATTGTAATATTGAAATAAGGAAATAGGGATTCTGATAGGTATGGTAATAGTTTTGATATTGATGAGCAGGGTCGGACTAAGACCTAGGCAAGCTAGGCACGTGTCTAGGGTCAGTAATATTTAAAACTACCAAACGCAAAGTATGTGTCATGACTGAAAAATAGGACGGGAATTACTACTATTTTATTGCCTAGGGCCCGCGTTAGCCTTAGTCCGCTGTACATGAGAGTTAATAACCAAAGTCGGTGACGTAGTTTGTTGTTTGCTTCACAGTCAAGGCCAAATCAGAGGTTGCAATTCCACGAATATGATTTGGTCATTGAAGTGAGTGCGAAATGATATTTCTGAATCTTCTTTGTTGATTCTTCAAGGTCGTGACCAACAGAAAAGCTTCTTCCTGTGTGAAGTAGATCGGAGACGCCATCTCGAACGAAATCAGTCCATCATGCGGGTGCTCTACTTTAGCCCCTTCTTCCGTCCAAGTGGCCTACCCTATACATTTTTTCAAATTATCCTGTACCCGGCGGACCACGTCACCAAACAAAGTTAGCAAATTCTATAAGCACACAGTAGAGAGACGGTTTCGAATACCTAGTTGTTCCAATATAGTGCGGCACTTCATCCATGAAATTCCTAACATTTTGGGCCATTTTATATGCGATTTGCAGGTCTATGTTTCAGAAGAATATTAAAATATGTAGAAAATTATTAGCATTAGCTTGACGTTGGTGATTCGAAATAAATGTAGAACTCGAAATAGTCAAATATTTCATCAATAATACATCGGAAAATAACTATTGATGTTATAATCTACTTACGTCTCAGGAAATCCTTGAACGCCTTTCGTTCTCCGGCATGTAACTTCTTCAATGAATTTAAGCTGCCTTCTGCAGGCAGTCGACTATCAACCGGGGGTGGTGTTTGAAAGATGTATCCATCACCGAACTGGTGACCACCCGGGGCGTGTCCATCATCATCGTACACCGCACGCGAAACCGCTGGAGAAATATAACTATTTTATATTGTTATAGCATAATATTGTATACTTAGAATTGCAATTGACACCTACCCTAGACTGAGCCTGTTCTGCAGAAACCAGGATAAGAATATCCATGTTGTAATGTTTTTTTAATTTATACAGTACCAGCTACTCGACCCGGCTTCGCCCGAGTGTACGTGTATTATACATATAATATCTTTAATTTTATATCATTTCATATGTATGTTAGTCTATAAGGTATTTATAATATGGGCCTAGTAGCCTGAAATAAATAAATATATAAAAAAAATATAAACCTTCCTCCAGAATCACTCTATCTATTAAAAAAAACCGCTTCAAAATCCGTTGCGTAGTTTTAAAGATATATATAAGGACGTACAGACAGCGACCGGGACTTTGTTTTATATTATGTAATAATTCCCACCAAAATATTACTTCATAATACTTTTAAACACTGTTTCAGTAATCGGTATCGATGTAATTCTTTTGGTATCGTTTTTCATAATTTAGATCGATCATATTTCATAGTAAATGAAAGATATGCAGACATTATGGGTGTGCAAAGATCCCGAAAACTTGAAAATTTTAAGCAGCTTTATGCACTGCTTCATATTGTGTGTAGGATACTGGTATAATACATACGTCAATACAAATATAATTGCGAAAGTATGTCTTGTTAGAATTTCTCTACTAACCGGCTGAACAGATCATAATGAAAATAGATATGGAGATAAGAGTGTATACGAGCATGGAAATAGACTACAATTTTATCCCAAAATAGCAGAGGAAATTACGGGTAACTGTTAGTATTTCTTGTTATTAATATTTCAAAGCTATTGAGAATTCTGTAGTAGCACATCTACCTGTATTATTATTTTGATACACTTACCTTTGGTCCCTGGAATGAAGCACCATCCCTGAGTAAAGAATCATATTAAAATTTTATTATAAAATTTTTCTAAATTCAAATATATATATATATATAGTAATAACAAGAAGTATAGTAGGTATAGAGTTTCTACTACGATTTACCTATTTATTATTTTTTATTATCATTAATTTAATTAGTAAAGTAATAGTCTGATCTCTCGTTGTAATTAAGATATTTGGAGGTATTTACTGAATATAGTTCAAAACTCATATAGTTATCCCGGACCATCCCCGGTTTTGCATAAATATTTCAATTAATTCATACAAAACTCTATAGAATTATACATACACCTTTCTTTCTCAGAAATCATTCAGTTTTCAACTGCATAGCAGAAATCATAGAAAATCCTGTTGGCAATTATTGAGATTATTGGGAATATACAGATAAACGCAGTTGGAGACTTTGTTTTATGATATTTATAAAGTACACTTACTATTAATTATTAATTAGGATATGAAAAAAAAGGCATCGGTTTACCTTTATCGCGATAGACTGTACGTTCTGTCTCTCGCCTACAAGCTATGTTTCTGTTTAAAGAACAGCAAAATGACAGGGAGTGAAGGTATGACACCCTAGTCTTCAAGAATGGCAATGCAGGAGCCATATCTCGTTCATCACATTACGACGTGATGTGCTGTTAATGTATAGATATTCAAGGATTGGTAGGTACTCTCTACGTAGTGGGGCGTAAGCATATTCGTCTTTTGAGTAACGTATTAAAACAATACCTAAGTAGCTACTATTATAAGTAGTACCTAGTTAACTTATTTTTACTATTAAGTTAGTATATGTAATAAAAGTTATGTGCCAGTGATTAGCAGTGAAATTACAGGAGACGATCGCAAGATACTTTATTCCTGGTGGAAAAGTGATTGTTAGTAATATGAACTTGTCAACTTTGTCAGATTGACTGTTCTCCCTCGAAACCATCGTGATAAAATCCTGGTAAATTTGTCGCGATGGGCTAACGACCTGACCTAAAGTACATCTTATCATACTGGTGACTCGCCAGCATAACCCGTTAGCGCATGCGTAAGGACCGTTCAATTGTCATTCATTGAAAAAAAAAGGTTAATTCTCAGATATGGTAACGCATTAGAAGTACCACAGATATCACGTGATGGTGAGATATCCATGGTGCTGTTAATATCTATAGCAGAGATAACATAATATTACATATCTATAGACTACGGTTACCACTTTCCATCAGGTTGCCATCAACTTGTTTGTCACTCCATTCACATAAAACACCTTGGTGGTCTAGCGGTTTAGCGCACCGCTTTTCTTCCGATGGTCGCGGGTTCGATACAAATATTTGTATTCATGAGTATGATACAAGCAGTATAGGTCTGGGTGTTAATAAAAAATATCTAAGTATCAATCAGTTGTCTAACACACATAACACAAGCTCTATAAGCTCAATGTAAGCATACTGGGACCAGATACAGTGGGACTAGATGACGTGTGAATTGTCCAGAGGTATTATTATTATTATCATTAAAACAAATGAATAAAACAAAATCTTACAAGTATCACGAGCGTAAAACCAAATATAACTTTGACACTGGACATTGCTGTTAATTTTCGATTACTTTTGAGCAAATGACGCTGATCGTTGTTGTCCAAACGTTTTATAATATTTCAAAGAAAACATTCGTTTCGGTATGTTTCACGCGAAACACACCGAAATATGCAAATTATGCGAACCATTTGTTTTCGATAATGCGCTAAAATGGATGCCTTTCTTATCTTCTGATCGCGTATGTCCGCAATCCGTATATGGTAATTCCAAAATTAATATGTAATATGATACATAATACCTAATAGCAAAGTTATATTATATTATATTATATTAATTAATGACGCTTGAATATTAAATAGGCACTTATATTACGTACTGATATCAAACATTCATGTAACTATGTTTGTGTGTGTTGATTGTCACTTCTTGTTGGTTTGACTTCAAAAGGATAGGGTCCAATTCTCAAATCGGCCGTATTTTTTTTAATATAAATTCATTTCAGAACATTTTTCTAAATTTCTGGTGCTTTTAATGTGGTTCAATTAAAATTTGAACAAGAATTTACCGGTAGTTCATGAAGTATTTTTAGTAATGCAATTGAATACGGTAATGCATTTATATTTAGGTATAACCTATAATGGTATAATAAACAACGCGTCCTTAAAAAAATTTGTATTCTCAGAAGGAATTTTATCAGTAAATGAATTTACGAGTTTATTTTTGCCTCAGCTATTTTATTGAGGGAGGGACACACTCCAACCAGCTTTGTTTTCTTAGCCATCCCTTGCATTCTGTCCTTTTATTTTTTACACTGCTTAAAATTAGATATGAACCCTTTGCGTCTGTAATACGAGTTAGAATGCAATGTCAACAGTTTTGTAAGTTGAAAATGGTCATGGTTTTACTAATGTAGGGTGATAACGCAAAATGTCAACATTTGTATGAATTCCACCCGGGTTCGCCCGAGATATCCGGTGACAAGAGATATGTCTACGAATAGAATAATGGTTGCGTAAGTAAACGAGAATTAATGAATAGCTTACTAAAAATATTTGTATATATTTTTAGTAAGCTATTCTTTATAAAAAAATCTCTTTTTATTTACACGTTATTATTGCTGTGTACTCTATTTTCTTTATTTAATTAAAATTTGCTGCATATTTCGCACTAGTCTGAAATAAGTGAAAAATTTTTAAAAACTAATAATACTTAAATATTGGTTTTAAAAATTTTATTCACTTATACTACATAATATTTAATTTGGGTTCCTATTACTAACATAATGTAAAATCTTTCCTCATTGTATTTTAGTAGCATTATTTTAAATTTTATCAAATTTTATAACCCTTTGACATTTATAAATTTATTTAAGGTTACTCATGAACTGTGAATGTATTCTTTGTATTAATGTTTATGTTAAATCAAAGCATTTTGAAAATCGATTTAGTTTACTTTGTTAGCGATGTCAAATATCCATTAAAATTTTACGAACAGAACGCCATAAAATATATGGCATTATGTGTGCCTGCCTTTGTGTCTGTTTATTTACAAAAAGCAGCTAACAAAAATTTTATATTCCAGACCATGAAGGGGCATCAGTCAATCGTAATCAAGTTAGGGTTACCGTCAATTAAGGGCCCGCACTCCCCTGTTCAGTAATTTTATTGATTAGAACGATTTTCAACAAGGGATACCCATGGCCCATTGTAATCGAATAGAAACGATGGGTAATAAAAATGTACCTACTGCACATGTTATACAACGCTGTTATACATTGATAGACATGCCAATTTACATATTATTATATATTATTTACATCCTTCTTTATATTACACTAGCTGTAACCGCAACTTCGTCGGCGTAAAATGACGATCCCTTCATCTCGTCTTTCAACCTTATCAGCGTCTAGACTATATGTAGACCAAATTTCATTTAAATCAGTTCAGTAGTTTCGGCGTGACAGACAAACAGTTATTTTCGCATTTATAATATAAGCAAGGAAGTGAGGAAATTATTATGCAACATACGTAAATAATTAATCAGAAATTTCATTATTCATGATTACAAAAAAAATATTGAAAATTGAACCATATGCAGTACATTAAAATATATCCATACATTAGTCTTTACTATGTAGATAAGCCTTTGCGTGTTCAAGATATCTATTATAATCAGTTTCATTATTTTGTAGTCAGATCCCTGCAGGGTAGGCAGAGATAACAGAATATGTTAGAAACATAGGAATATCGAAATGCATGCAATTTTCAAAGCGTATGTGTTTAAAGTTACTCAGCAGGTAGGTCAGTAGGTACTCCTAGTATTATAAAATTATTGTGTACCTTATTTTTGTATACTTAGAAAAAGGAAGGCATAAGTAAGACGGTTAGCATTTTTAAATAGGGTGTACAGTTTTAATTCCAGCTGTATTACTTAATTGATATTTATGTGGTTTTAATTTTAGATTTAACCTAGTTGTCACTACAAATACCTAGAACAATTGTTAACGAATGTTCTGGAAATACGTGACGTTGTTGCTCGTTGTTTTCCATTCAGTTGATAAGATAAAGCCACCATCGTCTCTATGTCAAACCCACGTTTATGTATTCAATTTATGGCTAAATGTCCTTGAGCTTTGATTTAATATTCCAACATCAAGCGGGTAGGTCTTGTTGCAGTGGACGGTGAACAAAACGGCGCCATTCTGATGTCAAGTTTGAATGGTGTAACGGGGGCCCAAATCACGTAGACGAAAAACAATCATAGACATTCTCAATTTAAACTGTATTGTTCATCACGTCCTCAGTCTATGGTCTTTTGTTTGGGGCACAGTTTGATGTGGAGGTGTTGCTGTTCTTTGCTCTAATTTACAATGACGTTTTGTTTGGCGGAGTTTGGTGTCAAAATACGGGTGATGATTCTCACCTGACTTAGGACGGTAGTTTATTAATATCATTAAATAAATATTAATATCTATTATTCCTTGATTGTTTCTTATTCTTTGAAAGAAGGTCTTTATGTATTTATGTATATTTAAGAAGTCGACTCATATATTTATTTGACTCCGAAAATCTTAAAGTGAAATATTTAAAATACGTAAACGGTAAATACGGTTTCTATAAGCATAAGCTAAGCTTTTGCTAACACAGTTTGAGAAAAAACATCAAAAACAAAAGTTTAATTTTAGGTACCCATTGGGTAGTTTGTTGTATTTAAGTATACCTACCTACTGAAGTAAGCCTGAAATATTATTAATAAAAACACTATTATTACTTCTTAATTTACTTCTTGTTGTGTAAAACATAATTGCATTAAAATAATATATTATCAAGTAAGTTCAAAATTTTGCAATTATTAATGTAAATAATTCGGTTCTTGTAATAAATTAATCTTTAGTCTATGCTTCACCAATCAAAGTTAATTTAAATTTGAATACGTGAACTTGTGCGAAATAGACGGATTTTCCTGTAGCACTAATCTGAACTTGTTTATGGATAATTTGGTATATTATAAAAAAATATTATTTTAAATTAAAATTACTTTCCAAGTTAAATTGTATTAGTTTAATAGTAGGTAATCTCTGTTTTTTGACAATCATGATTAACGATACTTTATTTTATTTATTTAATTCATGTTACTAATGATCTAATAAAATAAAAATATAAATTATATCTGTGATCACGGCACTGACGACGGAAATCTGTTAATCGGCCGTTCTTGATTCAAAATGGCTGTATTTTTTTATATAATTGGAATGGTAAATGAACTGACTGTCCACCTGATGGTAAGTGGTAACCGTCACCATAACCGTCACATATACATGAACAGCACTAAGGACATCACGTTATCATGTGACGTTGTGCCCCAAGCTCAACTCAAGCGCTGCCATTTCGGACTAAGATTTCATCCCTCCATACCTCCTTATCCTGTAATTGCACTGCCTTATCTGACTATCCTACGGAAACATGTTACAAAGCAAGCTGCTTGGCGACGAAATAGAGGAACAGGAGTTCCCCAGTACTAAGGTAGACTTTGTACATTCTATCCCAGTATATCTAAATTGTGTAAAACACAATACATTGTTTCAAAATGGCAGTATTATAACACATTTTTCTTGTGGTGATAAATATTTCCGAAGGAGGCGTACAATAAGTCTGATTATTGTAGTATTTAAATATAACTTTATTGTAATTAAATTTATTTACATAGGTAATTTAATTGTACAACTAAGAACCTAAACTTTATTTGAATAAAGAATGTTCTAATAAAATAAAGAATTATTGAAGAAAATCAATTTAAAAAATGTTTATCCGTTACCTACATGGTAATATATATGCTAATCTAATGTCTACACACCCCTTGAAAATATTTTCTGCGTGCGCCATAATGTATTACCCCATTATATTACCCCACATATTATAATATATATATATATATATATATATATATATATATATATAAGTACTACCTGTTGTATTTCCTTCACCGGAGAGTCAGTCAGAAATATAAATTTATATATAGTTTTTTTAAATTTAAGTTGAATTGAACTTTATTCCTCTTAGGCGTAATTCATCTCTAGGTTCTCAATATCATTCTATTAATATCTTTGTCTATTAAAACCATTATGATTAATATTAATTATTAATTGTTGTTTTCATAAGTATAACATTAATATTGATCTAAATTTGAGCAAAATATAGATGAATATGGAATCATGTATATATTCCTAAGAACAATTTAATCTATTCAAAGTCTATAAACCAAAACTATTTGGAATTATAAGTCCTGTTACCATGACAAAGTATTAAATATGGGTTTATACACGTTTGGGTGCCCCTACGATGGATTTAATTATCGGTATAAAATCGATAGCGTTGCAGACGAGAAAACGCATCGATATCAAATCACGCCCCTGAAAGTGATCGGGAAAAGTATTCGAGATGCAAGAGAAGCGGATCCCGGTCGCTTGACTCGAATATAAGCCGAAACAGACGTGTCGGCGACCTCACTGTACCCGCTACCACTAATGAGTAATGTATTACGGACAGCTGTTGATCCGTATAAGTGCGCATTCCAATGCGGGCTGACGATATTCAATAGAAATATTCTTCTGATAAAAGAGAGGGAGTGAAAACACAAAGTACAGAAGAAAATTTGATGTAAAAGTTTAGCTTTAATTATTTAAAACTATTAAAAATTATATACATACATATGAGGTCAGTTAGTTAGATGGAATATCTATCTGTATCTTAATCATCTTAATTATTAAGTCTTATTCCCGACTTCGCCTGCAATTTTTGAAGTAATAGGTAGCCTTTGTTTATCTTTCTGATACAATCTATTTTCATACATTAATATGCGTTTAGTTACTTAGTCGAGAAAATGTAACAAAATAGACACACTTGCCCATTTATGTATATTATAGTATGGATTTTGGATAAGCGAGCAATGGATGTGCAAAATAAGTGAATAACGAACGTAACAAAACTTATAGTAGAGAAGCGCTTAGCCCCGCTTCCCTCACTGGAGAGGGCGACCGAACCGAACCTCAGTCCTCCTTGAACATTAGTCGAGTTACGTTCTCTCGTGCTAAATCAGTGCCGGTTAAAACAGTTCCATTTTTTTATATTAAAAAAAACTGTGTTGTGTTTTTATCTTTTACCATTTCCATCTTTGGATTTTTTGTAATCGTAAGTATTGATTGTTTTATATTTATTTTGTTTTTGGTGACAGCTTAAAGCTCGTATTTAAGGCTTTGTAAAATTTGAAAGGTAAAAGAAGCCTGGCGTGTAACTAGTCTTATTGCATATCGTAAAATAGATGCGCACTTTGATTGCAATATAGGAGCAGGAAATATCAATAAATTATTTATTACAACATCACCTGTTTGTGATCTCATTGATGAAGCAATGTCTGATAGACTGATTATAAATTTATATCTAGAATACATTAGTCACACGTCCATATATTTAAAAATAAAGGTATTTTTTTATGTATTAAAACTTGTTCATTTTAGGAATTCAAATTAGATTCGTCTCACAAAAAATTACGGCAGTAAAATACTCTTATTAATTTGGTTACATATTATTGTCATTAAAGTAGAATGAGATCATTTGGCTTATTAAAAATTGGCGCCAGATGTCCAAGGGTGCGATAGACTTAATTAATTAATTAAAAATGTTGACAATACTGTCGTGAATGTAATTAACTAATTAAAAATAAGTAAACACTGCGAATTATAAATTAGGCATGTAGTTGTTTATTATCGTAACACTCTTCTGCAATTTATCAGAATACGTAAGTTATTTTTTTTTAAATAAATATTGTTTTAGAATAGATCGATCGATTGATGAAGTGAAAACATATATAAAATGTGATGTATAGATGTGGGATAAATTACAAGGATTGAATGAATAGATTATTATTAAACTCAAATTATTAATTGTTGAAATAATTCAAATTTTGTAACTAAGAAATTCCTTCCTACTACAAAATATTCCTTCTACCTGTAGTTTAGATATAATCTTATCTGTGGTTATAATAATATTTATTTGAAAAAAAAAAGAAAGCCGAGTGAAGATGTATAAATAGTCGATTTACTGTAATAATTACAAACTGAGGTAATATTAGACAATTTTTTCTTTTAAAAAAGACTTACAGCTGTAAGCGATGTATTTATTGTATTGTTCGCACGATGGCTATATTTGCATTGTTTATTTTCATGTGGGAATTTACAAGCAATTATCGATCAGAAAAACATGGCTAAAATTACTGGTAGCTGTCTACTTAATAAACCACTGCCATTGACAGATAAAGATGGAAACATGTACTTTTCTTCAGGAGCTACTAATTGTATCTACTCATATAACGCAGTGAACAATAAGAAAAGATTATGCTCTGCTTGTCCCATGGTTGCTATAGAGATAGTCATAAGATATTGCATTTATATATATACATGTATGTATATTTGACAAGTGGGTTTTGTTCCACAAACAACAGCCCGAAAAAAATATTATAATTATAGCCTAGGCTAACAATAAAATTGAACTCATTTCAAGTAAAATACGATAAAATAAATTGACTTGAATACTTCTTATTTTAAGTAGTTATTTGATAAATAATAGACATTAAAAAAGTTAAATAGGAATGAAACGTTGCATAACGATTTCTGATGAAAATTTATTAGTTACAATAAGTTTTCAACAGCACGTGTTTTTGAACAAATGGATTGAAAAACAGAGGTCGGGCAATCTGAACCTCAAAGTTTCACGAGCTAAAGAATGGACTGCGTAATATAAAGTATTGGCATAATTACACTGACATCATTTTATGACTAACTACAGCCTATAATAATATTTACACGTGTCTGCCAAATTTTAAATCATGTATTTTAATGTCGTAATTGATTTGTACTATGTTTACATAATAAAAAATAAATATTATTGAATATAACTGTACCTATGTCTAATAACATGGTTTCTATTGTTTTACTCTTTTTAGTTTTTTTGAATAATATTGAAATAAAAAATATTAAGTTTAGTCGGTATACAATTTTTATTTAAACAAAACATCAACCGAGTTTTACCAATTATTTTCAGCTTTTGCATTCTGAATGTGACTGCAGAATTAAAATATGACTATTCAAAAAGAGCTTTATTAGAGCTTAAAGAATATTTTATTTGAATACAGATTGCTTCTTTTCTATTCTAAATTAGAGCAATTTCTTTAGATTTACGTTACTCTTTTTTTTATTAATTGGATAAGTAAGTTCCTCATGTCTTTGAATGTTGAAATATATTTTTATCTACATGTGAGTAATTTTATACTTAATATACATAAGTAATTTAATACGCGTATTTATTATGTAAATGAAGAACGCTTTGATTGCAAAATATAATAATGTATAACATGTATTGTAATCAACCTTTCTAATATAATATATGAACGGATATACGTAGGTATTGATTTCATATATTTGTATTTATAATCGTAAGCATTTAAAAAAACTTGTACTGCAAGGAGAACTGTTGAAGTGTTATTTTTTTAAAGAAAATAATGTCCTTCCATAAATTAATAGTAATAAATAACAGTAAGTACATATCTACATCTGATAATGTAACTGCCAAAGAAATTGCCCTTATAGAATTCTACCAAGTCCTAAACATGGCAGTTTACGTAGTTTTAAAACTAGATTCAGAATGGAAAATCAATAAAAACACTTAATTGCAAGAAACAGTATCAACAATGGCATTTTATTATCAAAATATTTGCTTCATTAACTCCAGAAAGCATTATAAATCTGGTGGCTAGAAGGTAGAGAATCTACTCGATTCTATCTATTGACTATTTTTAGATTAGAAATTTCCACAGACTTCGTTAATAATAATTTAGCACAAAGTATAGGATAAACTTACCGTGTTTATATGTATTGTTTATATTACGTTTCAAACGTTGTTTAAAATTGAAAAATTGCCGACTAGTTTGTAAAATAGAAATTTTTATGCATTATACACTTTAATAAATTAGGTCAATATGTTACCAGTGCTTGTTTTTTAAACAAATGAATATGGAATGGTGCATCCGCCAGCGCATGACATTGACGCAGCCAGGTGCACTATTCTCGTCATTGAAAATATGGAAGATGACGTCATGAGATGAGCATGAAGTCGTGTCGATCAAATGTGGCGAACTCGTCATAATGGTTTTCGGGAGGACCGCGCGGGGGTCGACCTGACAGATGGCTAGGATAGTCCCCATAACTAATTACCTCCCCCCCTCCCCCCCTCAACTCCTTGTTACGAAAGTACGAGAATGAACATAACAAGAATAGAATCTCTTATCTTGACAATCTCATGCTTAAAGAAAATGTTATCTATTTAGATAAAGGTGGAAATTCTTTCAAGTTGCATCATCAGATAAGTGTTAAATTTTTTAACAGTGGAATCAATAGTTACTGCAAAGATATTTTGTAAAGGTAGTACTTAATATAAATTTAAATTGTTACGAATAAAATAAGGTTGTTATTAATTGGCATTGCTTAGTTTAGTCATAGAAGATTTACAGATTATAAAAGTAGGTATTCTATATCAAACCTTGTTTGTCAGATATTGTTCTAGATATCTCAAGAATTACAAATAATGTAACCAAAATAGGTATCAATTATAAGATTAATGTAGAACGTTAAATATACGATATTTACTTGCATAATAAGTGACTAAAATAAAAATTAAATAAATTAAAAGACGTAAAAAAATAGTTTGTCTGTAACACCATTTGTAAAGTACGATACGATGCATATTGCAATTGCGACGATCCGGAGTACCGAATATTGTTTCTTTGTTTGCCAATTAGTTCATTGACACATACAGTCCAACTGACACTAGTTATTGGTGATCCGACGACCACTCGCGAATTATAATGAGGTGCCAGTGATGCCATATTGGGGTATTTTCCCTCAAATTTGGGAGAATTTTGCGACGATGGGCCCCAAATTTAGGAAAGAGTAATTTTTGAAGGGAATAAATTAAACTTATTAGTATTTTGGCATGATAAAGCAAAGAACGAGACATTCAATACAGACTGCGAAAATACAGATTTTCGTTATGGGGGTAATATTTCTTGCTAGTTATAATATTTTGTGAGCATTTTAGACAAAATTTGTAGGAAAAACAAGACGGTCATCTGGTAACACTGCACGGTAGAAACAAGTTAGGTACGTCCGTCTTATGTAGAGATTGTGACGTGTTAGTCTCGTATTCCGGTTACTCTGTTTTGATGAGAGATATAATGTTAAACCAGTCCATTCACCGGTTTCAATTAAGCCTTATATTAATGACAAAATGGCAGATGATGTTTTGGGGATGTAGACAGAAATAAATGTCGCAAAATTCAATTGACGAACAAAACATTTATCTCGATGTAATTAATAAGAAACTTCTGTTTTTAATAGGTTACCTACTGTATTGCTTAATATAGGAGCAAAACATTTGGCCTGAAGTCAAAGATAATCATAATTTGTTCAGAATTGAATTACTTAAAAATATATTTAAAAAACAAGGAAGGTTATAGGTTATTTATATACCATCTACTATTCTAATAAAAGAATACTTAGATAGAATGAACAATTATAATTTTCAGTATCTATATGACGAATATACGTACAGAGCAAAATACAGTTAGTAAGTCAATCAATTAGCTCGTTCTAACAAATTTCTAACTGAATAACTGTCTATCAACACACATTTTGACCTAAAACTTACCAACAGGCAAGTTTTCTACCTATTCTTCGTGACTGAAACTGCATTCGAAATACGCTTAAAATTAAGTTCATTTGAATAACATTATGTCTATTCTATTCCAAGTCCCTTACGCGGTAGATAGGGACATCCAAGTCCTATTAGTTTCTATTAACACACACAGCTCTTACTCCATTCGCATTCATAACGTGTTTCATATATACACGCCAGTTCCGGAGACTCCTGGAAAAAAAACACATCAACCTTCATGCAAATAGTTATACCTACTGAGAGACTTGCCAATTGTATTCATAAGTAGAAATACTTATGACATTCGATAGTTATGAATTCATGAATCTATTGTAACCTTTAACTTGAAAGATTACCTTTTTTGGTACATTTATATAATGTCTACATGTCTTTGCATACGTAAACTGTGAATCCGGAACTCGGGACGGAAAGCACGCCTCTTACCAGTATCATAAGGAAATAACAGGTGATAAGTTACACCGATTTATGGCTCCATACAGTTTAATACATCATAAATTATTTATTTAATTAAAGCCGAAATGGGATAATGTCTTCATAACACCATGCTTACAATATTCCAAGCGATTAAACAGTTGTTTACTACCATTAAAATAGGTGAATTATAGATATTTTATTTACCAGTAACCCGCCCTTTTTTGCAAGTATATATATATACTGATATATTTTTTGAATAACACCGAATCCTATATAAAATTACTTATAGTAATAATAATAACAACCCTTTACAATTAATACAGCGCCATGTAGTCCCACGGTTAGCAGATTTAGTGTTATGTGTATTAAACAACTGATATGAATACTTTTTTTTGTAAATATGTACATACATAATATACATAGAAAGCACCCAGATCGATACAAACAATTTTATTTTATTTCATGAATACAAATATTTGCACCGTGCGAGGAATCGAACCCGCGACCATCGGAAGTAAAGCGGTGTGCTAAACCTAGACCACCAAGGTCAATACGTGAATTATGTAATAACCGAATCTACTACCATCGAAAATTCGCTGACAACTAGGTACATCACCATCGAAGTGGTAGTATAAATAGGTATTTTAACACTTTTTTTAAAGGGTATATAACTGTTTAAAAATACTGTTATTTTAATTTTGTTTTATTGTTGTTATAATGATTCTAGACTAGCAATTATTTATAATAGCCATTCTAGAATCATACCAAATAGGTGATACAGTAAAAGATTTCGAGAAGGTAGCAACCGGTTTTATACAGCTTTGGTTTGAACAACTGCATACAGTCTCATACGACATACGTAGGTATACAATCTGTTGTTACAGTCAAAATCATCGAAGTTCTGCAGCCGGTAGGTATGACGTTTTTGGCTTACGCTGTTGTTATGTCTGTCATTATGTTTGAGTTGTACTTTATTGTTGAGGTGAATGACGCACGAGTCATTTTTTTACTATTCAGTGCTTGATATAATGAATCGAATTATAAAAAGGATGTTTTATTTATGTAGAAGGATGGTGATGATGGAAATGTACTATATATAATTTTCACATAGGTCGGAATGGACCACAAATAAATTTTATTATTTTACTATTCACATACATACTCATATAATAGTTTATTAATATTAATTGGATATAAAATGTTAATTTGAACTCTATCACAAGTGAGTAGATACGATAATGTATCGTTGTGATTCTCCATATCACTTTCTTGTAACATAATAAACAGGGTGAAGGGTCTTATAAGCATTATTAGGCGGCTTACTAATTACTTACTGGAGAGGATCAACCCTTCCCAAATTACAAAGACTTATTCCTTTATACTGTTCGTTGAGCCATTAATGTCAACACAAGTTAAATTTGTTGTAGTTAGTTAATGATACAATTTACATAATTAACATCTGGTATTAAATATATTATTTGCCTGGGGGAAATGAATTGTTAGTAAGTTCAAGTATCGGCTTCTTTGCTAGCAATGTATAATACCATGTCAGGTTGACCTCCAACCTGTCCCCACTGGAAACCATTGTGGTTAATTTTTGGTGAAATCTTCAGGATAAGCTAAATAATCTAACATTATCCATATCCTATGTAAATTACTATGTGCAATCTGCAAAGTTATTTCATATAAAGTTATATATCCTTTAATAAATCGGAAGACCGTCACAAAAACATAAATGGTAAAGAGAACAGGAACAAAACTACGAATAATAAATTAAGTATCAGACGGGACTTTGTCTGAAGCAGGAAGATAGAACAGGAAGATAGAATAGAATATGGTATACCGTTTCGCAAGTATTTTGTTGTAATAATAACAGAAATGTGAACAAAAGAATTACGATAAAAATTACCTGGATTAAGATAAATATGTGTCTACATAAAATAGTGTATAACAATAAGGACCCCGATTTAAGGGCGCTACCAGAGAGAAATTTTACATAATGTTGTTTATGTTTTCTTTCTATTTTCATTACTAAATCCAACAATCAATTTGGTTGAGAGTTGATTCAACTGTTAGACAGAAATATAGAGTACAAGTACTAGAAATATTAGTTATTATTTCGTAGTCAAACCTTTTCCTTATACTGAATCAACCATTTCAAAGACCTACTTTAATTCAGGGTCAGACTAAACCCGTTATTACAATCTAGATTCTAATGTTCACTAATAAGAACGTCACAATTCAAAAACACTTATATATGGTAGGTTCTACAGTTACGATAATTTATTGTCATTATTATTATGTAACCAGAAGACGCCTTCCCTTGAGATGAAATATAAAGTCGCTGACAACATTTGGTAATTAACCAAAGTTATAGAGCAATTAAGTAATTCAAAAAAATACAATTACTATACGAAAAGTAGTACTTTTAAACTTGTATGCTTATTTATTTAGGCAGACTAAAAAATGAATAAGCATACATTTAAATAAGATTAACGATATTTTCTTTATATTTATATCATTTATAAATGATATAAAACAACAATTTTCCACTGCGTTGAAAATGAAATTCAAATATCAAGTACCAAATATAGTTATAAATATAAGAGATAGTAAGTAGGTACTATTGAAAGCTTTTAATTATTAAAATAACTAACTAAAATAACTGATAACAGTTAGATAAGCATAGATAGAAACATACAATGCGATTGTTAAACCACAGTCAGACCGGTTCCAGTCACCAGGCTAATTCCACCTCTAACGCGGAGGTTTACGTTTAACTTGTTCGAGCTTTAACTTATAGTCAGGACACAACTAACTTAAGCTCGTGACTTGCTCAATGAGTCATTGGTCAACACACATACAATAGATGTGGCCGCTATGATTCATACGTCAGCTGTTTGCGCCGTGATTCAGGATCGAATCCTGTGAATGTTTTTCTATTTGTAAATCAATGTCCAATGCATTCCGAATGCATGTCAATGGCTGTTAGTTTTGTAGACGGAGTGTATTTATAAGGTAGTGAAGTTCTATTTCTTGTACTGTGGATATCATCTGTCAATTTCATTAGTATTGGTTTACCATGTTTGATATATTTGACTGCTTCGGTAATCTAGCGGTTTAGCATACCGCTTTATTTCCGATGGTCGCGTTTTCGATTCCTCGCACGGCAGTTCACGGCACAAACATTTTTATTTATGAATATTATTGTTTGTATCGGTCTGGGTGTTTTCTATATAATATGTATTTATTTACGAAAAATATACATATATTGTTGTATTTAAGAGTTACCTAGTACCCATAACACATGCTGTAGGTAGCTTAACTTGGGAGTAGTTGGCGCTGCGTAAAATGTCCTGAGATTATTATTATTATATAATTATGATATTATTAAACTAAAGGTAATTAGCGCCATGCACAGATATAGTTTTTATTATAGGCTGTAGTTTCAAGAGTTTTTTCCGCTTTGATTGTTACAAAGTTAGCTGTACCTATTTTGCCATAGAAGCATTAGAGCATCATTGAAATTCTAAGAATATTAGGAGATTACTCATAGTTTTCCTATTTATTAAATTGTAAACACAATGTCAATGTTATTTAAGACTTTGTATACTTACCACAAGAAAGATAATTTCAAAACTTTTCAAAACTACACTATAGTTTTGAAAAGTTTTGAAATTATCTTGGAAACATGTCGGTAATATAATTAAGTCAATAAATTATTTTGTAAATTATATCTTACTAATATTATTAACGCGAATGTTTGTGAGTATGGATGTCTGTTACTCATTTACGCAAAAATAGTGAATGGATTTTGATGAAACTTTACAGTAATATAGCTTATGCATCAGAATAACACATAGGCTATATTTTTTATTAAAATTTAACGCAAGTGAAACAGCGGGCTAGCTTGTAAAACATATGATATACAATTATATCGACCCTGTCATAAACTACACACACAAAAGACACATGGAATTTATAAAGATTAAAACAATTCTTTGCAAACATTTTTTTCTCTTTATCAGTCATTTTGTCTGGAAGATTATATACTTAACCGGAATTTGATAACCTAAAATTATAACTAGAGAACAATAATGACAATTCTCTTAAACCATATCACATGTATCTATAGATAAATAATACTACACAATAACAGTTATACAATAATTATTGGAATTCGATGCAATTATTATACAATATAAATACTGAGTAAGTTAATTGCATGTGTAATAGCTACTAATAAAATCGTTACAGTACACATTTCAAACACATATTACAAATTCTAAAATATTACAAAACGTGAAATACATATTACAAATTCTAATTTGATACAAATCTGACACATGAAAAGGGAAGGACTAAAACAAAAATGGTGTCATCGAGAAAGCTATATATTACCCCTATTTTAGGAGCTGGGGACAGCCACAAATAATTGCCTCGCGGCGTGGGGAGTGCCACATAGCTATCTAAGTGACACGGCATTACTCCCCTCTCTACACTTGACCCATTTGTCATGTGACTACCTAAATGGGTCGTTGATAGTGACGATACTGAAATTATACATAATGAAACCGTCTGACCATAGGAATAGTATGGTTATACGATTTTTATAAAATTAATTTACCTACATGTTCATGACAGTTTGTGTTAAGTACATAAAATCTTAAATTACAGTGACATCGTGTTTACATTTTAATAAATGGGATAACCGTGATATACAGTAAAAACAGTAATTTAAACAGTCAGGTTGACCTTCACACTGTTCACCTGAAACATGTCATGTTAAATTCCTGATGAATTTGCCATAATGGGCTAACTGACCTGACCTCATGCTCATCTTATCATCTACACTGGTGCCCCGTCACCGTATACTGTTAGTGCAGGCGGGTGCAGAATTCAGTTATCATCAAATATATATTCCATACAAACCTTAATGCTAAAGTGTGTCTGTCTATTTGTTACTTTTCATAATTAACCGACTAAACGGATACAATAATAATAATCTCCTCTCCTCAAGAGGGAAGATTAGAATTTTTGTAAAGTTTTATAATAATAATCTCAGGACAATTCACACAGCGCCATCTAGACCCAAATTAAGCTAGCTAAATCTTGTGTTATGGGTACTAAATAACTAATATACAAATACATAGTTTTTTTGTAAATACATAGAAAACATTCAGACCGCTACAAACAATCAAGGATATAGACGAGTTATCAAAAGAACTATTAAAAATTGATACAGTTTAGACTTTCAATGACGTATTGTGATGTCATGTTTGCATATTGCAGATTAACTATGGATTAGGGTCAACGACAGCGACTCAGGTCTACAGACAATGACAATTGATTGTATTGTAGAGACCAGAAGATAATAGCTATACATATGTATCAGTTATTCTAATAGCAATCGTTGAAGAAAATTTAATAACAATATATCATCACGACTACTATCCCAGACGGGGTAGTCAGAGGCATTGTTACTTGTCGACATACATGATGACATGAATGGGGGAGAGCCTACCACTGTCTCTCGGATTTTGGTTTTGTTATAAGTGTTTCCTTCATCGGAGAGAGCATCGAAAATATAAATTGAAAAAAATTTACACTTCTGGTTAAAGACTATTCTTATGCATCGATAATATTGGTGTATGCTTCTCTGCTAGGCCAGGAAGTAGGTTTACGCCTTGACCTTTCCCAACTGGCAGTAAAACACGAATTGGATCTAACGCCTCAGGTAACACCGACGTTATTATGACCAATATTACATTACTTAAGTATCCACTTACTTTCTTTAAACGTCTTATAGTATAATAAGATTCATTAGGTTTGACATTTCCAGTAACTTTATTACAGCAGTTCGAAGTAAATAGTAATAACGTTTTTATTACTAAGCCTCTTTTCTTTAACTTAAACAATGCTAAGTATTCGTATGTATTAGTAGTTATAAAATAATCGAAGTAAGATAATGGTGATCACCTTACTGTTTTATTCGTTCGATACTGATCGTTTTAGGCGGTCACCCAACCGTAAATAGCGCACCGTCCAGTTTTTTAAATGGCCATCAATATAACCTAATTTTAAATTTAAAAAGCAAAACCTTATGTAGTTAAAGTGTACACTTAAAAAATAGAATTCAGTATTTCGGGTCGACAGAGTTAACTAAATTGTTTACAACACCCAGATTGTTCCAATTTTCCCGCGCTTCTTATAAACGTCAAATGTCATTATAGTTGCTGTAGTTTGGAAAGTGTACCACTTTTTTGAACTACTGTTTAGAAGTGTGCTGAAGTTGCAAAATGATACAATCATGACACGGTCATCTCGCCGTTGGCGTTGTTCGGCGCACTGTACCGAGACTAAACGGAGATTAGACGACGCGACCCGATGAGCAAACATTGTGCACTGCCATTAGGAAAGTTCACGGTGACAGTGAAACAGATTTTTATTAATGTACCTACTTAAAAACGTTCGTTTGCTTTGCTTTCGGGTCACCACAGGATATGGACGTCTTAAGGGGTCTTCTTTTGCCTCTCCCCTTTGCCTAACTAAGAATATCAATTGATGAGAATGCATTTGGAAGTATATCTTATCCTTGGACTTTATTATTCACCTGTTTAGAGGTAGTTAATATTAAATAAGTAGGCTAAAATTATCTAGTATGTAAGAATGAAATATAGAAAGGCAATATTCTGGAAATAATAACGTAATATGCTATAACTTATTAGCATGTTTCAATTAAATTTCTAATTAAATAATAAACAATACATCCTTAAATAATATAACATTAATTTATGTTGGTATAAGTATATTACGTGGAAAATAAGAATAACTATTATGATGACGAATATTATATTACTTTGTGTTGAAATTATTTAAATAATGATAAGTATGTAGGTCTTAATTAATTCTAAGTATGTTTGCATTTCAGATCTTGTGGTAAACCGCATGTGGAATAGTTCTCTTGTATAAACTATGTAACAATAAATTCCATACTTTATTGTGGTATTTTGTTATTGATTGATCAATATAGGCATTCTATTTATATTTTACTAAGTTCTTAACGACCTATTTTAGAAATTCCACAAAATATTCGGTTCTATTCTAAACCATTTCCCTAATGGTGAAAGAAATCCAAAATGAACTATCTGGTCTTTGTAATTGGAAAGAAAACTCATTGAATTCATAATGCATGGAGAAAACTAAAAGATGTAGAATCCCTAACTAAAAACTACTGACCATAAATAAAGAAATGTTTACAGTAATATAATTCGCAGAAACTAAATACCTGCGAATTGAGTGCTCTGATTTCTGTAATTCGTTCTTGATATGACGGCGTCGGGTTAACAATTACGCCGCAACTTTTATAGCACCAAGGTTTTGTTTTCTAATCACTTCTTATTTCTTTCAATATGCATTTTATCAACATTTGACAATTTACAGCATTTTACTCTATTGCAAATTTTTAAGTTTATTACTACGCAAATTCTTCGTCAAGACTTCTTCTTTAATTCATTTACTACCAACAGTTGAGTTTAACTTTTAGAAACAGTTCGTTAAGATTTATGTTATTTGTTATTATTGTTTTATGGAAAATAATATAGATAAGTGTTATCTGTTTGTTAACTTAGGTTTTTAGAATAGTAATAAAGATAGTCGACTTAAACATACAAGAAAACGAAATATGAATAAAATTAAGGAAACCTGTCTATAACCTGTACCTACATAGTTTTTCAAACGTTGAAATTCATTGAATAATGGATCGTGGTTTTAAATCTTTTGGGTATTCTCAAAACCGGTTTTGAAACAATAGAAGCTGTAACTGGCAAGTGAAATCATATAACATAAAATGTACATTATGTAAACGAACATGAACATAAACAAGCTTTCCAAAATTACAGCTCTATGATTAACTATGATTGATATCAGGTGATATCTGGGTTAGCGTCCTACTAACAGTCATCCTGTCCTGTTCATATATTAATGGCTAGTTCTCCTTGGTTGTATAATTTAATTAAGGTTATGAATATTATGTACTAGTTGACCCACGCAACTTCATTGATGCTCTATTTAAAATGCTCGTAGCGTGATGATATATACTTATAGCCTTTTTCTTCGATAATCGAATGGGCTATCTAATTGTTTTTTTCAATTGGAAATAGTAGTTCTTGATATTTGTTAAATCAAGCAATATACTTACCTACCTAAGTATAGACATGCAGTTCTATTCTATTATTATGTTTTAGGCCATTGGCTAATTCTTTTTTAAATATTAACAGAACAGTTAACAATTTTTTTAGTATGTACATATGTTATGTATCAGTAAATGCCAATTATTTTAATCCTTAGTTCACAGTAATCCTCTCCTCAGTTGCATTAAATACCTTTATTATTTCACTTATCAGGTATTTGCTTTCTAATAGTCAAGAGTAATTAGATGATTTATAAAGAAAAAAAGCGGATAAGTAAACATCATCGGTAGCCCCGCCGCCATGTACCGTTACCCATCTGCCATGTCTGCACCATTCCATTATCATCCATTAAAAAATCGGTAGTGGACACAATAGCAGCAATTTGCAGTTACTTCTCAATAGATCATTAATTTTACCTATAGATCTGTAAATTTTACCCAAAGATTCAAAATATAAACTGGCCAAAGACATCCTAAGTGGTCTTGGACGGTACGGATTCAGGGGAACTTTCTTCCACGTACGCTTAGATTGTGGAACAAACTACCTGCCAAGATTTTCTCTAGAGACTATAACATGAGGTTTTTCAAGAGGAATATATTAAGGTTTTTAAGGGTCGGCAACGAGCACTAGACCCCTGGTGTTTCAGGCGTCCATAGGCTACGGTGACCCTTTACCATCAGATAGGCTGTATGCTTGTGTGCCACCTACGTGGTATAAAAAAACCTTAATAGTTACATCATAACACTCAATTTTTTTAAACAAGAATTCTATTTATGTATTTCTATTAATAATTCGTTGAATGAAATAAGTGTATCTATTTATGTTGAACACGTAGCTCTGCAAAACGTAATATGCCTATTAACAAAGAATTTGCGAAATATCACACTTTGATAGAGCATATTGTTCAAGAAATGTTTATTTTGGATACGGCGCGTGCTGCGTCGGTTTATTATGTGATCTTTATTATGAATTGAATAAGATAGAAAACCAAATACACAAAGTGTAGTAGATATAATACAGATATTTTGTTTCATTGCCATAAGTTAATAGTCAATTATTTAGTCTATTGTCGAATTGATAGCAACACGTCGCACATATTAACTAGGGTAAATAATATTACACTTCATTGGTTACATTGTAGAGTTTATTAAATATTTAATTTTCAATATATTTCTGCCCTCGTGATGGATGCCATTAAAGTGACATTAATGTCCTATAGATATATACATTATAGCACAGAGGAAAACTCTTTGTTTTGCTCTCACAGTTCTAAACACTCTGGCAATGTTGTTTTATGGGTAATATACAACTGACAAAAATACTAAAATATATGTTATTTTGTAAATAAAATAATATACCTAGAAAACGTCCAGACCAATACAAAAACTCATACTCACGGACACAAATATTTGTACTGCGTGCGAGGAATCCAACCCGCGACCATCGCAAAGTAAGACGGTGTGCTAAACCGCTAGGCCACCGTATTAGCATGTTTTATTAGTTCTTCATCTTCCTTCACGTGATATAAGTCCTTGCCAATAGAAGTTTATGCGCATATTATAAGGCTGTCGTTAAAAGTACCTATTGTTTAATGAGAATACATGAAAATGTGCTAATGTAAAGACCATTATGTGCCTGAGCAAATTCAGACAATAGCTATAATATGCGTTGTCTATTGAAGTTGTCTTTAAAATGGTCTTACAGGTATGGAAGAAATTGAAATCGTTATACAATGTCGTAAGTGGTTTAGCGGTTTAGCATACTGCCTCTCTTTCCGATAATTGTCGGTTCGATTCCCACATTTTTAAAACAAACTTTGATGTTCATGATGTATATGTATTTAAGTAGGTACGTCTATTATATATTAATACACGCGCTACATTGTTGGCATCAAGATGGGGCCCTGCGATATTTGTCCAGACTTATTTTTTATGCTATAATCGATACGAATATAAATTTAAATACTAGACTGTTAGAATTAAGTTACCCTGGCCTTATACGAAGCGTGTTATTGTGAAACTTTAAGAAGACATTGCTTCAAACCGAGGTCATTTAACTCGGGCAGAAGAGGCGTCACTAATGGTTCAGAACCAATACTATCTAATTATTTATCCATTCTCTTTACAACTTTCTAACAGTCCCTGTAAATCCGACCTGTTGGGCTCCCGGAAACAATGTAAATTGCTTATGTAAGCCAATTACGTAGCTGGGATCAGGTGTTAGTACCAAACCTATAATCTTGTTCACTAACACCAATATCGCCTTTATTCCCATAGCCATAAGCTTCAATCTTTCCATCTATTTGGATGAAGGAATGGTAGTGTAAAACTTTGGGTAAGGTTTATTTATTGTGCGCAATGTGATTCTTATTTTAAAAGACGTAAAGACTGATATCCATTGAGATAATTCGATAGTAACAGCATTAGAAAAAGTAGGGCGTCGTGCTCACGAACAAAACCGAATGTTTTATTTTGTTCTGCTCGTGACCGAAGGGCGAAGGTAGAAGTTCGGCCGTCTCAGTAATTGTAGCTTTTAGATAAAATTACTGGTTAACAGTGAAATAACACGGCAGAATCCAGCACAGTTGTATAATAATGATTATTGTCGAGTCGTTTTTCATAGTGCTCATTTTTGAGCTTCAGAGGACGAATAGTAAAAATCGTGGTGCGACTTTAATTTTGTTACGGTTTATTGTATATGGGATTGTAAGAATTCATTCATAATACCTGAGAATAGCAAAAACTTTACAGGAGCTATCAAATTAGACAGATAAATATAACCTCATGTAGAAATTGTTCTTACACAATAAAACTTAATAAGAAATGTGTGAAAAATAGTTTTGTCATTGACGTAAAATGAAGTAATTCAATTACATATGTATAATACATATAAAAGGAATAATAATATAGACGTTATTTTTTATGTGTTCTAAAAGCGCTTTGCAGACAAAAAGAATAAACAAGTGTTCGTGTAGTTGCAGTTTAGTCTTGTAAAATAAGTAATTAAGAAAACCGGTAAAGTGGCAGTCGGACTTGCACACCGATAGGACCCCGAACAAATATTTGAAACAGGTTTATTTTCTTTACATGATAATTTACTTAAGTAATATACAAAAATGGAAATAAGATAAAAAAATGTTATAATTACCTTCAAATAACAACTATATAATATTTACTTACAGATTTCTTAAAAACTGTATTGGTTAAATTTGCTCTCATCGACTGTATTATTTCAGATATATCTCATTAAAAATTCGAAAAAAAAGACAGGGAAGGCTAATTATACTCTTTATTATACTTGTAAAATAAAATAGCATATGAATATTAAAAATAATATGTGCAAGGGCATGGGTTTATCTCTGAAAGAGATCTCTTTCACCTAACCTAAGGCTGTAAATTAGTTGATAATTAGCGGTACGGTAGTGTACGAATGTTGTCAGACGATATAAAATCTTTTAATATTATATTCATTCCAAATAAATAAATTGAGTATAGTAGAATATGGTCAAAAAAATTATAATAAAAATACTTGAAGGAATTTAAAAATTAATTTTTTTTTAAAAACTCTAACACAAAATTTCCTATATACCTAATACCTAAACATATATGCAATCTGACAGTTGGACGGAGTCAAAAATCGTGCCATGTCGGTTTCACTTAATCTTTTGCGGAACCCAAAAAAAGTCACGTAATTTTGTTTTGGTGCCATATAAATTATATCTATCTTTGGATAGAAAGTGAAGAGATGGTTTGATCATAACAGCTCAATCTGCTTATCATAATGTTATGTAATAATATTAAATTAGTATTTTATTGACTATTTCTTTAAATTTCTAATATAATATATATAATTCAGTACATATATCTTTAATAGAAAATGTCCCAACATAGAAAACTATGTTCAGTGAATCTAATATAACTGTACAACTGTTTTTGAATTGCTGTAGGGGTCATGCATTACTATGATTTACTTGGTTTTTTAGATGACATTTATTTACATTGTAGCCCATATACAAATATAAGAGCTATAACATAAATAAAAGGTTACACACACAAAAAATATGGTGATTTATAATGAACAATATTTACTTAGTTCTTGACTGCCGTGTATCTTGGAATTAATTGTCCTGGGTTAAACTAAATAAATGATAATTACAAAATTAAACAATTATTCTATAGAATTTTACGACTATTTTTTTAAATAACATTTCAACACTATGCTGTGGAAATAGCATACATTTAATGTAGCCCTTGTTCTCATAAGGGTAATTTAAAAAATTAAAATCTAAATGTTTTTAGCTTTTAAACCTAAAGTAATTTAGTTTTACCTTCAACCATTCATTACATCTCCAGTCACATGTTTCCTTATTTTTTATATGGAATAGTACATCTGCTGGCGCTGACAATCCACTGCAAACCCTGAGGATGATATCGAGTTGGTTAGCCTATAAGGGCGAACTCCTTAGAAATTAACCGCGATGCTTTCCAGTAAAGATTACATGGAGATCACTCTAACACGGTACATTGTAGGTAATGGGGCCACTAAATCTCTTTACTAATAATCCTCTCACCCTAATAGCTATAAAGTGACCCTCAGTCACAATATTACCATTACTTTCACTACCAAATCTCACGGTTCAAACTGAAATACAGCTGAAAACGATCTACTTATTTTTGCATGTCCAAACAACTTGCAAAACCGGTATCTAGGTCTCAATTACAGGTTGTATTCATAGAGAAGATTTCAATCTCATTTTGTAATTGATTGCTTAAATTCCTCGAATTTTAAGTAAGTAGATACTGTTTATGTGACTTATCAGTTGTTAGATTGTCAACGGTACGTAATTTATATTATCTGTGTTGGCGGGAAAGTGCTTCATGCACTATGATGTGTTGAGATCACGAGTTTCAGGGTTGCCAACATTAATTATAGTTTTTGCTTCGTACGAAGAAATTGAATCTATGAATATTGACTCGTTTGGCTCTCCAACGTCGTTAAAATTTCTTTTTTAGTGATATTATTTGTAGTTTTAAAATTATTCATACTTTTAATTACTGATATAAGAATAGTTTATATTATAACTTTTATTGTTCAATTTCAAGTGAACCCTACCACAAGATTACCGTATCTTCTGACATTAGCGCGCCTAAACGCTCAGACCAACAGAATCAGTATCAACCAATCAGAATCTGATATAATTTTTTTACATTCATTGTCTTAGGGTTCTATTACGTTAATAAAGTCTCATATATTTCTCAAATATCTTCCATGTATAGATTTCCGTAGATAAAAGACTCGTAAAAAAATATGAAATTATCCTTGTCCCTCGTACCGAAGACCAAAAATCTGGTATGAGTTGGTTGCCATCCCTGACATGAGAATTATGTTTATAATGTCTCTGCTATCGCTATGACATCTGACGTTCATCCATTTTAACGGCGAGATCACGGATGTGTCATTTAAAGGGCAGTGTTGAGTTTTTAAAGGGCTATACTATCAGTTTTATTATCACTGTCTTCACGAATGCAAGAACATAAAAAATATACACTTAGATATTTTACACATTACATAGATCCAAATTACTTTTGTTTTGAAGTACACTAATTCTGCCGGTCGCTGCTATATAGCCTTTACAGAACGATAGGGGCAAGTACTGATGTGAGTGACAAGTATACTTCAAATCTGCGGAAGGATTTATCAATATTAAAAAATAAGAATCGGTCATTTACTATTCTAAGTAATAAAAAATAGTAAAGTCTTAATAATTCCCGTATTCCAAATTACATGTACTTATAGGTATACTTTTATTCAAAACTATACCTTGTCTTCAGTGTCCCTGAACCGCTGTTCAGGCTAAACATTAGATAAATCAATTTGTCAGAATAATTCTATTTAAGTAATAAATTATAAATACACGTAGAAAGTAGTTATCATAGATTTACTATGATAACCGGTAAGCGAGTTATTTCAAAATTTCGTAGAAGTTAGAGCGAAACGAAATTAAAAGAATATTAGCAATAAAATAATCATATATTATTTTCGTCTATAGTCAACTTTGAAAATATAAAATAGACATACTGCATACCTGTCCTGAAGGAGTTCAATATTCATTTGCAATAATTATTAAAATATATATTTAAAAATCAAATCCGACAAGAACAACATTCAAAGTCATTGCTTCAGTAGGTAATAAATTTAGATTTGCGTCAATTTCGGTTCGAGAAGGATCTTAGAACAAAGCGTTCGTTATGAATGGAGCCTCCTTCCGGTGTCCGTGCGTCTTGTATCGGCTATAAGTAACCTATTGTTGTCTGTGCGGCCTTGCTACGCCTTTCACTAACTTGGTTGAGAAATTACGCCTAAATCTGACAGACAAGTTGAACGATATCTGTACAAATAAAAAGCAGAAGTTGAAAAAGTGTCGGCGTTACTCACGCCGGATTCATGGCGACCACAGAGTATCTACATTGTGCTGATGGTAATTGACAACAAGCATGAAAAAGTACTACCGCAGACTACGATTATAGCTAATAAAACGACGGCCTCGATGATCAAGTTTACAGTCTTACTAGCGATGGTCATGGGTTTGATTCCCGTGAGTATGATTATTTGTTAGACCGGATGCTTTCATTATTTTATCTACATTTACAAACAAATTAATTTTAATAAGTATTTCTAATATTTATTACTGTATAGTTTAAATTTTGGGTTTGTCCTTAAAAGCGCTTTTTGTTCTGTGTCATTATTATTAAATACATAAATATGGTCTTTTATTTATATCTATGACAGCTTTCTATTCGTTGAGAACATCATTGACTTATTGTTTAACGAAAACCTCGCCTTATCTACAATAGTTGGGGATTTAAATGTGGACGACGTAAAACAAGTTTGTATGTAACCTATATTACTGACTAACTCTCCTGTGCTGGAAGCGGCGATAAGAAACGAAGTGATCAAAGAAATAGAGACGTTCGCCAATAGTCATTTTCGATTCAACTAGACCCAGTGAAGCTTGGATAGGTATATCAAATATTGTGTTCACTACAACGTCGACAGTTGACAATACCTCTGGTTACTTCATCATTTATACATGTAGGACATTTTAGCCGCTTATGAATTACTAGCTTTTGGCCGCGGCTTCGCTCACGTTAATATATCCCCTTAGGGGTGGAATTTATCAAAATCCTTTCTTAGGGGATGCATACGTCATAGTAGCTTTAGTCTCAGTCCCGATCGGTTTAAAATTGACAAAGTTTCATACAAACTTTCACCCCCTATTTTATCACCTTGGGGGTAGAATTTATCAAAATACTTTCTTAGCGGATGCCTCATTTCAAATTTCAGCCCGATCCGTCCAGTGGTTTGGGCTGTGCGTTGATAGATCACTATGTCAGTCACCTTTGAGTTATATATATTTAGATGTTTTTTCCCTACCGTCCAGTTCATTATACAGATTCAATTAAGAACTAGCAAGAAACTCAAAAGTTTTTTTTAAACAATTTATTTATATTGTTTATTTATATAGGTATCTATGTCTAACTTTAAATGAAGATCCTGTGTATGAACAATTATTGCCATATACGCACGTCATTCAACTAACTAACGTTTAGTGAGTAAAGGTTTTGCTCAGTAAATATAATTTTCAGATGTTTTGAATTTATTTTGTATACAGTTTTGAAAATAAATTATTTTGTAAATGAATGTGCAGTAACTGAGAAGAGTATAATCGTATAATGTATTTATTTTTGTTTCGTCTTGTTTTGTTATCGAGTGCAAATGACTCCGAAGGCCAGATTATGTCAGAAACCACGTCAGCTGCCTTTCCAGGCAGTGCCAAACTTGTTTCTGAGTCGGCGCCTCGCTAACAAAACACGCATTTGCTTTTGCACCACTTTTATAAAAGGTAAACTTTTTATATACAATCTTTAATGTATTGAATGTCTATAATGTATAGTAAAATGTATAATTATCTCCATGGCTATTTTTCTTATTATTATTACATCATGCATATTGCATGACTTTTTTAAAATTATTCCGTTAGAGATGATAAAATAAGTTTAAAAAGTCATCTGAAGTCAGAAAGTTCTATAATTGCAATCTTAAAATCCTGTATTCTTTTCAATTGTTAATTAGACGGCCTTTGTTGTCTAGCAAAGGGCTTTACTTCTAATGGTCGCGGGTTCGATTATTAACACGGTACTGCATTACACGGTAATTTGTATTATGAGTATAATAGTTTGTATTGTACTGCGTATATTCTATCTATATTATCTATATAATACATAGCATAATACAAAAAAAATTAAGTATATGTATCAGTTGTCTAGTACCCATAACAAGCTAGGCTCTGTGAATTGTCACGGAAAATCTACTTTAATAAAGAAGCATAATCAAAATAAAAATAAATGTCTTCACGACTTATATCTCCGATGGTATAGTTAGAAGCATTGTTAAATGTCGACGTCGTGGTGAATGCAAGTTTTAGCATTCTCACTTTGCGCTCAGTATATTTGAATCCTACGTGGCTATTGAATACATTTGTCATCATATTTAATAAGGTAACAAGACTCAATTGTCTTATTTATAAAGATGATCTAATCTTTTTTTGGTCTATTTTTACATTACTACGTCTTATTTACGATAAAATTATTCGTGTTAAGACTCTATTAATAATGTATAATATTAATATATCATTTACTAAAGCGAAAGTTCAAATATAAATTGATCTTTAATATAGAAAACATGTAAGTATTATTAAACCTAAATCTAATGCAATTATATTGTAGCAATTTCTGAATATTTTAATTTTATAACTAAGTCAATCTATCTTTTTTCAAAATTTTTATAAAGTTTGCTGTATGGAGTTATACCAATGCGCATATGAAAAATATGTAAAAATCTATAATTTACCTAAACATAGGTTTGCGAAAGAAAAATTCACAGTGAGTGGGGTAATATAAATTCGTTTCATTTATTATGGATGTAGCCTAGGAATGCCTCTCAATAAGCGAGTAATTAGGATTAATTTTATAAAAAATTGCCAATGATGATTATTGTACTGTTGTAGCCTATTATAGAAAACCCATTTAGATAAAAAAAAGATCGATAAAAATAAACTTCGAATATATTTTTGCGGCATAGTCAATCGTGTATTCGATCATGATTTTTCAAGCAACGGCCGATTAGAACCGGTTGGCATAAAGGTCATGATCCGTTTGGGCGATCTAGCCAGCAAATAGACAACAGTATTAATCTGTAGCCACTATTTATTTCGTTGTCATAGGTAAAACGGCTCGATATTATGCTAACAGGAAAGTGGTATAAAAAGATAACAAAACAGATAACTAAAATAGCTTCGGCGAATTTAATTAGATACGCAATTTATCTATTAGTCGATATTGATTATCTGTTTCTCTGTGCTTGACATAAAAGTAATAAAATATCTCAGTAACTTTAGTATTATTTCCACAATATGCTAAGTATGGCACGAAGCTCATAAAAGGATATGTCATAATTTGCCCTTTAGGTAATGTTTGAAAATCCATAGAAGAATGTATTAACTGCTATTAATGCACTTATGCTAGAAAAAAATAATTTCTACGAAATAAGTAATGATTCCCAGCAGTGTAATTTCAACTCATCTGATACCTACTAAATATTATTTATTTTAATATATACCATCTCAATAATAACTGTTTTACACAATAGAACACAACAAAAGTTGACAGAATAGCGGAAAACCTTCTAATATTAGTGAAAGGTCAACCCGCGGAAAATAATGTTGCCTGTGACATAACAAATAACTACTGTCCTCGAATTTATTGCCTAAACACGCAATTATATCCGAATACGACAGAATCGTGTGATAAGTTACCATTTCACAAGGTTGTTCCGCGATTATCCCACGGTAATTTTCTGGAAACTTGTCTCAACATTGAGTGTAAATTGGATCTCAATTACAACGTATAACATCAATTACTCGTAAAATATATCGATAGTTTTAATTCCATGTTATTTATGTTATTGTCTTCTCTAATTAGTTTAAATTTAAAACACACTTTGTGAATTTTAAATTCTTATCAGGCTTGCGTCACTAGGAACAAAACATTTATTCTATTAAACTGAGATACTTACTATATTTTTTTAGTTTAAATATAGAAATAAGAACAGTTTAGTAATAGTAGACTAAGCTTTTTATGGATAATATTGGAATGATGCGCCTCCATGTGCTTACGGTTTACGTTGGTGGAGCACTAGCGAAGGATGGTAAAATGAGCATGAAGTCAGGACAGTTAGCCCATCACTCTCTCATTAACCAATCACATGGACATCAACTTAACACGGTATATTGATAGCAATAGGGATATTAGTCCATATTACTAACAATTCTTTCCCTCCAATAGTAGTCTTAATTAATATATCTCTTATGTGATCAATGTACATATTTATACAATGAAACAACTTATGTTACTTTATAATTAATGACAAATAAAAGGATTCTAAAAAACATAAACCAGTTTCACAACAATTAGGACAGCACTATGATGATGAATTGAATGTTCAAAACAGTTATGTAGGACAATAATAAACAATAAATTCGTGTCATGTGAATGTTATTGCTACGATCTTAAAGCTATGCTTGAGTGATTCACATTATACATTTTCTATGAATAATAATTTGAAATAAACACGGTGAAAGATATTATTAGCACGTACGTTAGAACTTTGTTCGTATTCTATCGTAATAAAACAGGACAATTTACACAACGCCATCTAGTCACAAGCTAAGCAGAGCTTATGTTATGCTTGTGCATTGCTCGTTTTACTATTTCCTACTAAATAAAAGTGAAAAACTGAATGCTTTAACTGTTTAATTAATTTTTTATAAAATTAATATGTAAATAATGTAATGTGAATAAAAAATGTGATTATCTTACTAATATTATAAATGCGATACTCTTTCAAGCAAAAATTATTGAACTGGTGTTTTACGACACCTTACAGTAACATAGCTTAAAATCACACATAGGCAAGAGTTAAATAAAATATTATGTAATTGGACGAAATATAATTATTATAATTGGATAAATGTTAAAGTATGATGCTGATGAGGGTGCCGCGGGTCAGCTAGTATTTTTATATATTGTTTATTGTATACGCTGACTGGACTGAAATGCATGAAATTAAGTGGAAAATTGCAACTTTTAAATTATTATTAATTTTGTTGTTACAGATTGTTATAGTTACATACTTAAATTTGAAGTTTACCTGAATATACCGACTTACGAAATACCGCATACTATGAATAAATCATTGTGTGATGCTATTATTTCATATTGCTAAATGTAAATTATAATAACACTTACCTGGTTTACCTTTGTAAAAATCTGCATCTATTTCTGTCACCGAGCAGCTACAATAATCTATGCTATATGCTACGAGTATGTAAGCTTATATGCATAAGCTTTATTCCGGTGTAAAGGATGAAATATGACAGTGAAATTACTGTGTATGAAGTTGTAATATTTTATACTCCGCTCGACTTAGTATGGTGTGAGTGACAGCAGGGCATTTTAGCACATTTACTATGAAAGAATAATAATTAATTAATTTAATATGCAATATGATATTTCCGATCATAGTTAATGTAACAGTCATATTTCATATTTTCTAATCAATTGTTTTTTTAATAAAATTACTGACTCTATACAATTCATTTGCCAATATTGCCTCATTTTATCAATCCCCTGTCCTTTTCGAAATCGTACGAAATCACGGTGGCTGAGCTGAGGTTCGAACCTCTAGCCATTTGGGGGAACCACTAGAAGTAAAGTCGTATTCGTCAAGTATGAGTTGGCATTTCAGCCGTTCCAGAACGCCTTCTATGGGTGCCCTAAGTCCTCGCTTCCGTGAAGTTGTAAAGACCAGATATTCAGATATACAGATCACAAACCGTTTACCTCTTTATAATATAAGTACAGACACGTATAAATAAGTAACGTTTTCTACTCTATCAAGTGGGCCGTCAGTTTGTTTACCATTCTAAAATTGTTGCAAAAATGCATTAACAATATTAGGCACCAAATACATTATGACCATTTTGATCAGACAAAGCGTTCACGTAAACAGGTTTCGTAATTTTGGCGAGTACTACTTCGTTTTATATTAGATTCCACAATGTTTACTGTGTTTATATACATTTTCCATACAAAGAACTTAAGGTAGGCGTTTATGTAGACATCGACGGCCTCGGTGGTCTAGTAGTTTGCACATAGCCCTATTCTTGTGGGTCGTGTGTTTGATTCCTCGCACGATACAAACATTTGTATTCATTGGTAAGATTGTTTGTATTGGTCTGATTGTTTTCTATGTATGTATTTACAAAATAATGTATTTATGTAATCTATCAGTTGTCTGGTACCCATAATATAAGTTCTGATTAGCTTGGGACTAGAGGATGCTGTGAATCGTCCAGGGTTATTACAGAATTTGTATTAAATATTATATTAAATGTATATATATACCCTTTGTATTAAATATATACATGTTTTAGTTCGGTGAAGACACTATGTAGGCTATATATTATATAATAATGGATACTCCGTAGAAATATATTGAGATTTATGTTTATATGAATATATTTATGCTATCAAAAAATATACGAGAAAAAATATATTTCTTATGCACTTTGAATGAGAGGTGGTATGATGTTAGACGGCGAGCTTTTACACTTTTGAAAGGAGGATTCTTAATAAATTTTGCACGATATTTTCTTCCAAGTCTCTACAACATTGCTATATTATTATTTATGCTTGTATTATTTTTTGTAAAAATTTCAAATGTTTTGTTCACGTATATGCACCCTTTACTCAAATAAATGTAGCGAGTAGATATTATTATATCACAACAGAAATTACTTTAATCTCATTAAAATAAGTAATAATATTACAGTTCAGTTTAATCCAATATATCGTATAACATACACAAAAAGAAATCGAGGTAAAAACCCCTTCGATTGCCTTCATTTTCAAAGTTGGTTAAGAAAGGTCGCGCACTCATGGTCAATACCACAGAGACATTTTAAGGAAAACTTTAACAAAACAGTTTAAGGGGACGTTTATCCTTCTTTGTACTAAATTTAGGAAAAACCTCAAGTTTATTTGTTAACCCTCGAAACAATAATAAAACCTTTGTTTGTTATATTTATAAAACCTATGTTTATTTTCTTATAAGCTAAGTGGTTTTTATTCAGTATATATAGAATTCAGTATATATACAAGTAGATGGCAAATTTAAGTTTTAAATTTATTGTTTAGCTCTTGTTCGCTATCAGAGAACTTTCAAATAATTATATTATTTAGAAATATTTTTAATGGATAAATATATAATAGAATAGTGTGCTGACAGTCTACCAGCACAGGCTGAGCCCATCGTGGTGAATTCACAATTAATTAATCACGATGTTTTCAACAGGTTCATTCACTGTATATTGCTAGCAATAGTCCCATTATCCCCATTACTACAATCTCTCGTCACCCGTAAAATTGGGTATATAAAGTTGTCATTTACGTTGGTAACTCATCTAGGACAACAGTTGTAAAGGTATATTTTATTTAATCATATTTTTTATATATTGCGTCGTTGGTAAACAAGCATCTGATGGTAAACGGTTACCGTAACCTATGGATGCCTGAAATCCTCAGGCGGGTGTCAGGCGCGTCTTGAAAACAAACCTTCTTGAAGAACCCCGTCCTGTAGTCTCTCGAGAATACATCGCCAGGTAGGCCTTCCAGAATCTAAGTGTACGCTAGAACTGTACTGTCCGTGACCACTTAGGTTCCATTGTTTAAAATTGTTTTTAAAAATTAACAGATCTAGATGTTTTCTTCGCTTTTTAAAATTCCGACGAGGCAAAGCGCGGTTAACGACTCGTATAATTAAACATAAAGATAGCAAAAACTCTAAACTTAGTTGATGTCTCTTGATATAACTTTAATTAACATATTCCGAGTTGTAGTAGCCGAGACGAAACGATGATTTGTACGTTTTTGTCATACAATGCATGTTTCTTAATACAAGCATGTAACAAAAACGGTCATAAACAAATTTAATGATTACACATAATTCATGTGTAATTAAGTTTTAAATACGTAGCTATTATAAATACTATATATTTTTTTTTTCCATTACAATTTTTTTTGTCGCTTCTGCGATCTTTTTTTTTATTCTTTATTGTACAAAAGGCGAGCTTAATGACACACATCTTATATGTGTATCCAGATAAAATGCATCTTTTTTATGTAATTATAATAGCAAACAAGCTGATGTCCCACCCGAAGGTAAGAGGTAACCATTGTCTAAACTTACCACTCTTGCGTTGCTGTACTAGAGGACTAAAATGTCGTGCCTCTTATCTGGTAATTTAGTGAAGTTGCAGGATAAAAGGCACGACACCTTAGTCCAGATTAGGTAGTGGTTTAATCTGCACCCCATAACCGAATCACAGAGCAAGCAACTCACAAAGCAAGCTGCTTGTCGTATGAAATAGACGAGAATGAGGTACCTACAGACGACTTTTTACCGTTTAGCTCTAATAAAAGTCTATAGTTATAAATGTAATTTAACAAAATGTTGTATATTTAATTAAGGTAATTGGTAATGATAACTAATATTGGATTATATGGCAGGCGGCACACCTGATATAATTTCCCTATGGTAATATTTTTTTATATATGTATCCATTCAATTTTTATTTACTACGACTGTTAAATACACGTAAATACATATAATAAATTACATGTATGTATGATGTAATAAGTATGTTCGTGTATAGACAAGAACATACTTATTATATCCATACTCTTATAATAAATGCGAATATTCCTGCCTTTCTGTTTTTTACTTATATACAGCTAAACGGTTGAACGAATCTTAACGTTCAACCGTTTAGCTTGTTTGTAGATCGTATCAACACACACAATAATCTCAATAAAAGCAGACGAAGTAACAGGAAAGAACCAGTATTTTATACTTTCTTCATAATCTGCTACTAGTAAGTTTATTTAAGTTAAATTTTGTAACTTCAAATAACAGAGCAGGTCTTCCTTGTTACTCCTCTTTTTCTCCTTCCTAACCTTTGTAGAACTTGCAATGGTATTTCCGAACCTATACGATATTGAAACCTTCATGAAAACAGTATATTCCTTTTGAAAATAAGAGGACGATCATACTTGCGATTCCCTAGTGTTCATGGGCGGCGAATCACTTACCAACAGGTGACCCGAATTCGCTTCGCTTTGTTGTTCCTTTTTATTATCAAATTATTTTTATAGTATAGGGGTACTATAAAAATAATTTGGTAATATAAAAGTACCCAGATTGATGACTTTGTGCGACGTATCACTCTGTTTATTAGAATGTAATTAACTTTTTGTCTCTTATACGTAGTTTCCTACAGTACTTAAAGATTCTATTACATAGAAAGGCTTGTAAACCCACGCGTACCTACTCTCGTATATTACTAAACCGCACTGCAGATCTGAACCCGTTAACAGATTAGAAAATAAAATATTCAGAGCGTATCGTGTAGGTAGAGACATCTAATATTGAGACATGTTAATAGATTATTCAGAACTTTTACATACATTTTACCTTCCATTACAGTTCATTTATGCTTAGCTTTACTTGTACTTATTTAAGTATCTAAATGGCATGCAATACGTATGAACTACTACTGTTATACCAATGCAAAAATAAACTGAAAAATTGTAATAACTATTAAAAATGTTTTACTTAAATCGACAGCAGGCAGAAGCATGCAAAGAAATCTGCTTAGCGGCAGAAATAGGCCAGACAAATTCATGTATACCACTTTGTATAAAGTCTTATTGAATAAAATCAGGAGTGTGGGATAGCAGTCACAATTAAGCTACGTACTGGCAATAATTATAGTTAAAATTAAAAATTCTTTCAACCTCTAAATCACGGTTTTTGTCACAATGCCTACCATCCAGTTGGACTAATTACATCAGTTGAGAAGAACTGGAAATAAACATTGTTACATTTTTGTCCTTCCAAATCCAAGAAATTTGTTTCTAGATGAAAAAATCCCTTTTCTGAATAACTAACATATGCCATACAAGGTACTTCTCCCAAATAATTGTTTGCAGAGTTGCTTTAATGTATTTAATAAGGTTGTCCCAATAATAACTGTAATTTATTACAAGAATAATCTAAAATATATTCCGTATCATATTGTCGAATAGTTAATTAGTAAGAACGTAAAGTTGCAACGATCTTACTGTATACATCAAAATTAACAACTAATAAGTTTAATTACTTATTACGTAAACTCGTAATTTTCGCGATTGTAGTGAGTACATTTTTTAATCCACAAATCTGATGGATACATGATTGTCGAAACATCTTGTCAAAAGAGAAAGTTCATCGAATTTATCTTGATCAATTTATACAATAGGTGACAGACAGTTCGACAGTAGGTATTAAAGGTTTCAGGTGGTCGATATTATTGGCAAAATTTTCAACTATTTTTTTTCTATTATTTATAGAAAAAAACCACACTGTAAGTTTCTTCTTCCTGTTACAGTTTAAAGAAATATATTTAGTAGGGACCTAACTCTTTACTGTATTATAAATATAAAAAAATGTAATCGTGTTCTCATGTTTAACACGCTTATACGGCTAGAGAGATTTTGAATTTCGTACCACATAGATTAATATATGATCTTAAATCCAAAAGTATAGAATATATAGTTATATTTTATCATTATTATTGTTTCCAAACTATTCCAAATTCGAACCACCATAAAAGTTCTATTTTACTTTTTTGATTGGGAATACTGTTTTTTTTTATTCTCACATCCATTTCACTCAGGAGACCATGAAGAAGATCATAATAGTTTCAGTATCATCCATAAAGTTTAAGGAACAATAACAAACTAGTCAAAACAGTTTGTGCAACAATTTATAGATATCATTCTATTGATAATTGAGTATAATACCTATAAATTTATTATACATAATTATATAATTAGTAACGTAATAATATTGTTGCAGCTGCTGTCCAGATATTGGAGACAACGATCGGATCTGTCATCTCACAGCTCTTGTTATCTATTGCATAACGCTCTCTCACCATTTTGAAGATTCAGAATAAGGCTGCGCCGTATGATTAGGTAAAACATTTTAAATTCTAACGTTAAGTACACACAGTCTATAATAGTATTGAAGTTAGAAATTTCGTGAGTTTAGTCATTGTGTTCTATTGAATTCGGAATAAAAGGAAGGCTTTCGTTGTCCGCCGGTCTTTTATGATGGTCATTTCATAATGACGACGTATACAAGATTGGTTTTCAGTGCACGTGACGATGCGCTAATAATGATAGAACTGTACAATTACACAATAAACGTTGTTTAATACAATTACTCGCCTTAGCTCAGTTGATACTTTATTGTGCAATCAGAACTGTAATTACAGGGCTCTTATCAGGCTGTAAAAACCTATATTACCACGATCAGATGTAAACTGTGCTCAAGTGAATTTCGCTAGAATTACCTACACCTAACAAAAATCATCATCATCATGTGGGGTTTTTCCTATTAAGAGCATCATTACTGAACTTTAATTACGCATTATACATTAATTAAAAAAAAACAAAAAAAAGTTAGTTATTGATTTAGGTAACTAGAATTTTAATTATTCTGCAAGTAACTCGTTCAAGTATTTGTGAAAAGTTAAATATTTTTTAATAGAGGTAGGTATTCATTTCATAAAGTTATTTGCAACATATTGTATAAGTTAAAAATTGAAATTATCTACGACAATACTTTTTAAGCAGTCCTTCATAATATGTACTCATAATATTTAAAATTGCTTAACTGTTTATGAAAATATATCAATTTTCATAAAATTATATTCCTAAAATGAGAAAAACAAATAAATTTAATAAAAAAAAAAACACTTCTTTAATACATTATTTGTATACTATTAATTATTATACGTTATTGGAATGACAAACAATCAGTAATATGGACAGCATGTCAACGTGTGACGGTAGCGATATCGCTTATGAGTTGCCATTCCGAAGGATTAATATGTCTTCATCTAATCCTGTATTTCACTGCCTTCTCTCTAAAATTTCTCAAGTAACTAATATTAATATTAAGATCAAAATAAATAATAAAAATAACATTATTCCTCCTAATATTACTTTAGATAATACAGATCGTCTCAATGGCTGATATTATCCGCCAAAGAGCCTCTACATTAACAGTTGATGATCAAAGATTAATATAAATGGTAATAGTTACCATAAACTGACTTCGAATAAGGAAGTTGGTTATGCAACCTCTCCATACATTCTCTCAGATGTGAATTTATAGTCGTTCAACCAACATTATCTGATACTCCTGAGATTCTATGCAAATGATGCCGATGTCGGTGATTTGTGTGTATGTTGCCGTCTCGTCTGATTGTTGGTCGATTACTTTGTATTCATACATACAATGATTTTCCTATCAATCAAAATATTATTCGAATCATTCAAATTTGGATTTCAACATTGTGCTAAACCTGTTGGGATTATTACTCTGTGGTTCAAGTACTATTTACCTGATCTATGATATGTCTATATTTTGTGGTTTTGAAATTATGATGAAAATTAAAATTAATGTCGTTATTGGCCTGCTTTATTTTATTACAATGTCCAAGAACTTTAATAAGTACTACTTTCGCATAATTGCCCAAAATGGAATAGTATGATTTTAACGTACATACATTTGACAGATTTCAATGAGTGTTATAGCATTTCTTGTATTATGGAATACAGATTATGTGATGTAACCGAAAAACAATATGACGGCTAAATGAAAACAAAATAATGAAATATAAAATCACAAAATATGAGATATCATGGAGTTCGCTCCTAAAGTTTATAAAGCAATTTATTATTCGTGTTAAAAACGTATTGCTTTATTTCATAGTAATAAAATTAATACTATAAAAAAAAACAAAATACCACCACCATATCCATGACTATTGTATCCATTTTCAGTTATGAACTGAAATGAGTTTATCGTTTTTATACTTGAACTTAATTTTCATTCTGTCATTTTAACTGCTAGTGATTATAAGGTATGTACCCATGTTATGGTAGTCTAGATTTTTAAGTTAAAAAAGAAACTTAAAAGCGAAAGTGAATTCATTCGGAAATCTATCTACATAAATATAATGACGTAATCTAAAAATATAAAATATGTAACATTCAGATATAATGTTGCAGATTAATTTTAATATAAATACCTAGATGTGACCATTAAAAATTCACATAACATTAAAAACTGGAGAGATTAGCATTTTGAAACTCTACACGTAAGTTTCTCACAGTGCATTCACGTATACTTATGAAGCGTGATAAAATAATGACAGGTTTATTGATAAGTATGCAATTGTGGAGGCTGTAATTATTGCAAAAAGTCGAATCGGTAGCGGAGCATGCGCCACATAAATTTATGGTCGTTTCACATTTGTGAGTGTGCACGGAGAAGTGTATATAAGGTGCTTTTCATAAATAACCATAAATATTATTTCAATGGGTTTTAAGAATAAATAAAATACTAGCCTATAAGGGAGATTATTTTTAAATTAATTTTTTTCATGAAATACTCGCTATATCACTGACTAATGACGTGGCTTTCTATAGGTAATGTCTTTTATAAGGTACATAGCCAATAGATTTTTTGAGTTTATCAATTCAAGCCACCATATCTTACCTTCTTATTATATGAATTTAGATAACTTTCTCCATAGATTTAAAGCCGTTATTAATTAGACAAATATGCATTGTTTATTAGCGTGGCTAACTCTATGGAGTGTATAATAAATTGTTAGTTTTGAAGTTGAGAAATGAGTCGAATGGAACAATCGTCATGATGGTACCTATTATAATTTTTGTTTCCCAACATTACATGATAAACTACTCTGTGCTGGCATCATTAATTTAATATCTATGAAAAGTATTTGATGAATTAAAAATAATTAATCTTTAAACAAATATTTTTGGCACAACATAATCTACTTGGTATATATTTTTTTTGATTTGATGATATTTCTGACTATGTCAAACAATAAATTTCTAGAAAGTACTTAAAGGTACTCCTAAATTTTCCCACATGGTTTTGATGATTTTCAGTAGGTGGTCCCACCAAAACTCAACATTGTGGCATGTTGCTTTGTTGCGTTACATATTGTAACATCATATGTGATGAGTGGATATCATTTAGAATTTGGAAACCCCACAAAGTCTATATATGTGTGTATAAAAATTAATCCCTATTTTTTTAATCATGACTTAACGTTCGTTGTCGGATCAACTAGAGGTGAATAAATCTTATTTATTGTTTTCTTATTGCATAAGTACATTCACATCTAGACATGTGACGTTCAGTGTGACTCTAGCTTAATACTAGTGCCTTCAATATAATAGCAGAGAAAATTGTACAGACACAGACTTCTTGCGGACTTTCACTGGCAGATTGGACTTTTTTTTCCTCCCTCTTTTTCTTCTTATTCCAATGAATTACTCCGTTATCGCCAGACCGATCGAAGCACTGCTTAACTGCTTTCAGTACATTCTATTTAGATTATCTATTTAGCACTGAAATTCTTTGTTATGTCCTATCTTTTATCGTTTTTGTTATAACTCGTTCCTCAAATACAATCGGAAGATAATAGGTTCATTAAACTTAGGCATAGCTTAGTATTATTAAAATAAATAATAGTCTATTGTTTGTTCGAAGCCTCGCTTTTTTCATGACATGAATGATAAACTCTCACTTTTTACTTGTTGTATCTATACTACAAAATAATTTACATATATTTTTATGACTTTGTAATAATTATTATCACATAATTTGGCTATAAGTCTGCTCTGTGGAAATATTTCCAATCCTATAACATTGTATTTCGTTTTCCAACTCTTTATATTTACTCTCGAATTATCCATATTTTGTGGTCAATGAAACAACTAAAAAAATACATGGTTATTCTTAGTTTAGTTTATCTAATGAACAATAAAAAACTAAACTGTATTCAAATCAATAATGTGACTAGAATCGTTTATGATTTGTCTATCCCATTTGAGGCTTGTAGATAACAGTTTAGGAGATTCCTAGTTTTACATCGCGATATTCTTAGTGAGAACTGACTCTTAAGTGAATAAGGGTTTTGTTTGGATTAATGGGGAATAATAACATTATTGTTAATAAAATACCACGTTAGATTTACCTCCACGCGGTGTCCCTGGAAAATTATTAATTCCTAGTGATTTCGTCACTATGGGCTAACTCACATGACCTCTTCCACTGTTGGTATCCCTCCAGACATTACATTATCACCCATAAACAAAACCGACTCTTAAGTAATAATAAATCCAGTTTGTTATATAAAGTAGATGCTGTAGAGTTCCTCGCATGGGATACAATGTCTTTATAAATTATAGTACTAACAGTGTCTGATTTACGATGTGTCATGATCAGGAAGTGAGAGGAGATGACAAACCAAGTCTGGTGCTTGTGTCCGTAGTGTGATTGATTCGTCATACTGACCACGCGCTTTGCATCACCAACGATTACCAATTATAAGGTTTTTTCAATACACATTACAACGATGTGAGTTATAAAATAATAATAATTATACAGTAATTACTATTATAATTAGTGGTTCTCAATGGTTCACTGACCAATGCAATGTTGCTTTAAAACCAACGTATGGTCATACAACGCTATTTACTCCCAACCTAAGCAGAGCTTGTGTTATGGGTACTAGAAAACTGATGGAAATATTATACATAGATAATTTTTTTTGTAAATACACAGATAATATAACTATACATAGTAAACACCCAGATCCATACAAACAATCATACTCATGAATATAAATATTTGTATCGTGCAAGGAATCGACCACAAGACCATAGGAAGTAAAGCGCAGTATTAAACCGCTAAAGCATCGAAGCCGTCAAATGCAATAATATACAGACCATTTAGTAAATTCTTGCTATTAAATATATTTATTTATAATATACTAAACAACACACAGTCAATTTAATATAGTGGATATTTAATTTAATTACGATCTTCCGTAATACACTAAGCCCATGTCAATTCAATTTATATTGCATGAATGTGCATCGCATACTAAGTGTAGCTGCATACTTGCATACTTTAAGGGCCTTTAGTTAATTATAGTGACACTTTATAGCGAAGAGAAGGGATTGCTACATACAAAGTGAACGAGAAGTACCTAAAAGATAGTTTTGATTTTGTATGAAATTTTGGACTGAATCAGATTGACGTTGATATGTGCTTTAGTTTTTATTTACATTGATTTTGATTTTGCTGCGGTACTTATGAAAAAGGTAAGATAAGCATGAGGTCTAATCAGTTAGCCCATCATGACAGGTTCACCAGAAATTAAGCACGATAGTTTCCAGGACGAAACGCCTGGAGGTCGATCTGATCTATGAGATAACCACTCCCCATTGAAGGGGATTGTTAATAATCTGGATTGATAACCCCATTGCTAGCAATGTACCATGTCAGGTTGATCTCCACGCGGTTCCCCCCGGAAACCATCGTGTTAAATTCCTGGTGAATTTGTCACGATGAGTTAACTGACCTGACCTCATGCTCATCTTATCATCCTCCACTGGTGCCCCGCCAGCGTAAACCGTTAGCGCAGGCGGGTGCACCATTTCATTATCATCCACAAAAAACCACTCCCCATTATTAAGAATCCTGTTTCCACATTGTAGGGTAGTGTATTATATGCTTGTATCTTCACCAGCAGATATTTGTTTTTTATATAGAGTAAATAAAATATACGAAAGGACTGCCTTCTTCTGTTTTAAAATACGGAATAAGGTACGAAAGGACGGTCTTTTTTGCGTTAAGATTAAAAAATATATGTAGTCGTAGATTATAGTAAATCCGTATAATAAATTTAACCATTACAATAGTTTGTATCAAGTCATCAACTACTCGTTTAATCATTTTTTTCAAGTAGGTACTCATACAGAACCTATCTCATAAAATGTAATCAAACTAATTAAATTCTAATTCACCGATAAAATTAAACGTCAAGTATGGTCAGTGAAAAAAATAAATTGAGATCTTAGAACACGTAAACATGGCGAGCATTAATTACTTCATTACATACATTATTGCGCCGCAGTACCTGACATCATGCATCTCGCGATCGATCATTCGGAAAGAATATTAATTGTGTAGTAAAAATGGGGAAACGACTTTTTATCTGATTACGAGTAAGATCTATTGTGAAATCATTAGAAGAAATAACGTAAAACATTTCTAGTAATGGTCCACTACTAACCAATCGTCTTGGAGATTTTTAGGGGAGGCCTTTGTTCAGCGGTGGACGTCTTCTGGGCTTACATGATTAATGGTCTATTTTAATAATTTAGACATTGATTTAGTCCCCTCCTCTCTCACCTAATATATAATTTATAATAATGTATATCAGGATATATATATTTGTTATTATTATTTGTGTTTCTTTCATCCATATAACCTCTATAGTTTTTTTTAAGAATGATAAATGTATTGCACTGTATTGCACATTTGAGCATCCGCTTGCGCTAACGGTTTGCGCTGCCGGGGCCCAGTGGAGGATGATAGAATGAATATGGGGTCAGGTCAGTTGATCAGATCAGCCCATTGTGACAAATTCACCATGAATTTATCACGATGGTTTCCAGAGAGAACTGCGTGAAGGTCAACCTGACACATTGCAAGCAATGGGGACATCAATCCACATTACTAACAATCCCTTCACCCCAATAATCTCGATTCTAATTAATAAATTCTAATTCCAATAGGAAGGCAGTAAAAAGTCGCTAATATTCGTTTTATATTGTCAAGATTTTGCACTGTATAAATCGAAATATAATGGGCCATAACGTTTGTATAATTGCCGCATAAATTAATCAGTATCCGAGTTGACTTAGATAACTATTTATGCAATAAACAATTAAATTTAACACTCTGCTATAAATATCTTTTAGCGGAAATATTCCCACATTCGAGATGCATTAATCAGACATAATTTATTTTCGTTCTAATACCGCTATCGATGGATATAATAATTTATTTATCATATAAATAATAGTAATATCCCTGTATCACACAACACCATCTAGCCCCAATATAAATAGAGTATATCTTATAGGCAATAGAGAACTGATAAAAATACTAAAATACATTTTGTTGTAAATACATAATATACATAGACCGATACAAACTATCATACTCATAAATATAAATGTACACCATGCGAGGAATCGAACCGGCAACTATCAGAAGTAAGGCCGAGTGCTAAATCGCTATACCACCTCTCCAATTGATGGCAATTGGAGAGGTGAACGGATTTTATTAAATATAATTTAATACAATCCATTCACCAAAATCGTTAAGATTTTATATAAATATTAATCAATAGTGTACCCAATCACGTGGATCTTTTATTGCTTTATGATGTAAATAATATAATAGGTTTAATGCGTTTATTTTATTTCAAATTTTAATCTTCTAGTTATACTGCAACAATCATAATCAGGAAGGACAAGTTTAAGTTGTCGAACGATGTTTTGTTTAAGCCTGGGCCGTTACTTTGTTTGCAAATATTGGAGTTTGAAGTAGGAAAACTTAGAGCAGAACCTTTCCCAAAATACCTTGTTTGCAAATATTGGAGTTAGAGCAAAGTTACAGCGCAAAACCTTTCCGAAAATTGAACGAATCGCGATTAATATTTTTATCGATATTTATAATCGATAAAGTCTGTCGTATTGATCCTACACTAATTTCGTCACGATTGAATTATACTGAAACGATCAAACAATCATCAGGTTTTTATGTTGAAAATTTCACGCTTCACTGCTCTATGATGTTATCAGACAAGAAAATTTCAGGCAATTTATAAATAAACTGAAAAGGTAGATATTATCAATATTCTAGTTAGAAATATGTTTGATACCTATATGAAATTAATTATATTATAATCAAAGTCGTATATCTATTTAATTTGATATATTTCTATTCTGACAAACAGAGAAAATACTTACAAATAAGTATCTCATGTTCCACTGACTTGTACCGACAAATTCTAGTGTTTACTAACATGACATTGCAAAATTACGAGTAATATAGAAATTAAAAATTTGTCATGTAATGTATCTACTCTGTTCATATACTACTGGTTTAAATTTGAGAGAAAAACGGCCTTGTAGTTATTTTTTATCACATTTTTACAATTGATATAAAAATTACGTAGACTTTATAAACAGTATTGTTTCATGTATGAATAATTGCGTTACTATGCTGACCATGCAGTTAAAATAATAGTTCATGGCGAAATATACTCTATATTTGCACCCAATCAGAAATAACTACAATCTTCATAATGTCTAACATCTCAAATTTGTAAGAAATAAACAGCAATAACTGAAAAATAAAAAAATTGTGAAATTAACTTTGATAATAAAACTTTAGGGTCGAATTTCTAATCATATTTTTTAAGTGTATTCAGTATTTTGCTAGCACAATAGCGATATCCTATTTCACTTGGCATCGGAACTTAAAATAAATACAGAAGCAACATAATCACCTAGCGACTGGTTTGTACGACTAGCAACATGAGATCGACTCATTTTCATGTTGACTGCTCATAACATAACACTAACAATGAGAGCTATAAACGCATGTTTATAGTCCACTTGCCATGATTGTCAGGGCTATCACAGTTTTAAACATAATAGATTTTTTTCGATAAGTAAGTTTTACAATTAAGACTTATTTATATAAATATATTTTAGTTACCTAACTGGATTTCATAAATATGAAATTTCATAAATCTAATAAATACTTATTTTATTTATAACGAATTGCAATTGTGTAAGGAAACCAAGACAAAAAAAAATGTATTACTCTAAAAGCGTTATTGACAGAAATGTGTAAATACATAAAAGTAAATAAAGAAATATGATGTGTGAATATTTCCGCATGAACGTCATCTATTATTCTGAAAATGTCTCCTTTATTACTTTATCTTTTAATGAGCCTATAAAGCTTTATAGTATTGACATGAGATTTTAATGAGTCTAAAAATCTTCAAAATAACGTCGCTAATAATTTGAATGAATTTGTACTTTGATGATAATAATGTAATTTTCATGTTTAAAAGTGACGAGTTGACTAATAAGATATATTGGAACGTTGCTCGGTCATGCGATAAATCGGTAGTGTGACAACCCTATCGTTTACCGCAGAGTAGAAGATGCGTGCAGAAGATACCGCACCGCACTCATGCCTTGAATGTGTAATGCGTCCAGTCGACTACGACGACGTCTATAACGTATTCATGAGGAAATATAAAGAAGTACGTACAAGTTGCATCGCACACCATTTGCAAATTACAGAAGTAACCTTAGTTTTGTAAATATACAGTTTGCGCAATAAAAATTATACAAGATACAGCATATAATTATATGATATTGTAAAAGAAACAATGAGATAAATCCATAGAAAACAATGTTTCAAAAGTAGAAATGTGCATGTGTGGTCATCACTAAGCCTGGTGTCTCGCTTAAGCCACCAAACAACTTGCTTTATAAGTTGTCCTTTGGGTTTGAAGGAAAAGATATGGCAGTGAAATTATACCGGGTAAGGAGGCATGATGATCCTCGCAACTGGAGATTCTTGAGTAATGTTACGATCATTACATAAGGTCCGTGCTGTTGTTCATGTATATAGGCGACTCTATTGCTACTGACCATTAAATAGTATAGGACAGTAATTTTTCGATAGTTATTCTTGTAATTAAAGTCAATGTAATAACAATAACATTGGACATATTTTTTGTTCATTTACATGTTTTTTAGTCTATTTATTACATTAATTACTTGTCATAATAATATCTTTCTTTGGACATGCGAAATGATGACTAAATTCAAATTGTATAACAATATCATATTATAGCACACAAGTATAGTAGCTTTAATTATGACAATATAGTATATATATACCTTCACAGTTATAGTTATATAGTGTATGTTTATAAAAATAACAAATTTTTTTTATTTTTTCAATAACGAAGATGTCGTTTTATAAAAACATAACCATCTTTTTCCCATATAAAACTGGAAGGTAATGTATATTATAAATGTTTTATGAATGCAGGCAAGTAATACACATAACATCTAGGTACTATATTTAAATGATAATGTCATAAATGTTTTGATCAACAAATGCATCCTTGTGTACATAACAAACTCAAGTTCAATTGTAGGTAATTGTACAATGAGGTCATATGAATACGAAACTACATCCTAATACGTATACACTCATCATAATGAACTGAATATACTATACATATAAAAAGTCTCTTTATATGAGACAACAAGGACATATTCATATTCTCGACGACCTCGGTGGTCTAGCGGTCTAGCACACCGCTTTACTTCCAATGGTCGCGGGTTCGATTCCTCGCACGGCACAAACATTTCACGGCCATCAAGAGCAGATCCTGAACTAATTAAAAGAAACATTATTATGAATTAAACATTCTCTGTAATGTAATCTGCTCATACCTTTCACTAGTTAACATACATATTTGTTTTTCAGTTAAATGTGGAAAATTCAAATATTTATTTTATGTATGTATTTTAAACGTGTGTGATATAGTATATTTTTAATATTAATGTATTCAAAAGTGCAACCGATGAAAGTAGCTGCACAACTGAATATTCAAAACTGACCTACTCTGTTGCATTATTATGCATACTTATATAATATAACATTTCACAAACACATTAAAATTTATCAATCAATCAGTTGCTAACGGTTAAATAGATTTCATTTTAAAAAACGTACAAATGAAACAAATCTATTGCCTAATAATATAGTAAATTTTTAAATTCTCTTGTTAAATGATACTTTTATTATTTGTAAACTGTACTTTATGTGGGACGGACGGAAAGGGCGCAAATCTATTTTCTACTCTTCTTAACAAATATGAATAGGGAATATTTGATTTTTAATTTATAACCGTGTAAAAAAAAACTACATTAGCAAAGAATAAAATGAGCAGCGACGCGAGATGATGCTATTTTTTCTATAATAATCTGATTATACAGTCTGTTAAGCTAAAGGTCTCCGAATACCACACGATTAGAGACTTTTTTTTAAATATCATCTTTTATAATTCTACATGCCGGAATGCAGTGGCACCCTTTATGGATTTGGAAGGATCAGTCATACATTATTGTGTTCAACCGTTTCTACCCATATATTATTAGAGAGCCGAATAAGCCGGCCCACAAAGCCTCCCAGATGTTTCTGTGAGACACTGGACCATATCAAATCTTTAAACACCAATAAATCACAACGAGATAGTTGTAGTCGACGACCTCGTTGGTCTAGCGGTTTAAAATGGTCGCTAGTTCGATTCTATGTACGGTATAAAGTTTTTGTATTTATAACATACTTAGTGTTGTAATCAGTCTGCGTTTTTTCAATGTGCATTATATTTGTATTTCCAAAAAAAGGGATCTATGTATTACTGTCGGTAGTCTAGTACTCATAACGCAACCTCTGCTTAGGTTTGGACTAGATGGCGTTGTGTGAATTGTCCTGAGATATTGTTATAGTACCTATAAAAGAAACAATTTATTAAAATCAAAATAGAGTAAAAATAGATTAATAAAAAGGAAAGATTACTTTAATTTTTCCTATAATAGATATAGAACTTCCACAGAATTAGTTTTCGTCTTCCATAGAATTCGACATTTTCGGTATTCGTCCACACTTTCCTTCTTTACTTGTGTATTAGATTTAATAAATAATACTACAATGAACAACAAACTAATTCACAAATAGATCGAGCAGCTAAAGCAAATCATTATTATTCGATACCAATATATGTATAATGATTTTTAAAGTAATTAACGACGATGGTTTCCAGGAGGGATCGCGTAGAGATAGACTTGACGGGATACATAATTAATAATCAGATACATCAATGGTATTACTAATTCCTATTAATAACAGTACATTTCCTCCTATATTTAAATTTGTTTAATACACAAATAAATACCAAATAGATTTCCTTTAAACCAAGTAAATATAATTAATCACAAAATAATTAATGCATTGGATAGGAAAATGGATTTTAATTATTCATAACATAAACAAACAAGGGTTATACCCCCAGCTATTAAAGTAATGACATGCTAAATAATAACTATTTACATCGTTTCATCTCAAACCGACTCCCTCCCCTCTGTATTTACGATTCTCTACCATTTAATTTGCTAATTAACATAAATTACTATCAAGTACATGTTTAAATGCAATATAATATGTAGGATTATTATATTTAATTACTTTTAGTATTTATAAATAAAATATACGCATGTATTTCTGTAATATAACTTTACAAAAACAATTTTAACTTATAAAATAATTTACATACAATGGAATTAAATATAAAATTTTGTAGACATCGATAACAATAACCCACGTAGGATTAAGAAGAACCGTAAAAATATATTAACTGTTGGTAGTTTATTTTTTCTTCTGTACTTGACACGAACAGTTCAATTTCCTGTTCGTTCATTAAAAATACATTCCCTATTTTACTTCATTAGATATATAAAGGTGAAGTCTTGATGTTTTCGGTACAAAAATATCCTAAAACCAAACTTATTTCAAACAAGAACCATGTCGCTTATATGTTTCTCAAATTAATTAGTTCTCAAAGAAAATTTAAAATTCAACTTGGGAATTTTGAAATTCATATTTCGAATGTGAAAAATGGATTCCCTGTGGCACAGATATAATCATATTAAAATATTATTGAATAAGTAAAAAAGTATTCCCTATTGTAAAGAAAAGTCATATTTATTATCGATTATATGTAATTAGATTTCATATTGCGTTAGTATCATTACCAACTATACAAATATCAGTGAACATTCAATGAACTATTTAAATAAACACTTTTATTTCTAGTAATTAAAAAGGAAAACAAATATAATTATATTTATTATGGTAATACGAGGTCATATAATACGTACACCTTGACATACTGGTCCAAGTAAAACAATAAAATGCTCATAAAAACATAAAAGGTTTCACTAACACATTAGGGTTTATTAAAATGTCCGGCGAATAAGAATGCTGTTATCAGATAAATTTTCATGACCATTAGCAATGACATATACCTAAAATCGAACAATATGTTTAAGGTTAAACGGAACTGGCATTCATATATAATTTACAAGAGAACTGATGTAAATACATATATTTTATTCGTAAATGCATATATTATATACGTAGAAAACACCCAGACCCATACAAATGCTCATGATACAAATACAAATGTTACGTGCGACGAATCGAACCCGCGACCATAGGACGAAAGACGGTGTGCAAAACCGAGGCCATCAATAACAATTATAATAATTAATATTCTAATTTAGGTGTTAATATTCTTATAAATAAGGGGTAAATATTTATTGTGACAGTAAATGTGGGTATAAAGATGTTTTCATTTTAAGTAGATACATACGAAATACATGCCTTGTTTTTGTTATATCACTTCGTTTCTAGTACCCATCTACTTATTCTCTATATATACATAATAAAATAAAATCCCACATGAATTAGGCTTTAAAGTATCCTACACGTCAGTTTGAGATATGATCAAATTGTGTACTAAATTTCATTCAAAACCGTCTAGACATTTAAGCCTGATTGAGTAACAAACGTCTAAACATTACAAACTTTCACATTTTTAGTATAATATATACATACAATGTTGTCGTTTTTTCTTTATTTTATTTATAATAAAAAATTAACAGTACATATGTCATATGTACGTAGGTACAGTAGTAAAATATCATACCATAATTTGTAATCTGAATTTAATAACCGAAAACCGAAAAAAATATAGATATTTATAATAATAATATAAGTTCTATATGAAATTTAGTCGAAATCTTAACAAGTTAGAATATAGAAAAGAGTTAGAAGCTTAGCAATTAAATATAAAGTCGCCACCACTGTCTGGCGTACTTACATCCATGTTACAGTACTGAACAAGGATTCAAAATCCAAAGATTTGTAACGCATCCGTGCGAAGCCGGGATGGCTCATTATTTCTATATAAATTTAAAAAGTTGTAACACATACTCAATAAATACAATATATGTATACCTAATATTACAAAAAAACGAAAAATAAATAAAGAAAACCACAAAAATTCATGCGGAATTGATGATGAGATCATGTCCATATAATAAAATATAACAACCTCCGTCTTTTTGAAGTCGCGTGGAAACGGAAGGCGGCCGTAAGTGTTGTTCATGCAGAGTTTAGAGTTGAGATGTCGGCCGAGTTATTATGACAGAAGTTGTGATGATTCCCACGGGTCGAGTTGGATAATAAAGCGTTACTTAACCGCTGCTCATTGAATTAGTGTTGCGTAAACCAAGCCTGCTCAAGGTTCACTCGCAGACGTGTGATCATGATCACAATAGCAACACGACACGTTATACTTAGCTGAAGTTTGCCCTACTAGTAAATTAATTAATATAATTAAACATATATTAGAAACACTAAAAACATTTGTTTACGAAACTTATCTTAATGTTTAAGGTGAAGATAAATTGTATCAGAAAAGTAGACGAAGTAGCAAGTAAAAGCTAATATTAAAAATATAATAATATGTCTGGTATTGCAAAGGTAAATTTAATGTTTTTATTTTATTGGCGCCTACTTTATTTTTAGTAATACCACAGATAAGATAATGTTACATAGTACTCTCATAATATTGGTACATATTTTTTTATATATATTGTAATAATAATTTTAATACTAACAGCGGTGTCACAATAATGTGAAGAGGAAAAAAAAACAAAAGACAATCGTACTATCGAGAAACACAGAGTTCTTAGTTTAAAAATTGTACAATAAAAAAAGTATTAATTACTATTTTTGTTAGAGTTTCCAACATTGTCAACTGTTGACGTCGTGCGTCGTTATGAACGCAATGCTAAATATTCCCACATTTCGCTGGGTGTAGCTGCATCAAATGTAGGAGGAAGTGAGTCTACCATCCCTTGGATTAAATGATTTTCTATTCTCTTCTATTCTACAAGTTTCTTGCTCGTTCTTCTTGTGATGAGTCAGGTTTCCGAATGAGCGGTGGATTAAAAAAAATTGTTATGGCTATACAAAAGTGCTTAAATTAAGTTTATTTGAATAAAGGATTTTCTATTTCTGTTTCTAATATCTCTGTCTCTATGTGTAGAGTTCTTGTTCTTATACCTACAGTTTAATCAGATTGGCTCAATAAAGAAGTAACCACGCGTAACATGTTATGATTTCATTAAAATTCATATAAAATTTTAATGCTATAAAATCACATTAACATTTAAACAGCTAAAATGGTAGTGACGTGCATAATTTATCGAACAAAATGAAAGTGAATGCGTGTACGCAACTTCCGATGTGCGCCAGAATACGTCATCAGTCGTCAGTCGCTGGTAACAATGACATTCGTAGGTTGATACATTAAGTTATAAAACACTAGTTATTATCCACGACTTTGCTTGCATTTTTTGAGGTTAAATTAGCTTTCAGGTGTCCTCGTGATACAATTAATTTCTTATTAAGGTTAGATTCGTTCCGTTGTATAGTCATAAAAAAGTAATAGATACACAAACAGATATACAGACGGACAGACGTATGTACCTTTACATAACATTAGTATTGAAGTATGAAGTAGTATCCCGCATCTTGCCGATTATAATTCTACATATTGTCTTATGGTAAGAATTTTCAGTCGAAAAAAAATAATTCACTTTCAACAGTAATAACGATTTCTGAAGCAGTATAATGTATTAATTTAATAATAAAAACTATTTTGTTCCCTTGTCTTTGTCTGCATTTTTAGATTAAAGTTAGCCTAATTTCTTCCTTCTCATACAATCTTATCTATATACAACACATTTTATTAAGATTTGTAAGCGTTTAGTCCTGAAAAAGTAACACGCTTGACTGCCTGCAACAGACATACTTCAGCATTTATAATATTAGTATAGAATACGTTGAAATAATTAAAATTTACGTTTTAGATAAGCACTGCACAATTCCCAGTACATTCAATGTTATCGTCAATTGTTCAGGCCAGTATACCCTTCGGGACTTTATCTGCGAGGCCTATCATCTCTATTCGTAGGTTGAATGTCTCGTTATTAAAATAAAATATCTATACCTACATATAATAAAATTTAACTCGAAATGTGTGAGTAGAGATATTAATGTCTATATTTAACTTTAAAATGTAAAGTTGTGACAATTATTTAAAGGGCAACACGCATGTTTCTTGCTCATTCTTCTTGTGATGAGTTTTCAGAATTAGCGTAAATTAAAGAAAATGGTATGACTATTCAAAAGAGCTTAAATTTAAATTTATTTGAATAAATAATTTTCTTTTAGCGACGTGAAGGAAAATAACGCGTAGCAGAAGATATATTAAAAAAAAATCTTTTTGATTTTGCGAAAATTGCGTTGATGTTGTAGTAGGAAATTTCGCACACTTATAGTTTACATAGAGAGTGCAGAATGCTAATATTTTTAATAATAGCATAAAAATACACAAAATAAAAAAAAAAATTACACACACTACATATACCTACTCTTTTGTTTATTGTCAAAGTCTGTGGTGAAATTGAGAATAAATTAGTATTGTTTATATTTAGTATAATATTATTTGTCTGTGGTATTACTGAATGTTAAATTGATTATGTTTGAATTTCAACCACTGGGCGACCACTAGTAATAATAAATATGTAACTAATTATGCATTAAGTGTTTAATTAAATGCGTACATGGAATTCTGCTGTAGTCATTATTTCGTGTCACATATTGTATCTGTGGTTGAAAACAAGAGTTTATTGGCGCGAACGTCAAAACAATCAGGGCGCGACGACAATGCAGCGCGCGCGACTGCCTCGCCTCCCGCGCGAATTAATTAACATGTTACGATTCATAAATGAGATCTCTTGTTCTAAATACCTATAAAATAGTGATGCTTAATTTATTATTCATCTAATGTAAATGTTTACGTCCATCTATTCTTAAATTCTTATTACATGTAGTTACAAAACAAATGAAGAATTAATTATTTAATTATTATACACAAATTAGATTACATAGTCTAAACCTTTTTCTGCTTGTCAATACTTAACTAAAAATACAAGTTTTAACCTATATCTACGTTTAAATATACTTGCAAGAAATAGTGTTTTAATCAGAAAATCCTTAAAAATAATGTAATGGAGTACCTGCTATAGTAATTTATATGTAAATACATCTCCATGAAATACTGGAAAGATTATTGTTATATTTTTGATTAGATTGAACATTTCGTATCGTGGTTAATGAGAACGTTAAGAATTTATCGAAATTATACAAATAAGTACCTACATCTTTTAAATTAAATGTTATAGAGGTAACGATGTAAAATAGTAAATACATAATGATCTCATTTAGAAAAATATAAATATTTTCGAGATCCTTGGTAACTACTCCACTTTAGTTAGACTTAATTTCCATAATATTTTCAACAATAAATTGTAATGAACAATACTTCTAGGACAATAGTAAAATTACTGTGCACTTGTGCAAATAACCAATACAATAATTTTAATTATTATTCAGTAAAAACCCGCAAGGACGCGCAACAATCGCTTCGTGCAATATGCAATAATGCTGTCGAATATTGTCGATATTGTATTGAATATATTTTCCATTCGATGCAGAATGAAAACAGCGAGGATTGTTAAAGTGATGGTCTTATTAAAGCCACTATGGGGAATAATCCACCATTCAATTTATGGGTAACTAGTTGGGTCTTCAGTTTCACCCGCATGAAATTTCTATCCTGTGTTATTTTGATGTATAATATTATTGTAAAGTTTCATCAAAATCTGTTCAGTAGCTTTTTCGTGAAGCAGTAACAAACATTATGGATGGTTAGATCCATTCATACTCACAAACTTCTATAATATTAGTTAGATTAAGATTTACATTTTATAATTTGTTAAATACTATAAAAAATAATGTACTTCCATAATAAGTGTAGTAACGGACATAACAACTATTCTCAGCAATAAAATAGCGAGAAAGAAAAACATTCTCAAGGGATCTTCTTCAGAGTGAGATTATTTCCTAGAAAATTAGAACGATTCGTGTTCCGAAGCACCTTTCACAGAAAATATACAGTAGACATTTAGAACTTTACATTTTCTAGTATTTATAGCGTTATTATATTTTGAACTGAATTTATTTTTTTGTAGTTGATATTCTAAATATATTTTTATTACAACAATAATAATCGGTCAATCTGATTGTAAATGGTCACTACTGTCTGTGACCATTTACCATCAGTCTAGGCTACTGTCTATCCAGGCTACTTCCTGTAGGCTTCTGAAACACCCCCTTATTTAAAACCCCCATGCTGTACCTGCTTAGGTTTTCTCTAAAGACTAGAGAAAACCTCGGCAGGCAGTTCATTCCACAAACTGAGTGTGCGTGGGAGGAAACGGCTCTGATACCTTAATCCCTTTGCTCTATACCTAACCACAGCACTGATACTATATCTGATAACAAATTCTTTGATAATGATGTCGCAAGTCATCACGACCAGATGCAGGGATGTATAATATAATAGTATTACATTCGACATTCGACCGATTTAAAAGTAGTAGTTTGCTTGACCTCAATCTCACCAACCAGTGTAGTTGTATTATCTGAAACTAGGATATGGCAGAGAAATTACAGGGTATGGAAACTTAACAACTTAGTGCTCAGGAATGACAACCTATAAGAGGTACTTACGACGGGCATCACATTAGTACATGATACCAGTAGCGCTGTTCTAATAGTAGTTGACGGCTTTGGTGGTCTAATAGTTTAGCTCACTATCTTACCTCCTGTGGTCCCAGGTTCTATTCCTCGCACGGTGCAACATTTAGACGATACAATTGTTTAAAATGGTCAGTCTGGGTGTTTTCATGTAGGTATATTGTGCATTTACAAAAAAATGTTGTTAATTATATCTATCAATTGGCTAATATTTGAACTCTGCTTAGCTTTGGACTAGATGGAGGTGTGTCCGGTCCTGGGTTATCATTAGTATATACGCAATGGTTGCTACTGGAGGGAGAGGATTGTTAGTAATGGAGATAAATGGACTCATTGCTATCACTGTACCTTGTCACCTCCAGATTTACGCTTCTGGAAACCATCGTGATTAATTCCTTATTTACTTTAATTAGCCGAACTGACCTAACTTCAGACTGTTCATTCTATAATCCTTCACCCATGAACTGTCTGTGCTAGCGGTATACGCGAAAAAAAAACCAGTCCCCGCTTTCAATCAGGTAGGCGTTCAGCTTTTTTGCTACTCTAATAATATAAAAAAGAAAATAGTCCAAGCATTGGAAATTATGGTAAAATAATCATCATCATCACAGCAACTTAAAATAATAATTGAAGCCTTATCTACGTAGGTCGTCTAAAGCAATTTGCGCCATCAGCGATCCGAGTTACTAACCGGTAATTTAGATGTGAAATAACTAGATTGATTACTGATACACTATGCAAAGAATTTGTAATTTAAATTATACTGATGGTACGATTATACGTAGCAATCATATTTTTTATCTTATATATGTTGTGTCACAATGTTAGCTACCATACTCCTCCGAAACGGCTTGACCGATTTTTATGAAATTTTATATGCATATTCAGTAGGTCTGAGAATCGGCTACTATTTATTTTATACCCATAAGTGATGAGGGTTGTCCTTTACATTTACTTTTTATTTTTTGAACAATTGTTTAATAATGTAGCATTAAACAATACATACAGCCCTAAATTTTGACCCATATGGGATCAACCCCTATTTTTTAATAGCGATTTTAATTTATATGGCAATACAACGTTTGTCGGGATTGAAAGAAGAAGATTCTTCACCGTGAAATCACGCATTGTGATGATGCATTCATCCTCATATCATAATATCGTCATACCATATTTTGCAATAATTTTTTTACCTATTTTCCTCCTAAAAACGAAGTAGATAAAATCCCCATAAATTCGGAACGAAACAATAAAACGAAAACAAAAGCAATTATAAAGGTTTAATGCGCACAATTGGAATATCGATGGCTCGGCTCCACTTTTACCTCTGTCCGGGCAATCTGCTGACCCAGTTACCTAGTGGGCCCACATAATACCCCGTAACAATCGTGTCAACAAATCTCTGTTTATTTACTCGATGCGCCGCGCCACACCTGCCGCATTTTATACAGAAACGAGTTGTTTACGTTTTTCCTAAACAGCTCATTGGATTATTTCATGGTTCCCTAATAAAAACATCTTTGAAATTTTATTCCTGTTTGTAAATCATTTCGCGCCTATATTTATTTTTTAATGTTGTACTAAAATAGTATGGAATTTGAGTTATTTGGATATTCACTTATTTAGATTTTACTTAATTTATGTTAACTGTTAGTTACAGAAATAGTACATGTTTAAACTGATATATTATTACTTTTTTGTCTCCATTACATATATCTTATAGAATCAAATTAAATATGGCATTTATAGCACATAACATATCTTATAGTGATATATTATTATTATTAACATATCTCTATTAGATCTCTTCCTATATAACAATAAAAATCGTAGAACGTTGTATTTCTCATGGAGTATTTTGACAAGTAAATTTTTACAAACAGTTCTTGTAATTCCTGTTTGGAAACAGATTAAGAAACCAGAAATAAAACGTCGGTATATGGTTGACGTCATGACAAGACGGTTGGCTTCGTTCAGGGTTGAATCTACTCATTGCTGGAGTTAGGTAAAGTGCAGTGACCTCCCATCTAATGCTAATATCAGCTGTTAAACTGTTTGTACAGGTACAAGGTGTATATTGACGAACTAGTGATATATGGTAGCACAGTAAACGTAGAGAGTAAAAAAAATAATATTAATTTTATTGAACCTACACATACAGGTATTCTCATTTTGCGTTCTCATTAAACAAAAAAAGAACAGTTGGGTTTCTTGTCACTTCTTCTCAATTTAATCTGTATACAGTATTAGATGGTAGGGAAAAAATATAATACAAAATTTACGTTCATAAGCGGCTAAAATGTCCTACATGAATATATTATTTTTGATTTGATTTGATATGGCTATTTTGATTTGAAAAATATACGACATTTTATTTATTACAAACAGTTCTTGTAATTCCTTTTTTTGAACTGCTTTATCAATCGCAAATGAGCCATCATATGAGAGTCCTCTGGAATATCATCGCATGAGTGGTATCGCCGTTACATGATAACGTGATCTCCATAGTGCTTTTCGTGTGTAAAGACGTCGATTATAACTTATTATATCAGCGCCTGCGCATTTACCATTCAAATAAATAAAAATAAAATTATTAGAACCTTAACAAAGATAAATTCGGCCCTTTATTTTGTCTGGAAAATCTATACTATGACTGTCCACGTAGGGGGTTAATGTATAGTTACCCCCTAAAAACCACACAATGTAGGTACTCATTGCTGGTGCCATGAGATTGCGTTAACATTCTACCACAGGACCTGAAGATGAAGGCTAGAATTCCATTAAATTGAGTTATTGAAAAGTTTCTTTAAAATACCAGATTTTTTTATAATCAAAAGGCATTTCATAATCAAAAGGCAAGAAATCTACAACATTTCTACCTTATTTCTAACTTGAATCCATCAACATTAAGTTTTTATGTCCACAAAATGAGAATTATATTTATTCTACATCTATACCCATATGAGATTTACGTTAAGTCACATTTTTATTTTACTATTTTTGGTCAATTTTCTTGTTATTCGAAGTAAAGTAATGTCTTGCAAGTCATAATTGACCGATATTACACTTCGTTTTTGCTGTCAAATCTATCAGCTTATTTACAGTTAACGTGGAAAGTAAAGAAAGTATAGCACAATGCAATGTTGGCGAGCAATTTATAAAAGTGTTTCGGCTCTGTGATCACTGAAGGTTAGTGATGCGCTTCAAGATACGTTTAATACGAAATTCGATTTATTTCATTAAATTGTTATTGTTACACTTGAGAGAGTCATGGCTCAGTGGTAGGTAATGAGTCCGATCTTTCTGTGTCAATTTATATAATATTTCCGACTGAATCTCGGTTATGAAAACATTCACAATTAACGAAAGTAAAGCGAGAGACGGCGCTCAAAAAAATAATTAATAGTGTCTACAAAATATTAGTATACAAGGTCTGTGGTCTGTGGTAATATCAAAATATTGATTAGTATTTACTGAACAATGGTAACTGATAAACTAATTGTACTATTGCAGTAAATAGTATTGTATTGTAGTATTATAGTAGATAAAAAAATAGTTTCCTATATATTTGTTTCCATTTTGTAAATATACCCAAAATGTTATGAGAATAACGAAAAACTGTTGTTTAAAACTAATCTTTGGTTATTTTTCGAGAATAACTCTAATAATTAAGAAGGATTTTATTCAGTTTATGACATGACAATGAGTCATTACTATTAGGTATATTTAATGAAGTCAATCGTATTGGAAACCTCCGAAAACCTCCTCCTTGGTTAAAAGTATGATTTCATTATTAGTAAAATGTAAAAAACTACTGCTGCAAAATGTTTAATTCGGTTGTGAAACTTAGTGTCGCTCGGTAGCATAACTTTATTCACCTATAACTATATATTCTCATAAACTGGAAAAAATAAATAACGACGCATCAATTTACAAGCATATCCTATGGGCGAACGAAATACATATATTTTTATTATACCAAACCCACTGGCCTATGGACAAAGTGCTTCACTACTATAAAATGATCGCAATGCATTGTTCCCGCCAGAGAGAGATGCAGTCGAGCGCACTTTATTATATTTTGTACACAATACATACACACAGGATGCTGTTACGTACAGTAACACGCTAAACATTTCCGCAGCTTTGTATTATAGCGTCTTGGAGGCTTTTAATTATTTTGAAATGTTAATTAATTTATAGAGACACCTTTTGTTACTTCGGGACACATTAAAGGATTTTTATTGTATATATGTTCACGGAAATAGATATTACATTACATGAATATTTTTTTTTTAGAAGATATCTATAGTTTTATCTAAAAGTATTTTAAACACTTATGTTTTATTTCAATTGCTTAAATCTAGTAGAATCAAATAACAAGGTAATTAAAGATTAAATTTCATAATTTATTCGAATACTGATTTCGAAATAGAATATTATAAATAACAACAATTTTAAGTTTAAAAATGTACTGAGTGTAGATATTTCATTAATTCGTATCACATTTAATAGAATCATGGTCTAGTTACAGTTACCAGTTTTTCTCTTGCAACTAAGTACTCAATAAGCTGCAAGTAAGGGAAGTAATTAGAACAGTCACTGACAAAGTATCACAGTTACGCTACACAGAGCCTGTTCTTTATCACTACCATTGTGTGTTACAGCGCCTACTTTGTACTAACTAGCTAATTCGTTCGGTCCAGTACTATATGAAATACTCCATAATATCTGTCAGGTGCATCTTGCGTGGTATGGAATATTATGAGGTCTCAAACAATAGTTCTTTATATCAATTTCATTATACCGTTTCTTTCTAATGGGGATCTTTCAGATAATTGCTCATTGTTTAAATCACGCATTGAACATTCTCCCGCAGTTTCCAATGTCGACAAAAATGCTTTACGTGTTAATCGGATTAGATTCTCGTTAAAAAAACATTCTGAAGCGTAACGTATTAATGGAAAAAATCGAGTAATATCGTTCGTTGTTTGTCTATTGTTATAAATATTGATCTTTTGTTAACTAATAAGGTATACCTACGTAATAATATTATCTATGTCTCACGGCTTTGGCGTCTCACTGATCTTGTCTATATATGAATTTATAAGGGATACGTAATAATATTATTTTCTATGTCTCACGTAATGCAAGGTAATCTGAATAAAGTCAGACGTGATTTATGTGACTGGAACGTAAGGATGATAAACATGACTTGTCTATATATGAATTTAAATTGCAGGTATTGTCCCGAGGATTTGTTAGCATTTAAAAAAATTGTTATAACAACTAAGAAACAACGAGTGTAGAGTATAGAATAAAATTAATATATCTAAAATACCGGAATATTTTTAAATCTGGTGGAAAGTATCCATAAATTATAGGTAGTCATATTTTTTAATAACAAACTTTATTCTAATGTATTTATTTTTCTCTGTTCCAGGATTCACGATGACGTGTCTGTGATACAGTAGCTTTGGGCGTGAGTAGCGCCGGCTTCCAGGATGACGTCAGAGCGAGCGATCCCACATCTTAGGGATATTTTTGGCCTGAACCAACAATACGATGCCAAGAGCTTTGACGATAACGATGACAAAAACAAAAAGAACAAGAAGAAAAAGGAAGACTACCGCTCTTACGCCAACGGAGATGTGAAAACACTGGAAAGACACCTCAGCATGAAGAAAACTATACGAAAAAAAATCATGCGCGATTTACAGCAGGCGTTCGTTGAAGACCCTAACGAGTTTAAGGTCGAAAACACGAGCCCCGAGAAGCTGAAAGCAGAGTTGAGTGCCGAAGCTGTCAAGATCGAGAAGAACGTTCGGAAAAATGATCCGACGTTTCTTGACATGCTCCGAGGAGAGACGAGAGGAGAGGAGGCACGGGAGGAGCAGCCTCCTGCCGAAAAGACTAGTTTCTGGCGGCGTCTCACTATGAAGAATAAAAACAAGAGATAAAGCTATTCTCGTTAGCCGGGAAACACATTACTCCGTTTCGTTCTAAATCCTTTTGTTATCCTCGTCGCGTGTTTCTATATCCATTAGGCTATATGCTTGTATTTCTACTTCATTAATGTTCATAGATTCGGCTACACTACGACTGACATACATTATGTAGCCAATGAATTAATTGCATAATACCATCATACGATATATCTAAACTGGGACCTAGTTATAAGAAACCAACTATAATATACGCACATAATAGGCTTTTGAGACATTTTTCTGTATTTATATATTACCGAAATGCTAGGCTTAATGGTTAAGTTTATAATTTTATTTTTGATGGGAACGGAGTAACGTGTCGTTTAAATCGTCGGCCATTGTTACTTATTAAAATAAAAAGATATCTCGTTCTACATGTGATGTAACGTTAAGTTGACTAAGTTAGTTTAAGTACATAGATACTAGGCTAAGTATTTCGTAAGCAGCATTGTGTAGGCAGACTCGTGGTAATTCCTTGTTGTGACAATTTATTACAATTCAATATACATAATTTTACACATTCATTTGTTCGTTTCATTTTTCATCCATACTAGTATTATAAATTCGAGTGTGTCTGTCTGATGGTTACCTTTGCACGATCAAGGGCTGAACGAAATCTAATAAAATTTTACATGAAAAATATCCCCCTAAAAACTTACATAGGTCAACAATTATCAAAGAAAACAGATGAAATGGCAGGTATCTGCTGGTTATTTCTTATTATTAAAATTAAATTGGCAAAGAGATAGACGCCATCTAGTCCAAAGCTAAGAAAAACTTGTGTTACATGTGCTAGACAACTGATAGGAATAATTAAATACATTTTTTGTATATACATAAATAACACGGATATCATACACCCAGAATAATATGACAAACTACTATATTTATGAATACAAAGTTCTAAATCTTGAGAGGAGTCGTACCCGCGACTATAACTTCCGGTTAGGTGGTGTGTTAAACCGCTAGACCACTACTACCTAATTAATTAGGTACTAATTGCAATTACATTACACGGTCAAAATTAGATTTGCTGTTCATCATTCAGTATATATATCCTTGTATAAATAAATGAAATCTGTGCTGATTGAAACCAGAGATCTTATAGGTTTTACTTACTTACAGTCAGTACACTGGACCCAATTCAACTAATTGTTTACAACTACCTTTCATCGACAAAAAAATCTGTACAGTTTATAAAACTTTGATCCCATTTACCTACATTTTATTTGTGAATTGGACAACCGGGTTCATTCGTTTTTTATAATTTACAAATACTAAGTTTTTTAACAGCAGATTGTAATCTTGAGTGGATTAATTCTAATGTCCTATATAGATAGTTTTTTATTTATTTGGAACGGCAAACATGATGATGGTCAATCAGATGGTAAATGGTGATGTAAACATATATGAATAGCACAACAGATACCACGTTATCTCGTGACGACGTTGATGATTCATGAGTTACCATTCTGGAGGACATTCATGCTTCTGTTTCCTTAATTTCAACTGATGCTTCATTTTAATAAGCAAGCTACAAAGTGGATTTAATCGGTGAGACAGGGGTACATAGACGATTGTCTTTTGCGTAGGAAACTCTATCTCACTTAATATCTTGGAAGACGAAACTATAGCATGTTTAATAAACCGTTGGAATAGATTTCCAAAACAGTAAATTATTTTAAATTTTCCCAGTATTATCGTATATTATATACACGCTATATTTTTTTTAAAAGTATGTAAAATAATAATTTAAACAGATTAAAATAATATTAAAAATAACAAGGTAAAAAGCTAAAAGCAATTTGAATAATAATAATCATAGATAAGAATGTGTGAACAGAACAAGGGTCAAATATTATTACTAGATGGCGCTGTCCACAATTTTTTTCCTTACGAAACGAAACACTGGAACTTAATAGTGATGGCCAAAATACGTTATTACTGTATACCTTGGTGTTGCTGGTATACATAGGTAACAGATGCCACTTGCCATCAGGAAGGCTTTCAACTATTAGCTATAAAGGTAACAAACATTTTAGCGAATTTAATAACCGACGCTCAATTGATAATTATAATTTGGTAGGTTTCTTATGATTTTATGTTAGATTGGATTAGATAAAAAACAGTTGAATATATTATGTGTTTTACTATGTAATATTTTCTTATCTGTGGTTTTTACAAACATAACATGGCAGACACAGAGAAAAGAGCGACATCAAGCGGTACAAGAGTGAACTACAATGTTTTGTTGCCAGTTTCAAAACCCACCGCTCTGCAATATTAGATGACGTTGCTTCAGTATTCCAGTCCAGATTATAAGTCGTCAACGTAGCAGAGTACCTGTTACTTCATTTGCCCGCCAAGCAGCTAGTTTTGTATAATATATTTGGCATAAGGCAGTAATGAAGGGGTTAAGAGACTTGACATTTTAGTCGCAACGCATGAGTAGTCGGAACACAGGCGTCGTATAACGTGATGTTCTTAGTGATGCTATATCACGATGTGAAGTTTATCACTCGCCATCAGATGCTTGTTTGTCATTCCAATTGTATAAAAAATATTCAGCTTCCACGAATAATACTAAACATTGATACCTTGATGACATTATTTCACAGGTGATATGAATACTATTGAATACTACTTCAGTAACGCCATCTCTTGACTAGTAGCAAAGTTCTTTATACTTCATTAAAATTAAAAATAATGTTTAACATAGAAATGATAAATATCAATCAGTAACATAAAAACAGCCTGTTTTTTTCTATTAGCATATTTGCTGTGTTTTTCATAGACTACAGCCTTTTTAACACAAGCTATTACAAACATTTTTTATATTGGTTTATTGAAATCTTTAACAACTGAACTCTACGTAGAAGTAGATTTGTTTCCATTGTTCATTTCAATACAGCATAGAATAAGCATATATTATATACAAAATAAGAGGCATGACATCTTATTCCTCTGGATTGGCAACGCATGAGTAGTAAGGAGGTGTGATGTCCTTAGTGTTGTTTATCTATATAGGCAACAGTTACCGCTTACCATTACGTGGGCCGTCATGCGTCAGCTTGTTTGCCATTCAAAATAAATAAAAGGAATATATAAATATTTAATCTGTAGTATACAGTTAAGAGTCCTCCTCTTCTTGTCAACATGTTGAACACCAGTAATAAAAAAGATCAACCAGATTTTTTTTGAAACTGGGAGGGAATTGGGGGTTGGAATTAGGAATAAAAATGAAACTACGAAATGAAGTTTAAAAATTTGTATTTATAATAAAATATTTTTTAGAGTTTGAAAAGAATTTAAAGTAATAATTTAGTGAACTGTTATAATTTGCATTTTATATTTGATGTCTATTGAAGTTACCACCGGTTCGGAAAAACCACCACTGAGAAGAACCGGCAAGAAACTCAGTAGGGGATGTTTAATTATCATCAGTTACTTTTTTAAATTTCGTTAAGTATCTAAGTATTATATCTAAATAATATAATAATAAACTATAATACAATAATAATCCAGAATGCATCGAACTATATAAATAATAATGTTTAGTAACCTACTTGTTTTTTTAAATATATAAGTATATTTTTAAAACCATTCTAAATAGTCGATATTATTTATACATAATAATGGTAATAATATTTTACAAAAATCAATCTAATGAAATATATACATAAATTAGTCAATATAATTAAATATATAAAATAATTTCTATATATTCTGATTAATCTTTATTAATTCTATTTTTCAGTATTTTCTCTAACTTATAACTGATACTGTTTCCTTAATCACATAATTATACATATTTATATCTATTTCCACTAAAACTAACGACTTGTCTCTGAAATTTATTTAGTCACTTCTCTATTACATTGAATAAATTATAATCTACTTTCAATTTTAATATTAAATAATAACTATAGCTTATTAAATAGCTTATACCCATAACTTAAAAGTACTAATATCTATGTCGATGTCGATTACATTTTCTATATAATTTTTGTATCTAATGCCTAATTCATTCCTAACCTTTATTGTAAACCATTTTCGAAACATTAACTACTTAACTAAAGTTTAAAATTATCTCCTTTAACTAACCAAACCAAGACCATTGACCAAATTAATTTGTTATTGTTAAAGTTAGTGTTAAAGTTTGTTCATGTAATTTGTTATTGTTATATGTATCTATTGTTTTATAACATCAGAAATAGTAATATTCCTATTCACGCTCTGCATGCAGTAGCGATAAAATAGTCACTTTTTATACACGTATTCAATTATTTAAGTTAATCACTTATATTAATATGTAGCTTATACCTACATTTAACTTTCTAAATACTAATATGATAATACTATTGGACCTTCTCAAAAATGATATTTTTTAGATTATATAAACATTTGAATTATTCTTAAAAAAGGAATAAGCTTTCCAGTTATTCTTTTTACAACTATACAATTTAAGATACATCTATCTCTTGGCATACTTATTGCTATAAATGTATTATATAGTTTTTATATCCCTAAACAATGAACCTACTATATACCTACTTATAATAAAAATATATTTTTCAGTAGACTAAAAACTTTTAACTGTTTTAGTAAATGCACAACATACGCATTTTTATAGAGACAAGTCTACCTAATTTCTGGAATATAAAACTATTTCGATATTTCACTTATAACTAATTTTAGGTAAAGCAATTTGAATTCTATATTAGATTTTTCATGATATACAAATGATTAAGAATACCTTATTGACGAATAAAGTTCCTAATTTTAATGATTATAACGTATATTTAGATTAATTATCTGTAGTTTTCTTAAGTTTTTCTCTAACCTGACAAATACTATGTTCAAGATATTTATTATCTAAGATTTTTTTATCTTGGAATATATTTTATGTTTGCTCCATTTATCAATTTGATACTGTTGCTAAAATAAACGACTGAAATTTTTACATTGTACTGAATATATAACTCACATTCTGTTAAATTCATAACGATTTTCGTTTTCGTATATTTATAAGAGATAGGTAAGTCTATTTCATTTTACTGAATGGACAAAGACTGAATCAACTATCTCATTTATACCGTTTCTGTTTCTTAAAACTAATTCTGCGCATATTATATGGATTATACCGATATAAATATTAATTATAGGTTACCTTTTTAAGATTTTAACTAATTTGTGTCGTCCTACAAATTATTAAGAATATCTTATTGACAAATAATGTTCCTAATTTTATTGATTATCATATAAGTACCTATATCACTAGTATTAGTTTTCGTTCCAGTATTTTAATACCCACGTTTAGTGTAATTTCAATCCTTATTGTGCATCATTTATACCGTTTCTGTAACCTAAAATTAATAATAATTAAGATTTATTATTTGTGAGTATAATAACGAAACCGATTTAAACCATTTATGCACCTAGTACAGTTGTAATTACTGTTTACCATGTCACTATTCAAACGATTATTACTTCCTAATCCTATCAATCGATCTAATCCTCCAAACTAAACGTAACTAAACGTATTATCAATATTATTATTGATATTTATGTAATTAAATACAATTTACTGTTGACTTTCATTCAGCAGTTTTATATTAGACGTTGTTGTCGGCGTATTTATTATTAAGAATACCTTATTGGCGAATAAAGTTCTTAATTTCAATGATTATCATATATATAACTACTAATATCCGTATTTCTAATATTAAACATAATTTACATATACTAATGGTTTTCATATCTGCATTTATATACGTAAGTTTAGATACTTATAATTTCAATTAACTTTTGGGCATTATTTAAACCGTTTCTATAACTTAAACTTAATAATAATTGAGTTTTAATTATTTGTAAGTATAATAATGAAAACTATTTACGCACCTAGTATAGTTCTAATTATTTTTTGCTATGTCACTATTCAAACCATTGTTACTTGGTCTAGTCATTCTGTAACTTAAAACTAAACATAAATTTTATTATTGATATTTATGTAATTAAACCCAATTGACTATTGACTTTCATTTCAGTAGTTCTATATTAGATTTTGTGTCGACCTATTAATTATTAAGAATACCTTATTGACAAATAAAGTTCCTAAGTTTAATGATTATCATACATATAACTACCAATATCCTTGTTTCTGATATTAAACATGATTTACCTTTTGGTTTTCATTTCAGTATTTTTATACGTAAGTTTAGATATAATTTCAATTGACTTATTGGTCATTATTTATGCCGTTTTGTAACTTAAAATTAATAATAATTGAGGTCTTTATCTGTTAGTATAATAATCAACTGATATAAACCATTTATGCACCTAGTAGTTATAATTATTGTTTACCATGTCACTATTCAAACCATTATTACTTGGTCTAGTCCGTCGTGTAACTTAAAACTAAACGTAAATTTTATTATTGATATTTATGTAATTAAACCCAATTTACTATTGACTTTCATTTCAGTCGTTCTATATTAAATTTTGTGCCGGCCTATTAATTATTAAGTATACCTTATGGACAATTAAAGGTCCTAAGTTTAATGATTATCGTAAATATCACTATTAATATCCGTATTTCTGATATTAAACATAATAAAATATACTATTGGTTTCCATATCTGCATAGTATAGATACATATTATATTTTCTGTTCTATTATAATTTCTGTAACTTAAAATTAATAATAATTATTGTTTATTTACAATAATACAGTATAATAATGAAACTGAATTAAACCTTTTGTGTTTTATATTTAAACATATACACAACACACACTAACACTTATAATTATTTTTAACCTAGTCATGCCACTACTCAAATCATTATTATTTGGTATCTCATTTAATCATCCTGCAATTTAAACTGTAATCTAAACGGATATTTTACTGTAGATATTTATGTAATTATAACCTAATATTAAAATTACTATTGACTTTAATTTTTATATTAGACTAGTACAACCTATTTCTGTAACTTAAAACTAATTTTGTATACGTATAAAATTAATCATTGGGCTTTGTTAATCATATGTTCATTTCAGAATATGTTATAGCCAACTTTTTTCATCCGATGTGATCTACAACACAATTATAACATAACAAATTGTACAGATGTATTGATATTTATGTTATAGAAACTATTTTATAAAAGAATAGGTATTCATTTCTATACTTTTAAAAATTAATTTAATGGGCGTCTATTATATAATTGCGTTAATAAGAATAACTTATTGCTGTTTCTTTGGATTAGACAGTGTCACTGTAGTTATTACTTTATTATATTTCAGAATATGTATTTAGTTCTATTTTGTTGTTTCCTACCAATGTTGCTATTCAAATATAAGTAGGGTACCTTCCTCAAGATTCCTGTAACTTAATATAAATCTTAATATATTAAACTTAATGTAATCAAAATTATGAAATAAATTACCCATAATACCTATTACGCAATTATTATCCAAATAACGAAAGTATTTATTAATGAAATTATTTTATTTATTAAGAAAAGAAACTCGTATAGGTACTTCTTTGACCTTCTTGATTTCCTTTTTTCCTTTTTCTTTTGATCTTTTTTGATCTAATTATTTGATCTAATATATCTGATCTAAATACTCAATTCCGTTTTAATACATTTTGTAATAAAAATAATTGGTAAATGGTTATATCAATGGTTAGAAATGTACAACATTACGTTAGAACATCACGTTAGATATGTACAACAGATTTCATGATACCATAATATTTGTTTCATTAATCATATTTAGTTTATTAGCCATGTATACAAATTTCTTTAAATCAGTAAAATTCCATTAATACATACGTAAATCATGATCAATATTATTTTCCAACTGTTGACTTGAAGTATCTTATTGTACATTTTTGTTTTTAAATTCATGCCCTTTTAAAATTTTAGAAAGTCCAATTTTTGCCAACTTGATATTGTATTTATTTCCCATGTAATAAATCTAAATGTCTTATAATTTTTAGAAGTAATTACTTTTGTAGCGTATATTTAATAAATTGTGGTATTTTATTTTACAAAGTAGAAATAATAGTAAATAGCTAAACAACTCCTTGTACTGTACGTCTTTCCCTAATTATTTTTTACTTCATAATTTAAAACGTTGGAAACAATTATTCGTAGATTCGTAGATATTTGAAATAATCTTGAGTCTTTAATCGATAATAATGTAATAAGTAAATTAATATTTTTTACAGTTATATTTTTAAGGGCTATATAGGTATATATATATCTTCAAACAGTATTATCTTTTAAAAATGAATGTAAGGTTAGTAATAGAAAAGGTAATAGATTTTACTATTGACAAGATTCAAATTCGACATGCAAATCAAATCGTTGAGTAGGTAATTCATTAAGTATTAATATAATTGCAATGCGTATTTTTATTATTAAATCCAATAACGTAATTTTACGAATTAAAATAAATTGTCTTCATTTTTTTACATAAAAACTGCAACAAAATACAATATGTATCAACAACCAATAACTATTTTACGTGCTGTAATAATGTACCAATACCTTAGACACTTTCAATTTTGTATTTGATAAATATATGAAATTATAATATAAAACATGCCAGTACATAAAGTGACATATATGTTTTATATATATATATATATATATATATATATATTTATTGTATTCAATATATATTTATTGACTCATATCATAATAACATAATGTTAATGCACTCACAGGAAATAATGATGATGATAAACAACGTGTAGCTTAAAAAATACTAATTTTAATGCATAATAAATATTATCCAATAGAAAAAAATATAAAAAAAGAATTAGTAAAAATTGCTACTAACCTGCTAACCTGCAATTTAATGAATCCAACAAATTCAATATATAACGGTTATAAACATTAATTTTCTAATAGTTATGCTTATAAAAGACCTAAATAATATTAAGTATGTAAAAAATCTATTGAACTGGATAATATTCATTTTGATGATGATGAGTGATTGACAATTTTTTTCTATATTTCATTTAAAACTAATTGTAATGTACCTATCGTCAAACTTCGTGTATTCTGTTTTGTTGTTTAAATAAAAATAATTCAATGTTTTTACCTAATCAATTGTTATTTTTCTTCTACTTTATATAAACGAACATAATTTCTATAATTTAATTATATACTTATTTATAAATTAAATTTTATTTCTATACACCTTAAAATACTTCAGTTTAATGATATCACATTTCTTTTTTAAACGATCTATACTTTTCTTGAGTTTCTCTATAACCTGATAAATCCTATGTTCTAAAATTTCACTATAATTATTTATCTGTAAAATCTACGATCTGTACTATTTAAATTCTTATGTCTGATGAATATATTCTTACTAAAATATACTCCTGAGGCTATTCAAATATATCTGTTGCAATTGAGTATATTACTTCTAACTAATTTTAAACTTAATTATCTTTTGTTTATTTTACGTTGTAAAATATATTCGCCATGTGTCTATTACTTCCAATTTCGTAATATTATGAAATAAATCCTACAGATAAGATAAAATATATTCTCTTAACATAAACTTAATAAAAATAAAATAACTATCTAAAAACCAATTATTAACATCTTTTTTACGTTCTTCACTACACCAATATCTCAGACTTTTTAATTTTGATATGGTAAAAGTATTCTTATTAAGGTATAAAATCATAACATAATATGTAAGTACATGTGCAAGTATCGTACGTGACATGTTTGTTTCTTATGCTTAAATTGTAGACAAAATGCAAAAAACAAAAATAAACTAAACAAAAACTGGCATTCCTAAAAGCAAAAGCAAAAATCACTCAAATACTATATATAATAACATAACGTTAATGCATTCTTTTAACATTTGCATAGCACGCGACTTAATGTTTAGTACTTTTAAGTTCAGATTTTGAGGTACCCTGTCTTCGCTATTTGATACGACACTAAATATTATCGCAGAACAATCTGTTGTATTTGAAACCAAATAATCAACTACTAACAATTAACAGATAAATGTACCTATTTCCAAGTTCTTTAGTATCTTTATTACTTTTATTTGTTATGTGGGTACCAACCTACAGTATTTTTATGGTTCGATATATTTTAAACCTTATTTATATGATAGCTTTTAATAGCCTAATAAAAGATAGGTAAGTATACCTTCTATGAACAGTAATATTGATAGTCTAGCATAAACTGACAATACAGGTACAGATACTAATCTGTATTGTAGATACAAGTGACAGATCAAGGTTATTGGCAATTTTACTTTCTCTCTATTTCGTAACTAAATATAAATATATGTGCCTAACTCCTAAGTTTGGATTAAAAAACTAAAATTTTAATTTTCAAAGGTAATGTAAGGTCAAATATTGGTTTAGTCTGTTTTGCTATTTTTTAACTTTAAATATTAATCGTTTCCAATTAGTCAATTGTTTTTTCTCGACATACCTACAGTTTGTCACATTTTCGTATTACTTCCGCATGTTTATTGTGTTACAGCTTCAATATATAAAGAACACTCGGTTGACTAATTTGTTACTTACATTTCATTCATTAAAAGCCATAGTGAGTCACGTGAAGTTGGTGGCGTCACGATTATGTGCCACCAATAGTAATAGAGATAAAGAGGCCTTATATACAATGATTGTAAGGACTTTTGTGTGAATAAACTTGTACCACTTATAACTAACTTAGCACTTTATTTACTCTTGAATGAACTTTCGAGGCGTAAAATTTTAAATTTATTATTGTTTTCATATATGTAAACGACCAGACGAATATCTTCCTAATTTTATTAATAATGTACATATGATTGTACTTGTGCTTGTACAAACTTGTTTATGTGGAGGGTCGATTTTTTAAGAAAAAATAAACTAAATGTACTACTGTATCGTAAAAGTAAAATATATTTTAATTATTATAGTTCCCAATAATCGTTCCTAATTTTATTAATTATTGATATTACATTACTTGTCTGAAGTTACCTTAGATTTCACTCTAACCTATATGATAATGATAAATCCTATATTCCAAATTCCTTATTTTCTGTGTCATTTTATTCATATAATTTTTAATTTAATTTAGTGAATCTGATTGTCTTGTTACTATAATAGATTAACTTATATATTAATATGATTCTATTGTTACGTAATAGTACTTTTGTGTGAACAAACTTGTACCACTTATAACTAACTTAGCACTTTATTTACTCGTAAATTTTTAATGAATGAACTTAAAACTAACCCGTAAAATTTTAAATTTATTATTGTTTTCATATATGTAAACATAAAATATATAATTTAATTATTATAGTTCACCTAAATCCTATTTTATCCGATTTATGTCCTTATTCAAATAAATAATATTAGATTGACGAATATCATTCCTAATTTTATTAATAATTAGATTAACTTATATATTGATATGATTGTATTGTTACGTAATAGTACTTCTATTTGTCAAACTTGTACCACTTATAACTAACTTAACACTTTATTTACTCGTATTTTTTTATATTTTTTAAAAAATTATTGAACTTAAAACTAACCCGTTATATTTTAAATTTATTATTGTTTTCATTCATGTAAAAATAAAATATATAATTTAATTATTATAGGTCACGTAAATCCTATTTTATCTGATTTATGTCCTTATTCAAATAAATAATATTAGATTGACGAATATCGTTCCTAATTTTATTAATAATTAGATTAACTTATATATTGATATGATTGTATTGTTACGTAATAGTACTTGTGTTTGTACAAACTTGTACCACTTATAACTAACTTAACACTTTATTTACTCGTAATTTTTTATATTTTTTAAAAAATGATTGAACTTAAAACTAACCCGTTATATTTTAAATTTATTATTGTTTTCATTTATGTAAAAGTAAAATATATAATTTAATTATTATAGTTCACCTAAATCTTATTTTATCCGATTTATGTCCTTATTCAAATAAATAATATTAGATTGACGAATATCGTTCCTAATTTTAATAATAATTGTATATGTCATTACTGATATTCCTATTATTATTAAACATAATTTATACTATTCTGTATTAATAATATAATTATTTCAAATATCTTATTGGGCATATTTATATGTACCTAAAACTCTTAAAAGTAATAATAGAAAAAACAAAAGTTTGTTTTCTGCTTATAGTATAATTATATAACTATATGATTTAAATATACTTAATTAACATAGTTTATTTTAACCACTTCATATCACCATATAAATCATTAATACTTAGCATCTGATCCAATCGTATCATTTTATATTAAACGTACATTTAACACTATTTCTGTAATTTTATATTGAATTTATTACAAATCATTTATTGGTCCTCCTATAACTCATTTCTGTAACGTTTATATTCAGCACACGTAAAATAATAATAATATAGGTATGTAGGTTCCTATTTCTGTTATTGAATTTTTTTTTATAAAATGAATATTCATTTGTGTAATTCTTAAGGAATAATTTATTGAGTATCATTTGTTTAATTTCTGTAACTTAAAACGAGTCTCTCTTAATATATATAAATCAATGATTGTAGTATATTTGACTAAAATAGTTACTGTAGTTGTAACAATAATACCGAACTTAAGTGCTTTTAATTCTTTTTATTTTGTTATTCAAATATTACCAGATCTACTATAAAATTCTCATAACTTAAAACTAAGCTGAATTAAACTTATTGTCATAAAATCAGTTACCCATCTAAATACGATATTATATCCATATAAGAATATAGCGTATTTTCTTTTAAAGAAATGTAGTTTTCCATCAGATATGCTTTGCTACCATATTAGTATAAAAAAATCATATTTTATATTCAATTTTCACACAACAAAATATATGAGTATTACATAGTACCTAGTATATACTTTCAACTTTTACATAATTAACCATTGTCGTACCTCGACCACATTCAAAGTCTAATCACTCCTCTCCACCATAAGGTTGCCTGGAAACACTCGCTATTTAGTGATAAAACCCATTTTTACCTCATTTTTGCCCATTGTCTGTATCTTATTATAATTAAGCTTTTTATATTTGCCTACGTATTAGTTTATGTAATTGTATTTTTTCTCTGAGAGGAGTGAATAAAGAGTTTCTCATTCACTCATTCATAGAATTCTAAATTATTTTGAGAAATATATACCTCAGATAAAAAAATCCTATATGATTAAATAATTCCAACCGACTATTCACGCTAAACTAGAATGTGGTACCTATACTAGTGTCTGAACATAATTCTTTCTGCAATTAAATTCTCTATAAAGTATAGATAAACTGTTTTGAAATAAATAAACTATCTTATAGGTCATTCAGGGCACAACAACTTTTGAATTATACCTGTCACTATAATTTAGATAGTTCCATTTACATCCTGGAAGCAAAAAAAAATTAACACTAATAATATGTACCTATGTTGAAAATTGTTAATACCTACCTAGCTATTCTTGGATCAACTGTTCTTAGGTCTAATTATCTCTTATATTCTAAAGTATTTACTTGTTCTTATATATTTATTTCCTGTATTTATATAATTAGTTATACCTCTTATTGTCTATCTATCTCCACGACTATTTCGTATTAGTTGTAGTTTATGTTTAGAATTAGATCCTTATAATTTGTATAGATGTAAAATCAAAATAGTAACATATTTTGTCTACCTATAGGTATATCTGGCCAGATATTTGGTGTCTTAGGTTGCAATTGTAAAAAAACTTTTATTTTATTATATAATAAATAAACGAAGTTTAATTATATTGAATAAACGTTACAAATATACGTTTGATGTACATTTGACCTCTTAATTATTTTAATTACGTCACTTTTTAAAATCTAAGTAAAACTATCATTCTAGAAAGATATATTAATAAGTATTATAAAAAAATGTTACATTTCAAATATTTTTACAGATTTTTTTGCTCTATGTTCAAACAATACAGGAAGATATTTTTAATCTGATTTTACTTTATAATTTTAAAATTAATAATAAATATTGTTCTTATAATTATCCAAATTGAAATACGACATGCAGATCATAAAGTGATATTATATATTAGTGAATATAAATAAATATATTCTGTAATAATACAATAAATATCTTTTAATTCGACTAAGAACTCAATAATGTAGATACCTACTAATATATTTTAAATATATTGTTGGTAGAAGCGATTGTTAAAAGTACCTACCAATATACTTATAAAAAAGACGTGCAAATATTGAACGTGTCTTATATATCATATATATTATTTATTAATTTATACTAAATAGTGTTAAATTAAAATATTAATTGACCACTATTACACAGACGTGAAACACAGGCAGTAGTAAAAATTAAGAAATATCAGATAAATATATAGTACCATAGTCTTAATACAATCACACGAAAAAGTAACGTTATTTAAACAATATGAAGGTTAAAAAATAAACCGTATTATCCAATAGAAAAATAAAATGCAAATAAAATTGGACAACATTAAAAATCCGCAATTCAAAAGTCTTAAATCAACAAATTCATTTCCAATACCATGAAAAAAATATATTCCATATCATTCTTACATACCGGGGGTGTTATACTGCGGAGGTACCTACTTATCTACAAAATATAAATAGTTGCGTTTCAGAGAGAAATAATTTAAACATATACTACATATTTTTCGATTAATTAGATATTATTTTTTAAATTAATTATAATTAATTTCAAAATCTAAATAACTTTTTCATGTAAGTTAATCATAAAAAATATTATGGTGTGTGAATTTACCGTTAGTTCAGAGTGATTTCGAGCTAAGAACTGACAAAAACTAAGTTTTGTTTCTTATCTAATGCGCTTGCTAACAAAAATACCGACTCATTTTGAAATTCAATTAGGGAGAATGTAGTGATCACCAGCATATGCTATTGTATTTTTGTCAAACAAAAATAATTTAATCACTAGCCGTCATTTAATGATAACAATGTATTCACTTAGCATTGAAAATCATACATATAAATAAAATAGCAGTGTCCATTTGTAATTTCAAATTATCAGTTTTTCATTAAATGTATATGAAAGCACTTAAAAAAATAATTACTGTCTACTTGTCTGTCAGTCTGTTTAGTCATGCTAATGCTGTGAAACGTCTGGACCGATTTTGACGAGACTTTCACTAGCAGTTAACTAATGTTATAAGGAGTAAGTTAAGCTACTTTTATTTTAGAAAAATATATTATCTGATTATTGGTACATTTCACGAGGACGAAATCTCGGGCTAGTGTTAAAATACATTAAGAGATAAATTAGTATTTAATATTATTCAAAAATAATGTTTTAATATATATACCTAAGATGTTATAAATTGATACTCTACAATTTCACTCCCAACCAAAACATAAGAAATAACTAGAGATACGTGAGTCAGGGGTTGGTACCTACTATGTCTACATGTCCTACCTACTATGTCATAAATTAATTACCTAACAACGAAAAAATCTGTTATCATTATATCACATTACACTTTATCACTAAACTTGAGCCTAAACAATAACAAACCCAGTGAGAATTAATTTCTACCCTATATCTACGAAGACTATATTTGTTGTAGTACATAATAATATCTTATCTGTGATTGTAGTAATAATTTTTGTACTAACATACTAAAGGACATTGGGCAAAATCTGACCCAGTTGACAAAAGTCTTCCTACAAAAATCAAATTATGTGAAATTGTTAAATAAACCAACTATGAATTTTATGTAGTTATTTTTTTTAAACCATGGGAATAAAAATTAAAAGTTGAAATAAATCGGTATTCAGTGGGCATTCATTGAAATTGTATCTAAACATTTAATATATGAAAATGTTTAGATAAAATAATTTCAATGAAGCATTCTGTTAAATAGGGGAAGTTGGTAGTAGTAGGTAAATACTCATAGATATAGCTGAGTAATCCGATTTTACTAATATACTACCTAATAAATACATATTTTATTATTCTATCCTCATCACAATGTTACTCTTAGAGAAGAAAAATTATATATTCTTTTCTAATCTGATATATGAGTATATTCCATGTCAACTATTTTACGCATTACGCATTTCTATTATATTACATTATATTATTGCCTTTCCTTTATTCACTAAACTTTTATAAACTTATATACAACTTATCTAATACTACATACTATATTTATAGACAGAGTATCTACCTATAATATGTACAAATTATACCTATTGTGAGTACCTAATGGACGGACTTCAATACCGATTTGTATTTACTGTAATACTTATAGTATTATTGAAATTAAAGAAATAAAATTTCTATATTCGTTTCACTTTTACCATTTCATACCATGCAGTTCATAATGCCTTTTGTTTATTGTGTTAAATAACTCAGTTATAAAAATATTAAAATTAGTATATTTTGTTCCTCTAATAAGTATTTTCTATATTCTTATTTTGGTCTTATTTGTTTAAGTACTGAGTTTTATTTATCCCATATAATAAAATTTAAAAATAACCATAGTGTACGTATATTTTATTTTTAATTATTACTTGCTATATAAGGTTAATGAAATATTTTAATAATACCGTATAGTTTATAATTCTTATACCTGTATTTACTAAAAAACGCCTTGAGTACGTATTTTCCATACAATATTCTGTCAATTTATATAACTAGTAATTGCGGCACTGATGGGAATTTCTTCTTCTCGGATGAATTCTTATAGTTCATAAGAAATAATTCTTAGTCCGAACTATAGAAGTATGGAGAGACATTCGTAACGTTTATCACATTCTCTTTTCATCGCATATTTGCTTATATATATTAATCCATTATATAAAACCAACATTTCAGCGTCTTTGTTATTACCTACGTTTCACAGGAATCACATATTCAACAGAGCGGCTACTGCCATCTGTTGTTGAGTTGCTAGCAATAATGTAATTACCTCAAACTCTACCAGATAGCGCTATAAATGTTTATTCTATAGGCACATATCACTCTATATAAAATCTCATTTATCCAGGACACACAATGATTTTCCACTCTGGAATTGCTACGCTTTTTCTGGCAAATTTGTAAGAAACCTGACAAGCATAGACCAAGTACCCGGCGAAGTACCTAAAGGTATAAGTATTATTTCATAAAATATCGCTGGATACTATAATAATATGTTATTCGTGCATGTTCTTTTCAGAATTAAACCATTATCAAGACTTTTTAATAAATTTGCTTAACTTATAAAATATTATAGACAATAAAAATCGGATAATATTATTGAGAATGGACATGTTTCTTTCTTATAATAATTTATTAATAACTTACGACCAAAAACTATAAATTGATACAGTTACAATCTCGTAGTTTTAATTACTGAATTAAAACAAAATGTGTTTACTTGCGCCTAGAGTTTGCCTAACTATAACTAGCGTAGGTCACATACAAGTACTTACTTATTTCCATTACTCCGCTCTACCGCCAAAGTTTGCTGCCGTTTCCTTAATTCTATACTCTATAATTTGGGCTTCATTATGTATATTTTAAAAATACATATATTTGAACACAGAACTATCGTAACCAGAGAAAACATAATTGATTAAAATTAAAGTTCTTCACCTATTTTTTATAGTAAAGCCTCAATGAATTGACTTGACTTGGAAAAATAAGTGGACTCTATCAGTAATTCGTTCATAAAGGTACTCAAAATTTGACTGCAAGAATAAATATCGATGTAAAGACACTTTACAGAACTGCTTATTAAATTTTATCGATATATTTATATGTATAACCCTTGATAAAACTGCTTAACATTTACGAGAGTACCCTAATCATTATTGCTGGCGTAGAGTCACTAATAATATAAAATTATTTAACTACCTAAATCAAAGACAAAATTGATTTTAAATTAAGAATCGTAGTCAGTTAAATCTAAGAATATATATATAATATCTATTACATCGATAGTATAGAGCTAGTCTAATAAATGGAAATTCCCGATCGACTAGGAATGTAAAAATTAATTGTTCAAAAGTACTAAGTACATAAGTAATGATTACTTAATGTATTGATCTCTAACAAAAACAATCTAACTAGAAAAAATTATTGCCCATTAGTTTTATAAATCGATTTCTATGAGACATAAGTAGTACACAAAGGTTAATAAAGGGATATAAAGTTATTAAATTGATTTATTCTTGAAACTAAACTATAATAAATTAATGCGATCAAAATAGCAAAATTTTATTTCTTTGAGATAACATTATTTTTTATTTTTAAAAGACGTAGATAAATCTGCAACCTGCCCGGACCCTCACGCCAACGTTAAAAGAAAACATCTGAAAATCAAATATCGAATGCAATCACCTACTTCTCTATTTTAGTCTTATTTCAAAATATAACGTGTAATATCAAATTAAATTTGGAATAATTTCTGTTTCATATTTTATTTTGTTTATAAAATAGAATAGACACTATTCCTTTTTTTTTAATAAGAACTGTCTAGGCAATTTTACTGTAAGAATCAGAATTTTATCCGCTCATTTCGCCGTTAACGTTAATTAAAATATATTCCACTATGAGAGATAAAGTCCTGATTAACTATAATTAAGTTTCAACTTAAGGCAGTTAGGTATTGTTATTTTTAATTACTTCTTATAAGAATTTGTCTACTTAAGTTGTAAATTTAGTAACTTATAGAAATTTTAGCTTATGGTCAGTACACTTGATTACCTACCGACGAATACGCGTAACTAGATAGATACACCATGGTCACTGGCGGTCAAGTGACTATATACATGGTGGTCACGTGATTAGGTGGATATGTGTTGGCAGACGAACGACCCCAGGTCAATATATATAGCGAGCTACTAAATTATATTAGTACCCATTCCTGAAAAATTTGCAAATGCAATTATGACATTACCTCACTAAGTTTAAGACACATTTTGTTCATACAGATTAATAATAACGACATATTGAATGTACAGAGTAGAAAAGAAAAATATAATATTTCGAGAGTTTATATAATGTATATAAGTTTTAATATATAGGTACGCATAGTATAATAATTTAAATTAGAAGCATAAATATTATATAAGTCAACTTGGCTTATCGTTACTTACATATTATACCTATGCAATTTTAAAATGATTTACCATTCTGATTCAGAGTACCTACCCCTCATTACGTACCTATCTATTTAAAAATTTTCTCACTGACAAATCATTGTAAATTATCTTTTAATCGATCAACTCATGATAATTATGTTCCTTAGTTTTAAGTTATGAAAAATATATAAACTACCATTATATAGACGATATTAAATGACTACTATACTAGATTGTCTATAATTTTGGTAGGTATATATTTTGAACTTAGTACTAAAGTAAACAAGTAGCTACATACCTATATAATTATAAACTACAAACACAAATCCTAATACACTTTCATTGCTTAATAAATTCCTATAGGCGCCAAATGTAAGTACTAAACACGTGTACCTACCTATAAAATTTATTATGCCTATTTTATAATATACCTAAATTTAGGCGACTAGGCATTACTAAGTATGTACGTAAACCTACATAAATATCATACCTTCGTACCTACATTACTCTCGAACCATTATATATTCCATTAATTCTCCTGTTTTAATTTCATATACTTAATTAAATAATAATATAATTATGGATGTAATTCATTAGGCGTATTAACATATCATTTAAATATAAAACTTATCCTAAATTATATGTATTTTTATGCGGATTTTAGTATGAATATTTTAGTATGGATTGATACCTTTCAATGTCAACTTCGGCAAGAAAAAGGGAAAATAGATATTCATTATATATTAAAAAATTATAATGCTCTTAATTTTAATAAATAATTGTATTACAGTACATACCTACCTTCTCCTTATTTATTGTCTTCGGTATTATCTCAACGGTATTTCAACATATTGCGCAGTTTCACCAGGTGATGACGCCACCATTTTTAAATTAGGTTTTCGTCTTTGTGTAAATTGAATATTTTGATAACTTCTCCATATTTCCGCCGATTAACCTTTTACTTATTATTGACTGCATTTCTAAAAATGTCTCCTACAAATTTGATCGTTTTAAATAATATACAATTGTACTTTGTAGTTTTAAATGATAAAAATAATAACTTCTAACGAACGTCAAGACTAGTCGGGTGCTGAATTAATGTGGTGCAAGAATACGTGGGGAACCTTTATATAGTCCGTCGCCATCATCGATCTCCGCTGCTATGCAAGCATATTAAAGAGTCACTTAGTAACGGTCAGATGTTATGGATCAAACAGAAATTTTATTTGGCAGTATAACATATTTCTAGACTTTTCCATGGACTAATTTAGATAGAAATATGTGTAAGAAAGAGATGCAAAATATTCTAGAACTGTCTGCGTTTTGGTCTGACATGTTTAGGTATTGATTTTTGGTGACCGAACAATTCTGAAATATACAAATATAATCTTAACATACAAATAACCTGAATATATGGACATCAAAACAAAGTCAATTTAGGGCGAGGGTCTAATAACAAATCAATTCGATTTTAGTTTTATACAGTGAAATAATCATTTAGCATGATTTTTTTTTATTTAAACCCATTTTTTTATGTTTTCTATCGATCCTCGGTGATCAAAACACCGTTAACAAATCAAAATTTCATCCGAAAATCGACGGCACGCTCACCGCTTGCCACGTTTAGCTTAATTATTCTCCCTATATCTAACAGAGGGTCCACGCGGTTTAAACTGAAAATCGGAATACGGTATGACTAAATGATTTTGGATTTTGATTTTCATTTCGCCACGAGGGCCGCACTGACCTGACTTCATCCACATCTCATGATACTCAACTACCGGTATTGTTAGTGATGAGGACTAGTGGTCCCACTGCTACCATCCCAAGTCGATCTCCAAGAGGGGGAAGGGGATTGTTAGTAATGTGGACTGTTCCCATTGCTAGCAATGTACCATGTCAGATCTACCTCCACGCGGATCCCCCTGGAAACCATCGTGATACATTCCGGTGAATTTGTCACGTTGGGCTAACTGACCTGACCTCATATTCATCTTATCATGCTCCACTGGTGCCCCGCCAGCGTAAACCGTTAGAGCAGGCGGGTGCACCATTCCATTATCATACTTTAAAAAAAAAAAGTCGGTCTCCACGTAGCCGCACCTGGATTGTCGGTGATTAATTGGCGGTGAATTCGCCAAGATGGCTTAACTAACTTGACTTCATACGCAGGTATCCTATCATCTACCAGTAAACCCCGCCAGCATAAGAGGATGCACCATTCTATTATCAACCATAAAAGAAATATATAACTAAGTATCTGACCCCGCAAACGTTGTTTTGCATATAAATTAAAACCGCTATTAACGAACGACTTGCCCCCGCCAGTTCGTTCATCACTGATTTTATCCTTACCAATATTTAGGCGCAAATGTAGCAAATGGTTGCTGCAAGAACAATCCCTCGTTTCGTAGTATTGTAATTTACTAAGTTGTGTCGATATATGTGTGTACACGCAAGTCTGCGTCTGATGGTATATATGATAAAATAACCCTGAATAATTCTTAGATTTTATTTAATGTTGTAACTAATCCTGAATAATGTTTAGATTATATATATTTAAGTTTGTTATTGTCAATTTTTATGTTTGTTTTGTTAGTTGTAGTTTAAAACTTAATATGCTATCGTCGTCGTCGATCTAACATTGTATTGTACTGATAAAGGCTATAACAGAATAGCAGAGAGGGTGGACTCACTGCCCTCACTGAGTTATAGACCGTTTTGTCTCATTAATTTGTTTTTAAATTATATTATTGTATGGGCAATAGTTGTATTGTGTAAAAAGTTTCTGTTTGAGACAAATAAAGATTATTATTATTATTATTATTATATTATTATTAAAAAATTGGTCAAGCCTTTTCGGACAAGTATGGTAATTAACATTGTGTAACAACACGCGAATTTTATATATGAGAAGATAATCTGCTACCGAATGTGTTCGAATGTGTCCACTACGACATCGACAAAAGAAGGGGGAAGGGGATGTTAATAATGGGTACTAGTGATCCCATCATTAACAACGCCCCATTAAGGTTGACTTCCACACGGTCCCCCTGGAAATTATCATGGTTAATTTCTGATTAAGTTGTACTTAATGATGGACTAACTGACTCATGACCCCATGTTGATCTTATTCCCCAGTGTATACCGTTAGCGGCGGAGGATGTTTCATTATGATCTATTATAAAACATCGACAATGACTCTGACTACCTGAAAGGACTGCTGTAATGGTATATTATTTCAATGAATAAAATATTGATCACTTTGGATATTTGGATATTTACCAATTGATATTTTTTATAAGGTGAAACCACATATAAAAGTAGATATATTATATTGTGAAACAGATATTGCCTACGTTATAATTCTGTCACCTGCATCGTAACGCGTGAAATTTATTTATTGATTTATATCTAGACTTTTATAAAATTGTGACACTAAGCTGCTTTATTCTGTACACATGGATCTTTGTTGTAACTAAAGTTCTTCTTACTTATGAACACATTGTAAGTAATTGTCTATACAATGTGTTCATAAATAAGAAAAACAAAAAAGTATTTTATTGTTGATCCATCTATGTTTTTTAAATTAGGTAATTATCAGGAATTGATTTTCAGAAATTTTAATAAATTATAACAAACTATAGATATAGGTACCTACTCACTCTAAATAAAATGTAATGACCTACAGGAATACGTTTGCAATTTATTCTATCCATTAAAATAAGGTAGGATACGATAAAATGATTTGTTATATTTGTCAATGTATTCCAAAAAGGTGCAATTAAATTGTATTTTAACTTATTAGCTAACTTCGACCGATTTTGATGATTTCGCAACCGGTAGGGAAAAGCTAAATTTTAATGGAGACTATTTTGATTTGTTTGGATATTTTTATTCTAGTAAATTTAATATGTATATTTCGCTATATACCTAAGTAGTTTCTGTTTATAAATTTTATTTGAAAATCTGTTTATAAATATAAAACTGAAAAAAATTCTAGTCTATTCTGTCACAAAATGTGACAGTCACTGTCATTATTATTTGTTACTTGCTGTCAGTCAGTGTCAGTGAAAGACTGATAGAACTGATAATATATTCTTTAAAACAAATTTGTACTACACGAGTGCTTATATTGTAATCATCTATCGCATCCATCCATCATTCAACTTTCATTTAATTTCATTACGAGCACTGCCTCGACTATTGTAAAACGTAATTGCTGATTATTTCCTCAATGGTCGTGACGCGCGAGGCTCGTGTGATTCGCTATATCGTACAATCAGAATCAGTGTGTGATTGATATTAATACTTAACATTGTACATTTGGTTGTACAGTGTACTACACATCGTTCATTGTAACATAGATGTTCAGTACAAAAGTGTCAATATTACTGTTGTTTTCTTTAGCGACTGTATAGAAATCAATTTAAAGCTTATGTATTAATTATACTCAATTTATAATGGCACCGAACTATAGCAAATTAATTTCAAGGACAGATGTGAGAATTGCTATTGCTGCTTCTACAGCTTTAACAGCCTGGTATGTCAAGAATTACTACAGGCCAGGGTAAGTACCTACTATATTTTTTATAATTTAATCATTTGTGCATATAGAGTACTAGGCAATCTAGAAGCGATGGTGCAATGATTTCATAGGTATAATTCCATTACAATTCAATTCAATCTTCAATTAGAAAATGTATGAAAAATTTATTAATTGTCAAAATTAGTAATGTGTGTTTGTGTATGTATGTATTATTAGTAAGTAGTCTATTGGGATTTTATCACATTACTACTAATTATGTGACAAATTTAACATTTTTAACATATCTATAGCTCTCATTCTAAAAAATGATATTTAAAGTATATTATCATAAAGTATTGTAAGAAAATTTCAAAATAAAAGTAGGAAATTCTTAATTTAACTACATGTTTTGCTTATTCATAATATGCATATTTAAGTCATACAGATAATACAAGTAAAATTTATAGTCATATTATGTAAATGACAAGTTACATTTGAAATAAAATATTTCAATATCTCTTTAACTAGCTTAGAATTAAATTATATATTTATTACTTTAATCACCATACATTACATTATATACATTAATACACATATATGAAAATATTTAGTTCAATTACTTGATTTTTTTCTGTGACAATAAAAATACTTTAAGTAAATGTAAAAGTACTTTCAATGATCAGTACTAATCACACCAGATGCATATTTACATTTTAATATAAATGCTTGCTGAAAATGTAACTTAATATATAATAAATGTATCTTTAGTCAAATACTTATTGTTGCTGACATAAAATTTTATACTTCATATTTACATTGTATTTTCTATTAAGAATTTTATTATATATTTTTGTATGACGAACAGAGTCTAATAAAGAATTTTGACAGACACCAACTTTTATTAATGCTACATATTTACTTCACAGCAAGCGCAGCAGAAGCAAAGATGGTAGACTGAACAAGCTCTCACCAGATCAACAAATACAGTATATGATCAAACAGGAAACAAAAAAGGGACCAAAAGGAAAAGTAGATGCCAGATTTTGGGCAGATCTGAAGGTATTATGGAAAGTTATGTTCCCAGGCCTATGGTCGAAGGAGAGTGGGTTGATGGTGCTGATAGCATTATCTCTTATTTCAAGATCCGTTTGTGATCTGTGGCTTATACAGCATACAACATTAATAGAAGGGTAAGTAATTTAGTAATTTTATAATACACTAAACTAGCAACATGTTGCTGTAGCATATTAGCTCTTATATTGAGGTCAAAAAGTTTATTTATATCTGTCTGTAATGCAAATAAACAACTTACTAATAATAATATCCCTGGACAATTCACGCAGCATCATCTAGTCCCTTACTAATATATATAAATAGATACATATGTGCTAGGAATTAAACCTGCAATTATTATAATGCAAATATAGCAAATGGTGTGCTAAACCACTATCATCATCAAAAGAAATCATGTGTATCTATAAGTTAGTTTATGTTACCCTTACTTTTATATCTAACTGTAAAAATAGAATGAAATAATGGAAGAGAATTTAAATTACTTAATCCTATGATTTGAAGGTTCACTATGTATTGTATGTTAATACATTTGAATTAATGAAATGCTTTGTCATTGATTGTTTAAATTATTAAAATGAAATGGTTTTAAGAAGTCAGATGATATGTAAACATATTACCTAAATATATATATTATATACTAGCTGACCCAACAAACATTGTTTTGATAATAAATTAATAAAAAAAAATAGGTTGATTTAGTAGATTGAAAGTTTTTAGTAGTATGTATTACACTTATAAAAAATTTAAAATCTTTATTACTTTATATAATTTTTTTTCTTTAAAATCTTTATATTTACCTTTTTGTACCACAAAAAAAGATAACAATCTATTTTCCGATCTACAAATTTGTAGACACATATAAAATTTCATTAAAGTCGGTTAAGCTGTTTCATAGAAGTATAGCACCTAACAAAAGAAGAATTTTATACATATTTATAAATATAAATATAATTATCTAGTTAATTACGTTAATAGAATGTACTAAAATACTATATTGTCACTAAAATACAAATTTGTTTGCAGATCCATTATCACAATGAATTTAGTGGACTTCAAGAGACTTTTAGTACAATTTTTCATTGCCATGCCAATGGTAAGTATTCACATTTTTACTATTTTTTATCTGATATGATTTCCACCAATATTATTTTGGCGGTAATTTCGCCATTGTTATGGATTGAGAGACACAGCGGGATTTAGTAGCTGTAGGTTATTCAAATTGCTCTGTAAGGTTTGACAATTTTGTTTGTATTGAAAATGGTATATTATAAATAAAGACAGCATAGCACAGATTTTCATTACCAAGAGCATAGAATTAAGTAATTGGACAATACATTTATGTATTGACATAATTCCCTTAGTGTAAATAGTGAGAACAGATGGTTAAAATCAGTTACTCTTTAAAATATTATATTATTTACACTTAAAATAATAAAGATAAACTAGATACATTAAATATACCAATTAAGTACATATTTAAAGTTTTGATAGTGGTTGTTTTTTTACTACTAATTATAAACAACTTGTATAGTACAATATATATTGGAAATTTTCTTTACATAGTTTGTAAACACATGTTAATGTTGTTTGGGTTAAAGTGTGGAGATAAGTCAGTGAAATTACAGGATGCAACTATAATAAAATATATACATATATATTAATAATAATTTAGTTCTCTGGAATGGCAATGCAAGAGAGGTGTCATGGGGAATTGACTATCTAAGGCACTGTTTATGTACAGCACCATAATATACTTAATAGTTTTAAATAAAATTGATAATTGGTAGAAAGCAAAAGGGTCTAAAAATTTATAATTGGTAAAAATCTAAAATTTAGGAATATACACAGATTCTGTTTATTTTCATTAACATATTAAACATGTTTCAAGTAAACAATTGCTTCTTATTATTTTTTGTTCACAGATATCATTAGTAAATAATGTATTAAAGTGGAGTATCGGAGAAGCCAAATTGAGAATTAGAACCAATTTGACAATGCACATGTATCAAGAGTACTTGAAGTGAGTATTATATGTTTTTGCCTACTTTTCTTACGTAATATTATAAGTTCAGACAGCAATATTTGTATGGTATATATTTATATTTTCAGTTCATAGTAATATTATATATAGATAATAATAATCTCAGGACACACAGCGCCATCCATACCCCAGTTAAGCTAGTTAGAGCTTATGTTATGGATACTAGACAACTGAGACAAATATATAGATGTATATTTTTCCGTATATACATACTATTGTACATAGAAAACATCCAAACCGATACAAATAATCCTACTCATGAATACAATATTAGACCGTGCGCGGGATCGATATTAACGTTTTAGCAGTGTCCGAAAATATTAATTACCTTTCATGCGGAAGATTAAAATAAACAAGTCTAGCCATACATAGAGATGTATGGTACTAAGTACTTTTATATCAAGGAAGGCAGATAGAAACATGATAAAAAAATTACACAGTATTATTTTAGAAATTACTACTCTCAGCGTGCGTTTCTCTTTAATTTATGTTTATCAATTAATAAATGGGTTGTTATGTCACCATTTATTTATGTATTTCTGTTACTTACCTATATGATATAGATAGATAAGGAGTGATACATAATTAGTGTGAACCAAAGTTCAAACCGTTTGCGTACATTGTGTATAAACTATACACTGTAGATATCAGTGGTATACTATGTAAAAGGTCGAGATAACGAACAAATACCTACTTATATATTAAAACAATTATGCCAAAGTCAGTTAGATTAGCAAAAGTTGTAATACCTATATGAATATATATAATCGACGATTATATTTTTAAACTGATATTTCGATTTGTGACATGAATGACGTATCTATATACAAACGAGATATGATCAACCATACAACTGTTTCGAAATTGCTAAACTAATAAGTAATAATTTCTATTTTTTTTTAAACTATGACTCTATCGGAGTTACGATGATTTTGCCAATGTCAAAGATAGAACAGACTGCTTGTATTAGAAAATGTGGGTGCGGAAGTTCCATTTAAAAAAAAATATTCTGCTTTTAAATGAATTATTTTAACTTTAAATTAAAATTGTTAGGTATATTTAGTAACATATAAAAAATAGTAGAATAAAATAGAAAGGAGAACTTCCTTATTTTCAAAGTCGATAACAAATGTAATTGAAAGACGCATCTACTGTACACAGGGAAAGTTGTTTGGCCTCGAAAACTGATGACTACTTGTGGGTATAGTACAAAGTTTACATTCACATAGAAATATTAATATTTTTGTATACCTATTCATACATACATAAGACACTATCATATCGACTTATATTTTGAACGATATTCTTGGATAACCACAATGAATACAATGTCCAAATGTCATTATTACCATTTCTCGTTTTAATTTCGATTGTTATCGGTATTTCCAGCAGCGGAGAGTTAGTCAGAAATATAATTAGCACAGTCTTTTTATAACGGCCAAGTTGGTAATGTATCAATGGAATGTTTTTTGATAACATCATCATCATTTGACTTAATAATTCTTTTTTCGTTTAAATATTCTATTTAGCAATGATTTGCTAATTTGGAAGCTATTAATAAATTATCTTGTGGCAATAAGGAATAGGGTTTCCTTATCGATAGCATGCCTATATAGTTTCCTGTTTTAATTTTCGTTTCATAATAATAATAAACCAGGACAATGGACTAGACTAGTGTAGTCTAGTCCCGAACAAAGCGAAGCCTTTTTGTATTTTTTCAAATGCATACATAATATAGTTAATATATAAAAAATAGATAAATACAAACAATCATACTCATGAATACAAACGTTAGTATCATACGAGAATTTACATTTATTTGAAGTTAGGCAGTCCACTAAATGAATAGACCACCAAGGCCGTCAAAATATGAAAATCATCCTACACATACGATATGATCCTACCCAATGTGATTAATTATATAACACTGTTTATTGTATTTTTGATGTGTGAATATCAAAAATGATGAGGATAGTCAGGTGAATTGAACAGTTAGTCGTGTTTAATTCAACAGGAAATAATCGGTAATAGGTAAGACAGGTACCCACGCAGGTGACTACAAAATAGAGCTAAAAAAGTTTCACTTGTATTCTTAAATAGGTTAAACAATTTTTTTAATAAATGATAATTTCTTTCTGTGCCCAAAGTTTCTGAATCAGACTCCAACGGGCCAGGAGCCCCTAATATTATGCTGTTAGTAGTAATTTTAGCCGTAGATATATTTGTATGGAAATAAACATTTAATTTACTTTCATTTAATCATCATCGCTGTCCGCTTATATTTTATAATTACGTTGCGGATTTTAATGCAGTTTTCAGCAATAAATACATTCAAGAGGAATGTATATATCTATAATACATAGTATAAAACAAGCCGAGAAATTTAAAGATTTGTAATGTATCGTGCGTAGTAGGGACGTAATAAAACATTTCTTTATTCGTATTTATTGTTACAGAGGATTCACATTTTATCAAGTATCCAATTTGGATAATCGGATAGCAAACGCAGATCAAGTTCTGACTACAGATATCGAGAAATTCTGCGACACAGTTATAGATCTGTACAGCAATATTAGCAAACCTTTGTTGGATATTGGCATATATTTATACAGATTGACTACGAACCTTGGACCCACTGTAAGTACATAACCATTCTAACTATGCATATTATATATATATATATATATATTAATTATCATACATTTAAAAAAATATGACCTAACGCTTGTGTCAGTATATAGAATATTTAAGAAATTAAAGCGAGCGAGTCTTATTATAAGAAATAAATTAGCATTTTTTGGCTTAGGGTCAATTTTCAGTGTGTATTGTCAGATTTGTTTAAGGAAGGAAAATATGAAAATTACATTTTTAGATATAAATAACATTTGATTAAAGTAAAGAAACTTCCAAGTATTTTTAACATTTAACTTTTAGTATAAAATTATTATTATTGTAACCCGGAATATTTGAAAAAACTAGTGTTAATATATTCTCATATAAACCATTACCTTATAAAAATGCATATTAAGTACGAAGTGTTTAAGTAATTATACCATAAAAATCAATATTTGTACGTGTATAGTGATTCTTCGAATATGAAGGACACGCGACTTACTACCTCTATTTCTACTTCTACACGTTTACTTAGTACACTGGTTCTAAGTATGTTTTGCTTACAACAAAAATCAACTATAACGGCCCGTTAAGAAAAGTAATAACAACTGAGAATGAAGAAAGAAATAATCATCAAAATCTACACATAATTGCCAAGTTCCTTAAAATATCGCTTTCAGATATGACATATTATGACATTTTATTTGGATAGTCAACTCATGAGTATCACGGGTGTAACATGATACCGTGATGCCCCTAGGGACGTACTATGGCATGAACAGCACTAGTGCTGTTCGTGTCGTCCGCTTGTTTGTCTTTCTAATTGCATAAAAAACGGGTTTAAAATTTACAAGCTAGTATGTCATCTAATTATTAGTTAATATAAAGATTCTAATTATATTGTAATGACTAACAAAGCCTATTAATTTAAATTAGATATATTTTCGATGTATAAAAGTCTCTTCAAGCAGTCTATTCATAAAATCAATTCAATTGGTCGACTGACATTGGAATTGTGACGTTGGACACCTTTTCATACTCTTGAATTGCATATTTATTAGCTCAATACTACGGGGTCAACGAATGAATTATTGTAAACGATAGTCAGTACCGAAGCAACGACTATAAAGTTGTTACAGAGTCCTCCCTCACTTGTTATTACGTTTCTAATGGTCAGTTGAGATTTTGGAAGCCCATTCCTTCCTCTAAATTGCCGGCCGCGGTGGTCTAGCGGCACACCGCTTCACTTACAATAGTCGCGGGTTCGATTCCTCGCACGGTGCAGACATTTGTATTTCTGAGTATTGTTTGTATCGGTCTAGGTGTTTTCTATGTATATATTGTACGTAGTTATAAAAAAATACATCTAAGTGTTTATATCAGTTGTCTAGTACCCATAACACAAGCTCTGTTTACCTAGACTAGACTAGAGGTAGGAGAAGGAATTCTTAACGTATCATCTAATATTTTGTAGATAACAGATATCATGTCTATATCCACGTAATACATTATCTTAACGTTAAATTTGAATATGGTCAGCTGTCTAGTAGTGAACAGCTAACAGGCAGACACCCTTATCATAAAAAAAAAAAAATAGATATTTGCCTGGTGCTATTTTACTTATGAACATTTTCAAGTCTATAGTACTTATCATATCTCGCGTAATAAAAGTTCATGTAGATACACTGATAATATTTAATCAATTAAATTTTCATATCTTAAAACATACCTATTTATATACAATCAGTGAAATTGATATTTTAAAAAGATATAAAATAAACTGATACTTAGTTGAATTTTATTACAATATAAAGTTTAAAATTATTTTCAAGGTATACTTATATACTTTCTGCTATATAAAAAATAATTATATGTCTAGTTATTGATAATAAATTATAAATCTTAAACATGTATTGGGAAAATAAAATAAATTTTAAAAGATCTTAAACAATCCTTATAATTTTTTTTGTGTATATTCAGTAAGTTTGAGAACAGGACGTAAACTATTTTTCATATAGCGGAGATTCTAATAAGGGTTAATCCATCCATCCATCCAGGGTCCATTTAAAAAAAATATATAAATTATAAATTGTACGTATAATACTAAATTTTAACCCTTATTCCGTAAATCTGTATTTTTAATAGCAATATTAGTATTTAATCATTTTCTGTTCTCGGCGGTCGATAACTGATTTTTTATATGGCAAAACAACGTTTGCTGGATGAGCTAATATTATTACAAATTGTTCTTATACAGGACAATAATGACGTTGTTAATATATTTAAATAATTTTTTTTACTGTCTTTCTTTACACTCATTCTTTTACTTTCACTCTTTTACTCTTTTAACATTTTTTACTTTCACTCTGTTACTCTCATTCTTTTATCTCTTTTTTTTACTATATTTAATTATATGGTATTGTATCTAATATTACAATAGCAACAGCTGATTATCAGTAGCTATACATATATTCGTGTATCGAAACTTATCATAGTTAATTGAAACACTGATTAAACGTAATAATGATAGTACGAATTCCAGTCCGAAAAAACCGACTTGATACCTTAACGATTTATACATCGGCAAGTAAATTTATACTAATAAATACCTACACAGAATTAGGGATAATTAAAAAACGATTGATCTATGACATTGATTCTTCTCGAATTAGTTGTCAAATAAAAAAGTAATCATCAAATTCAGTTTATCTAGCAAAAGTCCTGCGGTATCATAACTCAAATTCAAAATATATTTATTCATGTAGGTCCATTACAGACTCTTAGGACAAATCTAATTATTATTAATTTATGGTGTATATATATATATATATATGAGGTAGTGTAATAATCACACTATTACTTAAAAACATAAAAAGATACAGTCGAATTGAGAACCTCATTTTTTGATGTCGGTAAAAAAGTAGGTACTACATCATCCGTTGGTTAGCTGATATGAAGATATTCCACGTGTTAAAAAAGTATTACATGTCAACCATTCGTTAGCATTAGCCACAAGGTTTTTAAGTACCATAAACCAAAGGCTGACATGAACCCCATGAAATTGTAAAGATATTTGAAGCCAACAGTTTTAGAATGGTAAAAATAAAAGTAAACCTGATAACTTTACTAAAACACTACTGATACCCGCGACGCTATATTATTTTTATTTAGATTCGTCTCTGATTTGTATGATATGAAAGATGGCATATATCCATTACAGTGTTACAATTGATCTTAATGTATGAGACATTAAGATCAATTGTACAAATAATTCATAACATACAGACAGAGACACTTACGCGTTTATAACAGTGTGAATCTATTAAAATTTCAAATCCTACGGATTTTCCTTTCATGATGATTGTTTTAACTGATAAGGGTAAAAGGTAAATAACGTTTATCGCGTTAATAAAGCTTAATCTATTAGTACTATAATTGTAATATTTATTTATTTATCAAGGTCGATGCACAGTGACACGAATTGGTTGCTAGTGGGAATAAATTAGTGGGTTTAATATTTTACTAGCCGTGCCCGCGGTTTCACCCGCCTGATATTTATAGTTTATTCGTTATTCTGATGTATAAGTTATATTACTGTAAAGTTTTATCAAATTCTGTTCAGTAGTTTTTGCGTGAAAGAGTAGGAAACTCTCAACCATTCATCCATTCTCACAAACTTTCGCGTTTAAAATACTAGGAAAGCATTAATTCATCTCCATCAATAAAAAAGTCTTGCGTTTCGTTTTTGTATAATTAACATTAACACATATCACATTTGTGACTCTGCTTAGGGAACATCACATATTTTACATCTAGAAATTATAAAACTTCATTTAAAATATGTATTAAGAATGTAGATTCTCAAATGTCACGTTACATATTATGACTTCCTTCCCTTATCAAACTGTGACAACTCCCTTCACACGCCCTAAATGTGTGACATAATTTATTAATAAAAAAAATAAGTACTATTGTATCTAATTTCCAAATCTGATCTGATTATAACTTATTGATTACAGTAGTTCACTTATTGAGCTTTTTTTAATTAATTGTAACATTATATATATAGGTATTATTAGGTATACATAATATTATCAAGTTAGCGAGACATTATTATCTTCGTGATTTAATCATTTGTCATTTTATTTAATTATCTTGTATTGCACAACTCATAATAATGAGTAAGAATTTTTATGCAATTAGTGAATTGGTTGATAGTTACATAATTTCCAACAATATAATACACATTTCTATATCTATATTAAAAATATGACTGACCGTTGTCTATACATTAAAGATATAAGACAAAGCCTAACCTATTATTGGAAGATTATAATAACGTAGTAGAATCTTTTTCTGTGAGTTTGTCTCATAAATGGTTTAACCGATTTCAGTGCAACATTCACTGGTATAAGCTGGACTACAAATTTAGTGTTATTGTATACACATCCGTTTACAAAGAAAGTTATACCGGTACATATAACTTTTTTGTATTTCTATTCTCTAACAAGATGACACGGCGAACACGATATTACCTGCAATATGGTACTCGTATTACAAAAAATATATTATTACTTTAATTTTTATTATGTAATAATAATGGTCTATTGTCTACGATTACACTTTTATACATAGTTAAAGGAATTTGATTTGAATGTAGTGTATTACAGTGCAATTTTCTTTTTCAGACCCCTGGTATAATGGTTGCATACTTGGTAGTTTCTGGAATCTTCTTAACCGCCCTCAGAAAGCCAACAGGTATTGTATTCAAAATCAAAATTAAAAATTATTTATTAATGTAGAACATATTAGCCACCATGAACGTAATTTTTTCGTATTTTTTATTTATTAATTAAAACTTTAATGCACAAGTACAAAAAATAAAGGTGCAAATGGCGGACTTATATTTTTTCCATACAGTATATTTATATATATTTTATTATTAAATATCTATGTATACAATGAAATATTACTATGTTATTTTGGTGCTATATTGAATTCGTGTGTTAAACTGCTATATGAATAATACTTACTCATACATTGACATTTATTAACAATTAAATTTGTAATTTTTCAGTTAATAAAGTATATTATTTCTCTTCCAGCGAAAATGACGGTCCAGGAACAGAAGTTGGAAGGAGAATTCAGATATGTAAACTCAAGGCTAATCACTAATTCGGAGGAAATCGCCTTCTATCAGGTTAGTTAGTCTAGATGTAGTAGAGTTAGTCGACCTAGAGTGCTAACGCAATCCCGTCACTACACGGAAGGTACTCCGTGAAGTTTTTAGAGTGTAAAAATACCACAGTGGATCCAATTCCCAAACTTCCGTGTCAAAAAGATAAAATATAATAATAATAATCTTTATTTAAAATTAACATTACTATAACCATTGTTTACAGTGAAAACATATTAAATATAAACAAATGAAACATGAAAATATATGTAAAAATCTCGAATAATGTTACAAATTTACTACAGACTTGATACCATCTTTACTAATTAAAGATGGTATCACGTCTGTTACACATATTATATTATACTCGTTTTGATATTTTCCATAGTTATATGATAGCTTTCAAAATTATGGGAGAAGGAATGTTTTCTTAGGAACTTCTTTAATAGGATAATATCGGATGAATTTTATATAAAGTCGTTGTTTTTTGTAGGGTAATAACAGAGAGCAGCTGACTCTCCTCGCCAGCTTCTACAAGTTAACGCGCCATCTGAGGAACTTCCTCAACTTTAGAGTGGCCATGGGATTCATTGACAACATTGTCGCTAAATGTAAGTCCTTTTTTTATTAATGCTGTGCCCGCGTAAAATAGTGACATTAACCAAATAATGAAGTATATTTAATAATCTAGCCCAATAAAAGCCAAATAAAGTAGTTTTGGCGTGTAAGCGATATAGACGGACAGAGTTACTTTCACATTTAAATTATTAGTAAGGTAAGTAAGGTATTTAAAAAACTAACCCAAAAAAGCCAAAGTAAAAAAATTCCATCGTTCTAACTTCAAAAATAACGAATTTTCATATAAACGCTCATCCCTTTTTTTATTTTACCCCTTTAAGGATAATTTTTTTTGCAAGCTTTAAATATCATATTTATTAGTTTTTAATCAACAATCTGAAATATACGTTTCTCTAGCTTTAAAAATGACGATTCTTCCATTCAACCATTCATCTCCCCGTTCTATCCCTTACAACCCTTTTTTCGCATTAAAAAGTAATCTATGGCCTTTCTCAGGGTCTATATTATGTGTATACCAAATTCATTTAAATTGGTTCAGTAGTTTTGACGTGAAAGCGAGACAGACAGATAGAGTTACTTTCACATTTATAATATTAGTAAGGAATAGGAATAGGAATGGTACTCCTTCTTAAAAAATTATACACGTTGGCGGGGCACACGTGGAAAACATAAAGAGAATGAACTCAATTCTGGAAAACTAGAGTGGTAAATTCGCCATGGTTAGGTATAATGGCGAATTTACCACTCTGTTTTCCAGGGTAGCTCGAGTGGTAGTCTACTTGATAAGTCCATTTGTAGCAATCACGTGACTAATCAAGATGGAAGAAAAGTCTTACTTGCTACATGTACAATAATGGCTTTTTTATGTAATTATAACGGCAAACAATCTTATGGGCCACCACATATTATGTTATTATAACACTCTTTCCAAAGTATTATGATTCCAAAAGATGACATGACTCTTATCCAGTAATTATTCTGCCTACCCGCAGCCTATAACCAAAACAGCTTACAAATCAAGCTGCTTGGCGGCTGAAATAGGTGAGACCTCTTACAGTCTACCTCTGTTAAAGCCTGTACGATATTTACCGGAGATTTATCAATATTTTAACTTCATGTACCGATTGTTCACAGACGTGGCTATCACTGTCGGCTTCTTCGCTGTGTCGAGGCCGTTCTTCGCCGTGGATCACAACCTTCTCACAAAGGGATCGGAGAATGACAGGTTTAAGGTCAGTATTTCTTCTTTTGTTCAACCTTATATAATAAGTATTTTATATTTTTTCACGGCTGCTCTGGTCCAGCAGTTTGGCACACCGCTTTACTTCCGATGGTCGCCGGTTCGATTCCTCGCACGGTACAAACATTTGTATTAATGAGTATAATTATTTGTTGTGGTCTACGTGTTTTCTATGTATGTATATATTTACAAAAAAAATCTAAGTATCAGTTGTCTAGTACCTATAACACAAACTCTGCTTACCATGGAACTAAACGGCGCAGTGTTAATTGTCCAGGGTTATTTATTTATTATATATTTGTTGTTTGTTGTGTGTTAAGTATTTAATTACTATACCTTCTCGACTTTCATTCAATAGCTTTCTTGACACGACTATCTTTCATATGCGCATAGGAGACTATAATGAGGTCAGGTCAGTTAGCCCATCGTGGCAAATTTAACAGAAGTTTATCATTACGGTTACCATGGATGGATGAGTAACTGACGTTGCTAGCAACGGGGTTATTTGTTCACATTACTAGCAATCCCCTTTGTCCTATCTTTATCCTATAATCCTACACTAGTACCTCCCCATAGGCGGGTCCATAATTTCATAGTTATTTATTAAAAAACCTGTTGCGGTGGAAAGATTATTAGGAATGTAGACTCGTTATCCTATAGCTAGCAATTTATTCTACCAGGGCTAACAACTTGAGGTCATGGACCTCCCTATTATTCCTATTGTAATTCATCTGAACAACTTTGTAACAGTTGTTATCTCAGTATTTCATGTCGAATTTTATTTTCGCAAATATTAAAATATATTAGATTGAAAAGCACCAAAAAAGTGTAGACGTGACGTAAAGTGTAGCTATTGTGTTAAAATTGTGTTAGTAAAGGAATTTTAAAAGACGTTACTTTACTTTGGTTTACTTTAAATGTATTAATAATAATTACAACGTTATTAATAAATCTCGATCTGTCAGTCGGGCGGCCTTGGTAGTTGTTTGTTTTGGTCTGGTTGTTTTCTAATAGAATTTTTTTTTCGTAAATACCTATACATATGTATTTACGAAAAAAATCTATGTATTAGTATCAGTTATCTAGTTCCCATAACACAAGGTTTAGCTACATTAACTTAGGTCTAGTTGGCGCTGTATGAATTTTCCTGAAAAAAAAATTCTGAATTTCCGTATGAAGTCGAAATTTCTCGCGAAAGACGAAAACACGAAAACAAACATCCGTATGAATAAGATCGAAAGACAAATCGTCTTTCGCGGCGATTTCAAAGTTCATTAAATTACCGTACATTGTTATAAAATTTTGTGTAAAACTGTCGTAATATTTTTTAATTTTAACAATATGAATTCTCTCAACAGCATTACTACACGTATGGACGTATGATGGTTAAAATGGCCGAAGGTATTGGCCGGTTAGTGCTGTCCGGACGAGAGATGAACAAGTTGGCCGGCTTGACGGCGCGCGTCACGCAACTACGCACCGTGCTCGAGGATATCCAGCGTGGAAAGTACACACGCACTATGGTCGATAAGAACGGACAGAACGCCAACGGTAATATATTATTTATTTATATATCCTATATGGAAGATTGTGTAGAGTGGCATGAACAGCACCGACAAGAGCGTAGCTCTTAAATTATGAATGATTGAATGAATCCTTTTTGATGCGTATACTAATATAAACCTTTTTAATATTAATAAAATGTATTTGTGTTTTCTTCTAAAGAAAATATATTCATTTGTTTTTGACATTCTGACAGCGAGTAATAAATGAGCTAAATAATAAGTCGGACGTTTAATTCATATATATTAATATCCTATATGGAAGATTGTGTAAAGTGGCATCGCGACAAGAGCGTAGCTCTTAAATTATGAATGATTGAATGAATACTTTTTCTATCTGACTATATATTTGTATGAGTATGATAGTTTGTATTGCTCTGGGTGTATTCTATGTATTTTATATATGTATTTACAAAAATCTTAGTATTTATGTAAGGTGTCTAGTACCCAAACACAAGCTCTGCTTACCTTGGGACTTGCCTACTTAATTCATAATAAATAATTATAATAATAATAAATACATGTACCTACCTATCATGTAAATTAAAATTACATAAAGTACACTCACACTGCACTAACTTGGTTCTTGCCCTTAACTGACTTATTATTATTAATAAACAATTTTATTTGGGTAAATTTGTTTATAATATATCGTACTGTGTAGTAGAAGAGTGTTAACCATCTTAATATTATTATTTTATTTGTCAAACATTTTAGCACTTTTCATTATGTACCTATATTTACTTTTATATAACGTTTAGCAGCAATCAGTAAGCATTCACACTTAATATATTTTCAAAAATTGATGACGTGAGTATGTAACTTTTCAAGAAGGTTATATTAAGGTTTCTTAAGGGTTGGCAACGCGCACGTGAGACCCCTGGTATTTCAGACGTCCTTAGACTACGGTAACCATTTACCATCATATGGGCCGTATGCTTGATTGCCACCATTGTAGTATAAAAAAAGCTTCTAAAACAGTGTTTCCCAACATTTTTAGTGGCATGTCTAAAATTATCACGATGGTTCTCAAAGGGAAGCCACGTGGAGATCAATCTGACATGGTACATTGCTACTACTACTAACAATCCCGTTCTTCCCTAACTAATGGAACATTTCTGATGCGCTAGATTTTTGGTATGAAACCTGACCTGATAGAGATAGTTCTTATTCTTCTTACCTACAATTTGTTAAATTATAATATTCGGTTAACTAAATTTTCTTTTTTTGTATGCATTTCATTTACGTCATTTTTCAATATATGTCTATTATTACAAAAATGTAATACATAACACATTCTAATTAATAAAATAGAGACAGTATGACAACAGAAATACATTCATTCATATAGTATATTAGCAATTAAATAATTTTCCATTGAAGGCACATTAGTCATTATGCCTATAGTATTAAAGTTATTATTATATCATACAACAATATTATGTGAACATTATTGACATGCTGTCAATAATGTTGTAAGCCGTAGATTGAGAAATTTGTACTCGTCGTCTTTGGTGTATTTGTTTATTCGTTAATTTATTTGAACGTCTACATTACGAAGGCACTGATCTTTGAACGTAATTGGGCGCCTACCGGAATAAAACTTCCTTATTTATTATTAAAACTAATTATTCGTTTAAAACATGCTAAGTGTATGTAAAATGCCATTATTACGCAAATTAGAATTGAATTTAACGAACATCATAATAATTTGAAAATGGAAAGGTATAATAAATATGTCCTTATATTTTTTATTATTTATTTTATTTATATTATTTGATTTGTACTTCCTAAATTTACATTGTTCGTTATTCTGTTTGCCACAACATTAAGTTTTCGGAAACTTAGCTAAAGAAAAAACTACTTAGTATTATTAATGGCTTTCTCTAGAAATGTACTGTTAATTTAATGTATTGGATTGTAAGCTGTTGGTTTTCTTATAAATAAATAAGATAATGACTGGAATCCATACAAAACAACTTTACCAAAATTGTACTAAAGTTGTACGATTTATATAACGCGTTTAATTCAAATTCAAATTCTTTATTTGTGAAGTACAGGTTACAAAGGTCTTAAGAAATAGATAAAAATTTCACTGTCTTCTCAATTATGCGTACAAATTTTCGTCATCCAGAAATTCATTTATGCTATAATAATTCTTGTCTAATAATAATATTTTTTTAATTTTCTAAATTAAAGAAATATTTTTTTTCTAATAAATAATTCTTTAATGACGAACAGGTCCACCAGCGTTGATGGCTCCTGGCGCGGGCCGCATCATCTACCAGGACAAGATCATCAAGTTTGACAAAGTGCCGTTGGTCACGCCCAACGGTGACGTCCTCATTAAGGAGCTCACCTTTGAAGTCAAGTTAGTAAGCCACAGATTATTTTTTATTTTACTAATATACATATATTAGGATATCATACTAATGTTATAAACGATAGTTTGTGAGGCGTTAATATAATAACCGTTGTTATATAAGTTAAGCGAAATAATATAAGCGATTATTTTAATTTTTCGTAATAATGGTACCACGCGGAGGCACGCGAAACATAGTTAGTTAATTATGCTTTCGCTTATGGTACCATTCCTGAAATGTAGAATAAATGTACTCTATAGGATGGAACATTAAAATCACCGCATTTTCGAATGTAATATTAATTCCAGCACGCATTACTCAATGCAACGCCATTACGTCACCGCGGTTGTATGGGCCGACTACAATATTGTGTAGAAATACTTTTATTATACATATATAGTACTATATGTACTAATTATTTTACTATATATGTGTATAACAAAAATTAACTGCCTATAAAAAATATACATCAAGTGCGTCGCCTACACGTTCTATATTTTTTTGTATTTTTTTTTATACCACGTAGGTGGCAAAAGCATACGACCCATCTGATGGTAAACGGTTACCGTAGCCAAGGACGCCTGAAACACCAGGGGTGTCACATGCGCGTTGCCGACCCTTAAGAAACCTTAATGTACTCTTCTTAAAAAACCCCATGCTGTAGTCTCGTGACAAAACCTCGACAGGAAGTTCGTTCCACAAAGTGTATGCGGGAGAAAGCTCCTCTGAAACCACATTGTCAGAGACCATTTCCAGCGTGTGGGGATCAATTCCCTGTCGATGACGAGCGGTGCGATGGTAAAAGGTAGCCGTAGGCATATATATACTATATATACTCTTTACCATAGAACTCATCTTCCAACGATTGTTTGAAACAGATTGCATTAACGATAAAGCGCCTATATTTATCTTTATTTATAAATAAAGATAAATATATGTATATTCAATTATGTCTACACAATTCATCTCTATTAATGAATAACACCAAACATATGTAAAACTACTCGTTATCAATACTATAGAAGTAAAACATTTGTAAATTGGCAGTATTGAGACCTAAGCCCTTGAATGGAGTAGTGACGTCAAGAAATGCGTGTTTACTAATTATCGATAATTTGTCTATGGCCTTGTATGATTCAGTGATAAGATAGACGTTGAACCGTAGAACTGTGTTAACAGGAACTTTAGACATGACTTATATTTCCTTAGAAATCATGTTCGTTTTACATCAATCAACAAGGAAACATATCATAGAAACAAATTTTTTTTTACGCAAAAGTACTGTTATGTATAAATATCACAATATAATTTTACTCATAGTATATAACTGATAGGTAAATTAATAACATTTTTAGTTAATACAATACACGTAGAAAACCACTTCATAGTAAAAGTACATATGTAGTGTCCCTATGAATGATTATTTTTGTTAATGTTTCTCAATACACAAGCTATTTATTTAGAGACGTGGTCGCTAACTATGGGTCCCATCAACAAGCTCAGAGTCACTCAGAGGGCAATGGAGAGGGCTATGCTCTATTTTGACATCCCTTCAATGAAGAGTTTCTCTGCGTGATCGAATCAGAAATGAGGAGATCCGCAGAAGAACCAGAGTGACCGACATAGCCCGAAGAATTGCGACTTTGAAGTGGCAATGGGCAGGGCACATAGCTCGTAGGACAGATGGCCGTTGGGGCAGTAAAGTCCTCGAGTGGCGACCACGGACCGGAAGACGCAGCGTGGGAAGGCCTCCAGCAAGGTGGACCGACGATCTGGTCAAGATCGCGGGAAGGCATTGGATGCGAGCAGCGCAGGACCGATCGTCGTGGAGATCTTTGGGGGAGGCCTATGTCCAGCAGTGGACGTCTTCCGGGCTGCGATGATGATGATGATGATGACACAAGCTATTTTATTAATTTGTTATTATTGCAATAAAAGATGGCGTCTTTTATATATATGCTTTATTATTCTTGTTCTTGTTTGATTATCATCAATATATAGACTTTGTTACAAGGACTTACGATATGACATATTTGGTGAGGCCATGCCTTAGGTATCTAAATCAATAATAAAACTTTAAATATTAAAATAATTCATTTGCTCAATAGCGCAGTAAAAAAAGTAATTAATGAATACATGTTCAGAGAAGACAATGGCATGCAATTACACAATAATGTCTGGGAGTATTTTAAATCACTTAATTAATATAATGATCATGTATTTACAAAGTAGCATGTATATTATATATTATATGCCTGTATACTCTTATGCTCATTTTTGAGCAGTTTAATTGTTAAGAAAACTATTTAATTGTAGTGTCTCAACAAATTTCACGCAAATGTACTTTTTATATATATAAACTTCTCGTGTTGCGGTGTTTGTTATCAAACTTCTCCGAAAAAGCTTTACCGATTTTTATGAAATTTTGTTTGCATATATCTATATATAGGTCTGAGCATCGGCCGACATCTATTTTGCATACCCTTCAATGAAGAGCGTGACGTATCATAAAAATTTTCTTTTCTGCACAAAAAAAAAATAATTTAGCATTAAAAATACGACATAAAATTTTCGCCATTTTACTACCAACTCCTGTTTTTGTAGCGATACTAGTAGTAATAGTACTTCAATTTATTTACATACATACACGTTACATCTGACCCAACGTTAGCTAGTTTTTCTATATTATTGATTTTAAACCAAAAGCTTTAAAATTACAGTATTATTTTGGACAATAATGGAGCTAACCTATTGTTAGCTCCATTAATATGGTCAATATCATATATCATGATATACATCATAATTGGCATACACATTATTTTGGTTTACACAGAAATAAATACAGACCTTCACAAACAAACATTTCGTCAACCCCTTGAGCATCTATGCAGCCCCAGATCATTACACTGCCTTTTCCGTGCTTTACCGTCGGTACAACGCAATGTGAATGGTATTCTTCGCCCACACGTCGCCTCACAAAGGTCGCCCCTGGCGTTCCAAATATCTGTTGAAAAAAGAAAATATAAAGTTTTTTTAAACTACGAAGATTCCGTGCCGTCCAAAGGTATTTAATAGAGGGGAAGGACCTAACTTTTATTATTTCAGTAAAATAAATAGCTGACCATGATTATTAATAACAAAAGCAGTAAAATTTACTTACTTCAAAGTTAGATTCGTCAGACCACACCACATTGGCCCAATCTTCCTCACTAAAATGTCAACCGTAGAGCCAATACAAGCCGTTTTCTTTTGTTAGCTTCTGAAAGCCAGAGCTTCTTCCTGGCTTTGTATCCTTTTAAGCCCTTTTCTTGAAGTCATCTTCTGGTGGTCCGAGCACCCATTGGCTTTCCAGCCTCTTTGGACAAAGCAGCAGCAAGGTTTGATGATATTTTCTTCCGATCTTTCATAGATTCGCGTATTAATTTTCTATCCTCGCGCTTCGAAGTCACACGTTTTCTGCCTGTTCTTGGATTATTAGTATGACTGCCAGCCTGAGCAAACCGTTTGATGGCAAACTGCATGGCGCAACGCGAACATTTCACTAACTTAGTAATTTCTTTTTGCGACATCCCCTGTTCATGGAGAAGTTATATTTTTACTCGATTTTCCAAACAAATTTCACTTATTTTCTGTATTTTTAAGTAAATTAGGCGTCAATTTAATCACAATGAGTTAGAAATAAAAACTTGTTTACTCGTTAGAGTCTTGAATACAAGTGACCAAACATTGACTAATAAATAACGCAAAAAACCGAATCCTTTCTTTTCAGTCACCAGGTCTTTTAAGACCATAAAAAACAGATGTTTGCTTTTATAGGAAAGTATTTGTGACCCCGGTATGCCATCTAAGATAAGCATTTATTCATTGTTTAATTGGTAAACATGAATTATGCATTTTTCTGGGGTGCCTAATACTATTGGCCAAGGTTGTATATACATAAACTAAAATTTATTCCAAAAATTATTAGTGTCCAAAAACGAAATTTTCATATAATTTGCATGTCTATTATGGTAAATATTGCTAATCAATAATATTTAAATGTAACATTTTATCTACTTACTGTACCAATATTTCGTAAATTAATTATTTTATTTTATTTCAATGTAATCATTCTCATGTGTACTATATATGTCGGGGTCGGTGCCATGCGTTTTAAATACCCAATTAGTCATTATATTTGTATTCAATACTCCTCTTTTACAAAATATACATTATTTCTTCCAGCTCATACATGTTTCCAATAATTTATGAAAGAACACAAACCATTTGACCTCATCTATTGTTATTGACACTGAATAAGATTCTGTATTGAGATTCATTGTCAATTAGGGTTGCCAACTGTCTGAGGACTTTCAAACACCAGATTTTTTTCTTTAGTCATGATATAAGAGATGATATCTTACAATTGTTGAGTTTTCGTACTAAATAACAATAATAATCCCCCTGGACAATGTACACAACGCAATCTAGTTTCAAGATAGGCAGAGCTTTTGTTACGGATACTAGGCAACTAATATATTACTCAGATATTATTTTTGGAAATACTTTACATTGTGACAAGTATAGCTTGACACCATTTTCTATACGTAAGAAATACTGTAAACTAATCATAATAGGATAATATCATAGCACATATATATTATGTATTGCCCAGAGACATTAATATAATGGGCAATACACACAGCGCCATCTGGTCACAAGCTAAGCAGAGCTTGTGTTAGGGATACTAGACAACTGATATACCATATATATTTAGATATATTTTTTTGTAAATTATGTATATAATATACATACAAAGCAAGATCAATACAAACTATCATACTCGTGAATACAAATGTACAAGGTAATCCTTTCAAATAATGATCTCCTAAACCCTTTCCAATCCGGTTTTCGTCCAGGTCATAGCACGACAACTGCCCTAATAAAAATCACGGACGATATTCGCTATGGGATGGAGAATTCTCAGCTCACTGTCCTTACATTACTCGATCTGAGTAATGCTTTTAATACAGTTGACTTTGATATCCTGTTACAACGTATGCGATCTCTTAACATATCTCCAATCGTAACTGACTGGTTTCAAACTTACCTGTATGGTCGCCGGCAACGTATACGTATAGACAATAATTTGTCTTCATGGTGCCATACCTCTGCCGGCGTTCCTCAGGGTGGCGTCTTATCACCTCTTCTTTTCTCATTATTTATTAACTCCATTACTCTTGAACTTCATTCCTCCTACCACCTCTATGCAGACGACCTACAAATATATTCACAAGCGTCTTTAGAGAGCATCAGCTCTGCTATAAATATAATAAATAAAGACTTAGTGAGAATATCAAGTTGGTGCCAATCTTTTGGATTGATTGTTAATCCCTCAAAAACCCAGGCCATTATCATCGGTAGCCCTCACTATGTCTCTAGGTTAAATTGGAGTTCTATTCCTCGCATTGTTTTTAACGGAGAACCTATAGACTATAGCGAAAATGTTAAGAACTTGGGGATTCAATTTGACCAAACACTTTGTTGGACGTCTCAAATTACTGAGCTCAGAAAAAAGATTTTTGCTGTAGCGCACTACTAATTCACATGGAGAACTACTTTTTGACCATATGATAAATAATGATTACAACGTAGTGGGTTCACTGAAGCGGTTACGTAATTTCTTACCGTTTAGCACCAAAATTACGCTAGCACACACCTTGTTCCTTCCTATCCTGGATTACGCAGATACGTGTTATTTGAACCTCACCGATAGCCAATTAAACAAGCTTGAGCGCCTTCAAAATATATGCATTAGGTTTATATTTGGATTACGTAAATATGACCACGTATCTCATTTTCGTTCTCAGCTCAAGTGGCTCCCGATTCGTCTTCGTCGTGACTGGCACATTCTCTGTTTACTCTACTCTATCCTATTTAATCCTGTTACTCCGCCTTATCTTAAAGAACGTTTTTTATTTCTCGGTGAGGTGCAGAACTGTGGTTTGCGCAGTGCAAATAACCTTCGGCTGAAGACTCCTACTCATACATCTAGCTACTACACAAAATCCTTCACTGTACAGGCGGTGCGTTTGTGGAACTCGCTGCCGCCCTACATACGTAATGCTCAGTCCCCAGCCATTTTTAAACATCTAGTCAAATTTTCTCTCTTTGTAAATATGTTTCCTTCTTCTACACTGTTACCTGTGACTTTTTAACTAGTATGATATTTTTTTTTTTTTCTGGTTTATATGTGTAATATTTGATTATGTATAATTATTTGATGTATACTATATTATTATATTATATTATTGTGTATTCGTATGTATGTATATATATGTAAATTTGTGTATGTACTATATTTTATTTTGTTTACATAAGTGTATACAATTTTTATGTTTCCACTAATGCGCCACCTACTCTATTTTTTTTTTGTAAAGACTCTCTTTCCAAAGGTTGTCTGTAAGAGATTGCATTAGCGATAAGACCGCCTTTTGTACTTAGTTTTTTTTTTTGTTTTTAATTCATTCATGTCCTTTATATGTTGGTGCAATAAAGTGTTATACAAAAAAAAAAAAAAAGGTACAAGGAATTGAACCCGCGACCATCATAATTAAAACGATGCGCTAAACCGTTAGACCACCGAAGCTGTCAATATTTTAAAAAAACTAGAAGGGAGAGTGTAAGTAATACTACTGTCACTGATATAAGCATAAGTATATGTATCTAATTTTAAATTTATATATGTTATCCTTTACACAAACACATTCTTTGGTATCTAGCTATGTGTAACTTGGCAATGTCCTTTTAGAGCTAAAACGACATTGGTAAGTTACACATAGCTGCAATATATTTGATGCTAAATGCGTCACAGAAAGGTTAGTGTTACAGACTAAGTAACACGTTTTATTTACAAATTAATTCTCACTCTAAATATCGTGTGACGTTTTGTATAAACGCATGCACGATCCTCGCCCGAAATCCGGTCGATTGTGTCGTCACCCGGATTCACATCTAAGATCAAAGGTTAAATAAAATCAAATAAGCGCATTACTTCACAACGATTTACCTATTTGTCTTTTTGTTGTTGGCGATTACGCCAGGACAAAGTTTGTTTGAAAGAAAATATTAGAAAGATTATACGGAAATATTAAAATATTTAGTACTTAATAGATTTATATTATTTTGTTTAATTTCGTTACCATTAACATGTGTGAAACTATAAATATTCAGTGCGGAAACCTGACCACCGCTACTGGAAGTATTACGACCTTCTCTATTGGTGATCCAATACTTACCGTTGCTGCTTCCAGTACCGGTGGCCATGTTTCCGCACTGAATTATGCTAATGTTAGTGAAATTAAACAGAATAATATAAATTCATTAAGTAATGAAATGTACTTCCACAAAATAACACCTATTTCCATAAAATATATTAAAATCTTATGTTGTTTAACGAAAAGTTGGTGTCGTGTCTTACGTAATATATATTATAAAACTATTTGTGTTTTATTAACAAGTTATTTACCTCTTTGTACTAAAAATAATGGTGTTTACTTGTTAACAGGTCAGGCATCAACGTGCTGGTGTGTGGGCCAAACGGATGCGGCAAGTCGTCTTTGTTCCGGCAGCTGGGTGAGCTGTGGCCGATTTTCGGTGGTACACTCACCAAGCCACCAAAGGGCAAGCTCTTCTATGTACCACAAAGGCCTTATATGACCCTGGGCACGCTGCGTGATCAGGTATAATATTCAAATAATTAATAGTATAGCAGCTTTGAATGAGTGTCTCAATCTCTCTCTTCCTAGCTATGTATCCCAAATGGTGGTGGGGTCAGCTTTCCTTGTTCTTCTCCGCAGATATCATCCGTAGAGACTCATCTACGGATACACGACGGAAACATCCTCGAACTCCATCATGTCTCATTCTCACACCCCTTTACCTATCGCCTTTGAATGAGTGAATGAAAATTATTCAGATATACTATGCGATTTCATGTACACAACTTTTAATCTTCTTTTTTAGCCTACTACCTAGTTTTTTTGTGACAAAACATAGTCTATGTCCAACCCCTATAATAAGGGAGTAATGAGTTTACAAGAACATATTTTTCTCAGTATAAAAATAAAAATAATGAAACGGATTCAGGCAAATTTTACTAATACTATAAACGCGAAAGTTTGTGAGTAAGGATGGATGGATGGATGGATGTTTGTTACTCTTACCACGCAAAAACTACTCAACGGATGAACTTTACAGTAATATAGGTTATACATCGGAATAACACAGGCTATTATTTAAAAAGATATGAAGATATTAAATTGGGCTATATATGGTAATAAGTGTCAAATAAGTGTGTTGAAAATTGCGCGGGTTAGCTAGTATTCTATATATGAAATAGAACTAGAAATAATCTTTATTCAAATAAACTTAATATAAGCACTTTTGAATAGTCAAGTTTTTTATTCTACCGCTTATGCGGAATGCAGATTCATCACAAGAAGAATAAGCAAGACACTTGTGTGTTGCTCTTTTAAATAAATATTGATTTACTTATATTTAATTAACAACAAGGATTAGGCATGCGACAACCAACATAGAAACCGCTACGCACTTAATCTCTGTTCATATATTATATATATGTATTCAGAAAGATTTTTTTGTTCTAAAAGTTTATAAAAAAATTCTTAATATACCTATTAATTTTATTGCCATATTCAGGTCATTTATCCACAAACTCGGGATGAAATGATTCGCCGGGGCCGCTCAGATGAACAATTGAACAAGTTCCTGGAGATCGTGCAACTCTCGTATCTGACATCACGCGAGGGAGGCTGGGACGCTGTGGAAGATTGGATGGATGTCCTATCTGGTGGCGAGAAGCAGAGGATAGCTGTAAGTATACGTCATAACTGAAGCGTGGTAGTAAAAGTAGTTTAGATTGTAAGGATCGATTCTCATATATATTTCGTTATAGATGGGTTCATATCTCTTCGTCATGAAAGTATAAATCATAGTTCGTTCCGTTCTCTTATATAGTAGCACAGAAAAATATATCCAAAAAAATTGTTTACAAACTAAAAGCGGATCGCTTAAAGCAATCTTTCACAGACAATCAGGGTTGTCAATTTACTAATTACTTTAAATATTTAATTTATACTTATATTATAAATTGAGAGATAGCTAATTTTGTTATAAGGAAATTAATTTGCATTGATTTGAGAAATTCTTTCACTGTTAGAAATGTACATTATACAAAAGTGAGTTAGACTGTATAGCGTACATAAATGTATACAAATAATTAGGATAATATTCTTCGACTAAACTAGAAAACGCGGGAAAAGCCGGAGTATATTTATAAGTTTATGAATGAATTAAAATATGTATTGTTACGAGTATATACGACCTCCTCATCGATTAAGTTTTATTAAGAGTAATAGTTTAGTTGTCAAATATAGATTGACATTATTGTAAAAATATATTATAGAAAAGACAATACAATTCTTCTGCTGCAAACATACATTTTATTTATTAGTAAATACATCATCTCACATACCATCTCAACACAAAAGAACCCCACCACCACATATATAATACAATATTACATCACAGATGGCGCGTCTGTTCTACCACGAGCCACAGTTCGCGATATTGGACGAGTGCACGAGCGCAGTATCCGTCGACGTTGAAGGACAAATGTATCAATACTGTAGAGAGGTAAGTCATATCATGCTATTTATCTAATTACACCTTTATTTTGGTACATATATACGAATGAGTTTGCAAACTAGCTGACGGGTCTTGTCTAATGGTTTTAGTTTATTTCGTGCTTTATATTCACACGAATAGATGTCTAACAATCTCATGTCTAACGATCTCGGATCCGATGGCAAACAAGCATACGGCCCATCTGGCCATGGCCCATCTAAATAATCACCATATCCTATAGATACCTGAAACATCAGGGGCGTCAATCTTTAAGAAACCTTAACATACTCTTCTTGAAAATCCCCATGTCTCTCGAGAAAACCTCGGCAGGTAGTTGATATGTTACGAACTCTATGTCTACGCAGGACGAAGCTCCTCTGAAACCGTACTGTCCGAGACCACTTAGGTTCCAGCATGTGGGGAAATCAAAATAACACATAGACTATAAATTTCACGTGGATGAAACCACAACTACAGCTTGTAATACGAGTACTTTTATATGTTATTATATATTCAAATGTATTATATGTAAACCGACAGATGGGCATATCACTGTTCACGGTGTCTCACCGCAAGTCGTTGTGGAAGCACCACGATCACTATCTGCAGATGGACGGCCGGGGTGGATACGTGTTCGAAACGATCGACAGCGAAACCCAACAGTTCGGTTCGTGATTCATTACCGAATGGTACACATACATATTTATAAATTAACGGCAAATGAACAAACATACAAGTCAATAATGTGACTTATCACAAACTTTATTAAGCGTAAAGCCGTTCTAGATTAAGCTTTATTTATATATAGCTTTCTTTATTCATAGAAATGTCAAGCTATTGAATTGTAATTGTAATGTAAATTGTCTCTGTTTATTACATTTTTCATTTGAATGAAAACACGATTCATTAGATCTTACGTTTTTATGAATAAATTTATATATATATATATTTTAATCATAATAAATTAAAGAGTATAAATTATATAGTTTGATATACAAAATTGTCTGTGAAAATGTTCATAACTTGTCGATATTAATATTTTTAAGACAAGTCCAATTCGTAAGTTTTAATACTTAGTGTTGCTAGATTTATGCTCTACGATTTATATATACCTCACGAAAGAAGTTCCCTGCAATGTTTTATATTAAACACATACTTCAACGACATCAAATGACGTTGATAACTATTTAAAAAAGATATATTGTTTCTAAACCTTAAATTTGATTATATAGATTGTAAGAAACAATTATTTGTTAAAACAATTATTATGAACAAAATATAATAATAATTACAATATTATAGAATCGCCATTTTGGTTATTGTTTAGTCCAAGGGACCTCCATCAGAAAATTCTACAGAATTTAAATTTATATAAAAAATAGGCAAAACTAGTAATAAAATTTGTCATTTTGAGATGCAGATCTCGTATTCTATTCCTCATAGTTGTTATAAATAACTTATACACAAATTAAGTATATATTAGGCTTTCTATAGCCGGTATGCCAATGTGATATGTGATATCCACATGCCTGCGTTTGTATAAAACATCAAATGTTTTTCTAATTATAGTAATAATTACATGAACTGTATTAAAGTTACTGGCAGCGAAGAATGATAGGTAAATAAATAAATTATCTATTAGGATTTCCAGCACACACATGACAAATAAAATTCTGTCTCGGTTTACAGCTATCCGCCATGTTCAATCTAAGAAAAATCTGCCCTAATAGGAATTGCATTTTGAGTGTAAACTTTTACTTACTATATATTTTATTAGTATATGCTGTGTCTGTTTGTTTTTTTATAATAAAAAATCTAATATTTGGTTTTTGTTATTTCACTTGTATATCAGGAATATACGAGTATTATGACAAACATATTACAGTTTGTATTAAATACCATAATTGAATACATTACCATCACCACATACAAGTGTAAAATAAATATATAAGAATTTTCTTTTAAGAAAACATGTACTGTGAATATCGTTATTTACTACAATAACTGGCATTCGTTTTACATTTAAATTATACAATTTATAATATACACTTATTTATACATACACAATTATTGTTAATTTATTATTTTTATTAAAATGTATTATTGTTAACAATTCAACCTTGTATTTATTTCAGTACAAAAAGAAGAGATGTGTGTTTTGTGTTCGGCTAGTATAGCCATATTTTTCAAGGTACATTTAAATATCCTATATATAGGATAACCTATATTAAAGCGATATTCGTCCAATTGCGTCATCAAATATAATATCGACTTACACTTTCATGACTAATATGAAATCCAAAACAGAATATCTTGACAGGACAATTAGCTATTTTATTTGGTTATTAATAACGACTATAGAAACATTTTCTTTTTTCAATTATGTAACGACGATATTCGCTTTAACCAGTCGTTTTTGCGGCCAGAAATACCAGCGGTAAACCGTCATACTGCCACTTACGTCAGAAACGTCACAACTTTATAATTTATTTATTATTATTATTATTATTATCGTAACCAGCGCGGATATAGATTTAATTAAATGCCTTCACAGTGTCTACTTTGCGTGTCAATTTGTTTTTTTTTTGTCCTTACTTTAGGCCCAAAAAAACCATTGCGCGGGAATTATTTTTAAAGTCTATAAGTAACTTTAATAGCTGCGCCTTATGCTGCTTATGCCGCGCTTAATGCTAACGCCATATATATGTTAATAATGAGTATTATAGCACCGTGGCATATAAGGACGCCTCTGTGATATGCGTTTATACACAAATCAGCAATATACATATAATATGTGTTAAAATTTTACATATATGAATTGAAATGCACACTCATTACAATATAATTAATAATACAGTGACATATAAGTAAAAAGCTATTATTAAAGTATAACGTAATTAAACAGTAATTCTATTATTAGAAAGAAGAAAGAAAGAAAGAAAAATATTTTATTCAGTGCAATGTAACAAAAATACAATATAAACAACAAACGAGAAAAAAAAAAAAATGAGCAAATAAAATGTAAATAAATAAAATTATAATTATAAATTAATTTACATATTAAATTTATACAACAGCTAATTCTTATGTTTTACAAATTCATTACATTACATTTAAAATTTGAAACTTACCAAACTGATATATATATTTGTAGAATAGTAAAAAATATTTTTGTATATCTTTAAATTATTATAATAATATATATACTTCAAGTATTGCTTCTTTTAGTAAAGTTTCTTGGAATGAATGTGGATTTATTGTAAGTTTAATTTCTTATGAATAAACATACATATGATTTTACTAATTCTTAAGTTACCACAATAAGCCATAAATTTATAATATATTACAATAACAATAAACTTCATAATGTTCAGAATCGATGTACGGAATTGATATAATTTTATAGTTTTAATTTTTATATTAGGCCAATAATAATATTTTTATTAATTATTATTTTTATATATAGGTGTTTACAATATGACAATTCATACCAGATTCTAATGTTGGGATTCCTACAGATGAAATTATTTTATTTTCTTACGATCATAGCATATTAAAATGGTTTTGTTTTTAATGTTCATAAATACTGATTAAGTATGTACTTTAAAAATTGTATCCACAATTTATGTTTGGATTATTATCCTGTTGTTAAATGGAATGTTTGATGTGACAATAGCTGTGATAGTTGTTGGTTTTGTTGAACTCAAATGTGGGTGTTGGGTTAATAAAATGGTTGAGGATACTATTATGTTTTATTTCTTTACTCCTATTTAATCAGCGACCATATGTATTTACGGCTTGTTTGATTTACCTCCCACACTTACTTCAAACGTGCGGACGGCCAATTACATAACCCTTGCTTATATACATAAACAAAATACGCTGACTTGTATAGCAGAATACCATTTATTTGCCACTCAATAGGACTTATATGCCTCCATATTACAAAAAGTTACTACTTCTCCAATTTGTGGGCTATATAGCCTGTAGTTACATTAAGAATCTCTCTCTTCAAATCAGAACAGACAGAAATTGCTTGGCGGCAAAAATAATAACTTCAAACTTATTTTTATTTCATTGAAATGGGAAACGATTTAAAAATATGTCCGATGGTAAATGACTGGCACCCATTACCTATATGCCTTTATAGTTTAGTTACGTGACGCAGGGGTACCGCCCCTTATTACTTACTTGCAAAGACCAACTGAACCGAAACAGCATTTAAAATACAAAGAATGTTGTTTAGAATCAGAAATAAATACTCAGGCGAAGTCGGGCCGGACCGCTAGTATTTTGTAATTTACTTGCAAACTGCGTTAAATTTCCCTTTTTTCCGTTGTCATAAACATATCTACCTAGGTTTTTATATCAAGTTTTCCTGCACTTGTTAAACTACTCCAATACGATACACGACTATATAATACGCATGTCATATATACCCATAACACATTGTGTCAAAACTGAGGTAATTTCCCCATAACTTTATGAGTAAGTAACTACCTACATAAATAGGTCTAACCACATATAAGGAAGGAATATCTATCCGATTTGGGTACTTATTTTATATTGTTGACTATTATGAGAAAATACGTTATATTTTTATGGTCAGAAATTGCACCTTATTATGTATAATAAATGCAAGTGTAATTTCATTCTTATTTTCCTTTGTTACGGAAGTAACTACGCAGTGTGATAGAGACTGTAAAGCATTAATACGTACAGGCATCGTTCAGATATACATATATCTTTTGATAAACATGCGTTGCATTCTTTAAAACGTTTAATTCTATTTATTATTTTTACTAGATAAAGTATTACCTCAAATTTTAATTAAAGAAAATGCACACCGTAGGTTGCATTGGGTGCAAGCTTATAGTGACTAACAGAAATACATATTTATTATTTTTCTTCCCCACAATATTGTAAAAAGCAGTCTAGACGAAAGCAGCACATTATGTACCTACATATCAACAATTCCTTATATAAATGGTTGCTTAGAAAAAATATTGATTACACAAAACCTAGTACTTCCTTTATAATCATATGTATATTTATTGAAATCAAACGCTTGAGGTATTGTAATCTAATAGACTGCCCCTTTAAAAATTACCTAGCAATGCCAATGTATGTTAAAATATTATATTAATATATTATTGGCATTGTACATATTTAATGGTATTTATTATCTAAAAACTTTTAATGTTGTTAATTCTTAGGAATAATAAAGGACTCAGATTTTATTGCTTAGTGTAACATTATACAATACAATGTTTAAAATAGTCATAGAGATCAGTTTAAATAATATACTATATAGTTGACTATGATGATTGTTTGTTCCGAATACATGACTATAAGTAAATCAAACTTCCCGCACAATGCTTATTCGAACAAACTATAAAGCGTGACGGCTTTGACATTTGTGATCCATTCCATTTCACCTACAACTGAATCTGTAATGATTTAAGCTATCATAAAATTCATTTATTAGAAGCCAAAAAAATATTTTCCAATGTTCTAATACTTTTACATCAAGAAAATAGACATTAAAAATATTATGTGGATGGAAGTAGATAAATATAAGTGATTCTTCATTGTAGTCCACGTTTCATTTATTTTCTTTAAGATTGAATATGAAACGGATTGTAAACATAGCACAGCTTCGCATCAGCTGTTGTAAAAAAAATTAACGGGACATCGCGATCGACACTGGTCACACCGACGGCCACATCAAAATCTGGGGGTCTGGCGTGTGACCCTGTTATTTCTATCCAGCAATAAAATAGCTGTGTAATCTAAGATAAGCCTTGCGCCATTATAACAGTGATATATTGTAAATTTTAGTGTAATTTATGTGTAAAATATGGAACGTGCTACGGGAACAGAGGTGTACGGGTGTGGCTCGACCCAAACTACGGACATAACGCTGAATATACAAACGACAACGGGTGGTAACTTTTCAATCAGTCTGAACGGTAAAAATACAGTGGAGCACCTTAAGAAATTAGTTTCTAAAAAGCTTAAGGTATCCAAAGATCGGATATGTCTCCTGCATCGCGAAAGGTGAGTAAAGAATTAGACGCCAAGCTTCTATTGTCAAACATCGCGGAAATAAGTTGCGTCGATACGGACGATGACGCATCCGCGTCCTTTGACTCTACGATATTGACGTTCAGTTTTGTCTCCGCAGACAATTGAGGGATGGCACTCTGGAGGAAAACGGTCTGCTGGACGGCTCACGCGTCATTCTGCTGCCGAGCGTCGAAACGGGACTCCTGGTGAGCATAGTTGTGGCACTATTTCGAAACTTCCATTCTGCACTATCAATAATCACGTGTTTCACAATAGTGTGAAACAAATCAGTAGCTATTATCCATCTTATAGTTTTTTTATTACCTACTGTATGTTCTAATTATCTATGTCAGTTAACATTCTTGTTCCCATTGTTTTCAGAGTCAAAGACCCGAAAATTCTGTGATGCAAGCATTAGAGTCTCTCAATGATACACAAGTTAATGATTTTCTTAGTGGTAAATCACCCTTAAATTTGACAATGAGGTTAGGGGACCACATGATGTTGATACAACTGCAACTGTCTACCCTCAACTCTAGTTCTAGTGGATCGCGATCTCTGCGCACTTCTACCCCCACAAAGAGTTCCACATCATCAATACGTACAAAATGTGACAACAGGGAATCACCCAGCCCTCAGAGCACACCACAGAAGCCCACAGAAAATAATAAGTCTAATGAAGACACTGATAAAAGCAAACAGGAACTTCATAATCACATTCTACAGAAACAAGATTTAGAAATGCTACAAAATGCTTTTGATTTGTATAGGTCCATGGCAGAGGAAAAATATGCTGACAAATCAGAAAGCTGTGAAGAGAAAGATGAATCAATGGACACAACAAATTGTACACTCTCAGATTTGTCAGATACATCAGGTGAAAATGAACAGTCTCCTATAAAGTCTTTGTCAAATTTGGTTTCTAGTCCTATAGATGTATCTTCCTCTGAAAGCAGGGAAAGCAGTCTTGTGAATACTGTAAAAAATAATTTGATTGATTTGTTGTCTCAGAATAAATTAAGCAACAATGTGATACCTTCAACAAGTGCCATTGCTGATAAACAATGTCCATCTACATCGTCACACACACCTGATAGTTCATTTAGTGATGACAGTGACAATTTCACTGACCAAAGTTCATTCCTAGCAGAAAGTACAATAGATGAATACCCAATGGAAAATCTCTTTAATAGTGCTGTAGATAAAGGGTTATTTGAAGACCAGGATGAATCTATGATGGACAGGGAAATATCAAATTTGGCAACTACAAGCCATGGTATACAGGAACCTACAGGCACACTACCATCCTTCCAGAGTATAAATGAGCCATTAAAAAATAAGCGCTTCCAATATTTACTTCATAAGACATCTAAATTCAAACATCCAATAGGCCAAAATAAACAAAAAGCATTCATGCAGTCTGTAGTAAATAAACATAAGAAAAGAATGCAGATCAGACAAGATAGTAACTTGGTTCAACCGTCCACATCAAGAACTGAGCCATATATAACAAATTCTCGGAAACTCATATTGCAACCCAGCAGCGGCCCTGTAGAAGATAATGCCATTCCATCAACATCAAAAGAAGTACCTTTTAAAGCTCCTGATGCTCCGAAAAAACCACAGAGAGCATCACCCACTCCACCTGTTGATACTAAGGCACTTATAGAAGCTTCAAAGAATTTAACTCAAAAATTAAAGAAGCTATCAAAAGAAGTGTTGACAAACAAAATTGATCTCCGAACCGCCGAGGAGTCTGTGCGCTCGAAAATTGGCCCGGGAGCTGTGATAGAGTCCATGAAGCATCATGGAAAAGGAATATATTCGGGTACATTTTCGGGCACTTTGAATCCAGCTCTGCAAGACAGGTAATTATTACCTTTTACTTTATTTTTTGTACTAATGGAATGGCAATTATATGGCCAGATACATAAAAAGCGTCACAGACATCACATGCTGACACACCCATAGTAACTCCCACCCCTCATCCCCCCACACACATGCATTAGAAATATTCTTTTTTCAAATATATTTTTATAAGCACTTTTGAATGGTCATATTTTTTTTATTCTACAACTCCTTTCGAATGCAGACTCATCACAAGAATAATAACCAAAACACTTGTTTGTTGCTCATTGTAATGTACAGATAAATAATTAAATATGCAGCCTTAAATATGTATCTAATAATAAATAATATGTTGAATATAGGCATTAGGCATATTAACACTATTAAAAACCAATGCCTACTTTCATCTCAGTAAAATATACATATATTACATACAATTCCAAATCATTTGTACAATATCCATTACATTACCATTTGAAATTTATTGTACTCTCATTAGTCCTAATATTTCTTATGTAACTGGTAAACATGATTTTATTGTTAACTTTTGCTTTAGATCCTCTTATCTATACATACAATTGGAGTATCTGTTTGTAAAATTTAAATAAGTTTTTTAATTATTTATATTCATATGCATGTGCATATGAATATAAATATGGTAGATACATCAAAGTAACATTTTTTTCATTTTTTGTTTGTGAGTTTGTTCCAACTAATCTCTGAAATGTTTGGACCGATTTATTAGTTAATTATGGAAATACATGGATAATATATAATTGTCTGCTTATTTCAGATATGGCCGACCGAAACGGGATATTTCTACTATCATTCACATACTGAATGATTTGCTGTGTGCTGCGCCGCCTATTGCCTTATCACAGGTATTAAAAAGGATTTATTTTATACAGTAATTTGTGTATACAGACATACACATGTAATAAATGTATATAAACGTTCATGTAATAGTATAATATGTACAGCCTCATGATCTAGCTGTTTAGGATACCAGATTACAAGTTTGTTGCATTCTCATTGAATTTCTAGCACATTTTTTTTTTGTAGATACGTATTTGCAAAAAAAATCTATCAGTTGTTGAGTGACCATGTGTCAGTATTTATCGTCTAGGGTTATGATTATTATTATTAAATATTGACTGCTTTAGAATTATGTTTATTATATTTCAGAAAGAAAAACACTCCTGTACAACAAGCTTATTAGACGAGGCCAACAAATGTTTGGGATGTAGTCAGCCGTCATGCTTATATGGTCAGTGCGACGGCCACCTACCTTCCACATCTAGCGCCGAAGGCAAGAACTGCACTTGCAATTTAAAAGACTGCCACTGCAATAGACTTAAACCGAATGTTTGCCCGTCATGTTCAAGCAAATCGAGCTCTGGTGAAATATGCAAGAAATGTGATACCGCCAAAACTCTAGCCATGGAGAATTCAAAGACTAAATGTAAACTGGAACAATTAAGACTTGTTATGCAGCAAAAGAAACAGCGGCGCGAAGCGAGAAAGTTGAAAACACTTCCATACTCAAATTCGCCTACTAAATCGTTAGCGCCAGCGGAGCAAACGGCTCCGATATCTGAAGAAATAGAAACAGTTGCTTAACACGCAATAATACTTTAATTCCATACTTCGATTTCCAGACCGTGCATTCTAACGATATGCCGCCATTTTGTCATGCTTTTATATGGAAATTACTATTTACAGACTATTCACGTAATAAAGCTGCAACAATCTGTCAGCATAGAGTTAATGCACTTCATTTGCATATAAGGCGTTTTCCGACTGGCGACATTTGTGATTTTAGGATTCGATATTAACTACGCTATGTCTTGAGTTGGGAACCGTCCATGCGTATCTAAATTAGTAACACGATTGTATACTCTTTGCTGAACATGAATGTATTGTGTCAAGTGTGTATTTGAAATATGGACAAAGTATTCGCTTTTAAAATACGCTGAATGCGAATGTGTGCATGTGGAAAATTGTTTTGTAGTCCCCTGGAAAGAAAGGCTGAATATATCTCTCATAAATATTTTCTGTGATGATGACATTACATCGTTTCAATCATTCTTTTCCATGATATTGTAAAGATGTACAGTAGGTTTGGTTTAGATACGTATGTGTGATGAATTTGAATGATGATGTATGCACGTGGGGATAGACCCCGATTATATTCTAAATTACCATCTGACTAGGTTTGGATTGTAGACATATTTGTAAGTGCTATTATACCTATGTACAAATAAAAATTGATAAATAGCAAAATCACTAGAGTATAGTATAGTAGTAACGAGTTAAGATTCTCCCTTGTCTGGGCGCGGCTCCAAATTGGTTTTTGTTGTTATATTTTAGATTATATTTTATTATATTATTGGTTCAGTCAACTTTTGGACACTTGTGTATGTAGTATATTGTAATCGTTTAATACCAGTCTAAAAATTGACTAAAGGCATTTTTAATGTATTATAAATAACTTATTAAACCTGACAGTATACATATAGCAAGTGAAATAAATTTTGTTTTCATGATTTTTAGACAAACTAATTTTGAAACATTTACTAGAATTAATTGGCACTGTTATTTTTAAAGTTTTTCGTTGTTTTTTTTTCTCCTATCACGGATGTGTTGTTAAATTTAATAAATGTTTTCCATTGCACGTTTATTTTGTTTAGTTTTTTTGTTATCTTTATTATTTAAATTACTAAAATGCATGTGTGATAAACACCAATTAATGTTGAATGCAATACTGCCATACTATACTAGGTAAATAAAAATATAGGGCACTAGATTTGGACTACCTAGCTTTGTATATAAATATATGCGAAAGGTATATTATAGTATAGAGGCGAAGTGCTTCATTATATTTCAACTTTGTATAATAAAATATATTTTATCATTAATTGATTAGAAATATATAGAGGTTTATGAATTATTTTGTGAGCACTATAACAGAAATATAATAGTACATTAGATATTCGGTAACTGTATAAAATGTAATTAACAAATAACGTTATTAATTTAAATTCCTGAAGAGATATTGACTCCATAATCAGTTTTGTGACGCATCGCACAATATGTTTATTTGAAAAAATAGTATAAAAACAAGATTACGAAATCAGGGTTCCGTTTGATTATACTTCTTACCTCTATTTGTTATGTAGAGACGAGTAGTGGAATATAGTATATATATGTATATATATCATTATCGTATAATTTTATTCCAAAACACCAAATTCCGGCTGTGATACTGAAGACTCGTATCCAGTTGTGACACTTTCGAGTATTAAAGTTGTTGAGAGCTTGTATAGACCAGATTCTAGTTGGTTCTATCAGTGTCTTTCGCAGACTATTTATGCGCGTTGACTTACCGTTACCATCCCACGTTGGTAAGGGACCAAGCGATCGATTGGAAATTAACACAGCAATAAATTACAATTTATCACAAAGTGATTTGATTGCTACCTAATACAAGTGCCTATATATATGTTGTAAGGTACGATAGTGTTGTGCCATGGTACCCGTAGGTGATTGTTAGTACCTAGTAATATTGTGAATTTATTAGACTCCACCCTATTTTTATTTTGTTCGATCTCTTACCAATCTGGCTTCATATCATGATCTCAAACTATAAATATTATTTCCTGAATGTCTAGGCCGAAGACAGCCATTTAAATTACAAATGCAGATTATTATGTACATAAATTTGTTACCAATCGTATATTTATAAGGTTTTGAGGGAAATTCTTGTTTATCGTCCTTTGTATTTGCATGTCTAGTGAGGAGAATAAAGTTACATAACAAAACTATTTGCTGTTTTCTGCAACTTACACAGTTTGTTAAAGACGTATGTATTATACTGATAAGTTATCTTGACAAGCTTTTTTTTATACTGAAATATCTTTATAGTGCTTATAAAAGATCAGTATATTAAAAAATGAGTTTTTATCACTATGAACTTACGTTTAATTTATGCTCTTATGTTAATAATTCGTCGATAAAAATTCTGATAAATAGCACACTTCCTTTCTCCATCCTTATTATCCTAAAATACAATGAGTAGATATAAGAATCTGTCATTGACTCACTAGTGTATATATGATAATCAGCGTCGATACTGGGTTCAACTAAGTTGGCCAGGGTTCAGGAAACTAATAAGTTACCTAAGGAGAATAATGCTGGAGTCTACGGGTTTATATGCAGAATAAATAGAATGTCAATACGACTAAGAACCCCGGAACTAATAGCTAAGAACTCCTAAACTAATCAGGCAATATGTGAGTTGGCCTTATTAAAAAACGAGTTCATAAAATAACAACATAATTAGGTCGAAAATTACTAACAGTATATACATAACACATGGCCAAAGTTCCCGTATTTCAAGCCAAAATCAGAGCAGTATTTAAATATTTGTAATCGGCCTAAATTCTTTGATATCATACTGTTATAATAGTTGTGTAGTCTCAAGTAGAATATATTTTGGTTGCACGTTCAGATTACAATATAAAGAACAAGTATACTAATCTAAGAACAGGGAAGAATCAACCTTATATAGTATATAAATGGAGGAATTGAATAAAAATAATAGATGTACTTTATTCTAAAATATTTTAATTAACTGTCATGTGTGGTGTGGTAAAATGACCACTTCGACCAGTCGCTATCCAATGTTAGGGATACGCACGTCACGATATGCTTACTAAAAGAACAATCACAACTTATATACAAATCACTGTTTTCACAACGTCCTACATAATCCAACACGAACTTAAACATAAAATTAAGTTTTGTAAGATTAACTTAACAAAGTTGGATCGTAATAATTATAAACGAACGCTTAAAAACTATGAACAACAATATATATATCAAAAATGTAATAGATTTGCTCGGAAGGACATTAATAGTGGACTATCGACAAAAACAAAGTGTACTTCTCGTAAATTTTATTATAAAGTTCATCTCATATAAATTAGCATATAACCCACACACGCGTAACGCACGCACACACTGCGCCGAGACGAACGCTGCGCCCCAGTGGTACAAAATAAAACCTTACTAAATAAAAACGCAAGCGCCGCGTTCGCCGCGGCGGAGAATTTATCCTACTTAGAAGAGAAGCGTACTCATGCCGCCCATCTCCGCCTGTTCCTTGACGAATATCTCGAAGTACTGGTAGATGATGGTAACGGCGAGCAGGATACCGGTGCCTGAGCCGATGGCGCCGAGGAAGTCAGCCAGAACTGAGAGTGCTCCAATACAGAGACCTCCGAAAGCGGCTGCCGTCGGGATGTATCGGTTCAGCTCGTGTATCATTGAGTTATCTCGATGGCCGCGCATAACCATCTGTTGTTCTTTCAGCTGTTTGGCAACCTGTAATTTTAGATATCGATGTAGAACAAGTTGCGTAAGTCCCAGTACATTCACTAAGTGAAAGTAAAAAATAAGTAATCTGAACATATCAGGTACCAACTTTCCAAACTAAAGAGCTCATTTTTAAATTAAATTTGCAAATAAGCCCATCTAATGATAAGCGGTAGTAGGCGCGTACATACACGAACAGAACTATATATGATATCATAGATGCATTGCCATTATAGAGGACTAAGTTATCATAATACACTTTTTTTTACATATATGCATAGAAAAAAAGCTCAGAACAATGCAAACAGACAAATAGTCATTAGTATAAGTGTAATAGTTACCAGTATTTGCAATAGTTACTATTGCCCTTTACACTGGACTAGATCATAACTAGACTAGTGCAGCTATTGAGTAATTGAATAACCATAGTAGTATAGTATATATAACCATAATGTCTATATACCATGTTTTAGATATTTTTTTTTTAATTTGCATATTTACATAGAACAATAATCAATAAAAACAGATACATTCATAAATATCAATAACTTTGATATGCGCAGGATTTGAAAGCGCGAGTATTATACATTAAAGTAATAAATCAAAACCAGAAAATTTCTAAGATAAGGGTGACCTCATTTGCCGTGTCATGTACCAGTTTAGTTTGACCCTGAAAACCATCATGATGAATTCCTGGTGAATTCACGATTGGCTAACTGACCTGACCTCATGCTCATCATAACATCCTCCACTTGTGGCCCGATAGCATAGACCGTCAGCGCAAGCAGGTGCAACAATGTTATTTCCGAAATACGATATTGGAAGCTCTTTTGATGAAGGAGCATATTCCTCCTTATATGGCTATCAACGAATTTGCAATTCTCTTATTGTTGCGGGTGCTCATGGGCGGCGGTCATCACTTACTATCAGGCATGTTTGTCCCCTATACTGTAAAATAAAAACTTACATCCTTTGCTGAAGATCCGGAGACATCAATCCACGTCTTAGAGAAGAATGCGCATGAGCCGAGCATGAAGATGATGTAGAGAACAGCGTGGAGCGGATCGTGAGCGATGTGCGCGAGAGACTCCGGGGGACTGAAGTAGTAGCACAACCCGCCTACTGGATAAGCGCGGGCCGGGCCACCGCCTCCCACATCCGCCCATACTCCCAGTAAATTGACCAGGAAGTTACCGCTGAACTTCACCGCAAGCATCTGTAGGCGAACACCACACATGTTAGACTTATACTAGTGTACTTGTGTATAGTTTTAATGTCTTAATGCTTCATGTATTTTTTTTTTCTTGTACCTAAAATGGTGAAAAACTAGCCGACTGTAAATAAAAACATTTACATACTTATATGGCCTCAGTTGTCTAGCGGTGTAGCACGTTTTACTGATACTGGTACAATCATTTGTATTCATAAGTATGATTGTTTGTATCAGTCTGAGTAATTTCAGAAATGATTAAAAAATTCAAAAATAATATAAAATCCACCAAGGAGTTTGCAAAAAAAACTGTCTGTGAAAAAAAAATGAATATACAGAAAACAAAGTGCACTATTAAAATGCAGTATTAAAAATACTATTTAATACTGAATAATGCACTGCTTTTTTCCATAATACTAAGATAAAATAATATAATTATTTAACAAAATAACTTACTTGAGATATAACATATAAGTTGGATACGAGTGCCGATTGCAAGATAATGGGAATGTTCGATGTGTAGAACAATTTGATTGGATATGACGAGTACTGTCCACGGTACCGGGCCGACTTGATTGGCAGGTCCACGCGGAAGCCCTGTGGATAACACCATTTTAAATTAGTGAACGCAATCTTAAAAACCATGACAGTGAAATAATAATAAAAGATGCACATAAATTTATTTATATTAAAAAAGTAACATTTGACCCCTTTGTATTTCTGTTTATATGTACACATAATAATTATAAAATACCTCCTGCATCTCATCATCAATAGAGAACAGAGTGACTTCTAAGCAACATTTAGGAATGGGTCGCTAATAATGTCTATACTCCGAAAAATACTTCTGCTGTCTACTACGCTACTATGTCGATTTTTTAATTTTTTAATAAAGCTATAGCTATCTAGATATATATGTAAGAGTTGTATCACCGAAATAAAAATAAAAAAAATATTTTCCTTTCACCTGCACAAATCATTCCCACACGAACTCACAATTAATGTTGGTTATACTCACTATATATTACTTTCGATCTTCTCCTTAATATACAACCATAGTTCAATGCCAACATACCTGGAAGTATATGACGATAGCAAACACGAGTACTGTTGCAAGGAGATTCATCAAATTGGGCAGATTTTGACGGTAGAAAGCCTCGCGCAGTGCACGAACTTTGTCAGGGCGGGTGGCGAGCAAGTGGAACAGCGCTATCACGGCTCCTTCGAACTCTGTGCCGCGACCTGAATAACGTGTGTTATTATAATCGTTAATTAAGGAAAAAGTTTGAAGCCTGTCCTATCAACAATTAAAAAGAGCGATGGATGATCGTACAATCAACCACTTACGATCATCCACACATCCGATACATCCACCGACACGACAAGAGCTCTCTTATGAATGCATTTGTATTAAATATTTCTAACATTATTTTCACTATTTTACTGTACATATTAACATTACTGCATATAATAAAAATTATGATTTACATAAAAGATAAATGCGAAAAAGAATGGAGCCCAAAATATTATTGATTCAATTTCTAGCATGATTAAAACATCTGTATGATTGCTTGTATGAGTCTGGGTGTTTTCTATGCATAATCTCTATATATTAAAAAAAAAAATCTATGCATTTGTATCAGTTGTCTAGTATTCATAACTCAAGCTCAGCTAGAGCTTAGCTTGGAACTAGATCGTACTGTGTGCATTATCCTGAGACATTATTATTATTTTTACATTTACTTTAATTATTTTATTATATTATCCAAGTTTATATAGTTACAGAATACAAATGAAGGACTGGACTATTTGTTCGTATTTAAAGACTTAATTTTATGGACATTTACATCTTTTTAAAAACGCAAGGATTCATAAAATATATTAAGCAGGTACTGTACCTTTATAATTGTAATTCTAATTTTTAAAGATTACATGTAAATGTCGTAATTTATATTAAAGTTATGGTCTAAGTTATACTAACCAGTATTGACGGTAGCAGGTGAGAATGCTTTCCAGACGATAGTTTCACAAATATTTGTGGCAATGAACAGTGAAATACCAGAGCCCAGACCATATCCTGAAAAAAAATTTACATTGTAATAACATAAATTACACAACTCCTGTATTTATTTAACAAAAATTAATAATTATGATTAAAAATATATTTATTTATTGTATATAAAATCCATGTAACAATTCAACCAAATTTAAAATAAATCAGTTCGGCAATCAATTATTACCTATCAACAACTTAATTAGTTTAAAACAGTATTGTAAAATTGAGATTGAACACAATTTCTTATAATATTTTTTTATTAGTGATATTGACATCTTGACATGAAATCTGAAAAATCTATATTGCTTTTTGATGAATCCACAATGAGATATATCACATCTGTAGTACTGCAGTACACTCTTTCTTGGGACCACTAAAAAGGCAGCTGTGACTATTGAATCAAATAAATATATACATATATTTCATTGATTGATTGCTAAGTGGAAGAATTTATCTCTGCCTACCAATCTCAGCTATCCAGCGACAGCTTGCTTTGTAAGCTCTGTTTCAGTTGAAGGGTGAGGCATGATAAATTACAGGATTAATGTTATATTCATAGTTCTGTTCAAGTATATGGGTGGTTACCACTTAACATAAGGAGGACCAAGCTTGTTTAACAAATAAATTTTATAAAAAAAAATTAACTCAAAAAAATGTATTTAAATGAAGAATTTGACCAACCTTTTTGCAGAAGCTCATCCAGTAACAGCACAATCAAACCAGCTACGAACAGCTGGATAATGATAAGCAAACACACGCCAGCACCGATCTCACTGGGCTCGCCATACATTCCCGTCATTACGTACACGATCGCTTGGCCGACTGTTATTACCATGCCAAACACTGAAATAAAAGGATTCATTAGTAATTGCTGTATAACTGACACTTCTGTCTTGTATGGTTTATGTCAGAGCTGTCAAACCATGGCACGCAGGCCATATGCGGCCCACGGCTTGAATTGATGCATCCCACTGAACAATTTTTTTCTTTATTACTTAATATAACAAAATTTTTGTATAGAGAAAATTATAATTTGTACTTTTTTAAAATACAAAATGATTTGTAGATTAAATTATTTTCTCTTCTGGTCTTATGAGCATGCACTGCGTCTAGCATTATTGAGATTAATGATATTCTACTTGCATTTTGTTTTTACAAATATTTTGTGGGAAACATTTTTATTGGCCCTAGATGGGCTCGTCAATGGATTTAGTAATTTTTATTGGCCCTAGATCCTATCTAGTATGGACAGCCCTAGTTTATGCATTGCCTTTTCAAATGAGTTGTATAATAAAAAAAATGTGGCTATTAAAAATGCTTATCTTAAGTTCATTTGAATACAGAATATTTCTGTTTCTATCCAGTGGTAGTGTATTCATTATGAATTAACTGTGATGCTTTCCTCAGGGAAAGCATTACAGTTAATTAATCTAATATTTAATCTCCAATACTAACAATCCCCTCGGTCTAGTCAACATGGCAATGGTAAGCTAAATACTCCTCACAGAAGGGACCTGTGCCTAGCAGGGGTTAATACCAGCAGGGTAAGTAAATTAAAGTGATTATCTGCTTTTTTATTTAATTAATTGACAAATTCATACTGTTTTGATTTTCCTATCAGTTATCAGAAAATCTGGTGCCTTCATAGGCATTATAATGAAGCTATTCTTTGTAGCATAAATGTCAATAGACATTGTTGATATTGCTACATAGCTTAATCTACTGTCAAAAGGTATAATTTATTATGTCTAGATTTTTCCAGAACAGAGTACTTATCAACTTGATAATAAATGCACTCTATTTCTAATATGAAATATACAATTATACTTAAAGAAAAATGGACATATTTATTTGACAACAGTGAAATTATTGTTTTAAAATCAAGTATATGTATGTTTTAAAATAAGTATATATATGCTAAGACTTGTTACATAGACTACTATTGATAAATGATAAATTTCTGAAAAGGATATACTGTGCATCATCATCTCATCTCATCAATCATCTAACAAATAGCACAGCTGTACAAAATTACATATTTTTATTTTATTTATTTATATAAATAATCCACAGAACACCAAAGTAAAAGTACATATGGCAGACTTAACACCTTGACTCGACTCAACTAACTAACGGAGAAAAATTGAATATATGTATATATAAATATATACATATATGTACAAATTTGTAGTATATTTATTTTTAAAGAGCACAGACAACTTTCTTGCCTATTCTTCCTATCAGCATTTTGAATCTGACAGTAGAATAAAAAATAAATTTATTGATCACAGATTATCTATAGTTATTTATTAATTTTAAACATAAAACTACAGATTATATACATAAAGATAAAGATAATAAAATACGAGAATGATACAATTACTTACATTTTTGAGCACCATTGAACAAAGCTCTGTCTTTAGGAGTGTCACCAACTTCAATTATTTTTGCGCCTGCTAATAACTGCATAATGAGACCTGATGTGACAATTGGTGAGATACCAAGTTCCATGAGTGTTCCTCTGTTTGATGCTAGGATTACACGGATCCAATAGAATGGATCTGCACTATCTGATGACATTATACCGAATAAGGGAATCTGGAAATTATTAAATATTCATTTATATATTACTTGTGTTATTTATATATTACTTCGTTCCACGGAAATCTATTATAATATTATGCTGTAAGGTTGAATTTCCAAAATATTTTTTCAGTTAAAGTTATAAAGATTATGCTCCATAATTCCTAAAGATTTTATGCTATGATTTGTAATAGGATTAGGAAGATTGATTTTTATAGTACACTATACTTTTTATATAAATATTCTGATATTTGGTTCTATTTGCAATAATTTAATTATTTAGTTATATATATTTTATAATAACATAGCCATAGACCAAAAATCAATGTATTTCAATTGGAACATAAAAATTAATTTAACCATATGTGTACTAAAATATTGATTATTTAAATGATGATTACCTGCATAGTAATCAAAATTTTAACTAAACGATATTTTTTGTCAAAATTTTGATTTAATTGTATTAATATTAAAATAGAAAGTCATTACTGGATATTCGATAATTGAATACTAGTAGATATAGTTATGATCACTTACCTGACAACATACTAAGAAAATAAATAATGTTATTGCAGTCCATAATACTTTTTCACGGAATTGAATCTGAAAAACAAAGTGACCACTTAGAATATAGGTTAAAATGTAGTGAACTGTAATGTACAGTTAACATTCCAAATTTAAACAGAGGTGAGGTTAAGTTACTTTCACTATGTTTAATGCACAAAACTGACTTGAAATAATTTATATGCAATTAATTTAATGAAAGTTCACTATAAGATTGACTTAAAAGATATAAATATGAGTTTCTAGACCACACTTACCTTTCTCTCAGGTTTTGCTATCTCCGGCAATATACTGCAAAACGGCTTTATAACTTCAAGGAATTTAACTGCGAAGACGGGAAAATAAACATTATATTACACGTTTATCACATAATTTTGCGTTTAGAGGGTACCACGAATACAAAATAAAAGAAATGTGAAGAAGAGAAATGCATGAAAAATGTATATATATATCAAGGATACTCACTTCCCATTTTGATTTATTGCGATTTTACTATCCTAACTAAATTATCAACTGATCAATTCGACTAAAACCATTCAACTTTTGTTCATTAGTAACACTCCAATAGGACTTTGCGAAAAGAGGCTGCGCAACGCCGCCAACGAGCTGTCCACAAATGACACGTCCACAACGTCACGTCACGTGACCTGTGATGTTGGCGTAGACTATGTTGCCCGTATAATTTCTTTATCAAATTGTTTACTTTTTTTACAATTTACACATTAATCACATTTTTTGAAATTAGGTATATAACTAATTTCCAATGATAAACTATCATTTGAAATGCATTCATAAATGTGTTGGATAGGGACGAACATATTGTTTTTTCATTTAGTAAAAATTTTTTTAAGGACATGGAATATTCCATGTCCATAAAAAAAATTACATGGAGTACTCCATGTCCTTAAAAAAAATTTTTACTAAATACAGACTACTATTTTTACTAAATACGAATACTATACAGAGGTACCTCTGCGTTGATAGTGTAATACACACTATCAACTCAGAGGTATTCCTTGTTTACTTTCTTTATTGAATAAATGATTAATTATTATTAAAAAATTTATAGGCTTTCTCATATTTTAAGTAGAAATAATTGTACCCACTTAAAAGTAAAACATAAAAATTATACAGTGCTACTACAATAATATAACACAGTACAATGCAATTTTTTTTTTACCTACAATGTACTTTTTAAAAACAATATTTGGTTTTGAAATACGTTTCCAAACTAAATACAATATACCAGATATACAGAGTACTTACTATCTGTTAAACGAGATATAACAAAAAACGATTGAATCAATTTAATGGAATTAATTATAATGTTCTTTAACGAACAAGAGGGCTATAGTGAAAACTGGACTTGGAATTTACTAAAAATTTTTAAATTCATGTTTAAAATTTTATAAATGTCATAAATAATATACGTCAAATAAGAGATGTCATTGTCAAATATTTATTACTATTTCGGATTTACCATGTGTTTTCATTTTGAATTATTTGTAAATAATTAATTCATTTTATTAATTCAACGCAAAAATTTGATTATTAAAAACATGCCTCAGGCACATCGTCCTGGCCATTTGAAGCAGAGCAATAAAACTCATAAGTCCCGCCATCGTTCGAAACGGGGTATAGCGGCCGCTGTTAAAGGTTAGCTCTTATTTATCTGCTCGTTTATTCACAAAATCTTTACTATTCTTATTTAAATTAAATCTTTTGCAGGTAAAGTAAATGTGAAAGAAATAGTTCGACGCAATCGTCATATTCTAAAAAAAGATGAGCGTCGTCATCAAGCAAATCAAATTCGCAAAAACAAACGTGAAGAGGTTTTGGCTAAGAAACGTGCGCTTGGTGGTTCTCGGTACCCACCATTCTTGGTGTGTGTAGTACCACTAAATGCTCAGTTAGATGTCCAGTCCGCCTTGGTCATATTGAAAACATGTTCTGAAGGGGTTGTAGTTTCACAGTCTGAAAATGGAATTGTGCATATTGGGTAAGTATTAATAAACTTGGAACTGTGCTTAGGTAAATATTTTACAGCTAATTCTAAGAAATCTCTCTTGAGCATTTGATTTGACATTTTTATTACATGTACGAAATTTTTGCCAAACAATAAATTTATGGATAATTTAGTTTGGTCTCGCAAATTCTTGATTCTATTACCTATGAATTCACAGCAGTTCTTGTATAGTTATCTAGGTTAATTTATAACCATATATTAAGATTTCAGTACAAATCTGTTGTGAAATTTATGTAATAAATAGCTTTTTAAAAGTTCACATTTAAAATATGATTATAGTTTTTTTTTTCATTACAATATTACACATGGGCTTCTTGATCTTTAAAGGTAGCATTTGTTAGTCAAACCTTTGTTTTAGCTTTGATATGGAAATAATAACAAATTGAATAAAAAGTGTATAAGACAAGGTATAAATAATATATAATAGGGTAGGCATCTGCATAAATTTAGTCACAAAATATAATTGTATGATCCACCTCAACCTTGTTACTTGCTTACTTGTGATACTCCATCCCTTGTGTGATACAAACAATCACATATATATGAAACATAGATATATTTATAGGGTTTACATAATTTTTTAATACTTAGAGAAAATATATATTTTGGAATGTTAGTTTGAATTTTGCCTTTGTCTATCAATGAACTATTTTATTGACTCTCTTACCTCCCTCTTTACTTATGATGTTATTTATATATACATGTATCTAATTGATTATTAACACACATATTTATATTTCAGCTTACCAAATTTCAAGCAACACTTCTCATTTATTTGCCCGGAAGTAGGTAATGATTTTGCTCTCTTGGATTCTCTTAAAATTGCTGACACAGCATTGTTTGTTAGCTCAGCATTAGATGAACCTGTTGATGAATGGGGGGAGAAGGTGCTAGCATTAGCAATGGCCCAGGGGATGCCCACTCCTGTAGTAGCTGCCATGGATATAGAAGGGGTGAACCCTAAAAAACGCACCTCTGAAAAACAAAATGTTCAAAAGCTTATTTCAAAATGGTTACCAGAAGAGAAAGTTATGCAATTAGATAAAAGTTCTGATGGACTAAATTTATTACGTAGAATTGGCAATCAGAAACGCAATATAATTCATCACAGGGAAAAGAGACCATACTTATTAGCAGAAGAAGTTCAATATGTGCCTGATGCAGAAGGAGAAAGTGGCACTTTAAAAGTTAGTGGCTATTTACGTGGGATGCCATTAAATGTAAATGGCTTAGTGCATATAAGTGGGTTAGGAGACTTTCAGATGGTGAGAATTGATGGACATGAGGACCCACATAGTCTAAGTGTAGGAAAGGAGAAAACAAAATCTGATTCAATGGAAGCTGAAGTTGCTACAGTGTCAGTGTTACAAATAGCTGATCCTGTTAAGCAAGAGAGTTTAGCATCTGAAAACATACCAGATCCAATGGATGCAGAACAGACATGGCCAACAGAGGAAGAGATTGCACAAGCTAATCTAGAGGTAATCTAGTGTTTTTCTCCACATTAATGTATTTGATTTCTTGTCAGCTTTGATGATGTAACATCATTTCTTTTCATCACCAGGAAGTCTGGATCCTGGGTATGATAACAGCCAATTATAATATTCCTAGTTACATTTCTATATTAATAATTTGCATTAGTGACTTCATTGGCTCAGCTTAAAAATTATTTCACATAAAAAAAATTGAACAATGGCTGAAATGTAGTAGTCTGAGATTCATCATCTTATCCATCTTAATATGCCATTAATGAATAAACTCTAACTAATAATATATTTCAGACAAAAACAAAGAAGGTTAAAAAAGTTCCAAAAGGATGGTCTGATTACCAAGCTGCTTGGATAGTAGAATCGGATGTAGAAGGCGAAGGTTCAGATGCAAGTGACAGTGCAAGTGATAGTGCAGATGACAATGAAGATTTTATGTCATGTGAAGAAGATAACTCAGATGTAGAGGATGGTGACAATAACGACTTTGAATCTGTTACTGAGTCTGAAGTTGGTGTTAGTGATGAAAAGTATGATACCACAATTGATGCTCATGAGGAACATGAAATGCTACAGAAGTTGGCGGCTGCTAAGGAGGATAAGCAATTTCCTGATGAGGTTGATACTCCTCAGGATGTACCGGCTAGGGAACGATTTATGAGGTACAGGGGCCTGGAGTCTTTTAGGACCTCAACATGGGATCCTAAGGAAAATCTGCCGGCAGATTATGCTCGTATTTTCCAGTTCGAAAATTACGATCGCACGAGGCGAAGGATTTTTAAGGAGAATGAAGATAGTTTAATTAATATGGTAAGAACTTACTAAACTTATTTGTATTTTTTGAGTAGAATGTATAGTTAAGGCGTTTAAAAATTATGTATTTTTGTTTAAAATAAGTTATCAAACAAATACCAATCCTTGCTAGTACATTGTTTTCATATAACATTTGTTTGAACTTTTTATTTGGCATTATCGGTCATGTCCTGATGATTAAAATAATTATCTTACCTTCTAAATGCTTTGAAAATGCGACTGGTACATCCAGAGGTTAATAGATTCATACAAACTTTGCAGTTTTCTCCAGTTTTAACATCTACCATTTAGTTTACATCAATATTAATGAATAATATAGTAAAACTTTATTTGCAGTATGGATTTTATATAACCATTCATGTAAAAAATGTTCGGCAAGATCTCTGGAAGGCTTACCATGCAGCGAACCAAAATGCTCCACTTGCTGTGTTTGGTCTGTTGCCTCACGAGCATAAGATGTCACTTATGAATGTGGTACTGAAGCGGACTGGTGCCAGCGATGAGCCCATTAAAAGTAAGGAGAGGCTAATATTCCAAGTGGGATACAGGAGGTTCATTGTAAATCCTATATTTAGTCAGCACACTAATGGTAGTAAACATAAGGTGAGTGGTGAATGTTTATTTATTCAATAACATACTATATGGGAAGGTGGTACCATATCAGGCGGGCTAAAAATACATTTGTGCATGGCTCACACATTCCCTATTAGTTTATTAATTATAGAAAAGATTTTTTATATGAATGATTTAATATGAATGTTTTTGTTTTCTATTTTTCATAATTCTTTGATTTTGTTTCAGTATGAAAGATTTTTCCAGCCAGCATCTACATGTGTTGCCACATTCTTTGCTCCAATTCAATTTAGTCCATCAACTGTATTATGCTTTAAGGTGAGTTTACATAATTAGTTAATTAATTTAGATTTTTTCCTTGTATAATATTAAATAGGATATTATAATGTATATTAAACTGAATTTTCAGGAGAAAAAGAACACAAAATTGCAATTGATTGCTTCTGGTGTGTTGCTATCATGCAATCCTGACAGGTTGATTATCAAAAGAATTGTACTCTCTGGACATCCATTCAAGGTAATTTATTTATATTAATAAATTAAATTGTCGATTTAAAAACATGGTTGATTGTTTACTGTTCGTTTCAGTAAAAATTAAATATGAAAGAGTATACATATATTTAATTTTCTCCAGGTTCACAAAAGGTCTGCTGTCATACGATTTATGTTTTTCAACCGTGAAGATGTGTTGTACTTTAAACCGTGCAAGCTTAAGACAAAATATGGACGGACTGGTCACATCAAGGAATCATTAGGTATTGAATGAAGTTTAAATATTAAAATAGAAGACCCATTTAAATTTAAGTACAGATATAACAATACAATAATATGTATTTTGTGACGAATCAAACAACTGTTTGATAGCTTGAAGATATAGTGCCCATTTATAATTTTCTTTCGGGCTACGATGATGATGATAATTTTTAGTTGTAGTATAGATTTAATGTCAAGGTAAAAAACAATCGGCTCTTTAGTCAATCAATGAATAACCTGAAGACAGTAAACCCCGTTGATGTAGGATTATTGTAATTTAGTGAATTAAAATACTAAATACATATATTCAATCATGACTCACTTAGTTCACAAATTTCACACACGAGAAATACATTTGTAATTGATTGCATTATGTTGTATTTCGATGGTAGAGTGCGATTAGGTAACGAAACTACTGAATAAGTGTCATGACATCTTAGTTCTCTGTGATCGTAATTCATGAGATATACCACGGGTCTCTTATAATGACGTAATATCCGTCGATAGATCGCTGGCTGGTACATGTAGATAGCTGGCGGTTAGCACATAGAAAACACGTGGGCCAACTAGTTTACATTGTAATTACACATAACTGTTACAGGTACCCACGGGCACATGAAGTGCGTATTCGATGATCAGCTGAAGTCACAAGACACAGTGCTACTGAATCTTTACAAACGGATGTTCCCTAAATGGACGTACGAGAACTGCATCGTCACCGACAGAGATAGCAATAGCGATGTCATGGAGTCATAGATTAAAAATAAAAGTTTTTATTAACCAAATCAACTTTGTTTATATTTACTTATTCACATGCAAAGATTTATTATAAAGGAGTCTTTGTGTAAAAAGAATATTACTATACGAAAGAACCAAGCACTACATATAATAAAAATGTAACTGATTGCTCTCTGTACACGAAATATTTACGAGAAAAACCATTATTTCATTTTATCGACGTATTACAAACCAAAATGATGTTAGACATGTTGTTTGAATATGTGTGCAGATCGTTGACTATTGGGCCACATTACTTACGATATCAAATCCACGCTATTCCGCTTGAAAAAAATCTGACTAATTCCTGGTGAATTTTCCACTATAGGAACTGACTTTAGTCTGCTTTTTTAAACATTCACTCCATGGGCTGGTGAAAGGTATTGGAAGATATTTTCCACATAAAAAGGTCGCTTCATCCACGAAGGGTAAAATTGGCAATAAAACATCAAAGTTTATATTTCCACATCTTTATTGACACATGAAGCGCGAAGGCCTACGCACAGTGAACTTTGAAACAGCAATCTCTTCGCCACTATTCTAACGTTAACCATAATCTCTGGTAGGTCAGGGCAGTGAAACAAATATGCTTCTAGTACATGTGATACAAGTCGATAATTAAACACCGCGCGTATATCATAGTACTTATATTATGGCATAGTCTAAGACTCCATTGTCAGTTATATAAATAATGACTCCAAAAATCACTCAGTAATAGTTTGACAGTAATAAGTCCTAAAATGATACCCTACTATCCAGAAGCGTGGGTAAAAATACACATGTCTACTTATAAAAAGAATCAAACGTCTGTTACACCTTTTGAAGGATTGTTTTTTTATTTTGTGTTAAAGTTTTAATTTATAAAAAACAACAAAACACAGAAATAATTTATGGATTTAGTAAATTATACACGAAATTATTTTCCTGATACATATTTTATATATATAGCTGTCATCACGTTGTTTTAACCTCTAATAACAAATGTGGAAAGAAATGAAAGATTAGCTCAATATCGGTGCGGGTACAATTAGTAGTGGTGTTACACTACGTAATATATACGTAATACTCTACGTCTGAAGCTAGCAGTGAATTTAAAACAAAAACCTTTTCAACTAGTGTAAAATCAAAGTTTTGTGACTGGGCCACGTTTGGTATTTATAAGTCTAGGGCTAATCTTTACGAACTTTACGAAAAACGAAGCTATATATCCGATCCCTTATTTCATGAACATGTAAAATCTTATTCGAAAATATTTAAAAAGGTTTGTCATACAGCTAAGTCTCTCTATTTAGGTAAAATAATAACTAAATCTAAAGATAAAATAAAAGCCACTTGGAAAGTAATAAATAGCGAAACTGGAAAAGTTAATTTTCAAAATAGTAAAATAGCTTTAAATATTAATAACAAATTGGTAAATTCCGACACAGAGGTCGCGGATACATTCGAATCTTATTTCACTAATATTCCATTAATTACGACACAGGCTCTAAAACCCGTCTGCTGCTGAAACTTTACTAACAGACAATGTTAGCAAGTCATCAGCTGTATTTAACTTTAGACATACATCATCAGTAGAAATAATGAAAATATTCAAACAGTAATAATAAAAAAACAGAGGATCTATGGGGTATATCTGTTAAAATACTAGATAGTATAATGGAAATTATTGCCCTCTCTTGCTTTTATTTTCAATAAATGTATAGATTAAATTTCCTAACATAATGAAAATTAGTAAAATCATACCGCTTTTTAAATCTGGAGATAGGAGTGACCCAATAAATTATAGACCTATATCTATACTCCCAGCACTCAGTAAAATTTTTGAAAAAATAATCCTTATGCAGCTTGTCAGTTATTTCAATTTAAATAATTTAATCCACAATAGTCAATTCGGTTTTTCCAAAGGTCGTTCAACTACAGACGCAGGTTTTAGACACGTATTTGCTGCATGGGAAACTAAAATGGATGCGATAAGTGTTTTTTGTGACCTTTTAAGGCTTTTGATTGCGTTGATCATAATACATTGCTAAAAAAACTTGCTTTTTATGGCGTCAAAGATAATGCTTTAAATTTAATAAAATCTTATCTATCTGATAATTAGTGAAGGTTAGCAACGCTACGTCTGACGGGTACACTTGTGCAAATGGGTGTATCAAGGATCTATTCTCGGTCCATTTTTATTCCTAGTTTACATTAATGATCTCCCATATGCCATGCAGTATAGATGCGGCATAGTATTATTTGCAGACGATACTTCATTGATTTTTAAAGTTAATAGAATGACTAATAATTATGACGATGTAAATAGTGCTTTGCGGCGTCTCCTGCACTGGTTTACAACTAACAATCTTATGTTAAACGCTAAAAAACAAAATGTGTTAATTTCTCTCTGTCTAAAAGTTTTAATACTAATTGCAATATTAAATTAAATGACGAATCTCTCGAATTTATAGAATCTACTGTCTTTCTAGGAATCACACTAGATAATAAAACATGGTGCACAAATTCAAAGCCTTGCAGCGAAACTAAGTTCAGCAGCTTTTACATGCGTAATAGACATACTGATTCTGCTAGATTAGTCTATTTTAGTTATTTTCATAGTTTACTCTCTTATGGAATATTACTGTGGGGAAAAGTGGATGATATTAAAAATATATTCATATTACAAAAACGTGCCGTTCGAGCGATCTACCAGTCGTGACTCATTTTCAAAAGGCAAATATTCGTTGCTTCTCAATTTATATATTCAAATATCCTATATGTTCATAAAAATCTTGACTTATTTCCAAAAAACAGCAATATTCATAATATTAATACAAGATTTAAAGACAAACTTGCTGTCCCCAAGTATCGTTTAGAAAAAGTTAATAGGTCTTTTATGGGAATAGGTATAAATATTTACAATAAGATACCAAAGGATATGTTGGAATTACCCTTAAATAAATTCAAAACATCTGTTAAATCATATTTACTAAGCAAAGCCTATTACTCACTAAACGATTACTTGAATGACGAGTGTGCATGGCAATAGTTGTTCATGCACTGAATTTTCATTTAATGTTAGACATAGACACCTATATAAATATACATTGTAAATAAACTGGCTTTAAAAAAAAAAGTAATTCAATTGAGTTTCTTGCCAGTTCTTCTCATTTGGATCTATATACCGCACTGGATGGTGGAGAAAAAATTATAATGTAAAAATTTGACGTTCATAAGCGGCTAAAATGTCCTACATGAATAAATGATTTTTGAATTTGAATTTGAATTTGTAAAATAGACCCAAATTTCGTTATACACAAAGTAATCTAAGAAGCGATCCAAGTCGCTTCCTACTGCTGCTTCGATGTTAGCCTTGATTTTAGTGTCGTGTGAAGACCTTTAATAATAATCGACTTGTGTCACATGTTAGAGTGAATTGTTGTAAAAAATGTTATAAAGTACAAATTAGTTAAAAAATATGTCCTTTTAAAATTATTACGTTAATAATTTTTTTAAAGAAATAAAATTATAACTTGCTTACAGGTGGGAGAAAATAAACAATACTTTTTCTTGTGTATTTATAACGTTTTTTGCAACTTACATAGATATTAATAATTAATAGATTACAAACATGTAGACAATAAATTCAATCGAGACGAATGCAAACACTTGTACTATTCGGTGATTACAAATTTGAATATCTAAATTATAAAACAATTCTACTAAGGAATATTTAAAAAATGGTAGAAATTTACACTCCAGCAGGTACATAGTATATAATACGGTATGTTAAGTCCAATAGGAACAGTTTAAAGTTCCATTTTTAAAATATCGATTAGTATCCCTAATAAAAGATTAACATTTAAAAATTTCTCAACCACTTCTACTAAAATGGTATTATTTTTAATTAAGCAGTTCCAGCTGCTTCATTAAAATGAACCATAACGACATAATTTTTGAGTCTAAAGTAGATTGTACGATATTCCTCTAATTTTCTGGGAGATGAGTTAGATATCTAATGAGAAGGTGAGTGGATATTTAAAAATATAAGTAGTTCACAATACTAAATGCATATCCCATCGACAATACCTATTAATTGACATCAAATAATTACCTATATAAAGGTAATAGGACACTATCTTCATAACGGGTTCCAACCTACATAAATCTTTTATATCATTTGAACACTAAAATATCCATTCCCCAAGTGTGAATTATTTATCAAATACACATTTTTTTTATTTAAATTCATGTGGTGACTAGTACTATAAACGTACATAGATGTTAACGCTCACATTTTAATACTGTACTAGAATTAAAAAAATATTGGTAATCTATTTGTTTCTGAGATATGATTATTATCTAGATATCAACATACATACGGGAGATTTCGACAGTGTAAATTATTATAATAATAGAGATCATAGAGACGTATTGTACGTAAATTTATCAGTTGTAGACTGTGACATTCAATATAAAAATGGATTATTGATATTCTATTATATTGTTAATACAAATTGGTATTAATCGTTTAATATTTTTATGGTTAAAACAATTTTGGGTTCATTCCTTTCGTGTTCATGTTTTTTATATACTGTATTGTCTAGATAGAGACATGAAATCAGTATTCCTACTCAAACGTTTAAATACTGAAATTCACTCAATAAAATTGGGAAATACACAATTTTTTTAAACGACATATGCTTTGCTTAGGACTTTAAAAATATTACATTGAATATAGATAGTAATGCATTTAGTATGTGGTGTGTAGGCTTTAAGAAAATTTCTATTAGAAGTCCGTCTGGGCCAAATAAAAGTACAGTCTTCAAATAAATTTTCTGTTTCTTTCGAGCAGAGATTTTAAGTTGAAAATGAATTTGAACGAAATACTGAATAGTGACAATGGAAGATTCTTAAAACTTTACATCGTAATATGTAATTATTAATTAATAAATTCACTTCACTTTCAATTTAGCGTATTAAATGCAAAGCTAATTTATTTACGTTACACTAAAATGAATCTTGACTAACTATCACAAACTTAAAAAGTAAAAAATATTTTCATTAAAAAAAAAGAAGAAAATTGAAAGTTAATTAACTTGTTAAATATTTTAAAGGACACCGCTCAGGCATGACTTGAACATCGGTAAAAATCATTTACTATTAATTTATTTCATATTACTTTATTAACTTTTATAAATGATAGGTTGTCAATTATTAAAATTAAATCGGTTTCTCTTAACACCAACATATCAGTAACCAATCCATTCACATTTTCTCGTATTTTTTTTTTAATGTCCTGGCAAATAGCCAAATAGCCCCATATCAATTGGATGCCAAATCTTTACTAGATATGTCTTTTATGGTCTGATGTGAGATCACACTGCGTTTTTATCTTAAGCGCTAGATGGCGCTAGCGTCAAATGTAATTGTGATTTAGAAAAGCACTTAACCGTTATGTTACAATTAGTATTTATTGAAAAATTAAACCGACTTCAAGTCATGCCCTCAGTTTGTCGATGTGAGTCACAATGAAACTAACCTAATAGGTACGTCAGCGAATTCGACTAATTTGAATACCTCCTTCGAGTTTAGTCCTTTTTACTCCATAACTATCATAGGTTTTTATTTTTTTGACCGGGTAAAATTTTGTATATAATTTTTAAAGCAGGTTTCACAGTTTGTAAGTGAGATATCGATTGGGACTTTATCATAGAACTTTTATCTGGTTAACATTATATATATAGGTTCATATATAGGTTCATTCATATTTATAGGTTCTAATACATAATTAGAAACTGATATTAATTACTCATTATTAAGTTAAATATGTATTGTTATTATTTTTAATATTAATGATAGAGTACATAGCTCATCAAATATAATATACGACAAATTATCTAAATATGTTGCTATATTATGATAATGTAATAACCATTTTAGTGACTGACATTCTGTTTGACGCTGTTTTTTATTATGAAACAGCATGATATTTTGTATCCACTCTTTGGGTATCGGTTCTATGATAAAACCCATAAAACGATGAACGCTTGACTCTACATTGGAGTATGACTATATTAAAAAATATTACCGTCTCCAATAATATATCCTTGATATGAAACAATTTATATACTAAACCTAATCAGTTTCTATACATATTCGATTTTCGTTTCTCAATCAATTAACAATATATTTTAAGAGCTAATAATACTCATCCGAAGAATGATTACTAGATCTCTGTTTGCATAGTAAGGATATATTTTTATTAATCAATATAATATTTAATTGGTAACGGATAAGACTAAAGAATAGCTTGTTGTCGAAAACAGAGATTATTACAAATATAAAATTAAATATTTTGACAAAAAAATGTTATAGAAATTTTATGCTAATGATTTTTTAAGTATATACAGGGTCAGTTATAAAGTACCAAAAGGCAAGTGAAATTGAACCATATTCACTTAGAAACAAAGTAGAAATGTGTAATATGTATTTTTAAATTGTCATACTAAATTTATTATTTTTAATTATCCAACTTCCTATATGGGTGTCATTCATAAATTATGTGACATGTTGAGGGTACGGCAGTAGTTCTAAGTGTGACATTGTGGGGTGGGGCCCTAAATTACGGGACAAAATGTAATACATAATGTATATAAAACACCACATTTTACTACCGACAAAAATCTTTAAAATATTTCCAACTTCATCCGTATAACATAAAGATTAAATTGTTAGTTCACTAGTGTAAAATAGCAAAATATGTGATGTGTCCAGAGAGAGAAGGAAAGATTGATGCGTAAATCAATAATGAAATACGTATGTCATAGTTGGTACGGGACCATTTATAAATTAGAGAATATTCTGCAGCATCATCACTACTAACAATGGTGTGTACGCCTGTAAATTTCTATTAGCAAAAATATGTAATACTAATAATGATTGCTATGTAAATATTTCAGGCGCTTCGCAATTTATAAACTATGTCAATATTATTTTTTATTCTTATTATACACGTGCCGCCAACATTTTATGCACTATTATTTTAAAACACATTAATAATTTTATAATTCCAACCACTGGTTATAAGTTTAGTACATTTATGACTGACCCCGTATATTTGTAAGTGTGATTTGCACAGCGAATATGTTGTGAAAAGTAAATGAAATATTAAAATACAATACTTGAGTAAACTGGGGTCAAGGTTCATCGGCATCGATCAGCTATGGGCAGGAGTACTACAGGATGGATTACACTTTAGCTTTCTTATTGCGCCTCTTCTTGGCATCACACTCAGGCGGCTTGCTGTTGTTTGCTGGCGACGCGCCCGACTTACTGTACAGGTTGTTCAAGAATTCTTCCAGATTCGGGTCGTGGCTGTAATGATTTCGTGATAATTGGTAGGTAATATTTACAGACACTGTGTTTTATGACGTGACCATAGTTATTATTATTATTATTACCGTAACTTATACAATAATAATAAATAAGGAAGATAAAACATAGTAACGAAATTAAGCAGAACTTGTACTCTGGGTGAGAAACATCTGATAGAAATATTTAAATAATAAGTAATATAATATGGATTACTAGCTGACTAGCGTAACTTCGTCTGCATTAAACTTATTTGACATTTATCGTTATATTTGTGCAATATTGCAATTTATGCAATATTTTTTTTAAATTATAGCCTATGCATGTTCTGATGTATAAGCTATATTACATGCGTTCAGTTTTTACGTTACAGTCCATACTAAATAAATCCATCCATACTCACAAACTTTCGGGTTTATAATATTTATAAGATAAGAAGTAAGATTGATGTCCTATGTCAATATACATAGAAAACAGCAGGCCAATACAAACAATCATACTCATGAACAGAAATGTTCGAATAAAATGTTGTATCGAGGAAAGAATCGAACCCGCGAAATGAAATATATGATATATAACATGAAAATAGATCCTATTCTATAGATAAGACGGACAATTTCATCCAAAAATAGCAGATGAGGTCGTGGTAGCATTTAGTTTAAATAGAATAAACTGTAATACAGATCACTAGGCCTTCTTTCACACATGCCTGTATAAATATATGAATACTTATACAGTTGCGTAAAACTATAGTAGTTTCGTAATATAAATAAGGCTTACCCGGTGGAAGGTCGCTGGTTAAGCTCTGAGGCTGCGGCTGCCTTGTTACCGAGCACGATGCGGTACTGCACCACGTGGCAGTCAGGCCGCAGTTGTTTCAGATTCTTCTTCTATATACAATAAAAAAAACACTTATTAAATAGCTGTTTAATGCAGCGTTTCCATTATTATCTTATATATAAAATTCTCGTATCACAGGGTTAGTACTACTCCAAAACGGCTTGACCGATTTATGAAATTGTATTTTTCATACCCCTAAGTGATAAGGGTTGTACACCCCTAACGTGTTTTTAATTTTTTTATAATGTGTCATTAAAAATACACACAACAACAAATTTTCACTCTTCTATCATTAACCCTTATTTTTTAATAGTGATTTTAATTTATATGGTTTGCCATATAAATTAAAATCACTATTAAAAAATATAACATTTGCCGGGTTAGCAAGTATATACAATATTTATAAAAGTGCGTGATAACCATCAAATAAACGATTTATCTATCTGTCCCCATATCGCAAAAAAACCGATAGTGTACTCTTATACAAAAAACATAAGTCGCACTTCTATAATTTAGTACCCTAAAGGCACTATTATTACATTTACATAAAAAAACCTATACTGACCTGGCAGCTGGCCCACTGCGTGATTTGGTAGACGGCGCCGTCCATACACGCGTAGTACATCACCAGCAGGCCGATCATGCTCGACTCTGCCCATATGTCACCCTAAATATTGTGCATAACATATAATTTCTTAGTTAACAAAAGTTATGATTTGTCGATCGTTATTAATTTACCCTTTTAACGTTAGATGACGCAGAATTTCTATTGAATCTATTGAATCGTTAATACTAAGATAATTTTATGTTAAAAAGGTTGTTTAATACAGTTTTCAATAGTTTAGTAGTGGATGTCCATGTTTGCGGATTTCATACAACGAATTGTTGTTTATTATGGTCTGGCTGCTTTTTACGTATTACGTATGTATTTAAAAAAAATAAGTATTTATATAAGTTGTTTAGTACCCATAACACAAACTATGTTTATCGTGGGATTAGATGGCGCTGTGAGATATTATTATTATTTAGTGCCTGCACAATTTGAACTCGCGATGGCTTTCGGGCTGTCATCAACTTGTACATCACTCATCCAAGACACTACGTCAGTGAATAATGGATTTATATTATTTTTTAATTCCGCTAAAATTAGCTTCATATCTCTTATAATACAGTCATTTGGTGCTAAAAAATGAGGTTACGTACGCTAAAACTATTGATTTGACAAAAAAAGGTTATTACATAAATTATAGGAAATTTTCTCTAGTTTAATTTATTATATAACTATTTTGATCGTAAAATGAGTCGGAAAGGAGATATTGTCAAAAAACTGTTTTTGACGCCATTTTAACAATATGGCGGCGTGAGCGGCAAAGATACGAAGTGGCAAAGTTGAAATTCGCAAAGAGCACATCGAAATCTATAATATTACCAATTTTCAAAACTCCCGGAAAACTTTCTAGGTAAAACTACCAAATGATTGTACATTGTTCGATCGACGATCGATTCGAATAACGACCTAGTAACGTAATTTTGATCACCATAAGAGAAGGTCGTAATGGTAATCAAGTTTCTGTGATCTCACACATGCTAATTGTAGCGGAATCAAACAAAATAATATAATTTAGTTAAGTAGTGAATAACACCTACTTCGATAAAATAAAGACACTACAGTATTAAATAAGATAAATGTCATAGGGAGTACGTTGTATGTGTACCTCTTTCGCGGAGTGTCGTATGCGACAGGTGGCGCAGTAGCGGGCGGCGTAGCACGGCCTCTCAGTAAGAACACGTTTGTGGCGACGCCCGCAGTTCGTGCACCTGTACATCATAAGAAATAGAAATTACCTTCATTCAAATAAACTTAATATAAGCACTTTTGAATAGTCGAATTTCATGATTCTACCACTCATTCGAAACGCAGACTCATCACAAGAAGAACGAGGAAGAAACTTGTAAGTTGCTCTTTTAAACGCCCTCCGATCGATCCCCCATCCAATTCAAACGGGGATCAAAATTATGACGGCCTGAGCCGAAGGTCGAACCCCTAGCGGTACCCTCAGACTAAAGTCGTATCCATTAGGCGGGAGTTCACCTTCAGCCGCTCCGTAAGTCCTTTCGAGGGCTGGAAGTGTCATCTGCCATCTCGCCCTCTGTTGTTCGGTGAAGCTGTAAAGGCCAGTAGCGGCCAACAGCATTAGAGTAGTCCGAAAAAAAAACTTTTAAATAAGTATTGTTCAGAATTACATTTTTAGGAATTTTGTGTGAATATATACTGCTACATAGCAAAATGGACATAAATACATGATTAGTTACTTGGGTAACAAAATAAATCATAGTTATCAGAACAGACCAGTCCCTACAAGCAGCACCCGTTATAACGCACAAACAATACCTGCCTGATAAATATTTAATTTTTATCAGGCAGGTATTGTTTGTATATTATTTGGTATATTATTTGTATAGATAAGATTGAAATTGAAAAAGGTTTTTTGACGGCCTGAAGATAGTATACCTGATGGTGTTGGCGGCGAATTCCATTTTATCGTGAAGCTGAGCCAGTAGGTGGCTGAACTCGCTCCAAGCTGCCTCCACGTGCCGCGATTCTAGCGCACGTCTTTCATACGCCTCGCGACGCTCCTGTTGGTCACCAGAGATTTGATTCATGTAAATTTTTACTAGAGGTAAAAATCGTTTGCATTGGTATCTCAGTCTCAACTATTTAAGGCGCCAAGCAGTTTGCTTTGTAAGCACAAAGTAAGCTGTTTGTTTAGATTGTAGGGTAGAAATTAGGCAGTGAAATTACAGAATATACGGGTTTACAACTTAGTATATATAAATTTCTACAATACAATTATTGTAGAAATTTTGATTGTTGCTTGTTTGTCAGTTTGTTTACCATTTCAATCTCAATGAAAAGCCAATCTAATTACATGAAAAAACATGATAACGAATGCCATTTCAAACAGAAATTATCGATCGACAATTTCGCATTTGAACAAATTATCAATTACAAACTTTTATTGGACAATAAATATATTTGATAAAATCATATGTTAATTATCAATATTTTATGTTTAAGTATCATAATATTTTTCACTTACAAATTTAAATATTTGTGAAATATTGTTATTTAATAATAGTTCACAATTTCAAATCCTTATTAGACTGCAAATACAAAACAATATACATAGCTGTTTATAGCTATTCCTTTTCCTTTAATGCGCTATATTAAAAACAGTTGAGAGCCCTCCATTATCCTCCCCATATAAAAAAATAAAAAATATATACTCACAGGCTCTCCAATAAGTTCAAATGCATGCTGCAGTATTTTGAACGCCTCTTCAGCGCCGGGCTGTTGGTTCTTATCGGGGTGCACGAGGAATGCTTGCCGTCTGTAGTAACGCTTTATCTCTTCGTCTGTACAGGTCACGCTTACGCCCAGAATACTATAAACAAAGAAAAAAAACAAATCTTAATTTATCGCAAATAAAAAATCATTACAATTGCTGCTTATAATGTAAAAAAAAAGTTGTAATGTAAAAAAAAAAAAAATTGTAAAACATCTATGTCAATGAAATAAATTATTATTATTATTATAATAAAATTAAGGTATAATAATCGAGATTAAACGGTCTATAACTCAGAGGGAGCAGTGAGTCCCTCTGTCTACTCTACTTACTATTCTGTTATAGCTTTTATTAGTAAATATATGCAATAAAAAGACACGACGACATAGCAATAAAGTTCAAAACTTTCCTGAAGTTAATTACACAGTAATAAAATTACTCAAGCTAGTATCCATGTATCCAGCACGATATGGATGCTGATTTGTGGTCGACATTAACTCCTCTAACAATCAAAAACATGTTCATGTTTGACATGAGTGTCAAGTCTTTTTATGAATGCTTTTTGTATTAATATTTTTTCCCTGCCGTCCAGTTCAGTATACAGATTCATTTGAGAAGAACTGGCAAGTAACTCAACTGTATTTCTTTTTTTTTAAGTCAGTTTATTTACATTATTTACTGATAATGGTGTCTATGTCTAACCTGAAATGAAAATTCTGAGCATGAAATATATTATTTAAGTAATTGTTCAGTGAGTAATAGGCGTTGCACAATAAATATGAATACGATTTAACAGATGTTTTAAATTTATTTATAGGTAATTCCTACATAGTCATTGGTATCTTATTGTAAAATTTTATACCTTTTCACATAAAATACCCATTGACTTTTTCTAAACGATACTTAGGAACAGCTAGTTTAGTTAGCATAACTTCAAGTTGCTATTGCTTTTGTTTTTGTGTTGTGTATAGTTTATTTCAATATTGTTTATTTGTTCAAAAGCGTAAATAAATCCTATCGTATAATAATGCCTATAGTGATAAGCAAACAAAAGTAATAACGGAACAATAGTGTACATGAGTTTTATAATGAAGGAAACAATAATAGTGCAATCATTGTTTGTAGCCTGCTGAAAAAATAAAAAAACATTTATTTGTAACCTCGACAATATTAATATACCTACTATGTATATAGTTTACATATTAAAATATCGTAGGTAGGTATATTGAACACATTAAATTTCAGAACATTCATGATTTTTACACTATTCATAAGTGTATAAATATGTTATATATGAAATGCATATTATATAACAATAATAATAGAATCCGATAATTCACGCAGCATCATGCTGTTCCAAGTTAAACAGAGATGTTGTTACGCTTTCTTGTAATAACTTAATATTAGCTTGGAGAGAATGTCATACGGCATTAAGTTCGCCTTTTGTACAAGAGTTATTGTTCAATAATCTATACGTATCAATAAAATTGGGGTGTCTATAATAGTGTAACATTGAAATAATCGTTTTTTACTACATGCATATAAATATATATATGGTACATACACCAAAATAACATTTTCTACAATTTTTGTCTATCTGTTTCTTCTAGCTAATCTCTGAAATTGCTGGACCGATTTTGACGGGACTTTTTTCGCCGGTAGCTGATGTAATAAGGAGTAACTTAGGCTACTTTTATTTTAGAAAAATAAAGTTATATTCCAAGCAGCCGAAGTTGCGAGTACAGCCAATAATAAATTAATATCTTGCCATAAATATATATTGTAACACAGCCACTCACCTATATGGATCTTTTCCTTTGCATGCTAACAATCTCTTCATAGCCTCATCACCAGTTGCAGGCAGTGGGATGTTTGTATTTAACTTCGTTGAACCATTAGATGACTCTGAATCTGCTTCTAATTACAGGAAACAAAAAAAAATTGTATGAGTTAATGTTTAACTAGCGATCATTAGCGCGGGCTGCTGTCAGCACTCCAGAGATAAATACAACATAACTACTGTTATCTTGGATATGGTCAACAGAAGCATTATTATTTGGTAATGTCATGGTCAATATAACATTTGACTTGCTTTCTCCGATCGATCCCCAGTCTAATCCAAGCGGAGTCGAATTTGCGACGGCCTGAGCCGAGGTTCGATCCCATACCGCTGCCCTCAGACTAAATTCGTATCCTTCAGCCGCTCCATAAGTTCTTCCGCGAGTTTGGAGTGCCATATGCACTCGCCGCCTATCATCCCGTGAAGCTGTAAAGGCCAGCTACGCCCTTGTTGGCCGCAGCTGTCCTTTACCACGTTTATTAGAATAGTCCGTAAAAAAAAATTGACTTGCCCACATATCATTAGGTATATTTGAATTGAACGTGATCGAGCCTCCCGCCGTCTATCCGATAAATGATGATGATGATGATGATGATGATATATTCTTTATTGCACAGATAATATATATACTTATATTGTTTAATTTTATCATTTGGTTATATGGGATGGGCATTACACAGCGAGTGACCTCGGCTTAAAAGTCAATAGCATCCAATTTTATAATTAACTATCGACCCGCTCTGGATTCGCCCGGACGCAATTATTTTAATGATATCTAATATTTTTTAATGATTACCGCAATTAAATAAATGAAAGCAAAGTGTAATTTATTAAGTTTTGTCATATTTTATCAGCATACAGCGGAAACCGGTAAAAATAGCTCGATTCATAATGATTCATTTCCACTTACATATTTCTGTGTAATGCCAATAAATTTATTCTCAATTTTTTAAATTTTTTTATTTGGAACGCGAACAATAATAATAATAATAATCTCAGGACAATTAACACAGCGCCATCTAGACCCAAATTAAGCTAGCTAAAGCTTGTGTTATGAATACTAGATAACTGATACATATACATAGATTTTTTTTTGTAAATACATACATATTATACATAGAAAACAACCTGACCGATACAAACAATCATACTCATGAATACAAATGTTTGTGCCGTGCGAGGAATCGAACTAGCGATCATCGGTCGTAAAGCGGTGTGCTAGACCGCTAGACCACCAAGGTCGTCGAACGGCGAATAAGCCTGTAAGCGGTGACTTTCGCCTGTATATTGTACATCGATAGTCACTATATATACGTCATCATGTGATACCCATTATACCATATATGCATCACCATTCTAGAGGACTAAGATATGATGCATATTGTGTATAAGCTGATTTTACAGGTGTTTGGCGGCTGAAATAGGTGAGACGTAAGTCAGACACACACAGACGACGTTCTACAGTCTAACCCAACTATGAACTCCACGCAAAATATTAAACATATAATATTAAATACAGTGAATTTAACATAATGATTTCCAGAGAGAACCATGTGGACATCGACCTGACATGGTACAATGCTGTTCCACCATTACTAACAATTCTCTTTTCCTGCAGTTTTGATAGGTCAGAACTGGGATCATGTTCAAATTGTATCAAATATGTAGATGACTGTTAAAGCAACAATTAAGGTTTATTTTATATACAGTCTACTTACATTTCCATTCCATTAGGGTATAGAGAATTAATTATATTCGTAACATTCATTATCTTATTTCATCATTGCAGTTTGGTGCATGTCATCATACTACACACATTGAAAAGTATGATATCAATTTAAGAAAGAGATAATTACCATTTTTAAACCACTTAAGTCTCCTCCAAAACGCAAATCTCGTATGTCCAAACTTTCTGTCAATGTACATCAAATATTTGTTGTCTTTCATCTTGGACAACCAATCTTTGCTGCTACGCCAGACCGCTTGGGAACTTACATAGGTCTGTGTGAACACAGATGTGCATCTGTGGAATTAAATTAATTTATGAATTAAAATATATAAAGTAATATCCAGTTAAAAGAAATATAAACTTTAAAAATACAAATGTAGAGAAAAAAGTTACAACATTGCAGGATTTCTGTCATATACTGTTATGACCAAAACAGAAAGAATTCTATTCATTATTTACATAAAATTAAAATACAGACTCTTTCTATATATTCCAGTAGAATTATATATTTTTTTATACTACAAATAGTTTAATAACTATTTGTAGTATTTTTATCATTTTTTACCAATAAAGATACCAAACACCTATTGTGTATAATGATTATTCAAATAAAAATAAAATGACTATTATTAATATCAGAGAATTGTTGTAATTTAAGTTTATACTATATACTACTAGCAATTACTAAAAAGAAATATATAATATAATATATTTTTTACTTACAAGTCAAAAGAAAGGTGAAAACTCATACGACATATATCCGATAGTAGATATGCAAACCACACCAGTGCCTTCCAGGTCACACTGCTCCAGTGCTCAAAATAATTCTGAGCCAATCCTAGATAGCCCGGTTTGTTTCTTCTAACTTTAGTTTGACTCACTTTCTTTTTGTCCTGTACTGGTTTAGTAGATTTATGGTAATTACGATTGTCTTTCTTCTTTTTCAATTTTGAGATTTCATTTGGATTTTCTTGTAGAATGAATTGTGAATCATCATCCTCGTCAAGCTTGAATTCATCCTCAAGAACAGCATTTTTATTTGCCTTTACCTTATTATCCAGTTTCTTCTCCCTTTTAGGTTTTTCTTGGTTTTCTATGAACACAAATTGGCTTTCATTACCATGTTCATAAGTCCCATCTTCTTCGTTAGTTATATCATCCAGAGACGACCATTTACGAGTCATATTGCCTCTCTTATTTTTAGATTTCTTGCTCGGTTTTTGTTTTTCTGTATCATCAGTATTGATATCACCAGACTCACTACCCGATGATATAGTGCTTTGTTGCTTTTTATCATTTTTATGTTTGTTATCATCATTATGCTTTAGATTAGCAGTAGGCTTATCTGGCTTTGAGTTAGACTTGTTAGTCTTAGTTTCTGTGTTTTGAGGTTTTACTTTAGTAGCAGCCTCCAACTGGGAGCTGTTTTTTGTATTTTTAGCCAACACATCAGAATATGTGGGACGCATTGGTTTCACTTCAGCCACAATCCGTTTTTTATTACTTGTATCAGCTAAAGGGCTATTCTCATTCCTTTTAGGAGAGTTGTCAGTTTTTATAGCCTGAGCCTTAGTATCAATGATGGGATTTGGCATCATATTTAAAGTGGGTGCATCAGGATGGTTTAGTGGATAGTTTTGACCAAACGGAGAGTATGTCCCAGTGGAGTTTGGTTCAAGGTTACCCAGAAAATCTTTTAAGAAATTGGGTGTTGTTTCATTTCCACTATCAGGGCAAAAACTGTTCTGCACATTTGGAGGTACATGTATATTGTTGTTTGTAGAGTAATCCTGATTTGTAGCAAACATTTGAGTTGCTTGCGACTGTATTGGCACTTCACGTAGACCTTGGTTGTGGTTGTACAACTCATACTGCGACAAGGGCATGATCAGCGGTTGGCCGTTTTCATCGTAATGCACATAGACCTTTAGTGATTGGCCATCGCCCCAGTTGAGTGTGGCATTACTATAATTTTGTCGATTAACGTGCGGAAGATTTTGCATGTTATTAAACCCGATCTTTTCGTCTTTATTTGTACCGGGGTCACCTGGTAGAACATTATATGAATGCTTGTTACCATAAATATCACTGTTATAATTTGCATTCACATATACACTGTTATCGTTCATAGCACTGGGACTCGACGTAATTGGTGTCTGTTGTCTATCGTTTAATGCACCAGGTGCACATTTTTCGGCATTTTCCGCACCATAATTCCATGCATCATTGTATCTTGGATCATTCTTCGGCGACCTTGGCATTGTTGGTTAGTTTTCAACTGCACTGTCAACATGAATTGGCAAATAGACGATTTTATAATAAAACTCAGTAATTTGGCATTTTATTACCAGAATTTCATTATATACGACTAAAAACGTGGAAATAGGTATATTCTATTGACCATTTGTTAGGTATATATTTTTGGGGGCAGCACAGATAATAACGCTAAGCTATTTGACAATTAGACATTGACATTGACATTTCAATATTGACAGTTCAATCAGCGCTACAGATTAGCTAAAAAATATTTAAAAAGTAGTTTAATTAAAAATAATAAGTAGTTATTTAATTTAATAGTAATTTACAATCATATTGAGTGCTTGTTATTATACATCAATTCTAACTATTATTAAGAAGTAGAATGATTCTTCAGAAGTAGTTAGCCAATAATGGGCAAAATAGATATTTCAACGTCTTTCTTTTTTTCGAGTTCACGCTGAACTCCGCTTCCTTGAACCTGTTTATACTATGATTGGTGAAATCCAGCCTTAGTATTTATCATCAATACAATCAATCAACTGATTGAGTGAGTTTGAGTTTCTGGATAGAATAATAAATTATAATCCGTATATTTAATTGCCATAGCCATTTAGCCAGTCGTATAGTTGTAGATTTAAATCAAATAATCTGTAATCTCGTGAGCAAGATTTATTAAGTTCACTGCTACTTTACGAGCTACCATATTATCATTTGTGTATACTTTGTGCACCTCCCTTAAGCCACATATACTGGTCGACTTTCGTAAATTTAATTACTTTTTGAGACAATTTGAAAATTGTCCTCCACGTACATAAATTTACAAAATTTGTAATTTCAATAATTATAATAGTGCAGTCTATTGCAGAGTATCTGTAGGTATGCATAATTAAGAATTATGTAATAGTCTCATATCTGTGATAGAACGTAACAGGGTCGGGCAGACAGGTACCTACCTATGTTACCTACCTACATCATTATTATATTTATTTTTCAAGTTGGTATATATCAGATAAGTAAGTACCTACAGCATATATATCTTAAGTTGATATATCTGCTTGTACTTACTTATCTGGTAAATACAACTGTTTGTATTGTGCGGGATAGAATCCGCGACAATCGGAAAGTAAGTGTGCTAAACCGCTAGACCTAGTCGTATTCAGTTTTGACCTACATCAAAGAACAAGAGCTTACATAGAACTAGTGTCACTTGCATTTCCGGTGTATTATAAGAATAAATAAACAAAATAATAAACACTCTTACTTAGAGCGTTCTATACTTACCCATTAGAGTGTGACGACTAGAAAACCCAACCTTCACTTAGATCTAAGATTTGGTGCTTGATAGTAAAGCATCCGTTGAACGCGAACTGAGGTGAACGAATCACTCAATTTTACGGTTAACATAATTTACAGTACGTATCTAGTGCTCCTAGTCTTAGATAAAAATATATAATAGATAATTAAATAGAATTAATTTTAGGTTAACCTCTTATATTTCCATTCTCAGCGGGGCTTTAGTTTCCTGATTGTGTAAAAAATATTATTTTATTAATAATGTTTTTTTACGCTAATGTTGTTGGGTGCAGCTGGCATTTACAGTTCCACCAGACGATAGGGGGTGAGTGCAGATGGCACTCCAAACCGATAGCAGAAGAACCATAAGTTTAGGTTGAGAGTAAGTCCAAATCCTGCCTGTAATATAATGTAATGTAGCTTGGACTTGGTTTTCCGCAATCAACCTCTCATCTGGGCCGTTGTTCGTGTAGAGCCGAGACTCCTAAAGTGGCAAGCCAAGCTCCTCCCAAAAGCACAGAAGTCTCCTGGTGTCTTTACAGGCTTCGCAACCGCTAGGGATTCGAACCTCAGCTCAGGCCGTCGTAAATTCGATCCCAGTTACAGTTAAACCTACATCGTCTTTGCCCTTAGAAACTGTAATAATAATAACAATGAGAGAGGTATCACATACGCCTCATAGTGTATTTTCAGAAGTGTGGTGTACCTATATATTAATTGTAATTGCTATTTGCAATCTGTTGGTGCGAATAGTCGCACCATTATGTTCTTCTTCCAAATGTATAAACAGTTCTTTTTTACTTACTAGGTGTATAATAAGAGTCTAACCCATGAAATTCTCTGCCTACATAAATTTAAAAACAATCCTATATTGTCTATCTACCTAGGCCAGGGACTATCTATTTGTATATAGTTCCTGTCCTAGATAGATAAATAATATAGTCTGTAGTAAAATCAATCTAGGAGTTTTACTTGAACCGTACCAACTTGAACAAAAACTTTTAAAATACATTTCATAGCATTTTTATAAAATATTTAACAAATTAGATAGATAATAGTATAATGTGTAATATAAATAATCTTATATAACAATTTCAGTTTCAAATTAACTGTCGCGCGTTCTGAGCGTGTAAGTCGATTAACTTTTTCTTTCTAACAGTTGAGAAACTATTGCACGGATCAAGACTCTTTCTTGGCCATTCAGAAACAAGGTCGCTATATCGGCAAACTATAAAACTGACTGGCGGAAATATAATAGAACTGTTGCTGTTTCGCTGAAGATGGTTGATGGTGTGTTGTGCACAGTTCAATTTACTATTATGATATGTGTGCTTTTCGTGTTGACGGTAGCTACAGCTACCAATCTGCAGAATGATCCAGCCGGTCAGCAGATTGTCATGTTCAAACAGAGGACTCAGGTGAGATGCAATTTGAGATCCTCGTCTTAATACGTTAAGATTGCTAATAAGAGGTATAAAAGTAATTAGGTCTCAATTTGACAGAGTTTAATGTGGTGTGTATAAGATTGGATGACACGATAGAGGGTATATTTAATATTATAATAATAAAAGACATTTATTCAACCTGACATCCTTATGAGAATAGTATACAAGTTAATTTATTTGCAAAATTTTAACTGATTTTGCTAATTACTTTCTTATTTAGAATTGCAGGATTATTTTTTTGGATAAAGTATAAATTTAAAAAATGTAACAATAAAATAAAAAATTTTGGCTTTACTAATTTGGGAAAAATGCATTAATTTTATATTATAACTAGCTTTTGCCCGCGGCTTCACTCGCGTTATTTTGTCCCCTTAGGGGTGGAATTTATTCAAATTCATTCTTAGCGGACGGCTACGTCATAACATCTACCTGCATGCCAAATTTCAGCCCGATCCGTCCAGTGGTTTGGGCTGTGCGTTGATGGATCACTATGTCAGTCACCTTTGAGTTATATATATTTAGATTGTTACATGAATATTTATTTCTTAACATTAAATTTAAGATATATATTTTAATGTAAATTTAATGTTAAACAAGCCGTCAGCTTATATGCTGGTCAATGGCAACCGTCGTATATACATAAATGTATATACATTAACATTATGAACACTCGTAATGCGCCGTCGTATAATTCCATTTAGAAGGATCATTTTATGTCATTTGAATGGCAAAAAAGCTGACGGCCCACCTGATAGGAAGTGGTAACCGTTGCCGTTCCGTTATAATGAACAGCACCATAAACATCATGTTATGATAGGACCCCAGTGACACCACTCGTGCATTGTCATTCCGGAGCACTACGCTGTCATCTTGTAATTTTATCTCAAACCTTCAACGGAAACACACACACACACCCCACTGGAGCGGAGACAACGTTTTGAAAAGCAGTATTAAAGGTATTTCATCCCCAAAAGGGCTCACAGAGAAGTAATCTTAAGTGATATAAAATCAGATATCATTAAATAAATACAAAATTTAAAATAATGGTGGACAAGCTCCCATCATACACAGTTTATGAAGCAAGCTGCTTGTTTGTTTTGTTTGTGAGATTGAGGCACCTACGCAGAGGACTTTTTAGAAAGGTTACCTTGTCGAAACTACTAAAGTAATATGCCTTATTACTCTGTAATTTAATGCCCTATTACACTTTTTAATCGAAACACACCTTATAAAATAAAACGCTTACCTGCAAAAATAAGTCTGTCCGAGATGCCTACGCAGACGAATTTATGCAAGAATAGAATAGAAAATCATTTATTCAATTAAACTTAAGCTGTCTCATCACAAGAAGAACGAGCAAGACTCTTGTGTGTTGCTCTTTTAAATAATCATTTACAAGTCGAAACGTGTGAATACAAACTACGAACCTGCACAAATTTTTTTGGGTCAAATATATATATACAATAAGATTAAATCAGTCGTAGTAATAAGAGCAGACCAGTCCCTACAAGCAGCACCCGTTCATCCCAATGTCTATCACGGTAAACATATAATATTTAATGTTTACCATAAACAAAGTAGAATAACAAAAACTAAGCGCCTAAAAAAGTCCTTAATACTGCTATGGAATGAACTGGATAAATAAATAAAAATTATTTTCAATATATTTTGGGTCCAAGTGCTTGGAATTGTAATTTTGGAATAAATTGAACACCTGTAAATACTCTTACTTTCGCTTAATATTGATATATGAATTATATATATATATATATATATATATATATATATACATACATATATGTATATGTAGGAGTATAAAACATTATGAAATCTATATATAATCATATAAATCATACGGATATTACCGTAATATCGAATAAAGTGTTGATTGTTGAAACAAATGCAATAAGTATCTACATTTCACAATTAAACTTTATTCACATATCCTGGAAGGATCCATCAGTATGTATATGTAATATAATAATTGAACCATTAATGATATCCGATGTTTTGATTTATTATTATAGAAATACGAGTTGGAAGATTTATGTTACTTGTTCAAAAAATTAAAAGATGATTCAAGTTAACAAGAAGTACCTAATTGCTAGTTGGGTTGGATAATTGAAATGACATCATATAAACTAGGCCGAGTTAAAAAAATGTACTACGTATTTTGATGTTTTAGAAAATATATAATAGATACATCTACTTAAATAGATTTTTTTGTATATATCATTGGTACTTTGGTATATATAATGTATAATGATTAAATTATTTAAAAATAATACAAAGATAAATGTTTTGTAGGCAATTAGCCATGGTTTAGCTTTTTTTCTAGAACAATAGTATATAAAGGGAACATGCAATACGTTTCTCAAACAATTTTCAATATACGGCCTGCGACCTTATGTTTTGCAATCATTTGTATTCATGAATATCATTGTTTGTATAGCCCTAGGTGTTTTCTACGCACATTATGTACATATGTAAAATCAATGGATCTAAGTATTTATATTAGTTCTCTAGTATCTATAACATAAACTCTGCTTAGTTAGGGATTAGATGGCGCTGTGTGAATTGTCCAGGGATATTGTATTGAATATTGTACATTTTATGTAGGTTAATAATAATAAATTATAATATCCATATTGATATGTTCATTGCAAATAAATATAAATATGTTAAATTCCAGAGTCCAGTCGGCGTCATGACAACGAGTGCCGGAGCACCAATTGATGTGGTGGAGGCAAGAGTAACACTGAATTCACCCTTACTTTTTAATGAGTACTTTATGGATTCCCTAACTCATTTAGTAAGAGAGAGAATTCCAGAGCGATTAGTCCACGCTAAAGCAGCAGGTGGGTTTGGCTATTTTGAAGTAACCCACGATATTTCCGACATTTGCAAAGCAAAATTCCTTAGCTCCATTGGTAAACGGACTCCAGTAGCAGCTAGGTTTTCTCCTGTTGTGGTCGAAAGAGGAGGCATTGATACTTCACGAGATGCTAGAGGATTCGCTATTAAATTTTACACTGAGGAAGGCAACTTTGATATCGTTGGCTTCAATACACCTATGTATGTGTATAAAGACCCACTGTTGTTTTCAACATTCGTCAGAGCCCAGAAAAGAAATCCAGCAACAAATTTGATGGACGGGAACATGTTTTGGGACTTTTTAACTCTACAGCCGGAAAGTTTACACATGTTTATGTTAGTTTTCGGAGATCGAGGTATTCCCGATGGTTACCGTCATATGCCTGGGTTTGCTATACATACGTTCGAGGTTGTCAATGACTATGGAGAAAAGACTTTCGTAAGATTTCATTTTCTACCGGAAGCTGGTATTAAAAATTTAGGTTCCGCTCAAGCCAGGAAAATAGCAGCAGTCGATCCTGATTATGCCATTCGAGATTTATATAATGCTATTGGCAACGGAAATTATCCAAAATGGAGAGTTAGCATCCAAGTGCTGACCTTGGATGATGTTAAAACTGCGGGATTTGATGTTTTCGACGTGACGAAAGTCTTGCCGCTAGATAAGTACCCATTGAGACCATTAGGATACTTTGTCTTAAATAAGAATCCTATAAATTATTTCGCTGAAATTGAACAATTAGCATTTAGTCCTTCTAACCTCGTACCTGGAATTTTAGGAGGTCCCGACAAAGTTTACGAATCAAGACGGCTGGCATATAGAGATGCCCAGTACTACCGTTTAGGATCAAATTTCAATAATATACCTGTAAATTGCCCTATTCAAGCTAAGACTTTTACCTATAACCGAGACGGTAAACCACCTGTTAAGGATAATGAAAGAGATACTCCCAATTATTATCCAAATAGTTTCAATGGTCCAGTTCCTTATAAAGATAAACATAGAGTGTCTATAATACAGATATATCAGGATGAACCAAATATTTTTGAACAAGCGAGAAACATGTATGAAAATGAAATGACTCCTGATGAAAGAACTAGATTGGTAGAGAATATTCTTTATAGTTTGGGCAGTGTTACGTCATTTATTCAAGATAGGGCTGTAAAATTGTTTACTGTTATTCATCCTAATTTAGGTAGTCGAATATCGGAAGGTTTGGCGGTAAACAGGACTACGAACATTTATGATTGGAATGATCTCTGAAAAATTACTATTAAGATTACACCAAAGACGCTAAGAAGAAAAAAATGTGAGAGTTATTGGTAGAAGTATATACTAAATATAATAACAATAAATATTTATTACTTATCTATTTAATGTTAACGTCTACTAGTTATAAATTATGTTAATGTAAAAATTACCAATAATTTAATATAATATTGTTTAGTTCTTTATATTGTAAAAATATTTATTTTTCTATGGTGTGGTTCGTTTTTTTATCCTTCCTTAGCATCCACATGGTTGAATATATTTCAACATGGCAGTATTTTAATTATACTCGATGTAAATTTTATTTAATTCTCTTAAAAATCCTTCTAATATTTTTTATTAAAATTAAAAGTATAAGTTTAATATTATATGGGACATATAATTATTTATTTTTTATAGACCTATAAGATAAGATAATAATATAAGATAATTACTTTCTTTTGTTAGTTTAATGCAAACGCCTGGATAAACATTACAGGCAATATTTTTATACTGCATGTTAATTGTTAGTTATTTTTAAGGTCCTTTCGTCTTGTGCTTATTGAAAAATAATTTTATATTTAGAGTAATACAATGTTTTTTTTATTAAAGGACAAGACAATTATCAACTAAATTTATCCTATTTCGTACTCGGCACAAAGGTTCCCATAATGCCAGCGTTATGGCATTTCTGCGCCGAATTGGTAGAGAAATCCTTTGAACTTTGTGTTTTAATATTTAAATAAACCTAGTCTATAGTTACTGAGATTAGATTTAGAATTTATAACCATCATTGTAGTGTGTAGGTACAGATTAGATTGTCGTATCTCGTAAGTCACTTGATATTAGGCTAAAGGACACCCGGTTATATCGTAGGTAATAAATTGCTCTAACCAGATCTGATTCAGATATTAGGCAATATATTAGATAGAATGATTCATTATTAAGTCTATGTATTGACTTCCCATTATTGGGTACAGTATTCAAATTCGACAGTATGACTAAACTTACAGTCATAGAAGTAATTGTGTATTTGATATAAACAGCCAAATACTTTTATTATCTAGCTGTAATGTTTTCTTTTATAGAAATAATAATTATATTGTATTGAACTAATATGTTTAAACAGAATAACATGGTGAACAAAATTAATCAGAGGTTGACTTAAAAGTTGGCAGCGTGGGTACCGCAATCTCGCCTCTATCAGCCTGCAAGCAGCATAGTTTGTAAGCTGTATTTTGGTTGTAGGGTGCAGGTTATGCTCTCCAAGTAAAAAAAGGTGCAGATCAATATGCAGAAATGATATCTTAGTCAAGTCATCTCGAATGGTATCGCGGGTATCATATCATATTCGATAGTGCGATGTCTGTAGTGTCATGTATATAAACGACGGTTATCACATACCATCTGGTCGGCTATTAGTCTGTTTGCCATTTCAATTACATAAAAATGAGTGTATGATGATGGTCCTATACATTGCGACATAGGGATATTCAAGTTGCATATTCAGTTATAGAACCCTAAAAATTCCAGCCCTGTGGAATGTGAATATTCTTAGTGTGAAATTACAATTCCTAAGACCGTATTCAAATTGCTTATTGTGTTTTGAGTTGTTTTGACGTTTGCCTTGTAGTTAAAATAGGCACGTTCGTTTTTGTTACAGAATCGAACTGCGATTGTCCACAGACTAAAAATGTTTTATACTCGTAATTGTGAATTCTAGCAGTATTGCAATATTTACCATGTTAAACTTGTCAGCTGTGTTTATAGAAATGGACGCAATGAAAGGTTGTCGTAACATGAATGGGTTATAAAGAGTTCCTTTACAATTATGCCGTGGGAGAATACGAGAAGTGTTCAATTTCATTATTACGTTTAGTTTCAAGTTATTTTCTCAAGAATGTGGCGCGTTTATTGACAGCCTTTTTTCCTAGTTAAGTAAACCTGATGAGAAATTCATTATGATTTGTGTATTGCATACCTGCATGCAATTTTATACTAAACTTTAAATAATTAGTAGAAAACAACCAACTCATTCAAATTAAATATTTTATATACATTTATAGTATGTTGGGAACATATTAATTTAATTTCTGTTATGTTTCCGATATTTTTAATGATAATATATGTATTTTATGGAACGGAATGGCAAACAAGATGGCGTCTCACCTGAGGGAAGTGGTTGGTAATTATTTTCTCAACTAGCCTAGCTAGTAATTTCAATGTTATACTTGAAACTTATACAGAAATAGGTGAGGGTGTCCATGTAGATGACTTTCAGATAAGGTTTCTCTCTATTAGATGTTAATACTTTTAAGAGTTTGTCAATATCTCATCGAAGCTTATATCGTATTAGGTTCTGAATGAATACCCAACCAACAATTAATTTGGTTTATTTTCTGTAATATTTTTATAGGTGTATCTTACTATTATACTGAAATTTGTACCTACAAGTGATTTTATTTTATAAGATAAAATCCTTAACAAATGCAACGTCAAAACGAATAAAGCTAAATATAAAATGTGCTGGTCGCCGGGTCAATTTAATCTAGAATTCTAGATTATTAATGTATCAAGTCTATAAACTGCGGATTGCTAATAGTTTTGTTGACGGCGTAAGCTAAACATATGGTCTTGATCCAGCTTGCAATCACGAGAAAGTGTCATCAAAAGCTAAGCTTGCAAACTTATTGGCATGTTGACATAAGTTGTGAATCCTGGGGTCAATATGTTTACTATACTGCATTTCTAAGAAAGTTTGTTAACTTTGGCTACAACATAAGGTATTATGTATAGTAGATATAAACTTAAGCTGCATATATGGAATGGCAGAGTTAGGGCTAGTACACACAGTAGTTAAAATATAAACTATTTTAAGATTATCAAAAAGCAAAAACGACATTGTTATTTAAAATCCTTGTTACTTATATAATTCATTACTGACAACCCACGCCAAATTATTCATTATGGGAATGCAATTGTTGTAAGGCTTTCTAAGTTACTGAATAAAATACAGCCATGATATACACTTAATATAGATAATAATGTAGCTATATATAGGTCAAATATTGATTATTTTTTAAATATAATTACTTTTCTGTTCATCAATTACGAAACAATTATACAGTCATTACTCTTTTCCTATTTTTACAATAATAAAAATTAAGGCGCATTAACCCAAAATTTTCACTACCTAATTTTTACGATAAAAGTATTTAGGATTCTATTGAATATCTTAATAATTAAAAAAGTGGAAGAGAATTACATACTGCGCCGACCCCAAATAATGGAATAAAGGCAAGGCAATGATGATGATCTTAATAATTAAATTATTTATAAGGTGGGTCGTATTTTATGCAGTAGACTATCTAAATAGTCTACATACTCACATCTACAGTTGACACTGTAGATGATCAGAGCGTCTCAATAGTTTCGACTCGATATTTGATACCATTCTCGCATATGTGACGCTGCTTTCACGTTTATCAATTACTTGTTTATTTTATTTTAAATACTCTATATCTACATCCAAATACATTGAACGACATGTATTTAAAAAAAATACAATTCTCATGCATTTGGGGTTTCTTCTTTAGGCTTATTTATCAGTCACTCATTGGCGAGTAATCTTCCGGAAAACATCAAAATAAATCTTATTATTTTTTTAATTTCATTTGCATTTTGCTGGTTGCTAATAATCTAATATTTGTAGTAAAAATATTGTAAATATCCCAAATATCCGAGTAAACTCTTGAACTAATTCCTAAATTTAGAACTAATTCCTAATTTACCTAATGCATCACAGTTTATCCTGGCATTAGTTAAAATGAAAGTATTAATTAAACAGGCCCTAAGTCAAGAAGTATTAAATACATTACAAGTTTCCACTAGAGCCATTTACTGAAAATTTATTAGTACATCTCAATTAAAAGCTTAATAAAATGTTCACTTAATTTCTTGTATGAGACATGTTATTAATAAGTTAGTTGTGAACGACACAGCGATACTACATTAAAACGTAAGTTAACTTTAATAGTTTTTTAAATAAACATAATTAATATATTTTTTTTATGCTCCAATTTTGTAGTTGTTCGTGTTTTCTATATAAAATACTGGGCAACACTCAATGCGAAACTATTGAAGAGTAAACGAGTTTGATTATAGAGGATTATCTGAAGCCATAAAGCTATAAAAAACTGACGATACGATACTGTATCGAGTTTAATTATTTTTTGTATTTTTTCTCATGTTTGTCGGAAGTATTGACAGTTTTAATTTCCATGTGCGATCTTAACACTTCCAAAGTGACATTCCGCTTAAGTATTAATTTGTTCTGGTCAGTTATGGTCGTGGGAACTGCAGTGTACACCGAATCGCAACAGTAATGATGAGAAACTTGTAACAACTATACTACAACTGTTTTATGGTCATCATATATACAATCACATGTAAAAAATCAATATATTTTTTATCTAATTATTCCAATGCTTTTCGACGTAGCTAACCTTACAGCTCCACCGGACGAAACTCGGAGCGGGTGCAGAGGGCACTTCACATCCGCGGAAGTATGGAGCAGCTGAAGGCCAACAACCATTTGACAAGAGGGTATTGTTAATAAAGATGGCTAGTACCGGTTGCTGGCAGCTTGCCCAACATTTTTTTTATGAATATTTGTATTATTTTGATTCCCTTTTTTTTTACAACATGTAGAGTAACACGCCCTGCAGCTAGGTATAGCGATGACATAGGTAGGTTAGGGTAATAACTGGAAGATCAGGGCGGAAGATTCTGCCCAATGGGGTGCCTTGGGAGAGGACTATGTCCAGCAGTTGACTACAGTGGAATGATGATGATGATACCCTTTTTATTTCACTTTTCTTTTGTTGTGAGTCCACGTGGGAATAATACACACATTATTCCTGATTATTTTAAAATAATTGTAGACCCATCCCGATTCTGACACAGTGGCCTTCTTGCTTTGAACCATGTCAAGTCGACCTCTATGCGGTACCTTTTGGAAACCATCTTCGTTAATTCTTGATAATTGCGCGACGATGCGCGACTTAACTGACCTAACTTCATGCTCATTCTAAATTATCACTGTCTTAGCTGAAACAGCTTACAAAGCAAGCTGTTAGGCCCCTAAAATATGTGGACAAGACTATGCACGCCGACGACTATTTACCGCAATAAATAAACCTGAACAAATCCTCCTTCATAGGAAACGTCTCATGAAACAATCTGTTTGACAGCTGTAATATGTAGAAAAAGGTATCCAGACGACTATTTACAATATCTACCTGAGTAAAAATGAAATAACTAGATACGAACCTGTTTTAATATTATACATAAATAAGTTGTTATTTAAAATATTATTTGTTGTCATGTAAAATAACGGAAACGCTTGTTATATTACATTACCGATTACAATCACAAATCGAGCACCGTATAAATAAAACTATCTATCAATTCTAATTTCGTATTGCAAATCTGTAATATTATATAACGGAACCAGTCCATTAGTAAATACTAGTCCTACCTCAAGGCTTTACTCACCTTCTTATTTAAAAGAAATGGCTGCATCCTCCTCTGATGTACCACAATACATTGCAGCATCCGCCCGCGCTATTACTCACTTCTTTTTGGTTTAGCGATTATTCAGATTTTTTTTTCTTCTTGTTTTACTCCTAAGGGTAGTAGAGTTATGTTAATCTTCCTCAAAATTAGGACTTTCAAATGAATAATAGTTTTTCTAAATACGACTGCTAATTCACACGTTCAAACAAACAAACTCATTAGTTTTAGATCTTAAAATTTATAGAGGCAAGTACACACTTGAGTAAATCGAAGTTATGATTAGGAAGGCGTAAGATTCAATCATGTGGAATAATATCATTAGACGCCAGCATCGAATAGCACTTTGTCAACTAGTATGTGGAAATAATTAACAAAATTTGTCTGTACTTAGTGTTAATTATCTCATAATCTTTTTTTATCGTGTTAAACTTATTACGACTAATGATCGTAATTCTTTGATCTTTTTCATTCCCACATTGTTTACAAGATATCTATAATATGTTTGAGACTGTCTATTGTTACACAGTGAAAAGTTAAATTATCTAAAGCATACTCATAAAATATGAACCACTTTTATGTTAGAATGTTATATGTAAGCTTGTATTGGAACTTTTAATAATTGAAATTATTATATATATATTATTTCTCAGCTATAGCTGGCTAGCTTTATTTAATTATTATTATTATTGGAACTACCAACTGCTGTTCAAGTGGAAAACAGAATATTTCTAGTAATCTCTTTTTCATGTAATTGCAAAGAAGCTTACGACTCACTTGATGGTAAGAGGTAACCGTCGCTTATATATATGAATAACACGATGGACTGCAAGTTATCATGTAACGCCCGAGATACCACTCATGAGTTTTTTTAATAGATGGAATGGAATGGTACGTAACCGTGTACACCACACTGGCGGGGCACCAGTGAAGTATGATAGGATGAGCATGAAGTTAGGTTAGGAATTGACCAGGAATTAAACATGATGATTTCCAGGAGGGACCAGGTCGACCTAACAATGTAATTACACAACCGCATTGTGGAATCACTCCAGCAATAGTATTTCTGAAACCATACGGTATTGAAACCTTCAAGAAAAGAGATTATTCATTCTTAAAAAGCAGGCAACGCACTTGCAATTTCCTTGGTGTCACGGGTGCTCATGGACGGCGGTAATCACTTACCAACAGGTAAGTCGCAAGCTCCTTTGTCCCCAATGCTATAAAAAAAGCATTAGGGTTATGATTCACCATTATTAACAATCCCTTTCCTCACCACTGGTGAGTTGCACTCGGAAAGACTATGATATCTCTCATCCTGTAATTGACTGCCTAATATAGATGCCAATAATATTTTTGATATTTTTGTTACATCTACTCTTAAATTATTAATCATATTTAGTTAGCCTTGTAACATATCTAAGATCCATCAACTAAAAGACGAAATAGATCTATAAATTGATCAGGGCAGTACAGATATTTAGATTTTATTCATTTTCCTATTATATTATGCTGCAAAGAGACATACAGGTAAACTAGTAAACACATTCGCAATAAAACAAGGATAGTCTGAGATCGATACCATCAGATTCTAACATTACATATATCGAATTCAGCTTTCTAGTGAAAACAGAGCGTTTGTGGTAAAGTTGTGCAACGCACCGGAAGGCACCCGATGTACTGTCCGCACAACAATGTTTATAATATTCTCCGTTGAATAGAATATTCAATTAAAATATTTAATGTCCGATTTACAAGGATCAAGTTTTTAAGCTAGCAAGTGGGGGGTGTACAAATCGGCTCGTAAATATTTAGTTATAGGTGTTCATTATTAACCATTATCTTATCTGTATTAATAGCTAGCACAAATATTTTCTTGTACTACCTAAATAATTTCTGATACCGAAGTGTTTTCATTAATACTATCACAAAAACTATACCAATTATATGAGGAATGTAAATCAGTAATGGAGATCATGAAGATATACAGTGGATGTACAACAGGAAATACAATTTATTCATGATTTCTTCACAGTTCACGTAAGATAACTGTTACTTAGCAACAACAGTACAAATTTAAATTTGATGGATTATGTATTCCACAACCAATGTCCCTAATAAATATAAACACTAATTTTGTTTTTTTTTCCTGTATAATCCGCATTCGTTTTTATACACGAATGCGGATTAGAAGTTACAGCGGAACAGGAAATTACTTATTTATATACAGATAATTATTTATTTTTCTGGACTTTCTTGGTCTCTACTTTATTATCTATATTATATATATATTGTACTAGTCTTGTCCATTTTTCTTCCTCTTCTAACTTATTAATGAGGTGACTTATGTATATTTTATTTATTCCGATGCAAATTAATCATCTGCGTGGCCTCATTACACCAGAGTGATAAACTGTCAAGTGACAGCTGAGAATACCTAAATCGTCACCTAATGCCGGTAGTGTCATAGATACTGTATTAATGAGCTGTTACAACTGACTGATTCATGAGACAACTGACGTATAAAGTATTTTTTGTCACCTTCATAAACAAGTCTCCGATTTAGTTTTATTGAATATATGAACGTTTATTAGCTATGACAGGTGACTGCAATTGTTGTTTATTACGTTGTTAAAGTAATTAATAAGTTCGAAGATTTAATTCCTGAGGTTTACAGCAGACATATTCTTAAATCACAAATTATTTTATTTAGTGATATAAAATATATTAATACGAATTTAATAACGTTTCTGTTAATTATTTTAAAGAAATAAATGGAATGTTATGTAGTCTGTTCTACTGAAATAAGAACAGAATTAATTTAATAACTAAGATCGTTCCCAGTGGAGTGCTTTGGTAGAGGCCTAGGTTCAGCAGTGGATTGCAGTGGCCTGTAGATGGTGATGATGATGATGATGAATTATCGGTTATTTAATAAACTTGCAAAGGCATCGTATAACATTTACACAAAAAACAAATAGAATGTTGTTAGGTTTGTGTTGGTAATTCATGGGTAGAATTTCCAGTGTACAAAGAAGCAATTAAGACATTAGTGCAAATATCACATAATTCATTTAGAACCTTCTCGTCTTTGGTGTGCGTGGAAAATTATAATTCATAATGTGTTTTTATTTTAATTTATTTTGCCACCACAACTCATTTGAATTATAATTATACTTTTTTATTTGTTTAGTGATAAATTGTAATGTTGCCAGTGTTGACATAGCAAACTAATGACTTTATTAATGTTTTTTTTTGTGAACGGTACATTAGTTGCAAAGGGATTCGCGGCCATTGTTATTATTTCGACGACAAACAATTTATGTGAAACCCTCACGCCTTCGTTGAGTAACATGTTAAAAGATCATGAGATATCAACCTTATTGTTATAAGTTATACGAGTATATATGGTCACTGCGTAATTAAAAAGCTCATGTACTAAGTCTCAATAAAGCATGTTACACATGCCCACTACTTCTGTAATTGGGACTTACAATTTGTATGCTTTATCTTTACATAGTACATAACAATGTCGCCCAGCTGTCTTCTACGGTTAGATCCTTTAAATAACTCAAGGTATTTTAATGCAATTTTTAGTAATAGAATAGAGTCCTTCAAGAGATACGCAACACTTGATATGACATTTTTGTTTAGGAGGCTATTGCGGATGAACTTTTGTCTGACGATTTCGTCTGAGGGCACCGCTTGGGGCATCGAACCTAAGCTCAGACCATCGACTGGATTTTTAGTAATGGAAAATAGCGACCCATGACTAGCAACAATACTTAATATTTAAATTATTGTTAATGGACTAATATGCCCATTGCTAGCAATGTACCATGTCAGATGGACCTCCACATGGTTCCCCCTGGAAATCATCGTGATAAATTCATGGTGAATTTACCACGATGGGCTAACTGACCACACGTCATGCTCATATTATCATTCCCACTGATGCCCCGCCAGCGAAAACCGTTAGCGCAGGCAGGTGGACCATTTATCATCCCTAACAAAGAATACCTAAATAACCTAATGAAAGTTCTATCTGACCTAACTATATACTCTCATTCGTGAGCGCAGCCTTAATTACTAATCCGTATTCATCCTAATGGATAACGTAGAGTACAAGGTAATAATTTGAAAGACAACTTAGAAAACCATCCAAGCATGGACTCGGAACCATATTTTCAACTTGCTTAATTACCAGACGCACATTGGCCATAAAATAAGTAGTAATTGCTAGCAATATACCTGATGAGGAAGTTTCACCTGACCTGACTATATTCTCTTACTAGCTATGCCTACGGTTTCACCCGCATGAAATTTGTAGCCTATGTGTTATTCTGATGTATATGCTCCATATGTAAAGTTTCATCAAAATTCGTTCAGAAGTTTTTGCATGAAAGAGTAACATAGGTCCATCCCTCCATCTATCCATCCATACTCACAAACTTGTGCATTTATAATCAATATTCGTTAGCGCAATCGGAATTACTGTTCCATATTCATCCATAAATAGAGTACAAGTTAATGCTTTGAAAAACAACTAAAAAACCATCCAAGCATGGATGCAGACCTTATTTTCAGGTTGCTTAATTACCACGCACTATGGCCGTCAAATAAGTGGTAATATTAATTACTGCCAACCACAAAAACACAAGTTGAGGCATTTAAAAAATGTTGTACGTTGTAGGACCGGCTTTATAAAGCATTCGCAATAAGGGGCGGCCCGAAGGCGTGGTTTTTAACGACACACGTAAATCTTACTATGAATGGAAGAAGAAAGTGCATGTAGTTAGTTCTCAGTCCGAAGAGAACGACTGGCCAAGTTATATCCATAGACAAAAAGACAAATGTCACTATGTTCTAATAGCAGCGTGTTTTGTATACTGAGAAGAACATTCGAATTACCCGAAGAAATAACCTACGTGATGACATATGGTATGATGACAGCTTGTAGAATACCATAGACTTTTTTTATTTTATTGGCCACTGGCAATTTTACAATAGTAGACAGTCTAGTGGTCTAGCACACCGCCTTGCTTCCGATGGTCGCGAGTTCGATTCCTCGCACTGTACAAACATTTGTATTAATGACTATGATTGTATCGGTCTTGGCTTTTTCTATATATATTATGTATGTATATAAAAAAAATGTATTCAAATCAGTTGTCTAGTACCCATAACACAAGCTCTGCTTAGTTTAGGACAAGATGACGCTGTGTGAATTTATCCTGAGATATTATTAATATTTACAATACTAATAAACAAAACAGTAGACTATATATGTCCATGGATATATAAGCAGTAGGTACATATTCGTAAAGAGTTTTTTTGTTGTCTACAGCTACTGACCTACGAATAATTTAAGATCAAATTGACACACAATATATTGTTGCGATATCTATTTAACTCCTTGTCAGTATCTGTGATCCATTCTCTTTATATCCACTAGACTTTCTTTGTTATCATGCGCGATACATTGGTATTCTAAAATAGACCTTAGCAATATTGTAATAAACACTAATGCAAATAGCACATGAATATTTTGTTTCCGTCAAGTTTTCATCGCCGTAGGCAACGTGAAGCTGTTTAATAAAGCTATAAGCAAATAGCGTTTCTTATATGAAATTGTAATTGTAAATAATATTTGGTAATATAATTGTGTGAAAACTGATATCACTTTTATTTTATTTATTCCTAATTATTTTATATATTCTATTAGCTCTAGAAATAATATATGTACAATAACAATATACATTTGCATAGGCAAATAATAACTATGACAACTAATAATAAAAAATAAATAATTAGTTCCGTTCTAGCGGACGGACGGAGAGAGAGGAGAGAATTAAAAAATAAAAATAGTATGAACAACCTAATACTATTCAAATTATAGCTTGACTATTTTTTGTGCAAAAGACTACGTAGTTTTTAGTTTCGTATAATTCGTTTCGTAGGATAAATGATATATCTACAATTAGAAATAGCTGAAAATACTTCACATTTTGTGTCATTAAAAATAAGAACAAAAATAATATAAGTAATTATTATCTAGAAAAAAATATACAATTTATTTATTTAATTCGCTACAGCTTTTATCTTAACCCACAGTTTTATCTGATTGACATGCACCGATGACTGACAATAGACCAGCCCACCCTTTGAGGTGAAGTTGAAGGTCAGGGTCGCACCTACTGTCGAATTACGGACCACCGGCCGTGCTCAACTGTGTCAAGATACATCATAGTATACATATATATGGTATAATACGCGTATTTTTTGTTATTATAGCCACTTTTCAGATCAACTTAAATAACATTATTTTAAAAACAAACATTAAACTTTAAAAAGTAGTAATATCTAATTTCTGGAGATCTGTTTGCCAATCGGGAAAGGCCTCCTCCAATCGTTTCCATTCTCTTTTTTCTTGAGCCACTCTGTTCCAGATTACTTCTGCTATTATACTGATATCATCATACCATCTTGTGCGGGGTCTGCCACTTTTGTTTTTCCTTCCCTAGGATACCATCTTGTCACTTTCTTACTCCATTTATCATATCCTCTTATTATGTGACCTGCCCATTTCCATTTGAGTATGTATGCATTAATTTATTCTATGCTTAATACATATTGATTTGGCAACAATAGATGTAATTGCAGAGGTAGACTTTGTAAAAGTGGTCTGCGTGGGTATCGTTATCTCAACTAGGCGTTTCTGTCGCTACGGCCTCTATGGTCTAGTAGTTTAGAACAACGTCTTGTTCGCGGGTCCGATTCCTCGCACATTATAAAAATTCATGACTTTAGTTGTTTGTAGCAGTCTGATTTGTTTTATTTGTGTATTATGTAATCATTTAAAAAAAATGTATTAGTGTATATATCAGTTGTCTAGTACCTATAGCATAAGTTGTTTCGAGACAACTGTTTCGTACCCTTAACACTAGCTCTTAAAAGAGCAACACGTAAGTAACTTGCTGTGTGACGTCTGTAATGCTATTCAGGTATATAGGCTATGGTCATCACTGAGAAGTGGTTGTTTGAATTTTTTTCTTACGACTATGACGACTGGGTGTGGTGACTATATTCAAATATACATGCTTTTAGTATGAATCCTTTAGCTTTAAATGAAAGTATATCTGGAATGTTATTAACTCTTACTATGAATGAAACCTTTAAAAACACAATACTAACGAAGTCACACGAAACCAGAGCGTGCGATTAAAAAATATCACATGGTAAGTAATAAACTAAACTAAATTATATAATATATTTTAGTGTTTAACAATATATGGTCACATTAAACCTCTGAAACTCGCCAGTTCCCTTGCAAAACAAAAGACACTTAAAACCATGTAGTTACTTATTTGTATTACTTCCTGCTTGTAACCATAGAGACTTGTAAAGATTCTCATTTACGTAAGATTTTTATTGGCAGAACTAAAATAAACGTTGTAATTTGTAATTTATTATTTATAAATGAGTTATAGTATAACTAAATTAGTAAATATGTAACTTTATGTGCTCTCCTACTGGGGGTTGGCAATCATCCTAGCAATTTTTATTTTGTCCACCGCTGCTCTGAACAAGGATCTGGTGCTAATCCTGAACCACTGCCTTAAATTCTATAGCCATGAAGTGCGGCGCCTGCCCTCATCGGCAGCTATTCTATTCTATTCTATTCTATAAGTCCAAGTTACTGTAACTTTCTACGTTTTATATAAATATGTAACTAATTCCTACTAATATTATAATGCTACCTGTATGTTCATTACCTTTTCATGAGTTAACGAAGTTTGATTAAACTAAATTTCCTCGTGATACCATGAGATCAATGGTATCACGAGGAAATTTAGAGCGAGTGCAAACCTCTGCAAAGCCCATTCATTCGCCGTCTTAAACTCCCTCGAAGTGGATGAATTTCCCAATTTAACCTTTACTTTTTAAAGTCACGTAAAATATGTTTACGGCTGTTAATTATATTTTTACCTGTTTCAGCCCAAAACTAATTGGTTAAAAAGTAGTTTATGTCCTTCATCGTACTAAATATTATATATAGTTGAATACTAAATTTCATACTAATTAATTCTGCCGTTGAGATGTAAAAGGTAACAACTCACTTTCTCAATTATGATGTATTAGTAAAGATGTATTGTTATTATATTTATACATATTGTAGGCACTGATTTACATTCATTAAGGTTTCATCACCGTACGTCCCAAGAACAGGTCTATATAAGGCTTTCACCCAAAAATAGGATAATTGATCTCCGTGGTACAGAATGTACAACTCACACGCAGCTTCGATTTCTGGACCGTACAGATTAATTACCTGATAGCATGTTGTCTCTGACACAATAGAATATGTATTATATAATGTGAGTCGCATGCTATACGGTTAAGGCGGAGGTGTAGTGAGTACAAGTGAATTGGTTTTATCAATAAAAAAGGTCCGTAATTTATCTGTACACAATTTTAATGTATCTATTATTTACTAGTTGTTACCCGCGACTTCATGCTCGTAGAATAGAAGCTCGTAGTAGAACCCTTGGATAGCATTTTTTGTAATTTAAGCTAATCATTTTACAAATAAGACATGCATAAAATCGTTCTAGCTTTAAAAATGAATTTCCATAGAAACTTTCATCCCCTATTTCATTTTACCCCCACAATACCTTTGAGGGGGTAAAATGAATTAGGACATAAATCTTTTTACAAACTTTGAATGTCATATTAAAAAAAACAGCTTAAAAAAGTAGTTTCAAGATTCTAGGTTTAAAAATGACGATACTTCCATACAACATTTATTCCCATTACAATTATTTTTTCATATTAAAAAATAACTCTCTATGTTCTCTCTCAGGGTCTACATTATCTGTGTACCAAATTATATTTAAATCGGTTAAGTAGTTTTGGCTTGAAGCGCAACAGACGGAGTTATATTTACGTTACGGAGTTATATATTTGCATTTATAATATTGGTATTGGTTAACGATACGAGAACTTATACCCAGGAATCTTAAAGTTATAGATTTCATTAATATAATAGTAAACTCGTTTCCGATTGCGTAATAATGTTTTTTTAAATTCAATTGATTAATTATGTTGTATTTGATATCGTAAATGGAAACAGATATAATTCAAAGCAATTTTCTTATTAAGAACAGTGGCCTGTTCAATGAGGGACTGCAGCTTATAATTTAACAAACGATCCACGAATGGAATATGAATGAATAGGCCTTCATTGTATTGAATCGATTTTAAATCGCGAGTAATCATTATTTATGGTAGTAGTTTCTGCTTTATTAATTCTGTACGTATTAGAATATGGCGGTGGTGACAGGAAAACAAATCTGTATATTGTTTGTCATTGAACCTTTACGGAGTCCACCTCCGTTTGTAGACGTCTCATCTCATTTATTTCAGCTGATAAGCATTCGTTTTAGGTAGGGTGTGATAAGGTAGCGATGTTTAGGATAAGAGGTATAACAGCTTATTTTTCAGGAATAGCTATCAGTAGAATTATGGAAGTTACGCGATAACGAGATGTCTGTTGTTGATCATGTATGTACGCAATGTTTATCACTTGCCATCAGATGGGATATTGGCTTGTTTGCCATTCTACATTTAAGCAAATACATACTAGTTATATTCTGTAGCTTAGCCCGCGAAGAAAGTGATTTACTTCTTTCTGTTTCTTTATTTAATTATTTAAGAAATCTTTGTACAATATTTCCGGCGTTAACTGTCCTGGTTACTTGTAAAACGAGTAGTTACAAAATATTAAATAATCATTATTATATAGTATAAAACAAAGTTGTTGTCACTGTCTGTCTCTATGTTTGCTTAAATATTTAAATCTACGCAACGGATTTTGAAGTGGGGTTTTTCAATAGATAGAGTGAATCAAGAGGAAGGTTTATATATATAATACATGAGACGACCTCGGTGGTATAGCGGTCTAGCACACCGCTTTACGACCGATGGTTGCGGGTTCGATTCCTCTCACGGCACAAACATTTGTATTCATGAGTATGATTGTTTGTATCGGTCAGGGTGTTTTCTATGTATAATATGTAAGTATTTAAAAAAATAAATATCTATGTAATTTATATCAGTTATCTAGTACCCATAACACAAGCTTTAGCTAACTTAACTTGGGTCTAGATGGCGCTGTGTGAATTGTCCTGAGATTATTATTATTATATATGTACACCCGTGTGAAGTCTGGGCGAGTAGCTAGTAAAATATAAATTAAAGTAATTATTTAGCAATGTATATTATTTAACAATATAATACACTATATTTTTTTATACTGTAACCATTTTATTATGTTCTACTATATGTACTTATTGTATTTCGACCAAAAAAGATAATAGTTTTCTTCGATTCTTCCGTGATTATTCCTGCCTATATTCTGTCAAAAACATAAATTATAGAAATACGAATTATAATAAAGCTATCATCTCTCAATGTACTTCGACCTTTAACTGGTCATTGTGAAATGACCTCACGATCTTTAGCACATCCGATCGCATTTCGGGCGACAGTCATCAATATACTTCATAATGTGTTTGCAATGTTACAAAAGACGTAAGTATTTAGGGTATAACTATGTCGTGCAATATGTTAAAATAATGGTTAGATAGATAGATCTAATAATTATTGTTTGTACACACATACAATAAATATATGAACATATATCATATATTTATTGTATGTGTTAACATTACATTAATAATAATAACACACACACGCACACACAGACACTTACTTGGTTTTGGCCTCTAAGTGGGGTATAACGCCACAAAGCGTAAGAAACCAGAAAAAGTTGAGTGAACCAAAATAATAATACCTACTCCCGGACAATTCAAGTCCACTTCTAAGCACAATCCCCGAACGTATAGGTAAGGTTAAGTTAATTAGTAAAATGATATATTATAAATACTCAGATATTTCAATACTCATGAATACAAACCTTTGTACTGTGCGAGGAACCGAACCCATAACCATCGGAAGTAAAGCGATGTGCAGAACTCCTGGATCACAGAGGTCGTCATTAATCGTTACGTACATTGATACTCTTAAAGAGACTGATCTGATAACTACGACAGATTTATTTTGTTATTAAAGTAAGTATTTATTTATTTAGGTCGAATTCGCTATTTGGCAGTTGGTATCATATAAATTGTTAAGAACGTAATTCTGAATAACATTTATTTAAAAGTGCAATTTAAATACTCATTCTGCTATGAATGGTAGAATAAAAAAATACGAATATTGAAAAGTGCTTATGTTAAGTTTGAACGTATTCTATATGGAATTGTGCAGCCGCTTGTGCTGATGGTATATGCTGCAGGGCACTAGTAGAAAAAACTATGATGAGTATAACGTCACACTATGATGGTTTCCACGTACACCTCCATGGAGGTGAACTTGACATGATACATTTTCAGTAATGAGCCTACTAATCCACATTACAGACAAATGAGTGATTATATCAATTACAGCAAGTGTCTAGCGAACTTTAATGACGGACTTCGAATGAATTCCTAACGACAAACATTTGACAAAAAAACGAAATAGCTAAGGCGAAACATAACCAATTATTTCTGACAATAGGGGCGTGTCTATTTAGTTATTCGTTTTGTTAGCTTAGTCGCTATAGCTATTGAGTTATAGCTGTAATAATAAAACTAAAACCAACAGGAAAACAAATCGTTTAGCATGTCCTAATAGAATGTATACCGTTTTAACGAGTTAATGGTAGAAAAAAAAGGAAATCTTTTAATTACTTCGTCAAGTAACCTGTACCAAATCTCATTGTGACATAATATGACCGCGTAATCCGTAAGTGTAGATCGTATCACTGTATATACCACTCGGTTTAGGTTTTATTCACACTTCCTCAGTATGTGACGCAACGGTCGGTTCCCATACTGCCATCGTGGTGAGAGAAGGATTATTGCAATGGTGAAAAAACTAACGTTTCCGTATTTTTTTAATGTGGTAACACTATGTGAAGTAAGTTTGTTTACTTTAGACGCGAATGTGACATTTATTATGGTAATTCTGCCTCTAAGTAGATGTTAACTAATATGTATAATAATGTGCTAAAATAGATTATGAAATTATTTTTTTGTTTAATCATGTAGTGGTTACGCCTTCTGTTTTTAATCTACTCTAAAAATTAAGAGACTCTCTCTTAGATGTTTTTCTGTGTATTTGTGGCACGCCGTATGGTTGTATGTCAGCATATTAGTATTAGATAAAAAGAGTCATTGTCGATTTTGCAACATTTTTTTGGTCGATTTTATGGATTTTAATGTAGTTTATACTCAAAACTTGCATTTACATTTGTGTGTGGTTGTTATAGTAGTGAGCATATACCAAGCCAAAAACTAGAGATAATGTTAAATAAAACTAAACAACTTTTCCCAAAGACATCTTAAAATAATCTGATAATAATTTTGCACCGTTTCATATAGATGTCAGCTTTATAAATATATATATTACACAGAATGTAACCTTCGTTATACATTCACACATTATGTTTTTTATCCACTTTTGTTTAAGGTTGGACAGTATTGCCAGATGACAGTCAGGTACAAATTTTGTTTAAAAATTTTCCGAAGAGTGATTGTTATTTAGGGCACCTCTACTTTGCTTGTTTTGTTTTTAAATATTTTTCAAAATGATGACCTTTATTGACTGCCTGTTAGATAATTGTTTGCTTACCCAGAAAGCTTATTATTTTTTAGGTTTACTTATCAAAAGGATGTGTGAAAACCCCCACAAATCTCAGCATCAAAAAAACCACTAAAATTTTAGGTTAGCTACGGTAGATTTGGCTGAAAAGAAATTTCCAGGGCCGTAAAATACTTATTAAAATAAAGCTACGGTAGCATTAACGTACACGTTAAGTGCATTACGGGTTTATTTGTTTAAGACAAAAACATGACCAATGTAGGAGTATTCCCAAAACAAACATATTAAGTTAGTTGACGTAATGTAAAAGACCTTACGCTATTAATTAAAAATAAAAAGGTCACCATTTAACTGCGGTTCGGCCGATCGCCCTTTGTGATACCCTTATAGTTAATATGACAATAAATTTTTAATGACCTTATAAATCTGAAAATTTATTGCCACACTTTCCTTTCACATTTTGTTTCAATGTATTTAAAAAAAAAAGTTATCTCTATCATACGTAATGATTATAGTATTGTTTATTTACGATTAAACGTTTATAAGAAAGTGGATATAGATAAGAATAAGAAGTGTCTGTTATTTGCAAAATTTACCAGTTTATTATCACTATTTTTATTACAAATAGTTCCATAATGTTACGTAATATATATAAATATATATTATTTTTATTTCAAAATAAGTCTTATTACACTTCAGTAAGACTTACAACTTATTTATTCCAATAGATCAATTGGATTTAGCACGTGACTATACTTCGGATGCTCGCGGATTTGATTCTCGCAAAACGCAAACTTTTGTATTCATGAGTTTAATAGGATTATTTGAATGGGCCTCGGTGCTTTCTAAATATTTTAGGTATGTATTTTTAAGAAATGTATATAAGTATTTCTAGGTGTTAATTGTTTATTATTTACCATTGGAGGATGATATAATGAGCATGAAATCAGGTCAGTCAACTCATGTTAGCAAATGGCAATTTACCATGGTGGTGGCACCTGCTATGATACATTGCTAGAAATGGGGCATAGTTTATATCTGTTCTTTATTGTGATATTTAGATTTATTGGTAGTTTCTTTAATTGTTTGCTGTGAGCGTCGCTATTGTTGTGTTATAATTTTATTATATTCTATTCTAAACAAATGCAGGCGAACATATACACTATAATAACGAAACTAAATACAGACTAAACATATATATAAATATACTTGAAAATATAAATAGAAATTAGGATTATATTGGTTAAAATTGATAATGCCTCTATAAATAAATATGCTAAATTTGTTGCACACGTGTATCGAGATGATACTATACGTACTTAATTGAGAATTTATCATGAACACGTGTATGTATGGTCTCCATAAATTTTAATACACTAGTACCACTCAAACCCAAAATCCTGACTTCAAGTGCATATAACAGTTACAGAAAAATGCATCAGTCATTTTGAATGGAAAATGAAACTAATGCATGGTTGAATTATTTATAGACCGACGCATTCCTTATTTTCTATCTTTAAATCTCGTATGGTACCTGTGAATTTTGTGACAATTCGAGAGCTTCATCTAGTATCAAATTACTAAGAAGAAAAGTTATGTCTTGAAGTAACACCTATCTATCTATTCACGCCAGATTCTATATTGACTTTTATTATTGAGAACATCTGTGTAATAAGTGTAGCCCGAGAAATTGGAGCTAAAGTAGCGTTGCGAATTGGGTGAATATAGGATTATTTTATATGTATTATGTTGGTATTGTTTATTATCTTACTTTAATCTCCTGTTTCCACACCTTACAACCCTTTTTTCGTATTAAAAAGTGGCCTATGTATGTCCTTTCTCAGGGTCTAGACTATCTGTGTACCAAATTTCATTTAAATCAGTTCAGTAGTTTTGGCCTGAAAGCGAGACAGACAGACAGACAGAGTTACTTTCATATTTATAATATTATTTAGTTAGTCAGATATTATAGACGTGAGTATCACATCACGTGGATACTTACAGTAAATTGCTGGCACTTAATAATGTCCTAAAAAGGCGAAACTGGTCAGTTAAATGAAAAGTAAAATCTGTTAAATAACTACATGTGTTGTGAGCTTCTATAAAATTTAATTATTTGCTCATTTGCTGTTGGAGTTTTAAACTATTGGAAAGTAGTGATGTCAATATTCTGTTCATTACAGACTGTGACCAAAACGAAACAGTTTTTTTTAGAGAGTTTTTACTATTCATGGCCATGTAATGTTAGGTGTTCAGGTGATAAGTTAGTTATTTTTGTGCATTGTAGTTAAATAAATAAAAATAAAATAAATAGTACATCCAAATAGTATTTGCAATGAAATTTTCAGTAACGTAAATAATTAAAAACAGTTCGCATTAATTTCAGTTTACTATTATAATATATGTTTTGCGTCGATACGATAGTTACGATATCGATACGTTTATACGTTCGGTCTAGTTAATTTGTAATAGATTATTTACTAATGTAGAGTTTATCGATGCAAGAAATATGGAATATTAAATGCGCTTCGCGTGTTTTTCTTTGTGTTCATCAAAATCATGTAGTGAAATTATGACTTTCCATCAATGAGGTAAATCGACTTACGATGCCACAGACTTAGTAATTAATATTCAGGTTAACAACTATGCAAAATCGTTATGGAAGGTGAAACTGGCACTAATTGAAAATATTAATTCTCTATAATGGGAAACGACCGTGGGCCAGTTTTTGTTCATCTCAAGGCCTAAGACAAAACGTGCCGATATGGTATTCTGCTAATTATCTGAAACATTTCAATAATGCACCTTCACGACTATTGTCTGAAATAAGGTAGTTAGAGGCATTACAGAGGCAGCATAGAATGCTTACATCATTCTTATGTTCAAATTGGTAACTTTTCACTTTTTCAAGGTACTTATATCAAAAAACATAGTCGAAACGTATACCTCATTTACCATAATTTTCGTTAAGACCCGTTTTATAAGGTTATTTTTTCTTTTATTCTTCTTCTCTTCTTATTCTTCCACAAGTTTCAGTGTTGCCAGCATCAAAAAAGAAGGACAAGGCACTTAAACAACTGTACCTATAACATACACCGCAACGTGGCAGGTGGCACTCTCATATGCTTTTAGCATTTAAAAATTGCATTGCGTCCTATTGATAAACGAAATATCCCTTGACACATTCCAAACTGTGTCGAAAATAAAGCCTGAGATAGATGTCTAGCGATGCTCCTAAACTTAATTTTTATCTTTAAGACAGAAGCAGAGATCCTTTGCTGTAGTATATGTCTCTATTCTGCACATTTGGAGTGCCCATTTGCAGTTGCCCTATTTTGTCGGTGAAGATGTAATAATCAGCTGCGGTCAATATTACTTATATTAATGTATGAGTATGGAATGATCCTGGGCTAACCATTTACGTTGGCAAGGCACCAGTGGAGTATGAAGGGATGAGCAGGAGTTCGGGTCAGTTGGACTTCTTAACAAATTCACCAGGAAATTATCACTACACTTTCCTGAGGGAACCACGTGGAGGTCAACCTAACTTGGTACACCGCCTAGCGATGGAGTAATTAGTTCACATTACTAACAATCCCTTCGCCCTGGCCAAAACAATTGTAATAGTTAAAAAAAAAATTAGTTTAGGCCGTAATGCCTGACGGGTGGTATGAGCGGAACGACGTAACTTATTCAGGCTTATAGGTTACTCTATGTAAATGGATATTACAAGATTATATTTTGTGATACAGCCTTTTCAAATCAGTAATATTTAACCTACATTACAAGCTGTTAACTGCCGTTACGTCTGACTAAGGATTACATGTCTTATTATGTTTAGGTTTTTTGCTGTTCTGACCATGACATAATGTATACAAATAACGCCCGAGGTAAATTATTAGTATCCCAGCCTTTGCTAAGACAAGTATTCAGATTATACAGAGTTTCAGCTGTAATCTTTAATGGTTATGTCAATTTATGAAATATTCTCAGGATTCTTTACGTTTCTAGGCTATAAAAAATAGAATGTAATTTGTTTATATAATTAACGTATAAAAATAAACACTACATACGATTTCATTTTAAATTACAATTATTTAAAAACGAGAATTTTGACAATGAGTCTGCATTACAATTCATTGGTATAACGAAATTAATTTTATGTACTTTGAAACTAAGGATTCACTGTTTTTACAATTCTTTTAGTCAGTTTTAAATAAACAATAAGAATACTGATAAAAATAGAAGAAATCCAGATGTAAAAAATAACAGACTAAGTAATAGAAGAAAGTTCATTAAATTATAGTTTTTTCTTATAATATTATTTTAATTATAGTAATCGAATATATTTTTAGTTTCGTAACAAATTGCGAAAGAGGATTTTTAACAATTTCTTGACAATAAATAGTGAATATAATGATGAATAATCCGTATAACCGATGTTATATAATTGCTATTTACACAATACTTATTAGGTACATATTGAAAGTAATTAAAAATGAATTGCAATAATATTAATTATGTTACGCTTACCGTTGGGAGAGTATAGTTTATATACAACGTAATCTGATGCATAAGTTCATAGTACAAGTATATGGTTATTAGATAATGTAGATTAAATAAGAACGGTAACAGTTAAAACTGGCACGTCTTAACAGTTAGTGTTAGTGTATGCAATAAAATATAACAATTATTTATTAGTTATGTCATTATGTTATTATTTATTCGTTGTTAACAGCAGGTATCTATAGCCTTAGAGAAATTTAAAAATGGTACTGTAATATATTTATCTGTATATTTTAGTTACCACTTAAATAGGAAGTGATTTTAATTAAGACGATTTCTTTGTCGTAAGACGTTGTACTAGTGTGATAGTGTGTGTAGATTTATATTAAATACTAACTATCGATCCAGGTTTCGCTCGGTTCGGTATTTCTCAGAATATCACCTGTTGATAGATGAAAGCCGCTTGAAAATTCGTTAAGTGGCTATGAGATTATCGCAAACGATAGACGTAGCGGAATCTGTATTCTATATATGGATATTATGGAAATAGCAATACATTACATTGTTTCAAAAAAATAAGAATAAAGCCACTAGCTGTTACTAGCGACTTCGTCTACGTTAAATTATATACCTAATATAAAATTTATAAAATAAAGATAGCCCAAATTACCTTATAAGATTATCTATCTGCCTGTGAATGTACCGTCAAAATCGGAGAGATTAATAAAAACAAACAGACAGTCAGCTAAAACAAATTTTATTTACTTTAATTTTATGTAATTATATACTTTTATATGTATTTTGTGAAATGCTATTAATTTGAACTTACAAACAGACACTCGAATTTCTGTTACTTACATAGATTTAGTTGCGACTTAATATACAGTGTAGGTAAATATAGTATAATGTAGTGTATACAGAATAAAAATATCGCGTGACACAAAAATATCTACAATACAGAAATCAACAACACGGAAACTTTTTAAAGTCGATTACATACAACCAAATTTTGAATGAGATAAACACATTAAAAATATTTAAGCTTTCATTATTATTAGAAATTCAACAATCCATACACACATTTCCACATAAACACATACAATTTTCTAACGCAAAGTGCTTATTAAAGGGTCTTAACATCTTCATAACTTACATAAGTACATTAGCCGTTATTGTTAAACGATTACTTATAAACAAATATAATCATCTTTATCTTTATGTATAATAAAATTATGAAATCGTGACGAGACGAACTATATGTTTGTCTGTTTGTGTATTAAGATTTCACGTAAATACGATACGAGGAATTAGGATAAACTAAATATGTTATTAAATGTAGGTCCATATATAGATTAAAGTAATCTAACAAAAATACCCTCCAAAGGTCCATACGTCCTAAAGGTACCTCCACACGTCATTTACTATTGGCCCAATTTGAGTTCGGTTGTGGTTTAAGTTTAAAAACGAGTTCTTTTTTGCTACTTTTTTTTACTCTTCTGCGTATATATCATTCATATTAATTAAATATAATAGATTTAGGGACTATATTGGTATATTCATTTCTTCCAACCACGAGTAATATGAATAAATACTATATTATTGTTGTATGATTATTATCAATATATAGCGTTCAAATGTGCAGGCGATGTCGCGGGCACAACTAGTAATAAAATAATAGGCCCCGATTAATTTCACTTTCGATCAAGGGATAATGAATAAGTATCTATTGCTGTGAAAGTGCATACATTTTGCGAACCTGTTCGCGAATTCGATTATAACATAGTATGTAATACACCCACGGTCAGCAATTAGGGAGGTTTCTTTGGGTTCCGCAGTGAAATGTATACAACAGCTCATATCAATGAGGTTGAGAATAAATGAGTAATGATGTTCCTATATGTAGGCAATTGTCGCCATTTCCTATGAACTTGATGTTAAAGTACAATAAAAGCCCAGCAATATTATAAGTGAGTGATATAATAATATTATAAATGAGAAAGAGAGTTTATTTTTCTGATTGTTACAATTTTTCGCTTAAACCGGTGAATTATATTTTAATATAGAGATAGACAGATAGGTACCCTGAAGACAATTACAGGTGCTTCGAAAAAAATATTGAAGGTTTGACAACGGAAGGTGCAATTTTTGTATGAAACCTTTTTTGCCTCGTCTGATTTGATTCAAACTGCAAAAATATCGTTAATAAATTGCTTTCGAATTAATTAATGACAAAGATAACATTAACCTTCGAAAGCAATTCATAGAAAATTCAATATTTTGTACACTTTCTACGGAACCCTATTAGCCCGTGTACGACTCGCTTTTGCCTCTATTTTTTAATAATACAATTTTATATCGATGACAAATCCATGAGACATTATTAAATGTTAAGGCGAAGTTAGATCTTGCCATCTTCCTAACTCAATTATTTCGTATATAAAACAAAATAGTATAGTTATGTATTTCTTTACATATAACATTGTAATATTGTTACTAAGTCTGTTTATTTATTTCTGTGTTAAGATTTAACGTAAAGATATCTGGAAGCTATAGGATGAAATGTTAAAAGAATATGTTATTAAATATGGTTCAACATAAGAATTTATGTTAATGAAACCATAAATAAGTATTCAAACAAATACAATATTAAATTTTATAAATGTTTAATACAGACATTACTGTATAAATACTTCATTTATTCTTTTAATTATATTATGATCAATAGATAGCGATTTACAAACGTCATACGTAGGCTATCACTTCGGAAGCGTTTCGCCTTAAGTTTACAGTATCAATCAAGTGAGTACAGCCATGTAGATAAATTGCTTTATATCGATGACTTGTCATTAACTGAATGCTTTCTATTCTTTGCTGGCCAATTTCTTTAATACACACAGGTATTTGTCAAGCATGGATAAATAAGATTACCCTAGTTGTTTGCGTAATTGATTAATGGATTGAATCTTGTATTATGTGTGTTTGTTTAAGATAATTGCACAACTATTTATGGGCGATATAGTTTTCAGAAAGTTTTAATGACATCCGGATGGTGATGCAAATTTTATTGTTACTCTCTCAGTCCAATCATTTCCCAGTTTATCTGGGGTCGGGTCTCCTCAGTTTACATGGGGTCTCCCTGCATATCTACGCCAGATAACTGTTCTGGGTTCTCTGTATAGTACGGTTATCCTGGTCCATTTGCTTCTTAATATTGTTCCACCAAGTGACGCGTTGCCTGCCCCTACCTTTGGCCGAGTTTGGTATCTTGGTTTGCCCCATATTATGATTGGTCCTTTCGTGGCTAGAACACGGTTTAGGTGGTCTCAGCGGTTTAGCACACCACCATGCTTTCGACAGTCGCGGGTTCGATTCCTAGCATGGTATAAACATAAGTAAGGCGGTGTGATAAACTGCTAGACTAGCGGAGCCGTTAAAGTAGTGTTTGTAGGTACGTACAGTCTTACTAATATAAAAAATGCGGAAGTTTGTGAGTATGGATGGATAGATGATTTGATGGACGGATGTTTGTTACTCTTTACTACTTGTCTACTCTTGTTGTAAATAAACTTTGCATTAGTATAGCTTATATATTAAAATAAGAGATAGGCTATAAATTTCACGTAGATGATATCGCTGGCACAGCTAGTGTTACATCTTAATGTAGGTTATAACTGTATGCATATACGCCTGCCTTAATTCCTGGACGCAACATGTGTCGCCTATTTTAAGAATACATAAATGAACGCAATGGTAATGTACATTCACTTAACACTAACCCAAATGTCATCACAAGTAGTCAACTCACCATTAGTGAATGGATTTTAACAAAACTTTACATGAATATAGCTTATATATTAGAATAACAGATAGGTTATAATTTTTACGTAGGTGAAACCGCTGGCACAGCTAGTGTAACGTCTTAATGTAGGTGTATTATGTATAACTTTTTGAAGCCATAATGCGTAAAAGACCTGCATCACTGATGTCTAGAATTCGGGGGAGCTCAAGCAGCATCCTAAAAACTGTTGCGAATATACCTGATTGTCCGCTCCAGAGGCACTGGATAACGTTGCATTGTGGACCCGGTGCTTCTGGACGTGGACACAGATATATGAATTAAATATATCTACGTATATGTATAATATAAGTTACTAACATAGTTTTATAAGTTTTTTTACTAACACAATATGGATGTAATCCGAATTAAAATTAAAATCAATAAATAAAATAACTGTATGCATATAAATATTGGAAAAGTACGCCTGACTTAGTTCCTGGACTCAATATGTGTGGCCTATTTTTAATAATACATAAATGGTAATGTACATTCAATTAACATTAACCCAAATGTCATCACAAGTAGTCAACTCACCATTAGTAATTGGTTGTCATATTTATGCAATATGTCATTCGGATGAATGCTAATAAATCTTAAAATGACAATTCCAATATTGTAATATACCTACTCAATTAATCAACACATGTATTTATCTTATTTCCGCCTCGTTACCTGTTTAGAATGACCTGGCCTTACCGACAAAGGATGAGCGAGATGTAACACGTAATCATCACTGAAGACATGTGACTCGCTGGAAAGATATCAAACGAGTAGCTGGTTCAAACTGAACATTCGTAGCACAAAACATAGACAAATTGGCATCTTTGGAGGAGGCCTTTACCCAATGCTGACTAAATAATTAGATATATATACAAATACATATTAATAATAAATACTTTAATAATAATAAATACACATAGTTAAATAAAAAAAAACCTTGAATAATTACAAATTAACAACTAGACATAATATATTTGTAATTTACTAACACCATAACTTTGTAATGATCAAGAAATAAAAAGGTTTTTTATAATTTTTTTTTAAATATAATATGATTAAAAAAATGCCGCGTGGTCTTAAATAGTTTTCGTCAATAATTGGGTCATCAAATTAGGGAAAAGGTTTTGTATTTCATAGCCTGGTAGTTTCATAAATTAGAAAGAAAGTAAAATATTGCGTTTATCAGTGATATATATACATAGTATAGGATAGAGTTCATAATTAATAATTCAGACCTCACTATCTACTGCATTTTTGACGAAAATATTTCAAGCTTAATATTTTTCTAGATTTAATCTTGAAATAATCAATTCCACAATTACTTTTTTTACGAAATATCTTAGTAATATATTAATACGCTCTAAAGTTTCAACAGCTAAGCCAGATAGCATTAAGAAGCTTTTAGCGCCGGCACAAGGTACTTAAGCATGCAAGTATGGATATTGATTGATGATTAGAAGCATTACACATCTAAGCTTATGGCAATAATTAAAAATACTAACCACTATTACACCGTTAGTTCCGATAGTTTATAAAGATAAAATTATATTAAATTACTACTACTTATAGAACCTGGACGCATTGGATGCGAGCAGCGCAGGACCGATCGTCGTGGAGATCTTTGGGGGAGGCCTATGTCCAACAGTGGACGTCTTCCGGGCTGCGATGATGATGATGATGATAGAACCTGGACTATGTTTAGAATAATAACAACATAAATAGCAATTAGATTCTATATTTTCTTATTGGCTGGGATTATGTGAATGACACAAGTACAATTAAATTTAAAACTTTAAAAATATTATTATTATTAAGAATGAATTACATTCTTAATAATAATTATTGTATAATAAATAACTTGTAATAATAAATATTGCGGAAGTCCATTTCACTACGTAATGGATTAATATTATTTTGTATAATTCCGCTACAATTTTAGCTAATTAAACAAAATAATATAAATCCACTAAGTAGTGATAATAATTGTGTCAAAATTTACAATAATTGAATAAGAAAATTGCATATACTGTAAAATCTAAATAAAGTCCAAATGCTCATTCATGTACTATTTGATATAAATATAAATACCTCATTTGGAATTTAAACTATGACTTGAACACTTAAATTATTGTCTATCAATTTTTATCCTTTTTTTATCAGAAGCGTTATTTGGATATTTTAATTACCTATAAGTGAAGCTTCTATTAATGAGTATTGTAATACAATTTTATACATAGTTTAGACGTTTGATACGAGTGTTTACGTATGTACGTATTATATAATAGTAGAAAGAAATGAACATATAAAGATCGTTTTATATGTAGCGTCAAAATGAATAACAAGACTGTTACTATTCAGATGTAGCCGATATAATTAATCATTAATGTGGTCTGTACTGTTATAGAAACGTCAATAATCTGTCAGTACAATAGTTTAAAATGTCTGCCTGCGAAGCATGAGATAATAACAGAGTAAATAAACATTTCAGGGTTACATCGTCAACTATGATTATAAAATAAGCCTTAGGTACAATACATTATTATAAAATAAATATGATCGAAATTTGATGTGTATAATGAGTCTTAGACATATTGTGATTAATTGATATCTGGCTAATAAAGGTTAAATATTAAAATGCTAAGTGCATATTGTTGTCAATAAATGTTTACTTTCTGTTATTATACTAATTAATACTACTTTATTGTTTCTGTACGATATAAGCGATTACATTGGCTGTATGAAATTGAATTGGACACATTTAACATTAATAAATACAACAATATCAAACATGTCTTATTTAAATGTACTTATATTAATAGTACTGTACTATAATATAATAATAGTACTATTTATAAGAGTAAGCCTAAAATCAACATTAACAGCGAGTACATCAATCACCTTTGATTTGCCGACGATATTGTTATCATGGCTGAGATCCTGGAAGACCTTAGCAAAATGCTCGAAGACCTCGGTAGAGTCTTACAAGGAGTAAGTAGGTTATAAAATGAACACAGACAAGATGAAAATCATGTCAAAAACGCCCATGTCGTACCTGCTTCTGTAAATATCAGGGATTCTACATTCGAAATTGTCGTGGCTTCCTATTTATAAAAGAAATTTCTAAATCGGTTCAGTAGATCCCGAGATTACCCAACCTTACAAACTTTACTTCTTTAGTACCGTAGCAAATATTTTATTTTACTAGTGGTGGAAGAATGATTAAAGTTCGGCCCTAATTCATTCTTAATTTAAGTTTGAACGTTATTTAGGGTCCATTACTAAAAACAAAAATATGTATGTTTAATTTGTGTAAATGTGTACTTGTCAATCACATGAAAATATATTCTTAAGTGTTAACTTTACATTTGTAAGTATACATAAATGAACTTTCTGCATGCTTTATTTATATAAAATTCTGGCTTCAAGTAGGTAGAAATATAATGACAAAAGTATATTTATTTTAGTCTCTATATGGTTATATACAACTTTATTTACATTTTAGATTTAGATAAATTTTAAATATAAATAAATTTTCTACATATATAACATTTTCTTTTTAAATAATAAAAATACTTGCTGCGTAAGTGTATATAACAGGTAATGTTACAAGTAAGAAAAAACATTTCTAAAATGACCTGTTTCATTTTAGGTAATTTTTTACTTGGATGCATGTAGTAGAGCTCACATGATTATAGTTTCTGTGAACTCAAAATATATTTAATAATATCTTATACCAATACCAATTCTTGAGCTTTTATAAATGAGACCTATTATAAATTAAAAACTATTAGTTAATAATGATTATGTGATTACACTTGGTGGTTACGCGACTGTGTAACATTCAGTACCGTATCAAATTAATAGATTTATGATGAATAGTCATATAGATTGTTATTTTATCGAAGCAACGCTGCGGAAGAAGTGGCCGTTTATTTCTTACCAAAATGAATAAGGCAAAGTTGTTGCAACATAAATATTTGTATAGAGTATCTATTTAATATTTGATTGATTGATTTTAGATGCTCCGCAGTATACTGTAATAAGTTTGTTTGCATATGGAAGTACCCATTTCTTTAATTGGGTTACGTGTTAAGTTGTAACGTTGTAACAAACCTTTCACTTGTTTCTCGATATGGTGTTAGTTTATGATTATGATAATGTATGTATTATGTATAATTATTCTCTAGATCTATCTCTAATTTACTTTTTGTGTAAATGAAATTGCAAGCTATAACCTTTCTGAAAATAATATCATGTTCAGGACACACATAAACTTATTTCAATCGTTTTTATTTACAAGCAATCCAAATAAAACAAAAAATAAGGTCAGACTGTTTTTAATCAAATTTGTGTGGCTACACATGACAAGCACACGCTTTCAAAATAGAAAAATGTTCTGAGGTCACAAAATAAAGCAGTCGACTTAAAAAACTTTATTTTAAATCGGTTCAAAAGTAGCTACTATCATAGGTACTTAGCTACTACGTGGGTTGGTGCTGAAGGGCAGTTGTTCTAATTCCTTGCCATCAGTTACAGTCAGAACTGACATTTCTCTGAAATATTATTTTTATATCTAAGGCACATTCTTCTATCGAGGCATCTGATTTATGTACAGTTCTTTACTCTTATATATGTAACTTTTAACATTATTTACCTGTTCTATATGATTTCTTGCTTATCCCTTGCCCCTATTTCCTTCCATTTCATTTTTAAAGATGTTTTTTAGAAAGTACCTATAAATAACATTTTTATTAATTTTGTTATGCACAGAAATCGTAATTGTGTCATGTGGAGATTTTAATAATTTCAAAGTAACTGTAGCGACCAGTACCCATTGGTACAGAAACTAATAAGTATCGCCACTCTATCTGTCACTTATTACGTTTAGGCAATCTGACTATGTCTATACAACATTTCTTTATGTAAGAATCTATGTTTGTAGTTTAATGGTGTCATGTCATCTCGGTGCGTTCTATAAACATTAAATGAATAAAACGCGGATAATTGGCACTTCATCTGACATAATCCATTCACATAACGAGTGTAACATCAACAATTTTCAAATACCTACGGACATACACGCAATTCGTTAATTCTATTATAATTGTACAGTTCAGGTAGTGAGAACTTCGAGTGGAAAGGCATTTCGCACAATGGCTTAGAAGATATACATATTATAATATTATATTCGTATTATACTATAGATATAAAGAGTGGATACGATTGATGATATTACGTTTATATTTAAAAAAAAGGTGAACAAAATGAGTAACATAGGATAGTTGTAGTAGTATATAATCATCACCATAACATACCAACCGTTCAATACTGTACATAGGCTTCCAATATTACAGCAATTATATATACTGTTATTATAGAATGAATAAAACATGATGGAGTAAAAATAATGTATTCAATGAGAAAGAGCATTAACTAAAAAATAATGTTTTTGGGGAATCATAATGTAAAGTATTTATAATATAGTATTGTTATTACGTATAAACGTATTTTCTTTAGCTGTCTAGAATAAATATGTAAAACATGAAAATGAAATATTTATGAAATATTTGTTTAAGAACTGATAAATTCTTTGGTACAATAACATTATGGAGACTGGGTGTACAGATATAAAAAATGTAAAATTATAATCCACGTGCATACAACGACAGAAGTATAATATTTTCTTACTTGTAATGTAAGTGTGCGATGGACCAGATGCGTCCCATCATATTACCATTCAAGAAAGTCTATTTTTGTGCGAGCTTTCAACACAATCCGCAATTTAAATAACGTTATGTACCCAATCATTTAGTATACAGTTATGAGCCATAATAACACCTCGATAAATGCTCTGAGCAGATGAAATTGTGAAAAATGTCCCATGATTAAGAGGTTTAATTCCTTAGCTGCAGGCATTGTATTTTATATGACTTTATATGAACATTATAATTTGTGTCCCCTATGATTGGGCAGTGAGGAATTAGTGTATGATATAATAGCAATCGACGAGAAGTATGGAGATGGATTAATGTGATAAATATATATTAAGCGACTAACAACAGATTTTTTATTTATTTCAATAATTTACATTGTTTTCATGTGATTGGAATCGCAAACAAGTAGGTGGTAAACCTTATGGTAAGTGCATCGACTAAATACATGATCAACACTCCATAGTGCTATTTGCTGACGTAATTACATGAAAACGAGATGCATAGACACCGCGTTATCGTGTAATGCGCGTGATAACTCTCACGCGTTGCCATTGTGGAGGACTAAGATGTTGTACATTGTAACCTGTAATTTCACAGCCTTATATCGTCCTAGCTGGTTTTCGATTTTAATAAGCGTTATTTATATCATCCTTCAATCGTAACACAGTGTACAAATAAAGGTGCTAGGCGGCTGAAATATGTACACAGAGGTGGCTTGGTAATAAATATTGGTATACCCAAAAGAATTAACTATCATATTCAATAGAGACGGACTGGTTACACTACATGTGGAGCTGAGATATGGAGTCGCACAGTCTAGAGCTGGTACCTCAAAGATAGAAAATGGAAAGGCAGGAGACGATTGCGAGGGTCAGCGTGAGGACGACGTAAATAATAGCGATTGTAGGAATAGTAGTAATAGTCCCGAATCGCCAGATCAAGAGACAATTAAAAGTTAGCCTTTACTAAATCAGGGCAAACAGATACAGTTGTCAACCTAAATTATTTATTTAAATACTCATTAAAAATTTACTGATTAAACAGCTTTATTATTATTAAACGTAACATTATGTTTTGACAAGTTTTAATTAAATGTCGTCGACACAAATTGACTCACTTGTATATGCCAGATTTCATATTTTATTGGATCTGTATTTTCAAGAATGTTCGATAGGTACTTTTATTTATAGGCATGTACTTACTTATTAAATTTGGAATTACAAGCCTAAACTTGGGCTCGTTAAGCAATATAATTAATTTCATGTAAATTTATGTTTATTATTTTAATTGTACGTGATTGACGTCCTACAGTTTATATTTGTCTCTATAAATTATAAAAGCCTTGAAAGACGTACCTAGATTATGTAGCATTGATTAATATTGAAAGGAAATGAATTTATTTGCCAAAAAATAGTTACCTGATGGTATATTTCCTGGTAATGAAAATATTATCTATAAATATTATAAACAAAATTAATATATTATACATTTATATTTTTAATAGACCTTAATTTTAACTTTGAAATAAAATAAATAATGTATACAAATATATTCTACAATTATAATTTTATTTTCATTTTGTAATTGTAAATGTTTTTATTCATGCCATTATATCAAAACTAATACTGAGTCGAAGCTCTTTTAAATAAATTTTAATAGAAAATTTTATGAACTTAGGAAATGAAAATGTAGTAAACATTAATTATGAATCCATAAATTGTAATTCTGCTAATTACACATAGTGTTCACCTGCCGTCTCGCCAACATAAGCTCATTTCATTTGTCAGGACCCTTTCGCTATGAAATGTGCTTATACCTACTATTATATATTAAGCAATTTATAAAAGGCACGCAAATTAATACTTAATTCTAAAAATAATGAGGAAAGCAGCTGGCTAGATTTATTAATAACATTTGTTGTAACGTTGCCGTCAACATCGTGTGTTAAAAAAGTAAAGTAAATCAAACTGTTTTCAGGTTTTACTTCATAATTTATATTCATATATCTTTTCGGGTTTTGATTAATGGTGCATTTGATTGTATTAGGTAACTGGTGGGGCGTTAGTAGAAGATGATAGAATGACCATGAAGTCAGTTTCTTACCCATATAATTCAACAGAAGCAAAGATGAGGGACCCCCTCCCTAGCGTAGAGGTGACTGTAACTTGGTATATTGATAGCAATGCCACCCCATAGTCACCATGACTAACTATTCCTTTCCCCTTTTATTTTGGAGGAAAAATAATATTATCAAATTTGTTACATCAACTTAAATATAAATATAATTTTCACCATTTTATTTAAATTCGTCTTTAATAAGGCGCATTATGTAACGGCTGTCTTTGTATATACTATTTGTAAATGTAAATGGCATATTTCGTCATTATCGATATGACTACTGTGTTAAATAAGCAGTTTAATTTGTAATCAATTAAAATGACAAATCTATTGCATTTAACTTATCCAAATGAATATTCAGTCAATATGAATCATTCAAGAACGTATAGTTCACATCCCGACGGCCTTATTATGTAATACACAACATATTTATGTTTTACTACTCTTGTAAACGAAGTAGATACATTTGAACCGTATTGCCTTGTAATAGAGTTATTTACAGAGTGTTTTGTATATCTAAGGCTGTATACAATGATGCCCTGTTTTAGTATGCGCGTGCACATACATTCAGCATCATTTATCATCATAAATGCCGGCCGTTTGCCGTTATATCATAGTTATGTTCCGGTGAATATTTTGGTATGGAAACCAAATAACTAGGTTTATTTAATGAACGTTGACGCTCAAGAAATTGACAATGAATAACTGGTTAGGTACTGTAAAGGATACGCTGACGATTTAAATTTATATCACACAAATTTCCAGAAAGATAATCCCACTTGTAGGTTATGTGTATATATATAAAATTTGAGAGCTTATAATTGTAATTTTATATGAAATTAAGTGACTATATGGTCTTAGATATTATATAAAAAAGACATACAATAAATAAATATACTGGTGAAAATATAGCAAGTGCTAATATAAAAAGTGATAGGTATAATTTTATCATAATTTAGTACACAGAAATGTATCGAAATCATGGTGTAATTATTATTATCATGCTAGTATTATAAAGATCTGATAGTATCTGCATGCTAAAACATTGCTGATGATGACGTTGTTTTATTGTATTGTAGATCTTATGTATTTTTTTAAATACTCAACTCAATAACAAAACTAATAACAAAATTAATCATAAATTAAAAATTTGTAAAACAAAATATTACTAGTGTTACTAATATTATAAGTTACTACGAAAGTTAGTATCGATAGATGTTTGTTACTCTTTTACGTGAAAACTACTGAACGCATTTTGATGAAACTTTACAGTACTATAGCATAGACATCTCAATAAGACATAGGCTATGATTTAAAAATATATTATGTAAATTGGGTGAAATATAATGATCAAGTAAGTATGATGCAGACGATGTTGCGCGAATAAGCTAGTAAAAGGTATGTTCTATTATTTATTTGAAATGGTAAACAAACTGACAGCCCATCTGATGGTTAATGGTAATTGATACCATATAAACCAAGCTATGCAATACCTGATGGTTACCATTTATGACTAGGGTGGTCGTCAGCTGATTTACCAAAACAGTTACAGTACATAAAAAACTATTATTCTACTACTAGTATTTATTCTGTAGATTTTTCATTGTTTTTTAGGAACCATTTAGCAAATGTTTGAATTCTACATTCACGCAGATATTGCTGTATGGGATATGTAAACCCATTAGACTGAGATAACCATAACTTATTTTTGTTTACATTGCTTTTAACGTCCACAGGTAGAGACTGAATGGGGCAGTGTGCCGTCAGAACCCGTTTTGTTAACTTAACAAATTGACTTAAGTTGACCTCTGATTGTTGGTCCATTCATAAAGAAATAGGTATTTGATTTAACCATTTGTGTGGTTTATTATATCTATGGATATATAATATTGTAGATTTTACAATTTTCGGAAAATAAATAATTTAACTGCTTTATTGTGTAGAGTACTGTAGAGGATCACGTCTCGTGACAAAATGATCCGTATTGCTATTTATATGTAAAAGAGACCATCTCTTTCTCTGGACGTCAATTGTTTTATCAACATTTTTTCCTATGACGGTATATTCTGTATATCTATATGCTAAACTGGACGCAGCTTAGTATATAGGATAAAGAGAAACTCAACTGAATTTCCTACCTAATAAAAACTACCTAACCTAAATAAAAAAAAATCAGTAACACTAAATCTGGTGGTAATAATTTATCTAGATTTTCATATATATTTAAATTATTGTTTTCTACCGACTTCAAAAGAAGAAAAGATTCTAAATTCGACTGTATTATTATCTGTTATTTGTTATTTGCAAATGGTGCTCCTTATGAGATTTCAGATTTCATATAAACATTAAAGTTATCCTTCCTAAAGCGATGTCGTATTTTTCAGGGTTTGAATACGGTATCATTGAAAATCGATAGATAAATTAAGACTTTGTGAGTCTTGGATAGTGAATGGTCTCAAAATCTAGTCGATGTAGTGGAGCAAGTGCAGGCAGTTATCCTTGTCCGGACATTTCACATGCGCCTGCGCAGTGCGACACTGACACTTACAGTTGATTATGTACTTTTGCAATTAACACAAGGATTATTAAAATACTATTATAAAATTACTATTATGAAATTAACTATTTCATAATAGTAATTTAAATTGTTATTATTAAATTATAATAAGCATAATAATAAGATATAATGGAACATGTTTAATAGGACCGTAATAATTTGGGTTTCGCTCTTATATTTTTGATTTCTTATTATTTAAATTGATAATAACCACTAAGGGTTTTACTTATAGTAGAAAATTTATCTTAATGTTAATTATATATACAAATGTAAACATTGTATATTACTGTTCTTTTAGTAGAATCGTTAGGCAGAACTTGTATACAGCGTGTGTTGGGTTAAGAGTAGAAGTAAATAGAACTCGGTTCTCTCTGCCTACCTCGTTAGAGATCTGGCATGAAGATAAAGTAAGTTCCAATGATATTAAAAATAAGTACAATGTTGACAGCGCGTATATAATACGCGTATCTTTTAACATGCTAAACACAATATCCCTGCAGTCCAATTGAAGTTACTCCTTTTTGAAGTTGGTAGGTGCATACCAGTAAATAAATAATCACTACGCGGATATGTTTTTTTGTAGTCAAATACATGATGTGGCGTGTAAATGTTTTGACGGTGCTGTCTATCATAGAAACGATCAAAGTATGGAGCCGTTACTTTGATCTGATCTTGCGGGCCCGTGCCGCCGTCTTAAGATTACACAATATTGCTATCTATCATAATATATGTATTTCTATATGCATACGTGAAGTGAAAACCGTTTTTTACGAATTACGCGTAAAAAGCTTTAACTCCTTCCATATTCCTCAGTAGGTACGTGTAATCCGCAATTTTTAAGCAATTTGTTTCAGTTATTTTTAATTGATTATAATTTATTTATTTATTTCCGGCAACTTAATACTATTGTACAGTAATATTGGCCCATATTACCTTAAGGATTAACATATATAGAAAATAATAAAATATTAAAGTAGACTTTATGGTCACCACAATCACTATGGCAATCTGCCACCTTAGCGGTGGTACACAACTTTCTTCGGCTTGTATTTTTCCTTCATGAAGGTAGATAGCATGATTGCGGGGACCCGGGCCACATATTGATAATGGTAAGGTGCACCCGCCTGCAATAACGGTTTAGGCTGGTGGGTCATCAGTGGGAATGATAAGTTGAGCATGAGGCCAGGCCAGGCCAGTTAGCCCATTAAACTCAAACTCAAAATCATAAATAAATGATTTTGATTTTCGGTTTGAATTGTAATTATAAACGCGAAAGTGTGTGAGTATGGATGAATAAATGGATGGATGGATGTTTGTTATTCTTTCACGCTAGTTACAAATAATTTAATAATTGTTGATTATTAATATGTAGTACATTTATGTAGAGATACATTTAAAATCAAATATCAATAATTCCAATACGCCATCTAATATCTATTAGATTAAATTGTGTTCATAGTCGATTACAGTCCCGTAATAGGGCAAACGGAATTCATTTGCCATAAACTATTTATAGCGAATCTGAAAGCGGACAAAGTTGCCATGCTCGTTATCCATTCAATGATCAATTTATGTTGTTATGGTGTGATTTAGAATACTATTTACAGTGTTACCATAGAATTTAATTTATGTTAATTGTAATGTACTGTTATAATAAAATGTACTTATTTGTTTTTAGATCAACTTCGTTCCATTGTACTTTTTGTATTTTGAGAATCATTATTGCACGAAGATAGATAGACAGAATTTTTATTGACGTAAAATGATAGCATCAAGATTATTAGCTACCAGGCTACCAGACTTTTACAGGATATTCTCCGGTGTTCGTAAAGAATGTATGTGAACTTCCAAAACAAGTCTAAGACTAAATAAGTAAGGTAAATTTTTAAAAGAATAAACAATATGTATTTGATCACATGAAAACATATATCTATGTATGTAATTAATTTTATTATCGTTATTTAAATGAGGATTTAGGTGTTATTATAGTTTTTATTCCACGCTGGATTTACGAGTTTTACTTGCTATTGCGTTGTATTAGTATATGTTTAATTTCTTGAATTTTTATGACACATTGGAATAAAAAGGGGGTTGCCCCCCTTTGAAGTCCATCCATTGAAGTCTTATTTTGTAACAGTAAGAATGTACATATATTCCAGTTGTGTTAAAAATATCAAATATTAAAACTATTAATAATAATAATAATAAACCTGGATTATATACACAGTGTCATCTAGTCCTCAAGCTAAGCAGAGCTTGTGCTGTGGGTTTTTAATTGTAGTGGGTGTAATTTATCACTAAATAATTGATACAGATATATAAATATAATTTACATATTTTTTGTAAGTTATGTAGTTAACATAATATATATAGAAATCACCCAGACTGATACAAGTAATCATATATGGTTATATATGGTTACTTGTATACCCATACACTAGTCTAGGTGTACTGTAGTGCCTGGACTGGTGCGTCGTCAACTTATTTGATATTCCAGTTACGTAAAAAAAAGAAAAAAATTGTCACATACGTCGTCAAACACGAAAACATAGTAAGTTTATTAAATTCCCGTACAACGTTATAATAATATTAGATTTATTTAGACTTCAGACGTTTTTATGAATAAGGGGTTAGGTATTTTTAAGGATTATAATGAAATGATGCACCCACCTGCGCTAACGGTTTACGCTGGCAGGGCACCTGTGGAGGATGATAAAATGAACATGAAGTCAGGTCAGTCAGCCTATCTTAACAAATGGCAATTTACCACGATGATTTCTAGTGGGATCTGCGTAGAGGTCAACCTAATATCGTACATTGCTAGCAATGGGTTTATTAGCCCACATTACTAACAATCCCCTTCTCCCCCAGGGGGTAGGTTTATAAAGTTGCTGTAAAGATAACGCTTGACGAAAATAGCTCATTTGCTTGTTGATGTTTTATATCTGGCTGTTGGTCTATGATCAGTTGACAAAGGTCAGCGCAATGCGGTCACGACTTGAACTGCGGCCGATAGTCTCGCCTCATGGGAACAGGACCTACATCACCTTACTATGGGTTCGCATAGTTGCTTAGAAATAATGTTTAATACTAACTAGCTGACCCGCGCAACTTTGTCTGCATCATACTTACTTATTACTGAATAGGTTTTGATGAAACTTTACAGTAATATAGCTTATATGTCAGACTGTATTATTCTGTTTAGTATAAATTCTAGTTAGCATAAAATTTAAAGTAATTTTTGCGTGAAAGAATAACAATTAACCATTCATCCATACTCACAAACTTTCGAGTTTAATTTTAGTAAGATATATTATACCATTTTAAATTTGACGCGGTCATTATTTATATGTATTATACAATTAGGAAAAAATCACGGTATCTTACCATGTTATATTTATTTTTATTATTTACCAATATGTTATGCAATGTTTCAACCGCCAAGATCGTCAATTGAAGAGCAACGGGTATTTTTAAGTTGTTTTTAAATAAATAGTTACCGAATGCCGAAAAATAACAACAACAACAAATTTTGTTTTTATTATGTAAAAATAATTTATATTATTTCGTATGTACGTTAGGTTATAAGCTATTTATAATATGGTTTGTACATTAGTAGCCTGAAAAAATTACCAAATAATCGAGTCGAGAAACCGATAGTTGGGCTCAAGCGCTTTGTGTTTGCAGTCATAAGGCGCGGCGCCCGGTCGCCTGCCACTCAAGATATCGACCTTACTAATGCACTTAGATTGCAGCTTTGAATTATGACGTATACTCGATATTGTTTCCACAACGCTGAGAAACCGAGCGAAAGTCTACTTCAGCATTGTTTTCTGTCGTCCACAGCTTGACGGGTTTATCGCAGCCTTGTTTCCTAGTGAAACGATGAGATGTGAAGTCATAATGATTGTTTAGAGTATATCGCCAGTCGGCAGGGCTGTCATTATGTCCATTACTAGTTTTTGCATGCGATTTCAAAAGTCCTTCTCTATATTTAATTTGCATGCTTCTGGATTGTGAGATCAACATTTTTTTTTCTGAATCATGTAAAAATCAATCTTACTAATATTATAAACGCGAAAGTTTGTGAGTATGGATGGATAGACGGATGTTAGTTATTCTTTCACGCAAAAATTTCTAAATGGATTTTGATGAAATTTTACAGAAATATAGCTTATACATTAGAATAACGGATTTATGCGGGTGTTTTAATAGATTAGTGTTTTATAAAATTTACACTCTATTTGTCCTGATATTATAAACAGCGTGTCAGTGAGTTTACAGAATAACATCTCACTTCTAGTTCATTACTTCGGGTTCGTCGGTCGATTATCGTATTTGAATTCTCTTCGATTTATTTTCTAGCTATAGCCATTCATTTTCGTAATATGTCAACTGGAACAGAAGAGTATTTTGACGGGTAACCAAAGGTCTCTGACTCTGCTTACAAGACCTACACAAGACTCTAAATTAGGGACAATTTCCAAATACTAGCGGGGTATGCCTAGGATCGCTTGTAGATCACCACGTGTGTAGAGAGATCAGAGCTCTTTTTGGCAGAATTTCTTTAATCACTATAATTCAAAATATATACAGGCTGTTTAGAACGACAGCCCTGGTCAATTAAGCAGTGCTATCGTGAGTTAGAAGGCACCATTCACTATGGAAGCAAATTACAACCAGGTTACGTTACTGTCCCCTACATAAATACTTCAAGATATTTACATTTTCCATTCGCGATCGCCCTAACTTCTAACGCTTGTGTAACACGATCTGTGTACAATACTGGGCAGCTATAACCTCATTATTAACGATTGGAAGAAATATAAATTAACACCATTACTGTTATTACCTACTCGTTATAAATATATAATTTAAGCGTTAATAATTGTTTTATGAAATGTTACGTTAGCGCTTAGACTGGTAATAGATGGTTATTTTAAAGCGGAACTTTAGTTTTCACTATCATTAGGTGTGAATATTAGTAATTTTAATATATTAAAATTATATTGAGAACAAGCATTTATATCTATGTCGTTCGTACTACTTTTAAACTATCAAATTTTTCTTTTTATATTGGCATGACTTTTTGTCGTATAGAATCAATATTAGGCAAAAACAGAGAGAAATAGTTAATTATTTTCCAAATAATTCATACCTCAAGTATGACGTCTATAATTTATGCTTTTAATCATATAGTTTTTTCAGAAGATCACGAATTATATTTTATAATGAAAATGAAAATGAAAAAATGTTATTTCTTTAAAAACAATACGGTTATAATAACGTAGTGTTGACTAATATAATGGTCAGTTCTTTTACAATGAAATTCTCAATTTTAGTATCGTGAACACATCTATCCAGTGAAGTGGGTCTATTGATTTGATATAGATGTATAATAGAATAAAATCAAATGACAGGCAAATGTAAATATTTCATGTTTGCACAATAAGGAACTCGGTGTCTAATTGCTTTGGAAGATAACCTCAAGGCAATTAGTTTAAACTTACACCGCGTGGGACACACAGATCAATCCAATGGCGAACATGAATAAGCAATTGGCCTAATAATAAGAATCTTGTTTTATGATATGCTGTTTTAAATTTGACGCGGTCATTATTTATACGTATAATTAGTAAAAATCACTGGATCTTACCACGTTTTATTTTTATTGAGTTCCCGGTTTTTCGGCAGTGTTTCACCCGCCTTGATCACGGGTAAACTGTCTCTGATTATAATGATGTTCATGATCTTTTATGGGTCATATATTAGAATTGTTTTTTTTGGTAATGTTCAAATTTATAAATCTTATGTCTTTTATTAAGATATTTATTGACTGGTGCTAAAAAAGTATGTAACTTTTAGAAGAGGTACTTAATAACTTTAGCGCTTATGTGTAAATGCTAATTAACTGGCTAAGGGTAGATAAAATACATTTAATGTTATCAAATATGTATAATATTATCAATTAAAAAAATGAATATTAGTCTAGTGCTCGGTGTTATATTGTTATATCAAATTCCGTTACTGGATGGATGGAAATTGGGTTTAAGTTTTATTAAGTAGCTAAGAATTCACACAATTTAAACAACCAACCTCATTTAAATGGAAAAGTGAATTGAAATGTATATACCAAATATTTAATAATAAACTGTATTAATAGCAATCAGTTTTTGGAAAATAAATTTTAATGCTTTTACATTATAGTCGATTTTATAATGATTATTTATTTATGAGTTAATGCAGATTATTATGAAATGTGCGATGTATAGCTTTCCGAACTCTACGGCAATGTGTATTGTTGTGCTTTCAGCAATTAACACGCGAACCCGATTGCTTGAGAACGAACGAGCGATTGTTTAGTAACGAGCCACCTTTGGGCATGTTATCGTCCATAGACACAAGTTACACAATGTTCGGTGGAGTTCGTCCCCGTGTGTATGTCGTAAGTTAATTAGCAGAACGATAATTGTTTACAGAAATTGCATTTATTTATGTACTTTTGTAATTTGCATATTCTAAGTGTCAATTGTATATCTGTAGTATTAGACACGCTTTTTTTAATTCATATCCGGTTGTAATATATCAATGTAATGCGTTTCGGTGAGATACGGCAGTGATAGGATAAGAGGTATGACATGCTCGTACTATTCTTCTGAAATGGTAACGCATGAGTGGTATAATGGCTTGTTGGAAAGTTTAAGACGATAATTAATATAGACAATGAAAATTGACAAACAGATACGACATATATGAGGGACTGATATGATATAAAAATATTTTACGGCCTCGGTGGTCTCGCTGTTTCGCACACCTTATTTCCGATGGTCGCGGTTTCGATATCTCGCACAGAATTGAAATATTTCTATTTTTGAGTATTTTCTATGTACAGAATGTATTAGAAAAAATTGATTTTTGTATTTGTATCTGTTGTCATAATGTCACCCATAACACAAACTCTTCTTTGCTAGATCTTAAATAGCATTGTGTGAATAGACGATGTCTGACTTGAAGTATTATGAGCGTCACATGATAAGGTAATGTCAGTAGTGCTTTCATGTATGTAGGCGTCGGTTACCTACTTGGGTCGTCAGCTTGGTTACCATTCCAATTATATAAATAGCTACTGACTGCAGATGTACATGTGTTAGATGGCTATACTGTATGTTTGTACTGGCTTTCTTTCAATGTAAAATGTCTTATTTTTTTAAATAATACATTTTATACACACACAAACTTGAATTACAATTCAATGTAAAAACAGCCCTATTATAATTGTCTTAGAAGAAGATGTAATTTCTATATAGTGTATCAGTACCGACTACCCTAAAACAGTAATCTAATAGGTAAAGCCCCTGCGATATAAGCTACGCTTACTGCAGGGATGGTTGTGTGTATACACTTTGTTTAATTGTCATACTGTTTTGTTAAGATCTATATTTACAAATTTTATGTCTCATGAAAATCTCTGTTTTTGGAATAACAAAATAAAGTCTGTAATAACAATTATTTATATCTCTGCGAAGGGAAGTTTTAGTAATGTGGATTAGTAACGTCATGTTAGGTTGACCTCCACGGGATTCCACTGGAAACAATCGTAATAAAATCGTGGTGAATTTTTCACATTGGACTAAATGACCCTTCCTTGTCTAATCTTAACATACCCCACTGGTACCCCGCTAGCGTAAAGCAGAAGCGGGTGCAATATAGATGCATATAATTGTCGACAGATGGCGCTAGTTGTCCATTCTGGTTATAATGACTTAATGTTAGGGTCGCATGTCGACTTCAGTGTAAAGTGAAGTTTATTTATGTCTCCATTACGGTAACCATAAATACCAGGCTATCAGCAGGTAAATGTTAATCGTGCGAAATAAGGAGAAGGGAGCGTGCGAATATTGGAACATTTTGTAATCATTTGAGAATAGGGACCCGAAGTACCTTCGTACTGTAATGAGGATGTTAATCGCTTAATAAACTTGGGTGTGTTAATGCCTGTATTCTATTATTTAATAATATATTTTATTTAATAACATAATATATTATCCACCATGTATACAATTTTGTATGCAAAACAATAAATAAATGAATAATAGTATTACTAATTAAATAAATTTAATAAATTACGATTCAATTTATTTTACATTATTAACGAATTAAACAAAATTACTTATACTACGAGATTATTAATTGGCATAAGATAATTCAATATGATCAGTAACATGTAAAATTATACCGTAAATCATCTTGATATAAAGAAAAATCTTTGTGTTTTTACATAGAAATTATATTTAAATAGAATTAAAATACGATTATAAAAATAATATCTAAGTATTTATATCAGTTGTCTAGTACCCATAACACAAGCTCTGTTTACCTTGCAACACATGCAACGTTACGTCAAATTAAATTATAGTTTTGGATTACCAGATATAAAATTTTACTTAAAATATAATACAATTTTATTGATTCGTTTCACACAATAATATAAAAAATACAAGCAATAATTTACACATTAAAACCACAACTCAGCGTAATGCTGGAAGCATAGTTTCCAGCGCTAATATCGGACCATTAACGGACATCTTACGTTATTTAATTACACGATGTAGTATCACGTGGCACTCTTTACGGGAATCCACTTATTATATATTTTTATATTTTGAACTGCATTTTAGACATGCTGTAAGGTGAAATTTTGTGTCTGAACTAGTGTAGACTATACTAGAACTCTAGATATAAAATGTTTTTATAATTATGCACTGTTTCACTGTCAAGATTAATGTACTAGGCTTGAAGTGTCGGCTATATACCGTCTCTACACTTTATAGTGGAAAGTTAGCAAAGATATAAGTTATACGACGCTTTTTAAGATGATATATTTGTTAGAATTTGTAATTTATGCAGATTTAGCCCTTAGCGAACACAGTATGAAGACACAATATAATAAAACGAAATAAACAACAATATTATTAAAATAAAGAATATGTTTATTTCATTATTAACTTATGCTATTTTGATAACGTGGATGATAATATAAATAGGAAATAATGTTTATTATTATTAATATTAGAAAAAATATATGATTTTATTGATTATTAAATTCATAAAACAAACAATGTTACCTTTAAAATATTAACGGTAGTAGCTTGCTGTAAAAAAATATAAACTTGATTACGTTTTAACAAACGATCTCTCAACTCAGCAGCATTGAGGCAAACCGTAATTACCAATTTAAATAAACATAAATACAAATCACATCGTTATAAATTTATAGTAAATTAACTTCATTATTAATGATGATCACGTTCAAGTCGAGTACACTCAATACCTTTTAAATACAACACCTCTCCGGGATCAGGACCGGCCAGACGTATCGAACAAAAAGCCAATTTCATAAAACTATGCACCGGACTGCAGGCCCATAACAATAAATGAGCAAAGCTCCAGAACCTGATATCAAGCCCAGATACATCGAACGCTTGCAATGTTAGTGCAATCGATATGTTTGATTTTCATCGCAAACTCGTCGCAGCTTATGAAAGAAAATCTCGTAATCAGACGGTAGTGGAAACTGTATTCGAAACCGGAACGAGTCGCATTAGTGTTGTGGTAGAAGAATCTGCAAGTCGAGCACACACAGGCACAACGGTGTGACGACGAAGAGGCTTCGACTGCACACAAGTCAAAAATATACGGCTCGTACCAGTCTGCAGCTAGCTGCCGGTCGTGACGCGTGTACTGCGCGGCGCCGCGACGTCTAACGCCGACATCGCGAAAAAAGTTTACACACGAAACTTTCTTTAAAGACTTTCCTTTCAACCCAAACATTGTTGAAGTGGAACTGTCTGCTTTTTCCCTCGAAAAACGTAAATGTGACCTTTCCTAAAACCGGAATTCGGTATCGTCCAGAACGGGTTTAGACTTGGACCCCGCCGTGGCAGGACTTTCGTGAAGTGCTAACTTGATTTTCAGAGTGGTGTGTTCAGTGTGAGTGACTGGATATTCGCTGCCTGCCCTTTATCGGTAAAAGGAAGAGGACTGGACTTTCTGTCAGTTCCTAAGGTGGGCTCCGGAGAAACAGTGCTTTTAAAAATATCAGTAAGTATAAAAAATGAATAATAATGAATACATTACGTGCAAGCATAATATGAAAATTGAATGGAAAAAATATAAGTATTGAAGAAGTAATAAATAAGAGATACCACGGATGAATATGCAACCGAAGAAAATTTAATACTTAGTCACGGCTGCGGTTATTCATTTTAGATACGGATGGTTGAATGTTTAAACAATCCTTGCCCTTGCCATTGCAAAAAGTGAACCAATATTTCAAATAAACGACTAAATTCAATGCATAACTGCAAAAAATATGTCGGTCACTTAGTAAACAATAGCTTAGTCTATTTAGAGTAATCAGCAAAATATATTTGTGTATATTTGTAATAACTTGAAGTTAATATGTACTTATAATTTAATGATTGCAAATGTAAAATATTTACCACACATCGATTCGTTAAAGAAAGATTGGCTACGATGTTACATTATATTATGCATATATTTTTAATAAACTTGAAAAATAATTTAGAGTATATCTGTATCCATTGAAATTGCATTTTAATTGATAAGTAAAGTGAAATTTAAAAGAAACATGATTTCCAAAAGTTAATATCGGTCACCTTTTAGGTCGTGTCTCGGATCAATCGAAAGTGCCATGTGTACACTCGAATCTATTTCCAACAGAACAGATGTGCAAAAACCGAACCAAAAAACGACTATTGAGCGCTTTGTGTTAGAAAAAAACATTGCGCCGCTAACTTTATTATTTTTTACTTCGAAGCCAAATTCGCTCTCGACACCGAGCGTAAGTAATGTGGTTTTCTTCTATTTTTGTTTGCAGAGAAATTATTGTTAACACTCACTGAGCCACAAAGGCTTTGAACTTTGCTTGATCTAGTAGACCCCAGTGAGCCTCTTTCAACTTTTTTTTGTTTCGCCCTCGATCGGCAGTCCAATCCAATACTTTAAACGTATCAGAATTAAGATCGTTTATGATTTCATTTCATAACTGTAATTGGTATTGTTCTTAAATGAAGTAATGTTTCAACTACATAAGGTGTAGGCATTTCACTTTGTTCTGCTGAATTGAATTGGGTTGGAGTATTCAATTAACTCATATTACTTAATTATCTGTCTGTTTTTATTTTTATTTCATAACAAACTTAAATGGCTGGTGAGTAGCTTCGTATTTTATCAATAGAGTTTGAATTACTTGCAATGGATAGAATGTTAGCTCGATGCAGTCGTGCGTCTCCGTTTATTGAATTAGAGAGGTACAAAAACCGACTTAGATAGGCCGGCTTAGTAAACAACTTGAGTAACGTTCGTAGCTGACACCGTCTGAAAAAGCAAGCAAAAGAACACCTCCTTTGAATGTCAGAAATTTTTTAACATTTTATATTTGTTTTCAATATACATTTTAAAAAATACAAATGAAATAAACCACTAAAGATTTATTTAGAATTAAAACAGTTCATTCTACTTTTTTTTCTTATATGTTATAGGTTATATAAATAAATTCCCATAGTAATAATTAATAATCGACAAAAATTTGATACACCCTGCTCATGTACGAATAGAGTAGGTACTTAAACTAATACTGCATTAGGCGATCGTTCTAATGCGTCGCTAATACAAACTATTGTTAATCCAGATCAAATAAATTAGAATTAATGATTAGACTACAAAAGATAGAGAAAGATAGTTGAATTGAAATATGGTGAATTTATTAATTCGCTTAAGATTGTTTTTATAATAAATATACTTTATGAAATACTATATGTAATAGAAAATGTAGATGAATTTTATAATAATTCCTTTTTTTAAATAAATACTACTGTTTTACACATTTCTATGTTGACCGTGATATAAAACGAAAGGATTATTTAAATCACCTAACAAACCAGAATTGAAGACAAAAATATAAGTCTACCATATATGGGTATTACAGGAAAAGATCTTAAGATGACAATAAAATATTTTTAAGAGGTAGCAAACAAGATGGTTTCAAGATATATTTCAAAATTAACACTTCCTGAAAATAATTCTGAATATTTGTTTTTTTTTTAAATATTAAAATAGTAGTGCACAAGAATCAGTAAATGTAAAGAAATAAAGATGTTATTGATAAAAATTACCGGAATACATCTAAGTGACGTGCAGATTTCCTATTTGAAAGATTGATTTACATATTCATGTAAATTGTGTAAACGATGTAACGTTTACTGTTTAAGTAACCAAAATATATTTGAAGGTCAAGTTATATTACTGGACATAATAGAGTTGTATAAACTGCTCTAACGATTCAATATCCGTATTTTATACTTATATACCTATAAAGTTCTTGTTTATTATGTAGTTTCCATTTCGCTTTATCATTTGATAGCCGCATTATCTCGTTCTATGTCACAGTATGTAATCTAACGTATTTACTAGTTATTTGCTTATCTCACTACATATATTCACTTTTCTGGACTCTCAGTTAATTTCTGCTGTTATTTTCTCAGATATAACTTATCATATCCCATACATCCAAATCCATAAAATTTTACAGAATATGTTCTTATTAATAATATTTAAAGGTTGTATGCACTTACGAGAGATTTTATTTAAATTTTAAATTGTGATGACATAATAAAATTCCACAAAGAAGTTATAGCACATACCAGTGAATAATATTATTTAATGCTGCCATGAAAAAGGAAAAAGAAAAGAATATGCAAGGATAAAAGGCATTCGGCAGGAAGTTATCCCTTAGTGAGTCGGTATTTAATATAAGCGTCTTATATACATAATATATCTATATAAAATTCTCCTGTTATAATCTTTGTTTTCATACTCCTCCGAAACGAAAAATTCCTCCGAAAAATTTTATATGCATAGGTCTAAGAATCGGCTACTATCTATTTTTCATAGCTCTAAGTGATAAGAGTTGACCACCGATAACATTTTTCTTTATTTTTTAAACGAATTTTTATTTTTTTTAATGTGGCACTAAAAATACATAGAACCTAAAATTTTTAATACCGATTATAATTTATGGCAACACAATGTTTGCGGGGTCAGCTAGCATATTACTATAGTATATATACTATACTACTATATATACTATACTACTATATATACTATACTATATAGTATATATTACTGATCGAGGTGTTCGCCACTCGTTTTAGCCAACATTCTGAGAGAAAATTTTTAAGATCTATTGTTGTATAACAGTTCATAACAGTAGAGTAACTCTCACTTGAAATGATTACTAAACACACACATAACGTTCAGAGTGTAAGTCTATACAGTTAATTTGGTCACGTCATCATGATAATGACATTATGGCATATCAAAATTATGCATCATAGAATGGTATTCCATCGTTAATGCTTCGGCCTTGATGGTCAAGCGGTTTAGCATACAGCTTCACTCCCGATGGTCGCGGGTTCGATTTTTCGCACAATATTTGTATTCGTGAGTACGACTGTTTGTATCGGTCTGGGTGTTTTCTATGTATATTATGTATGTATTTACAAAAATAATACTAGACAACTGATATAAATATCTAAGTATTTGTATCAGTTGTTTAATACCCATAACACGAGCTCTCTTACCGTGATTAGATGACGCTGTGTTAATTGTCCAGATTAATTTATTATTAATGCCGGGCAGAATTTTATATCTACATGTACTAATTAATATTATAAAAAGGAAAAATTTGCTAGTTTGGATTTTCGAAATAATCTCTGGTACTAACATCCGATTTTAAAAATTATTCAAGTGTTGGATATTCTCTATATTTATATATTCTATCTATTTATTTAGGAAGATTGTAGATTATATAACATTACACTACGATAAATAAGAGCAGAGCTGCATTGAAAAATATTTTTCATTTGGCAACATTGCCAAAACGAGGAAAACGTTTCGCAGACAATGTTGTGTGGGTCAGCTATTATTCCATAGTAGTAAAAAGAATAATAGACTTCGTCAATTCACACAGCGCCATCTAGTCCCAAGCTGAACAGAGCTTGTGTTATAGGTACTAGACAACATACATAATATACATAGAAAACACCCAGACCAATACAACCATACTCATGCATACAAATGTATGCACTGTGCGAAGAATCGAACCAGCGACCATCAGAAATAATGCTATGTGCTAACCCGCTAAACCACATAAAATACTTAAACACTAATAATATTAACTTGTACAGATATATTCCATTTCAGCACGACAGTAGGCGGCTGTTTGTCATGCATATACAACGTTTGCTTTATTTTTAGTAATACTCTTGATTTCACGCGATTATCTGACTTCCTATCGCTGATTTTATGTCAATCCGACATGATTACTACGTGTGATGTAATCTAAATCATGTGTCAGGTTAATGTCATGTTTTTAATATCGAGATCTATTGATAAATTAACGTGATCGTTTGCTCTTCTGATGATGATAATAATTGCTTTCTTGAAATATGATAGCGTAGCGGTTTTGTATTGATTGCCGCATGCATTCCTATGTCAAGTGCGGATATTATAACTACTATATGGTAATTTTTAGTAGCTATGACGTGGTTCAGTGGATTGAGTAGTCATGCTCACTAAAATACCAGGCGTGTGTCGACGCGATAGGCCTGGTCATTGTTGATTGTTAGATAGTACGGGATAGGTATGATGAACGAGTGGTGCTTATAGGGACTGGTCTGCCCTAATCATTACGACTGACGTGATCCTGTTGTGTATTTAATATTTGACCCTAATAAATTAGTGGTACTTGGTAGTTTGTATTTAGATGTTTCCACTTAAAAATGGAAAGTTATAACGATCATTTAAAAGAGCAACACTCGAGTTTCTTGCTCATTCTTCTTGTGATGAGACAGCTTTCCGAATGAGCGGTAGATAAAAATGAGGATAACTATGACTATTCAAAAGTGCTTAAATTAAGTTTGTTTGAATAAATGATTTTCTATTCTATTCTATTTTATTCTATTCTTCGTGAAATTTCACAGTTTGTTTCAAAGTTGTTGTATTCGATTTCGTAGTATTAGTAATAGCAATACTAACATCATATTATTGCGTATTCACTATGCTAACAGTTATAATTAAGGGGTCACGGACATGGGAATATACAACAATGCATATGCGAAAACATATTATAGAATATCTTGTAACCGTTACTTTAATTAAAAGCACGACTATCTATAGTTTAATAGTATCTAGAGCCTCGGTGGTATAGTGGTTTAGTACATCGCCTAACTTCCAATAGTCGAGAGTTCAATTCCTCAAACGACAACATTTGTCATGGGGTATTATTATTACCTATTATTTCTATCGACTATGCAACTGACCGTTTAATACTGATTTTTTTATATATATATATATATGTCTGTTTAATTTGATTCGTAGTTTTTTACTTTCTTATTTTTAAAATGCACTTAAAAATGCCTTAAGGTGTTAAATCGCCATGTGCACCTATATTTAGATTCTATGTGTGCCCGTAGTTTTGTCTGCATGAAATTTATAGTGTTATTCCTAATACTACTGTAAAGTTCAGCAGTTTTTGCGTGAAAGTGTAACAAACATCTATCCATCCATACTCACAAAGTAGTAATAGTAGCATTAGTAAGATTTTGTGCATTAAACTTTTAATAAATTAAACTGTCTTTGAATATTGCTGAATCAATTTGTATGATGCAACATCTGACAAGTTGTTCAAAGGCTTAACATAACATTAGCATCATGATATTTAATTAAAATGTGCCACACGCGAGTGGATCAAATATTAGTCGACCTTGTGATTATAATGTACCTGTAAGATCATTATATACATGTTGAGAAACGTATGTCAACTCTATTGGTACTTATTACATTGTCACTGAGATCATGCGTCCTCAAATTATTAGCTATACCTTCACACATACATAGATGTCAGCCTTCAAATTCGATTTTTATTTATTGTAACACCTTGACTCCATAATGCTATCGTGATGGGACTGCTCATTAAAGTCATAAATATCTGTCAATATATAATAATATACCTATAATGCAAATCGCACATTTTTATATACACAATGACTATAATTATTACACCTGTGATACTAACCTTCAGTAGCAGACCAAAGCAAATATGCATTAAGCTGAAACTGAGGTTAATATTATTGAAATTGAAAGACCTTTTAAAAGGAGATTCAACGAGAAAGAATAATGTGCAGATAATAGCGTATTTTGAGTGTGGCATAAATTATATTCATTACTATTAGACGTTACTAAGCATTTACGAGTATGTCTGTATTCAACTTGTGTGGCCTTCGTTACTTCGCCTGTGGTTCCAATTTGAATAGCTAGTAAATATTGACCGACGGACAAACAACATCTGTTTACAGTCTATTCAAGGGGATTGAGAACGAGTGTATGTTATAAGATTTTGAAAAATTATGTCGAGGCCTTTATTGTTCAACCATTGATGTGATTTGATTGATGGTTGCTTATAGGATTGAATGAATATAAAATCGAGTAATTAGGTTAAGTGTAAAATTATTTAGTATTATATTATTTCTTGTTTTATTCTCTAATTTATTTTAAAATATATTCTATCCGGTTAATCTGCATAATGATGTAGGGCCCTACAGGTATCACGCATTTCCGTCGGGCGCAATTTTGTTGTCAATAATATTTGGTTTTGCTAAGAATATGTAATTGGAATATATTTTGTTTTATCATAATATCCTAATAATTTTATAAATGCGAAAGATTGTGAGTATGGATGTTTATTACTCTTTCACGCAAAAACTACTGGATGGATTTTGATGAAACTTGACAGTAATAGAGTTTATACATCAGAATAACATATAGGCAACAATATTTATGCGGGTGAAGCCGCAGGCACAGCTAATCTATAATATATCTTCAAGAGCAAAGATTTCATGAAATAAGTAACTTAATTAACAAACAACAAAATGTCTAGTTCTGATTGAAGTCGCAGTTAGAATTTAAGTCTAATTCCAATATTTATTGTGCAAAAGTAGTAACTCCTAGATTTGAAGATTTAGTGCCAAATGTTTGTCGTAGGATCTGTAGGGTTTTTCGGTCAGCTTCAATTTGATGTTTGTTTAAATCTGCCTAGTCAATGATTGTCATTTACGGTCACCCTTGAAGGTTAGATGGCATTGTTCATGACATTAATTAATTGTGTTTGGTACTCATTGATCTTAGCAATGATGACCGGGGAAGGCTTCTTACCTAATTTACTCAATTAGGATCAGGGTAATTTACAACCTTAATTTGTAAATTATGCACCGTGCAGCCGCTAATTGTTAATGCACTTCTGTTCCATTGTTCCCATCGAGTTTCCATTCAATGCGGTGCTTCAATTATATTTCGGTTTTCGTCCGTAACTTGATTAACACGTTCCTGACCTCGATACCCAGCAGAAGAAGGTCGGGGATAGGGGTCGGGATAATGTTATATGCATACAGGCTTGTTTGCGCTTTTTAGTTGCATATCATCTACTTTAGGAATATCATCGTGTGCTTCAATTGGTAGGATGGGTTTCGTAACTTGCTTTTTCCAATTTGCAGTGATTAGTGATGTTATATCGTTTGATGATGAATCAGCATTAACACAGCTTTAAATCATATTGAGTAAAAGAAAAGTAGTGGCATAACAGCGGAATGTGAGCAAACACAGTGTTAAGTTGACTACAGCAGCGAACAGTCGTAGATTATACGCTTTCCGTTATCTCACCATGGCTGGGAGTTACTACTACGACGAGGGTGGCTATTGTTGCAGATTTTTAATCTATATACGATATATATGATTTAGTTTCTTGTATAGTAATAGTATCCTTACTTGTATTCGAGTACGATTTTTTTTCCTAAATGTACCACCATTTAGGAAAAAAATCATAGATAGCGTAGGTAGGTGGAGTATTTTTTTCTTGATTATGGTCATGCGAATATATGCCTAGTTTATTTACGTTCTTTTATAGTTTAATTTGATTAACCATTTAAAAAAGAACAGATTTTCGTGTTTTTAATATAATTATAATTTATACGTGTTTTATATTTAGATATAAAAATGTCATTGGAATATGAATTGAAAAAATATATTTAATAATTTAATTCAATAATAATCGACATATTGTTACAGTAACAAAATATAATAATTATATTTGGATCAACATAAATACATTTTTAATCTAAATAGATAATTTAATTACTACAAACTAATTGAAACGGACCTAGAATTGGTTCCAGCAATTGCCAAACTAACACAAGGGTTAAAATTGCAACTATTAATTTATTTATCAATTTGTTACGTCACAATTTCGAAAATTGACCTAATAACGGTAGCCTGTCTGAGACGGCAAAGACAAGTCAACGAGCTGACAAGGTCGTTTGAATGAAAGCCGAGAGTGCAATAATACAATGCTTATTGTTTTCGCTAAGTTTGCAGGTATTAGCCACAATGAACCTAATCACTGGGCGTCAGACAAAGCCAGATGATAGGTTACATAGCAATAATATGAGCTCGTTTCATCGGTTGCAACACTTCCAACATAATATGAACAGTCAATTAGATTGTATCGTAAACTAAATGTATTATTGTTTTGTTATTGTTTAGAAAAACAATAATAAATTTGATATGTTTGTTTGTAATTTAAAATCAAAGTGATGATTTCAACTCACCGTTTTTGGGACTTTCGTCATTAATGCGCATTCTTCATCACATTACTCTGTTTCTTAATCATCATCTTATTTTCATGACTTACAAACATCACTACTGTCAGAAGTTACATCTAAGTCTCAGGTCATGAGATTTTGGTCACGGTGGATGTTGGTCTGAAATCTCACCCCAGTTGATCGGCCTCGTGTTTCTTGCTCCTTCCATATCATAAAATAAACGTTTGCAAATTTTAAAATATATCCACTAACTGCTTATCATCTATTTTTTTTCAAAATGAAATCGTAACAAGGGTATTAAGGATTAAATTAATGTATGATGATACCTTGCTCGTTTTATAAAGGCTATCAGCTTAGATTTTATTTTTACCAAGCGTAACGGGAGGTAACAAGCTAACAGTCAATATTATTAGATAGATAGATAGACAGATAGTACAATAGTTTCTTCAGCAGTACACTAAATAAAAAATGAAAACTTGTTATAAATAAAGATTAAATGTTTTAATTAGATGTATACTCAATGATCTTATCTAAATATGTTAGTTCATGTGCATGGGAGCTCAGACGTTTTTATCATTTAAAACTGAATCAGCTTTATAGATTTGCATCTCTATGCCGCTAATTTTCTTTCTTGGTAGAACTTGTTTACCAGATAAAATGCACCGTCGAATTTAGTTGGAATTAGTTAAGTCATCCGATAGACGTAACGGCTAAAAGAGAAAAGAAATCTGATTCACTTTCATTTTGACTTGTCGTTTCAATATCAAGGTCGTTTTATAACATGTCCCCTACATCCACAGCTGATATGGTCGGTACTAGACATAACAATTCTTATTCTCGAATAAAATATTTAGAAAACTGTATATAAACGTTCTCAAATACTGCTTATTATTTCATCTGGTTTGCTTGGTTTTTAGGCGTTTAGAATAAGATTTTTGTGTTTTAACTTTATAGAAATTAAAAGTGACGTAAAGGTACTTAGTAAAGTAATGTTTGTTATAATTATACGAAGATTAATACGGGTACTGTTATTTGTTTTTATACCTTTTTAATATGTATTTTATGATGTCTAATAAAAATTATATGATATGCAATTACTATTTTTGATTGATTTTTTGTGCTATCTACAAGGTCATAAAATATTACTGACACTTAGTTTTCTTTTAATTCTAATAACTTTGGACAATTTACATAGCGCCATATAGTACCAAGTTAAGCAGAGTTTGTATTATGGGCACTAGACAACTTATAGAAATAACTAAAATCACTTTTTTTTGTAAATGTATTCAAAATAAACTTAGAGACAAACAAACCAATACGAACTATCCTATTCGTGAATACAAATATTTGTACTGTGCGAGGAATCGAATTCGCGACCATCGGATGAGAGGCGGTGTGATAAACCACTAGACCCGAAGCCGTCGAAGTTTATTGCTTCCTTCTAGTGTATTTATTTGTAAATGACTAATATTTGCTTAGTTACAACTGTGTACAAGATGAATATATTCAGCCTTTGACATCGTGCTTCATCAACCTTGGGTCAAGAATACTACATTGGGTCAGATATTAATTCCGTATAATTTGATGTTTACTATGCAAACATTTTATTACTATATTAATTTTAATATCTATACCTTAGGTACCAAGGTTAATAAAACGAGTATTCTATAAATATTTACAAATGTCAAATACTTATATACTGTGCACAATGTTCAGAATAATAATGTTATAGGTAGATTAAATCTCACAGAAAACCATAACGATGCATTGTATCGAATATCAACATTAGTTCCACTTGGCTTTGCCTCGAGCGACTGTTTACCACAATCTCTAGTGATTTCCTTTCTCCGTCTATATTTAGATCTATATTATATATTGTCTCTTTATTTAAAGCTTCTAATGTAACTGTTAACAACTTTTGTCCTTCAGAAGATGATATCAAATCGTGTAAAGGTTTTACTTGTTTCGCGTAATTCATAACATCGGTAATAAGAACTAAGTGCCGACTATTCTCTGTATTATAGGTTCGATTTGTGTGTATTTGAAATTGAATATCGCTGCTCTATAGTTGCACAAAATTACGTGCCTTCGATATAATCCAAGAACTACATTTACTAAGTGCTGGTTAAAAGTCAATGTCTGAGATTTATCTGTTTACGCCGAGAAAATTTCTCTAGTGTTCATTTTTAGAAATGCATTTTAGCATTACTGCTGTCAAATTAAAATTGTTGTTTACATTAATATGTCACTATTAATCTAAGTAAACGTACGTTTGAAACTTTAGTAGTGATCTTATAGAGAGATACTATATGTTTACGCAATGAAAATAAAAACAAATTACTTGTATATTTAATAATAAAATCTAAAAATAAATAATAGTTTTAGTAGAATAGTTTATATTTGTAATATTATCTTATCTGTGGTTTATATTATTTATACGAGTAATAAAGACACATTTTGTTAGAGTAGTAAAACATTAGAACTAGGCTACTGTGACAATGATTACAATGTTTTTTTATTTATCAAACCAGACCAGAATATCATTGAACTTCGTAATGCACCTGATTTGTGAGGGTGTCTAATAAATTCCAACTGTCAGTAATATTAAGGGCTGTCGGATTCTGCCAGTCACCACAATCTGCCCTCTATCGGATTATCCGACTGGTGTTACTTCCCCTCGTTTCAAGAATGTGAAATCGATTTGTGTTGAAGCTTAGCAGATTTTGCTTGAGTTTTGGATCTATTTGGGACTGTGTTAGGTACATGATTATAGTATGCACACGAATGAACATGTAGATTAGAAATTACCAGTATTTGGTGTGTACAAATAAAATGTATTGAATTAGATTGTTGCGTTTATATTCAATAATACTGTTAGAAATTATGAATGAATAGTTACAATAATGCAACCGTAAGATTTTAAAGTAAAAATGTAATATAAATAAAAGTTGATTAGTTTGGGTCTAGATGGAACTAAGTTTTTTGTCTTCGGCGTACGTGGATAAGCCGAATTAGGAAATTACTAATATTTAAGTAAGGACTATGAGTTCCTTCTCGATATGAGTGGAAATAAGGTTTGGCTGGACAAAAGTGCCTATCAATACTTAAGTTCAATATCTTGTTTGATGTTTTGGAGATTTTTTTAAAATCTTTAAATATATATATCAGATGTAGGTATTACATATAAGTTAGAGGATATACCAGAATACTAATCTTTGATTACTAAGGACATTTCCGTAAACCGAGCAAATGATAATTACGTACAACACAAGGCGAATGCTAAAAAAACGACATCAAGAATTCAATTAAACAGATGACGACTCGGCGTTACATATAAAATGCTTGTACAAACGGCACATGTCATATAAATGGACAAACGTCCATAGTATAGTATCCGGTTGCTTTTCTTACATTAACCATGACACTTTCATTTGTTTGAGCGATGATCGGCCCGATGTGAATTGCCAGAAATAGATTAAAAAATAAATGTGAGAGCGGTGTTTGCAGCGCGGGGGTTCCGTTAACAAAATAAATTGACTACACCTTGCTTTTGGATTAGAAAGAGTTACATAATTTTTATTTCTTTCAAGTATGTTTTATATATTGTGTATTAGTATATAATTTCTCATCTTAAATTTCATTAAGTATCTTCTCGTACTAATTTCAATTTTAGAAAGAAGGCTACTTTTCAGTCTATTGTTTTTGGTTTAATTTTTGGAACACCGGCCTAAGACAAATGTCCCGTATTTCACATTTAATATATAGTCTAGTAGAAATTGGATATTATACATTATTATTTGTATTGTGAACATATGTACAAACTATAAACCTTATAAAAATTTAATTTAAGAGAAGGTATATCTACGAAATGGAAGAAAGATACTAAAATTACATCATAGACAAATAGTTTATTCTTAACAACTTGTGTAATAAATACGAGAGACCATATTTATTATTATCAAAATTAGATTCATATCCATGGATTAAAACAATAAAGTTACTGGTGATTAATATTCCAAAGCTTTCCTTCCGGTTATGTATCCTTTTTAGGCATTCCACTTGGCTAACTTGACTAAGCTATATATAGTTTTCTCACTTACACTTACATATTTAAATGATACGTAGACATAGTCGTATTTTACTGTATTAATATAACGAAATACATTGAATCATTTTACCAATACTGACTAAAAACTTACATCATATCCTTTCATAACTTTTAACTTACGGTTTTTACTTTATATACGGGTTTTAAATTCTTATTGTATTTTATTGTGTAAACTCATATATCGCCCAATTTACATAAAAACTTTTTGACGCATGAAGTTTTTAGCCAATTTGTTATCCTGATGTATAAGCTTTATTACTATAAAGTTTCATCGAAATCCGTTTCGTACTTTTTGGGTGAAAGAGCAACAATCATCCATCCATCAATTATTAATTATAATTATCAAAAATTTTATGTTTACAGCTCAGTTTTTTTTAATATTTCGACTGCAGTTTGCATAGTTATTCATGAGATACAATATAAATGCACGGTGAATAAATTATGTTTTTAAAGTTTTAATGTACGTACATAAGAAAGAACAGTACCCTAAAAGTATCTGGCAATTAGATTAAGTGAATTTGTTGCGTAACATTTTTGTAATCAAACAATTCATTTGTATTAATAGGTATTTTGCTGAGCAGTTAGTGTGTAATTGATTGTGTGATATAACGCACTAGATGCTGAGGGAAAATAGAGGTACACACGTACCGACTAATGGATTCTCGTCAGAATTTAATGGAACTCCAACGAACTAGGTGCATTAAGGGACAGTGTTATAATTTCTTACGCTTCTTTATGTTGTGTGAAATTGCACAATCAATTTGGAAAGTGGAGTAATTAGTTTTGACAAGCTGCTCCCCGTTCACATAGAATTTATACTCATTATTATGAAAATCTAACTCTGAAAGTGATGAGTTTCATACAGCCTTTTGTGTTTAATTTCCAAGTGATATTTTAAAGATAACAGACAGTGTTTTTCTTAATCTATGTTTATATTCATGTAAATCGTTTTAGCGGTTTAAGGGTGAAAATGTAATATAGAAATAAAGAGATTACCGTTATTCTGTTTTATTTATAATAGTTTATATAATACTTACAAAAAGCGAATATATGTATGCGGCTCACACGAGTGAGTACATCAAATCAATTCGTCTTAAGACAATATATCTAATATTTGAATTTAATATTTATTTATTCTTTATTGCACAGTAAATATAGATAACTTTTTGACAATATTGGATACAGAATATATATTATTATATATGTAAAAGGAAGTAAATTTATATAAAATTTACTTAATATATACCGTGATTTAATTAGGAATTCCTTTATACAAATTTAGGTCAAAATCTCGTACACACTTATATGAGAATGAAAATGTCCTCGTACTGAAGGCCAAAAATCTCGTAATTGTACTAGGATTCTCGTACGGTTGGCATCCCTTTTATCCAGATATATGTAGGGTATATATGTATATCATATACGTACAAGTAAAATATCTATTTATGTATGGATACGAGTATATTCAATGGTCAACGAATTGTAAAAGCCATGGTAGTGGACCATTAGTGCAAATGTGTCTAAGTTTGTTGACAGTACCAGACCGAACTTTCGCTCCATGTAAGTGTATTATCGGGCGATATTACTCGTTTGTTTCCTCGATTGTTGCGCGATTTCATCTAATTGGGCAGATTGTCGGCTCCCATTGACATGGATTATCTAATAGGTGTAGGGTTGTCAACTATTTTGGCTAATATTATCAATGTAGTTATTGAACGAGAAAGAAATAAAAAATATTAGGTCTAAAGTTCAATTGAATTGACCAGGTAGGGAGGGAATTTACAATTTTCTCTGCTTTGTACAAATTTTGCCAGCCAGCTACTTGCATTGTAAGCTGTGTCTCGATTTGAATGGTATGACTCGATGATACAGTGAAGCTAAAGGATACTTGACTTAAAACAAGATACCTTATCTTCTGGTTCTCATATATTTCAACTGTCAGAGGGACTAACGCAGCAGACGATTTCGTACAGTCTACTTCGGTTTACTTCCTACAGCAAAATATATATTATATATATATATTTTATTCACAATACTACATGATATAGACAAAATATCACTTTTGTAGTTAAAATCTTTAATTAAGTGCATTTTTTTTATTTTAGTCTTAGAGTGGGGTAATAAAGCAATTAACAAATATGCACAGCCCTGGACGGTCCAAATCGTAAATCTTGGTATCGATGTGAGAATATTCGCGATGTCTATCGTTAACCGTAATGGTTATGTTTATTGAAACAAGCGCAGATAATTTTATGCGAAGTTCCGCTTTGTGTTTGAACGTCGAAAGTACAGCTACAATCCATTTCATGGGTTTTTGAGAAATTGCCGTAGTTGGTAGTTAGTCTGATTTACCGTATATTGACATCATTAAAAATATAATAGAAGATTCAAAATAGTTTGATTTCTCAAACTATTTTCGTCATTAATTTCGTCATTAACGTCACAATCTAGTCGATAACCCACTTGGAAGTAAATAGCAACCGCCTATATACAAGAAGGTCATATCGTAATAGGACGCCCAGTGTACTGAAGTGTTGCCATTAGACTAAGGACTAGGAGTATAGTGGTTGAATTATTGGATATAAAGCTCGGATGGCCTCGGTGGTCTAGCGGTATTACCTACACACCGGTTTTCTTCCGATGGTCGCAGGTTCGATTCCTCGGACGGTACAAACGTTTGTATTTATGAGTATGATTGTTTGTGTTGGTCTGGGTGTTTTCTAAGTATATGTATTCACAAAAAAAATCTGAGTGTTTATATCAGTTGTCTAATACCCATAACACACGCTCTGCTTATCGTGGGAACAGATGACGCAGTGTTAATTGTCCACGGTTATTATTATTATTATATAGGACATGCAGAAAACTTTAGTGTACCTCATTACTAATAAGTACTTATTGCTTACCGCTTTCGTAAAATCTTTTGATGAAATACACATAAAGATTCTTAAATGTTTGTTCTACCATTTAATTACTTTGCAATGCTAATAAGAGTGGTGTTAAGTGTCTCTTCGTGCCGTATGTAAACAATTAAACGGTTTATTGCTAAATATAATTTATCTTTAGCACAATAAAACGGTTAATAGTCGAAGTGGCTACTCAAATACATATAACGCTCGACTTAAGTAAATATAATAAGCAATAAATTTATAAATTATGCAAGTAATTTACCAATATCGGACGGTAATGATAACATTGCCCAATGTCAGTATTTGCATGTACATGTAATAGTTTGATATTTGTGAGTTTGTAGGAGCATTTTGTAAGAGCACACTCATTTTCCTCTTCAGTTTTTTTTATACAAATACATGACACTCTGGCGTCACATATTATTATTTTAATCAATTAATGTTCATATAACAATTGCGTTGTGAATTAATAGATTTTTTAAATTTAATATGCAATTTTAAATTGAATTAGCAGAAACTGAAAGTAGCGAATATTTTTATTATCGAAATTTGTTTATAAATACTTTATTTATCCATTACTAAATAGTTATTCATGTAGTTTTAGTCCTAGAAATTACCTATATGTATCAATATATATTTATGACTCTCTCTGACACAAATCAAATTAATCTGAAGGCAGTATGTTACCACATCAGATTCCAATGTATCTAATGATATGTGGACATGTCAAGTGTTAAGTTTCGACAATGTCTTTTATTATCCTATTTCGTCAAATATGCTCTCGCTCTATGGCGCCCCATTCGTAATCATGAAGATATTATTATATTATATTATTGTTGTATACGTTATAGTTATTAGTCAACATAATAATATATAATTTTATTTTACAACAAGACGTTGTTATTGCTGAAAGCAATCTTTCAAGGCAAGGCATATATGAATATGGAATGGAAGAAAAGAAAATAATTACAAACATGTATTGATGAAGGGAAATAATAATAAGTATAATATGAATTAAAATATATGCATTACATGTATTAATTGACAATGTAATGTTATACATCTCTGAATCTCATCTCCAATGACATTTCTGCAGCGTAACGTAAAACGAAAGTTTATAAGTACGAGTACGTTTGTCCTTATAAGTTGAGCTGTGTAAGCAATACAGGGCTCTGTGATACCAACCCAGTACCGAATATGGCAGTAATTAAAATGTTTATCATAAACTAGCACTAAAACCGGCTATCTATCTAGATATATCTTCGGATTAGTAATTTAATATAGAAGCAAAAACGAAGACATAATTTGAATAAGTAAGTTTCTATTTTGACAAATCGTAACAATATTTTTGACGGCCTCAGTGGTGTAGCGGTTTGATATCCCTTTTTACTTTCGATGGTCGCGGGTTCGATTCCTTATGTGGTGTATTTTTTTTATTCATAAGTATGATTGCTTGTATCGGTCTGGGTATTAATATATATATGTATGAATTTATAAAAATACTGTTTATATCAGTTGTCTAGTATCAATAACACAAGCTCTGCTTAGCTTGAAACTAAACGGCACTGTGAATTGTCCAGTGTCATTATTATTAGTTTTGAAGAGATTACGATTCATAATTGGATTGGATTCTTCTATGTGGTCTTAACAATCTTGCACCGCTTAGACGCTGTCTTAGCCGCTTATGTCTGGGTTTTATCGCTTAATATGTTCTATTCAATTATGAACTTTATTTACGGTGTCTACATAGTATGTGTAAGGGATGAAATGTATTTAGATAGATCATGGTGACAAGGTATGCGCAGATCATTACCATTAAAACCAACTTGTTCGCATTTCTGTAGTATTGAAGTAGACTTTAATATAAAGCATAAATAAAATCTGTCCAAAAGTGGGATTTATTATGTACGTCTTTTTGATATTGTTGTAAAAATCATATACAAATAAACAACAAACGTGACATTTACAACATCAATCAAGATATTTAAGATAATAGATAACAAATAGATATATGAAGATAGATTTGGGGCATTGGTAAGTACGCAAATGCTCAAAAAAAAATATTGATTGCCACGTTTAAAGAAATATAATTTTGACATTATCAGTTAGATATTGTCAGGTAAACAACTAAAAAATTTGCCTAAGAACTAAATTCTGATAATTTTGTTTCTGTCATTCTAGCGAATGCATTTTTACGGAGTTATAAGTAAAGAGCATAACCAAAGAATAACTATTTAAATAGCATATAATATGGCAAATATGACATTACTATTTCATTATACTGACTTAATAACTTGCTATTACAGTTCCATAAAAATAACTCTCTGCCTAGCCTCTTCCCATTTCATTTGGGGTGGGCTCTCTTAGTCATTCTTCGCCAGGCACATCTGTCTTCGATTTTCGAGTTGTATACGTTGGTTTTCTATAAGTTGCTATTGATAACGGAGCAGGATGATAACCGCCAAGTCAATAGAGGTCTTCTTCGTCTTTTTTGGGCCGGTGTTAAGGTTCAAGACTTTTTTGATCTTCACATCTCATTTCGTGGACATATACCAACTCAGGTACATAAAAAATCTAATCTAAATAATGTAATTGCAGTTAGAAGTTATAACATAAACGGAGAAATAACAAATAAAGTAAAATGGTGATAGTAATAAATATAAACTTACAGAAAATAATGGTAGCTAATTATGGCAACTTTATAATAATAACACTAAGAATACTACCGTTGTATGTTGGCAACATTAGTAGCTTAAAATTGTCGTCTACAGACGAAACTTATGTCGTCTGAGAGTTTTAGTACCGTCTGAGATGCCACCGTGTCATTAGAAGCAAAATAGACACAAAACACTCACATCTGTATTCTGTATACTTTCTATATCTTTAATCTTGGTTTTACATTATCTTATCTGTGGCGTTACCAAGACAGGAGGGAAACTGGCAAACCATTTTGTAGTATAGAGTATATATCTTAAACTATAATCATCTTAATTTATTATACTTTAAATTCAATGTAATTTATGCAGTGGTTTAAAAAACAATATAGTATATGTAAGTAAATGACTATTATTATTATATGTAATTTTCACAGATTTAAAAATTTATAGGAAACTCTTATTTATTTAAGTCAATGCCCACAATAGAAAAGGCGAAACATTTGGCGGATTTAACACCATGCAGCATTTTCTATCAGTCAACCATAGGTGGTGCAGAGAATAATTTTTGGCGGTTACATATAAATATTATAATAATAAATGAAAAACAAAATGCAACATAATATAAACAGTACGCAGATTGTATACCTAAGGGATACAATAATGCTATGATATATACATCCTTGTTACTAGCTTCATAACGAATTTCATTTTACGGCTAATATTTAAGTTCACCTGGTCAGACGTAAAAATAACGGACAGACTCACTTGCGCATTTCTAATAGGTAAAAAAAAATTTGTCCACCTTATAGGAAAAGGTTCCCATCAATAAAGCTTTCGAAAATGAAACATAGTGTTCCTGTACCTCCAAGCTGTATTCTAATGAGATAGGAGATTTGAGTGATACTGAGCTGAGACTTGGTGAAAGTAAGAGGACAGTCAGCACATCAGTGGAGCCTAGGGCCTGACTGGTGGTCCAAGTTATAAGTTATGAGATATTACCCACTTAACTGAAAATACATATAGATGCGTGCATAAAAGTATACACATAATAAGTGTATGAATTTTTTTTTATATATATAAACATTTAGTTATTAAGTGAACCAATAGTAAAATAGTATGTTTTTTACATCTATGGTATTGGTATAAACAAAATCTACTAGCTATTATCCGCGACTTTGCCTGATTTGTTTTTCAGATCAAGTTCGTTGTCATGATACAACATATTTTCACTCTAAACTGTATTAAAACTTGATGACCCGTTTAGTCGTGGAGAGATACACTTTCTAACTTATCGTGATGTATGATTTATGATTATTATATATGGTATATATAAGTATATTTGCCATTCCAAGTATGAAAAAAATATGCTAACAATTCACTTAAAAGGTATAAGTTCTTCACTTGAGTCAATTCCTAGAATTAACATTTCCCTCGCAGTTTGCATATCGGTGGAAAGCGAGCGCAGCCCTATTCTCGTTAAGATTTCGTGCATGTGAGCTGAATTGTTAAGTACGCTGGCTAGTGGCTACTGTTGCTTCTGTTGTTAGGTTTTGTACACACGAACGGGAAAAAACTTATTTATTTACTCTTTATTGCACAAATTACAAAGAACATAAACAGAAGTAATAAGGTATAAACGGTCTATCGCATAAGCAATTTCTTCCAGACAACCTTTCAGTACAGGAAAGAAGACAGAAAGTGATAAACGGCACAAGAATAGACTAGAGAAATAAAAAAAGGCATAATAATACTAAATTTGAATAATAATAATTTACTTATACTACTTATATATACAATTTACATTTATAAATGAATGTGAGTTGTACATATAGGCATTTTAAATTCATTCATAATCAATATTAATATAAACCCAACGCGAGTATTGTTGTATGATATTATCGAAAAATACTGTAATTAACATGTGACGACTTATTTATGTATTATAATATTAAGTGTATTGTCATTTCCTATTAAGATTCTTAACCTAACCTTAAAATAATAGTAATTTAATCAAATTATTAAGAAATAAAAGTGAATAAAACGTGGTAAGATCCCGTGATTTTGTCTAATTGTACATATAAATTATGACAACGACTAATATAAAACAGTATAGCAAAATAACTTAAATAGAACATTTTAGACTGTATACAATTTTTAATTACCGGCAGAAATAGACGAAATAGAAAATTCGCAAAAAACTGTAACTATATATATGTACATATGTGTGCGTATCACGTCAGAACAGCTTCGCATGTTTTGCTAATTTTTTTTTGGTGTGTGTTGTTGACAGTTACAATATGCGGTATATACACGGACACAGTTTATATGGAATAAACTGATTGAGATACGTAGCGAAAAGGGAAAAATGTGATTAACTTTTAGTGTTTCAATTTCTTAGAACATTCGTGACAAAACCGGGACAGCGAAGTAAAAATCTTAATTTTTGAAAAAAAGCTTATGCACGTCAATTTGTTCAATCACTAACTCTACCGTCCAATTCTGCTACCTACTTCATTAAAGAAGAACTACTAAGCAATACAACTACTACATTTAACAGTTTATAAATATATAGTGCAGTCTGGAAACACGATAGCAAACTTATATCATATTACTATTGTGGAACAGAACGGACCAAGGTTGGGAACGTAATCGAGTAACTTCTAAACCGCAGGCAAATGACAGCGCCGTACGAGGTGTCATCTTCGCCATAACATATCTTGGCCTTGTCAACCCTTCTGTCACATGTCCATACTTGAGACGACCACCTAAAGGTCATTTTAAAGTAACTTAATATTATGTTGTCACATACAACCTGGTTATGAAGTATGAATAGTTTATGTACTACTTGTATGATTATATATTGTTATTCAATTTCAAGTTCCTTTGCCATTTATATATTTACTATTGTTATAATTTAGATTTTTGTTAATAGTACATTCATCCTCGTGATCATAGCTCAAAATTTCTAAATCCTCTAATTGTTTTATTCCTTGAGTCATTTTCCACACTAAGTACCATATACACATGCAAAGGACATATCAGGACACGGATCAGTTACATTATTATTACATGTATATAAGATCTCAGTTCATACTTGTCAATGAATCTTCGATGTGGTTATGTTGAAATATAAATAATATATACTAAAAACGAAAGTTTAAAAGTAATTAATGAATCTGCATTTTTACTAATTTTGTCAATACAGACTTTCTACCGACGCTAACACAACTGTTACTATCTAATTCTAATCATCATTATCATATCATGTGACGAACGTCCAACGAGTTGCTATTCTAGAGAACTAATTTTGTTATTGCTTCATACTTCGTATATAATTTCAAAATGTTACCCTTCAAATAAAACGTATAGAAATTTGGTTGGCGGCGACGCTGAAGATTTTGTACAACGTCTGCTTCAGTAGAAAGTATATGTATCGAGAGGCATTAAGAATAGCATTACTTAAATAGCCTGCTCAATCAGTATATGCTGGCGGGACTACAGTAAGGATATTAGAATAAGGACCTAATAAGTCAGATCAGTCAGCTCAAGGTGGTAAATTTTTTAACTATGATGGTTTTCAGGAAGGACCGTACGAAGGTCGGCCTAATGTGGCACATTATAAATAGGGCTACCCCCATTACTTGATGCTGTATATAGTCATGTTTCAAGATTAAATAATACATAATAGTCTGAATCATAAAAACAGTGTCCTTATAATAACTTCCTTAGGAAACGCTAATTGCATACTCGTTAAGAGGAACAAATAAAAACTATGTACTAATATAGTAAAACATGGCACTTTGCAGCCACGCGAGTTCCGTAAAATGACTCTCAAGGTATCTCGTCACTCAATGACAGCCGTGACCACGTTGCTCCGTTGATTTTTTACGGATATTATACGGGTAACGTCACTGTGTAGCAGGGTTGCCAATCCTAAAACATTTAGTCACGTACGAAGAAATAAAATAATCTGATAAAATTTTGTATATAGGCTCAATTTGGGTTCTCGAGTGAGACGAAATTCTTAGCATTCCATGGAATCACCGTGCGGGTGGCGGGTGTGGCAGAGAGGGAAACTCCGAACAGTTCCCGGGATTTGTGACCCGAGAGTAGTTTTAAACTTTGACGTACAAAGAGGCCTTTTGCGACGTACGTTGACACTCATCTTCATTGCTCGTGTTTATCTTTCTTCCAAATCTGTTAGGAGCCTGCCAATGCAACTTTAGATATACGTTCTATCATAGAACCCACTGCAGTTTAAGAGATTCCCAGATTTAGTATATGGTAGAATCATTAGGATATTGATATCCTTAGGCAAAAATATAATGTAAATTTAGACGAGAATGATCCGATAATTTTTCTCATATTTTTTACGGAGATTATCGTACGGTTGGCATCCCTGCTATGTATTATCTAATTTTGACATATAATTATTCTGACCCTCACGAAGTGATGGCGGAGGATGATGTCAACAAAAAATAAACTGACAGAAAAGTCGGGTGAAATTTTTGACTATAATATTTTTAAAACTTATGTTATTTTTTGCTCTGATATATAACTATGTATGGATTTTTTTTAACGAGTATGCCGCATTCACCATTGAGAAAACTATTGGATTAAAACGAAATAATTATCGCGAAAGCCGAAAATTTACTAAACTTAATAAGTACCCATATTAGAAATAATCTACCGTTATTTAGCATTAATTTTTATAACTTTATTCAGTCGCAGATATATTTTTGAATATAAAGTAATTCACAAAATTTGAACCCATTGCCGTAATAGGTGAATTCATCAATTGGACTATATTATTTTGTTTGAGATATTTTATCTCAAAAAACAAGACAATTTTGATAACTATTTTTGAATCTATTGCATTTATACTCTTGTTGGGGGTCTATCATGACAATCGTGAATCCTGCTAATATATTTATTAATTTTGTCACGATTAGTAGTGTTTTTGTTGAACAAATTTACTTTTAAAACACGAATTGTAATCATCGGAATGTTAGCATGTTAATCAGTATTTAGAAATCTCTACTTTCATTAATAAACTGCATTAGACACATAAATCTCAAGATTCATTAATATACTGCATTACATTTACATTGGTTTGTACACCTTTTTTAGACAATATTAGGTTTCTTTTTGCATTACAGACTGGAAAATGCACTGAATGCGGACGATTATAAAAATGTGTAAAAATATATGAAAATACTGACGATATCTGTTCATTATAAGCCTGTTTTATACATATTATAAACAATTGTACTTATTTTAATGTTTTAGGTATTATATTAAAAACTTTTTCGAAATTTCGTATCTTAGATCTTAAGACTAGAAATTAAACATAAAGAATTGTCAGTCAAATGAAAGTCAAGGTTTAATTTTTATTGCTTCTTACCCACTTTATAGCTTAATGTTGCTGGTTCCAGATATAGAAGTTGCACTATTCAAATGCAACGAGTTTTAAAGGAAATCCGTTATTTTGACATAGACCTTCGAGATGATGAATAAACACGCTTCATAGTTGTTCGATTATGCAGATATTCGTATAATAAATACGACATTTTTTGTCTTCCACTTAATCTCGTTATTTAAATAAATTGATATAATAAGGAAGTAAATATACGTGTTTCATCGATGTACATATTATTATGTCATCTGAGGTAAATAGATATAAATGAATACTCTTGTAATTCTTTGATCTTGATGATACATAAGTGATTGTATGATAAAAAAATAGTATTTGTGCAAATTCTAAGGCCTCGGTAATCTAATGCTTCAGCACACGGCTTCTTCGATGATCGCGGGTTAGATTCCTCGTTTGTATACATAAGTATATATTTACAAAAATTATATATGTAAGCGTGGACACAGTTACCTAGGTACTTCAAGGTAATACTTACAATTTATTATGTCTAGTAAGACAAACTATATATTGTCTACTAAGCACTGCCGTGTCTAAACTGTGTCACCCCACTTTACATTTTACTGTTGTTATTTAGCAGAGCATTATTTTTATATACATTTTGTAAGTTTATCTCTCTGTAATATTTCAACAACCGACAACATCGTATTATCCCACAACAGTAAATTTTATAACACCCATAACACAAGTTTTGCTTAGTTTGGGACTAGATGGCGCCGTGTGAATTGTCCTAATGTTATTATTATAAACTAGCCGTGCCCGTGGTTTCACGCGCGTTAAATTTCAGTATATACATTTCAATATAAAATATAGCCTATGTGTTATTTCATAAGCTATATTACTGTAAAGTTTCATCAAAATCCGTTCAGTAGTTTAAAGTTTCGCGATTATTATATTATTAACATAGTAAAGTCATATCAATGTTCAGTATATATACTGAATGGCAAATAAACTTATAAACTTGTTAGTTCCGTGCTGAGAATGGCAACTAATCGCGTGTTATAAAGGTGCCGTGGATTTATACGGATGTGTGTGTGCGTTGCAGACTGCGGGATGCGATCGATACCCCCGTCTGCGCGTCTGACATTAGGGTTGTCAACTTATAATTTAATTTCAATGCATTTCTAAAAATAAATGTAGTTTAGATTTAATTTAGTTTAAATGATTGTTGTTGGTACATAGCTTGCGATTTAAATTTGTATTGAATTATTATTAAGTAATTAAAAAAATACACTAATATAAAATAGGTCTAAGTCTAAACTTCTAGGATTATATATGTATTATTCTTTTTCAAATTACCATATACTTACCTATATATATAATCATGTATTCGTACATTATAACTTGACCTATATTTGATAAATATTTAGATCGTTTTAGGTCAGGTTTTTACAATTATTGTAATGTTATGCTTCAGGTACATTAAAGTATTACCAACAGAAATAAATATCATGACAAAAAAGTATATAAATGCAATTAATATCAAATAACTTATATTACAATTAAATATATATTGCAGTATATATTAGTAGTGAAATTGTTAAAAATACATATTATATAACATATTAAGTCTATTATTGTGTCGCGTTTATAATAACATATGCTTAGTACATTACTGCCAATTATCGAATAAAAATGTATTTTATTTATTTATGTTAACAACCCTACAGTGCTCCGCAGTGCAGTGTGACCTTGCACCGGTTGCCCCTCACGCTTTAGATAAGCCCATAGATTTTTATGTAAGCCACTGCACTACTCAGCTAGTGCCACTCGGCTAGTGATGTATACATATACTTACTCGTTCGTAATCACATCAAGTTCGCAGTTGGTAGTATTATTTGAATTGGTTTAAATTAGACCGTCATTTATATATGGGATTAATTAGCCTTAGATTTTTGTGTGGATAATAATAATAATCTCAGAAATTGTCCTGAATGAATGTGAATTGTCACACTGCACCATCTAGACCCAAGTTAAGCTAAAGATTGTGTTAGGTATACTAGATAACTAGATAACTGATACAAATACATTTTTTTTCGTAAAAACATACATAATATACATAGAAAACATCCAGACCGATACAAACAATCATACTCATGAATACAAATGTTTGTGCCGTGCGAGTAATCGAACCCGCGACCATCGAACGTAAAACGGTGTACAAACCGCTAGACCACCAAGGTCGTCAATCATAATGGATTGGTATGAGCTAATGGAACTCGCTGGCTGAGCATCATGGGAGGATAAGATGAGTATGAGATTAGGACAGTTAGCTCATTGAGGCATATTCAAATACATCATGGAATGTATCACATTGGTTTCTGGGAGGAATCGCGTTCATTATAAAGTCACTGGGTGTCAGGTTGCTATAGATATATAGTAGTTATTTTCGATAGAAAATGCTTATTTTAGATTCTAAAACAAAATATAATGTAATTCACGCTATATCACGCCACAAAAACCGCCAAATGAGACTAGCAACTACGAAGATCATAATAAAATTGCCAATTATTTTGATACTGTAAACATGCAAATACATAGAAACACAGATTTAATAAAGACCCATATTTCCTTTTTCAAATATTTATAATTACAAACATGGGTCTGTTATATTCTAACTATTTACATAAATTGCAGAGTCTGTCATGGTACGGGCATGTAATGCGTAGGAATGAAGATAATATTTTAAGGAAGAATGTAACAATATACGAATGTGGAGAATTCTAAGGGCAAAGGAAGGCTGAAAAAGAGATGGACGGACTGTGTAAAAAGAGTAAATAATATAATATAGAGTAAATAACGAGATGACTGCGAACAAGGTTAAATATAAGAGAAAAACATATTACACTGATCCCAAATAAATGGTATAAGGAAGATTAATCCTGATGTATAAATTGTAGGTTTCAGGTTAGTATATTTAGATGTTGCTTTCGAGAGAAAATGTAAAGGCTTCTCAAGTCCGCGCGCATATAAGATACGGTGACATAACAGTAAAGTTACTTCCTACAAAGGCACTGTTAACAAGTGATTTCGCGACACTGCGGAACAACTGGCTGCCGCATGCCCGACGCATTTGAATACTATTCACGTACGAGTACCATGATTTATCTTAAAGGAGTAACATTTTTTGTATAATTCATACATATTTTGCTGGGAAATCATTAAAATTCCTGCCTGTGACATTTAAAGGTGCTGATTTAATCCCCAACATTACATAATAATTAATTAATTATAATAAATACTCAGTACAATTTACACAGCGCTATCCAGTCCCAATCTAAGCAGTGCTGGTGTTATTGGTACTAGACAAGTGATATTAATACTTAAATAGATTATTTTTGTAAATACATACGTAGAAAATATCCAGACCTATATAAACAATCATACTCGTGAATACTAATAAACATAAAATGTAGCACACCATCATTAAGTATTTCTATCGGTTGTCTAGCAACACAAGCTCTGCTTAGCTTAATAGATGGCGATGTGAGTTACCCTGGGTTTATTTAGAACAGCAGCACGCAAGTTTTTTGCTCGTTCTTCTTGTGATGAGTCTGCGTTCCGATTGAGTGATAGAATAAAAGATATGATTATTTAAAAGTGCTTATATTAAGTTTGTTTTAATAAAGATTTTGTAATTTCTATTTCTACTATTATATTATATTTTTAGTAGTAATAGTTCGCTGTCATTCACGAAGCGCTGTTCCATTAAACGTAACCGTTCATTAAAGGGTTACTTTAAATAGAAAACGTGGTAAAAACAGCTTACAATGGGCGTACTTGAAACAATGGTTGGTCGCGCGTCGTCGGCTGCGATTATGCGACCTTGACAATCGATGCTTCCGTCGACAGGTCGAGTGAGTCATGTCGCGCGATTTTTTTTTAATTTATACAAAAGAACAGGTTTCACTTGCATTGTGGCGGGAACGATAATTGTCACAGATTAATTAATCCGCCACTTTGATATTCTACAGAGTAGGTATGAAAGATTATAGATACGACAGTGTTTAAGTAACTAATCATGTTCGTTGTCATCTTTAATCAATTACATATTATTGTTAGAGAGAGGCTTATTTTACAAAGCCGTCTTTGGTAAATTTCTCTTTTATATGTATAATTCTGTATCTATATAATTACCAGTATTTTGTAAATGAATATTAATTTTATTTAATTTCTGCTTCGTAAACTGTGCTCAGTTGTGAAGGGTTGTTGTTATAGCAGTGAAATTACAGGATATGGAGGTATAGCAATTTAGTTCTCGAGAATCTGATGCCTGTAATGCTATTCATGTTCCGTCAACTGTCAAACTTTCTCATCCTATCATTTTACATTGGTGCCCCGCCAACGTCCCGTTAACGCAGGCGTAAGGTACATTTAATCATAATAAAAGTCGTATGACGAGGCAAGTCTTTTGTCACCATAAATTTTTTCACTTGCAAATTTTTAATGTTCTGCAATATCGTGTGAACATACTCGTACTGTTCATTACGCAAATCGCAATAAGTGGCCACTTCAATACACAAAAGTTGTGCAAACTAAAATAAAAACGACCAATACTCGTACTTATGCAACAGTTTGTTGGTCATGTGGCTAATTTGTTTGTTAGAATCCATATGACTGATATCACATTTTATTATAATCAAAGAACGGTTAGGATTCAGACATTGAATAGGATGCATTTCAGTTGTAACAATTGATAAAATAAACACTATGATTTATGAGTTGCCACGATCCCTATGAGGACGAAATTCATATTCAACAAAATTATTTTATGGTAGCATTTACTTCCAAATCTCTTTAGTAAAAATTAATACTATTTAAGCAATGTTTTATTCTAAAAGCTGGTATGTTTACCACATGATATATTGACTGGCCTATGTCTAAAAGAATGAATAAAAAAATAGTATTTTTTCGCAATACTAAATTAGGAATAAAATTATTATCCCTATACATACCTACAAAATATCCAGCCAGACGTGTCGGCTTGATGTTTAGGCATTAGTTATAATTCCAAAAAGTATAAGTCCTATGAAATAATTACTTAGAGATCAAACTCTTCTATAAGTTCACAATAGGACCCAAAGAAGCTAACTTGAAAATATTTTTCATGATATTACTATTTATCTGTAAACAGTGATGTAGTTTTTAAATAACGAGCCACGTCTAAATGAACACTAAACAACTTATGGTAGAACAAATATTGCTGCCATTAAATTAAGATTACATCAAGAAAAGTAGATTTGCCAACTAAGAAATTGCATCGTATATTATTCTTGGACGTTTATGAGCATAAACTACTCTAATAAAAGGAAGCAACCTTGGCACTCAGATCCTTCCTACTGGATTGTTTTATTTCTTTACTGCCAAATTGAGTTCGTTTATTGATTGATAGTCGGCCATTGCCAAGATTAGTAAAGTAAATTAGTGAATATGTAACTATTTTTATAAAATTTACTTATTTTTTGTGAAACTTAAGAATAAATGACTCATTGATTTAGGCCAGCTCTATAGTTAGATATAGTTAGTTGGATATTCTTATTATCTTGTAGAGTTGAGCAAGAATGAAAGAAAAATGCAATTTCTTAATCTAAATATTTTTGTATTTAAATGTACAATTACGTAAATAAAATAAATTGCCTAAATATATACGTATACTGTACTGTAATGGGAATTGTTTGTTTTAAGCAAATAAATTAATAATTAAAAATAATGTTACCATATTTATTAATAGTATAAGGTTAAAAATAATATAATCAATTTTCTAGTATAAGTAATGTTGTCAACATTTCGTTTATTTTTTTATTTTGAAATAATAATTTATTTTGAGATTGAGTTTGAATATATATATTCGAGTCCGTAGTAGTATAAAAGAATATTTTAGTCAGCGACAGTGAAATAAATTATTATCACCACACTTTAGGGTTCCCAAGAATTTAATAAAACGTTGACGTTCTTGGGGCGGGAGAAGAATTCGCTGATTTTACCAAGAGGGGATTTTCTATACCACAGTTTCTTAACTTTTGATTTGAATTAAAAAGTGAATATGTATATACCGGTACAAATTTATAGTTACAAGATTTACCATTTAAATGTAGCTAAATATTCTCTCCTGATATCTTAACAATAGTTTAATTAACTTTAAGCTAAGCATTGCTCGAAGTTCTTCTTTGAAATACCTTTAATTGTGAATAAAAAGTATGATAAAATGGTATGCTTTTAGATATTTTAAAATGTTTTCTGTGGTTATACAAAATATATAGAACCATTGTCTTTCTACTGGCTCTATTATAATGAATGCGAAGGGAATGTTTTACTAGAACTTTTATTAAATTCTTGCAATTATTTGAAATACTGTGAAGTTGTGTTTAAAAATATTCTTTCCTTTTTGTTGGCATAGTTTTATAACATTATGAATCTGTTTTTTACTACAGAGTTCATATTTAACAGAGTTTTATTTAATAAGAAATCAATGGTAACTGTGTATGATAAATAGTGTTCTTTTGACTAGTTTTATTTCGGCTTATTTCTTCGTCTTCGAACTATCCATAATGTAAAATGTCATGCTCCTAACAAACAGGTATTTCTTTTATTTATACATGAATCTCAAATTTACATATCCATAAAAATCCTAAACGGCTCGCTAAAAGCAACATAACATAAATAGTAACAGTTCAAAAACCTCTTCGACGCCATTTTGGATGCTAAAACATAACGTTAATGCAAATAAGGACCGTTATTTCATTGCAATAATCCTAATTGACTTAATATGGCCTGAATAAGCTTTATTTGGCGCGGACGCCCCCGGTGGCATGGTCAAACTGGGCCGTTATGTCACCTTATGGAATTTCAATTGCCAAGGACTTGACTTTGCATAATAATATGGTCAATGAGGTTATATATAAAATATGCTTATTAGAATATTACGCAGATTCGCACGTATGAATTTTTTTTTTCATATTTAGATTGACCTCACGTCGGCACTAAATTTGACCAGAGTAGACTTTGTGCTAATTTGTCTGCGTAGTTGCCTCTGCCTTATCTATTTTTATCACCAAGTAGCTTTCTTTGTAAGCTATATTCCGGATAGAAAAGTAAAACCTAAGATTGAATATATGGGTAGGGTATGAGGCATGACACGTTAGTTTTCACTAATGACATCTCATGACCGGATCTGAATATGTCCATTAAGGTGACGGTTACCAATTACAAGTATCAGGTCGAGTGGGTTGTCAGCTTGTTTTCCATTTTAATGACATAAATAAGAATTCCTGACCTTCTTCATAAAGCATAAACCATCCATATATTTCGGGCCAAATTTTAGTTATCCTTGTTTCGTCTCACGCCAGCGATACATAGCCTATATCTAAGACTTATTTACCTATTTGTTAGGACTTCTGAAAATGTATTTGAGATAACAATTATCTCACTCAATAACATTTTATTCATATATACCAATGTGTTTACATAATAAAGTTCGACACAATGTTCTTAATGTATTAATTGTGTGTACCTATTCCGTAAGGAAACTAGCGTGAAGATAGTTCTGACAAATGTTATTGAGTGCACCCGCAGGCCGTAGAGGCGAATTATGCACTAAAAGGTCGCACGCACGCTGTCAATATAATCCAATTACCGAACTATGCTGTAACGTAGTTACTCCGTTGTTTGGTAGGTGATCTAGCGCAAATAGATGGAAATTAATAAATATATGTACTTGTAATATATAAACAATTAATGAATATGCCTGTAATGTATGAAATTCTTGTATCAAAATTTTTGTAACAAAACTCCTCCTCCAGCTTGACCGATTCTTATGAAATTTTGTGTATACAGTAGGTCTGAGAATAGGACGTAAATTATTTTTATACCGTTAAGAGTGATCCACTCATTTTTTTTTGTGTTATAGACAAAATATAATATGTATTTTTTTGCGTTTTGTTCACGGGTCGATTCGTGACGTTTGTAACAGCGCAGCGTCTAAATATTAGGATCCCCTTAATAATATTCTTTATATTTATATTTATGTTTGCATATACAAAATCTCGTATATTAGCTGAATTTGGCTCTCTAACCTTGCATATCGTAGTATTTTGACCGATTTTCGTAAGTTATAATTTTCGTACCTATATATGAGGATTTTCGGACGGTTGGTATCACTGCCCGCTCGTCTCATGTGCGCAAGTTTAAAATACACGATAATATTGCTTTTACTAACGTCAAGCGTATACTTAATGAACATGTCGTGACACTGAAGGTCGATTACTATAATTATACCGGCGTTATGACAGACATGTCACGTCACATTACCGCGAAGAGAGCAACGTTATCCAACACTTTATCTCGATGACTTTATCTCGAGGAATATACGAGCTTTAAGTATTCAATATAAATAGATTTATCTTTAATAATTATGATGGTACCGTTCACTTTCACCTGTGATGTTATGGTTCCTTAATTAATAACAACTATCTCCAGCATGGGGCTAATGAGCAATATGGTGTAGCAAATAGATCTTGTTATCGGAGATAGGAAGTTAATGATCTTCTTTATTGACGATAGTTACTTTCAATATATTCTAAGCTGTATTCTATAGCTTTTGCCAAATGAATAAGTATAAAATCTTTGTATGTAAGAGACGTATTTGAAACAAGAAATAAATAAAATAGAACATAGAACACAATAGAACGATGGGACGAATTATAATATTTATATATATTATCATTTTCCAAATAACCTTTTTTAAATCCGTCGATAGGAATACTCACTAATGATTGTTTATTCGTATGTAAGATGTAGCGTTATGCATTTCTTTAATCCTAAAGTAGATTCGTTGATATACCTATACATTGCAATAAATTTTTAATTATCTATATACCAATTATAAATAATATAAATTGTAGATATTATTTATAATATATGTTAATTATATATATAGAAAGTAAGAGAGGCATGAGAGATGTCATTTTGGTTACTGATGAAATTGAGCTAAGCAGCTTATACTGTTATTACAAACAGTAAGAGAGAGCGTATTTTTCTGTGAGGACAGTGCCGCCTGCGGAAGCGCTGCACCGAATTAAAAAAATATTTCACTGTTTGATGATACCTATATTATTCCAGTGTCTATATATTATATAAGTATACAAAATCTAACAACGTTGTCTGCACATGAACGAGACTGTAGCGGGCCACTAGTATTTCAATTAACCATGCAACTTTACCTACAGTTAAAAGTGGATCATGGTTTAAAGTAATACTGTTTTTATTAATCATGTGATGTAATGTAGCATCTGATAATTTGATTTTAATTAACCATTACCGATACGATATCAATATGCAATTTGGTTTCGTTGCAGTTATTACGCCATTCGGTTCATTGGAAATGAGTTCGTTATACAAATACGTTGTGTGTAGTTCGATAAATGGGAGCTGCTTTTTTTATTCAGTAATATAAATTAATGAAACGTATAAAGTTGTTATAACTATCCTTATGGACAACAATGGATAACTTGAGGTACCTTTTGACGCTATCAGAGTATTATTTACAGAAAATATATGTTAATGTAGGACATTTTTGTAATGGCAAATGCTTAATTATACATTCAATTCATAAAAAAAGCATTATACACACTATACCATACATTTGCCACACATAATATTCATTTAGTATTTGAGAATAGAATCATAATAAATTTCAAATTTAGATAAATCATGGTTGAATTGTGACTACTAGGTATTTATTTGCTCCAAATACAATTAATTTATGGAATCTGGTTAGTCAAAATGAATTCATCTGAAATTGACCGTAGGTTATTGAAGTCGTATTGAATTTGCTTAACCTCGTTGATCGATGTCGAATACAACTTAAATGGACTACACACAACACTAAAATCAGGCTCAATATCGGAGGAGTTGTAGTAGGGATAAAATTGGCTTGCAGGCATGCTATGAGAAACAAAATACCATCCTAATCATGAATAACGGTGCTCCATCATGCGTTTTTGCAAAAATTTTTTGCCACGCCCAATGACGTACCATTAAGTAAGCTGAATACAAAAATTAATAAATATATATTTTTAATAAACGAACACAAATTAGTATGTTACTAGAGTGTAATTAAATATAAAAATAAAAAAAGGTATGAAACAATACAATAACACTGGAAATGTTTCCAGAGAAGACCAGCTGATTATGCTACACACGAAACTATCTTTATTCATGTAGGTAGGTCTATTACAGATGATTATGATATGTCAAATCTGCCGTGCCTACCTATCTATGGATTAAGCAATCTAAGAGCGCTCCCCACTAATTAGAGAATGAGTGGGCAGCGCTCTTAGATAAATATAATTATTAATTTCTATTTATACACTAAGTGTACCAGATACAGAAATTAATTAATAGAAAAAAATACAATAACTAGTACAAAAGGCGGTTTTATCACTAGGAATCTATTAGAGACAACTTTTAGGTTAGCTAGAAGTTAGTTAGCTGGAAGGTAAAGGTACGAAAAAATGAGTAGGTGGTTATATTGCCTCTGATATTAGTGTCATGTGTAGTCCATTTAAGCAATGACCGCTTCACTGAGGTGAGACAGCTACGAAGTACAAGTATAGTCACTTATAAAATTTGAAATTCAAATTCCACTAGTTTCCTGCAGCAGTCACCGATATCAATATTTGCTTGTTGTTGTTTGAGATTCCCATCCCAGAAGTAGGTATAAAACAATCGGAATAAGCGTGAGGCGATCTTGCTCGGCGTGGGTTCCGTAACTTATCTATACATACATATGTTTAAATATTTTTCGAACTGTTGTAATGCTGTTGACCGTAGCTGGCTTTTACAGCTTCACAGAACGAATATAACTTATATATAGATAGTAGGTAATATTACAACAATACATTAATACAAGTTAATATTGCTGATTAATAAATTCGACATAAAATAATCGAGCATTTATATATAGTTACTGTTATATTATGAAAATTGCGCGAACGGAGGCGTATAAAATTTCGCACACTTATAGTTTGTATAGAGAAGGAGCACACAATTTTATTTTTAGTTTTAATTACATATGCTTAAAATAACCAAAATATAACATATTACACAAACTACCATTAGATTACACGACCGATAACAAACCATTATTTTATTTAAAACAGACACTTATCTGTTTTCACTTGTATTTTATAAACAGTGCAACAAATTTTGATACGGTGTTGACTTACAATTTAAGAATTTCTGTCAGGATGATTTACGTATATTATCAATACATGTATATTCTAGAGGGGACCCCGTGGAGGACTATCTGTATGTAGGGATGGGGTGGTTCTAAAGGGGACCGCGTGGAGTTCAATCTAACCTGAATTAAAAAAGTATCGATTGACGACGACTGAGTCACATTGAGTCTCATCGCTCTATTTTTTATCTCTGACGCACGGAACCCTAGTATAGCTGGGCAGAGAACAATAAAAAGAACATGTAACGGGCATTATAAGATGGATTATAGTCATGATTGTGAATACGGTAAATTGACATGATTTTGTTTTTGTAATGAATAGTGACACCCACGCAATGATGGTTCGACGTGGGCTTGTATTTATAAAGATGAGTTTTTGTTTGCGATCACGTATAGCGAGTACGCGTGTAATTTGTGACTATAGTTTGGTGTCAAACCGAAACTACTTTTACAACCGAAACAGAAATGGTCTCGATCTGAACTGAGAGCGAAAGTTTCTCAGAGTTAGTGCTCTTACTAGTACCATTTCAGTTTTAGTCAGATTTTATGTACGACTATTTGAGCCGTCGAACTTCACTTCCACTTAGAATTGCATAAAGTATCAAAGTTCAAACACTGCTATTTGTGTCTAACTTTTTTGTCTCTGAACCGATTACAATAAAGTGTTATTTATTCCAATATACTGAATACAACCTTAAATGTTACAGAAAGCTTGCATACTTCAAAAGTATTTACTTTCGTACCTGTGTGATACAATTTGCTTGTCATTTGTTACACAGCCCACAGACTATCACAACGGAGCAGGTGTTCAATTTTATATTACTCGAAATGGCATTAGAAATGCCACTCGATATAAATTTCCACCTGTTCACATTCCTAGAAGACAGAAAGCGAAATAAGGTGCACTAAAATAAATGTAAACAAGTTTCACACTAGATCTATGCTGAGTTTGTCGCCCACTCTACTGATTTACTATTGCTCATTCGATGTGGTTGTAACTGGTTTTAATTGTATCAGTAATGCATTTTATTATATACTTACTATATCTCGCGGCTTTGTCCATGTGCATTCAGATAAAGAGTGTCCTTTTTGTTATTTGAAATATTATCTGAGCATAATTCAGAAATAATACGTGTAATTAATATGTATACATGAAGAAAAACGTTGTTTGTGAAAAACCCCTTATTACGAAAATTATGTGGACGGAGGAGTATGAAATTTTGTTCACTTGTAGTTTATATAGCGAAGTATAGAATGCAATTTTTTTTAATTATGCGTGTAGTCAATACATAAAACATTACACGGTACTATTATATTACACGAATGATAACAAAACGTAAATATCAAATAATGTTAATTGTAAAATCTGCGAATCGAGGTCTGTTTCTGTGCTATTATCGAAGTAATCTATATACTAATACGTGAAGCAAGACAATAGAAGCTGAATAATGTTCAATTATTAAGCTTCTATTGTCAAAGTCTTGCTCTTCTTTACATAAGATTAAATACGCCGGGTCTGCTGCGGTTTCAGCTACCAAGCAGGTTGCTTTGTAATATATTTTCCAACTGAAAGTAGAGAAAGCGCTAGAAAAATTACAGGATATGTAGGCATGGCATATTCTGTTGCTGGCAGCTTTCACACGATTCTTTTTATGTTACTGTATTGCGAGCCCACTTGGAAAATACATATATACACATAAAGTTATTCCAGATTTTTTAAAATTATTGTGTAGTGATCCAGCTCCAGTCATATCTTCTTTGTTCGGAATGGAAACGCAATGTCTTTGTAACTTGTAAATATTATACAAACAGAATGAATCTAAGCTGGGAAGCTATAAAAACACTTAAAACTGTAACCAGTTATTTTCGGAATAGATACTTGTGAAATCAAATTACTGTTTAATAACAAGTACTTGGGCATAACTATAAAATGTACATAAATCGAAGCCCGTGAAAGTTAGTGCCCCGATGAAAAACGATGAAATTTTATGACTATGTATCGCTATCAGATATTGATTTATTGATGAGTAAAAAATATCTCCTACGAAGGATAAACAGCATCAAAGCACTGGAATATTATTCGGGAAAGAAAAATATATACATTTCATTTCCACTTTTGTTGTCTTTGAATGAAACAAGTAGTCTTTTTAAAGGTTTTCAGTGAACACAACGAAAATACAGTCACAAGTAGTGACTAATAGACTTTTTTTTATAGAATTATAATAAAAAAAATCTCTGAGTATGGAATCTACTCTGTACTCTACTCTTCAATCTAATTTCAATTCAATTACTTTTGTATTTAATTGATTTGTGAAACGCAATTAGTAAAGCGAATAAATCGATTTACATTGCGTACTAGAGTTTATTAAATATTGAGGTACGCAATGTACGCAATCTAAGAATACGAAAGTACAATACAATAGCAATCTTTAGTACTAAAATTGATAGATCCCACTCCTTAATATTTGCTACTTACCATTACATTACATGAAATTAAATAATTAAGTCTAATAGTAATAAAATTAATGAAATAATCGAATTATTCATTCATTCTAGCTGATCCCACCGACGTTGTTCTACCATATAAATTATAATTGCTATTAAATAATAAGGATTAGTGATAGAAGGGTGAAAATTTAGGGTTGTATGTATTTTTAATACCCCATTATAAAAAAATAAAATTATGTCATAAATAAAAAAATAAATGTTAGGGGTGGACCACCGTTATTACTTAGGGGTATGAAAGCGAGACAGTAAGATATAATATATACAGACAAGATATAAAACTTTGTATTACCACCAGAATGTGTCTATTTAAAAATATATAACTACTAGCTTTTGCCCGCGGCTTCGCTTGCGTTAATTTATTCCCTTAGAGGTGGAATTTATCAAAATTCTTTCTTGCCTACATCATAGCAGCTTTATGCATGCAAAGTCTCAGCCCGATCGGTTTAAAATTGACAAAGTTTCATACAAACTTTCATCCCCTATTTTATCCCCTTTGGGGTAGAATTAATCACAATCCTTTCTTAGCGGTTGCCTGCATCATAACATCTACCTGCATGTCAAATTTCAGCCCGATCCGTCCAGTGGTTTGGGCTGTACGTTGATAGATCACTATGTCAGTCACCTTTGAGTTATATATATTTAGATTACTATAGTGTGAATGTGTAAAATACTTCACCTGTATGAGATAATGTATTCATTAAAAAAAATTACAGTACCTACCACCATTTGGAGAATTAAGGCCGTGCCACACTGGAACTATTGTCCGCTATTATAACGGCATCAGAGCCAATTCTGGTGTTGTGTAACTGACCACGGCTTTATTACGTTTACATCATACTGGACGTTTGTTTTAGGTGTTACATATATGACGTTGAAGTAGAAGTGTTAATTGACAACAATATCACTAGATAAGTAGAAAATAGTAATAAACAATTGTAATCTGTAACAATGAAAAAACATATAATTGGGAAATTTAAAGTTATTCGTGTCTTTCGTCGCCTTAATGTTATTCGTGATCGTATGTATGTTTATTGTATGGTAGTGTAACATTTTTTTAATTCATGTACTATTTGATAAGATGACGAAGGAAACTTGTAGGTATCTATGTCTTTTTTATGTAATTGGAAGTGCGGTATCCGGTAGGGACAGAAAGTGGATATCGTCACCTATATACGAGAGCACCGCCGACATCACAAAATGTATGTTATTTGTAACGTATTTTTAAGTATTTCTAAGATCTAAGGTATAAACAAGCAAACGGCCCATCTGATGGCAAGTGGTTACCGTAGGTCGAGTTACATTGTCGAGTGATGTCCATAATCGAATGGATTAAAATGAATACATAGACATCTGTTATAGTTTTATTTTTATATGTATATAGGTAAATAGAAAATAGAAGAAATATATTAATAATATAGGGTTTTTTATATGTAAATGCTATCATTTACAATCATCATTTCAAGGTGTTGAATTCGAGTCGGACTTAAAGAGTAATCTACTACTAATCTACCTACGCATTTCATTCCCATACCACGACAGACCGTGGTATGGGAATGTAATGCGTAGGAATGAAGATAATATCTTAAGGAAGGTGTTACATGTGAATAGTTATAAGGGCAGAGGAAGGCCAAAAAAGAGATGTATGGACTGTGTGCAAGATGATATGGTAAGAAAGGGAGTAAATAACGAGATGACTGCGAACATGGAAAAACATTACGCCGACCCTAAATAAATGGGATAATGAATGAGCAGATGATGATGATGATCAGGAAATTGAAGTATAAATAAAATGTACAGTAAAAGAACTACACTACACTAAATTTAAATATAAAGGAATAAAAAATACATTTCTAATTAGCTACTACAGTATATATCAATATATAACAATAGGGATGTAAAATAATCGTTTATTTTTATTATTATAAAGATTGATTTTTTAATAATAACCTATTTTTTTTGGATTATCGATAACTTTCTCATGTCCCTACTGCTTAGTAGCCATTCGTATAACAAGCAAATAAATACAATGCAGCTGACGTCAAGTTATGTAACTTTTGTTGATTTAATTTGTCAGGAAGGGGATTTGCAATAATGTTAATAAATATTCCGGTTATTAAATGGTTGCGTCGACAGCTTTATTAGTCAATATCTAATCGAAATGTCAATAGTTAACAGTAGTTTGAGGTGATGAATGACTTCGGTATGATTATAGACCGTCTATTTTAGTTTTCTAAAAGATTTAAAGCATTTGAGACTACATATTGATTAAATACTATTCTGAAACTGAATTACTCTTATATATTACGTGTTAAAGTCTAAATCACTGTAATCTCACATGAGCTAGAACACTACACTTTATTATGCACAGTTCGATACGTAATGAATATCACTTCAAATAAAATTTTATTATTCAAATGACATGTTTCTTTATTTAAGGGAAGTGTGTCCACGCGATAAAATTAATACGTGAAACAAAAACTTTGTATCCCTTTTTACAAAAATTGCGTGTACCTGGAAGTATTAAACCTCGCATACTTGTAGTTTATCTTAATTATGCTAAATAAATCAATAAATAAAATATTACACACACTATCATTATATTACATGAATGTTAAGAAAACGTAAATGTCCAATAATGTTAACACTTCACAAGGTATACAGCTCGGTACATAATGTGTCTACACTCACTCACTCTTACGTCTCACTTTAAATAAAATTGTATTATTTAAATGACATGTTTCTTTAATTAAGGGGAGTGTGTCAGCAATAAAAATACGATGAAGGAAAATATCTACCATTTTTCAGTATCCGTTCTATCTCTATTCAGACACCTTGCGTTTTCATTCACTCAAACGCGATAGCAATACTTTCAATCGAATTTTTGACGTAAATATAATGAATTTTTTTCATTATTCTGAAAATTCATTATAGTTTAATAATTTGTACTTTTTTTTAAATAATTAATCTGCCTTGGATTGTTTATACAAATGTAGCTATTTCAGTTACGTGTAATTCTAACACAAACTTGTTTAAAAATAATCTGACCAGTGTGATTAGTATTAGTAGCTTTATGCTGTGAACAAAATTTCATAGATTTTAATAAGTTTTTGTAGATATTTTCATGTCAACACGTTTTGTATCGATAGTGGTCGGCGGCATACAGTCTTAATTAACTAGATTTTATTGAGTTATTTATTGTCCATTGTTCACATAATCTGCTATTATTAAAATTTATCACTTGATTTATTAATTATTATTATTTATAAATATCAAGGTTTTATAAATATAATTTTCAGGTTTAATAATAAAATATCTAATTATAATGCAAATTATTGTACCTATTTATAATCACAATTAATTAATTATTTTCTATAATCTTCAACGCGTAAAGTAACCAACAAACCTTGTTCCCAAACTGTCATGTCAAGGGTTCGTAGGTACTTAATGTTGCTTAAGTTTTTCCATATTACACGTAGTATTGTTTAAATTTAGGTACGGTGGTACTGAGTTAAGAATATTGTTAAAATAAATTAACTGATTTTCATATTGACATCAACAGAATACAAAAACAAATTATGTTATAAACAATAATTTACACAATTTTTTATGTAATACTTTACATGCTATTGCTTAAAAAATATTTAAATTATTGTTGTTGTTATTAATTTATTATATGTGAAATAATTAATTATTTTTATTTCTTAATTACTTCAATTGAAGTTTAATTTATGGCTTTGAATTTAGAATGAATCATTTTATTTAGGCATACTCGTACTTGTATATATTATTCAAAAGTGCTTACATTAAGTTTATTTTAATAAAGACTAATTATTTTTCTTTATTTCTGTGTCGTGTCAAAATGTAATAAAATAAATAACTAATCCAATTATAGCCAGGAAATCAATTAGTTTGCGATGATTAATATATGATCTAATTTTATGGGTGTATATTCAGTTTTTTTTATGATTTGGCATTAAATATTAAAAATATCAACCACTATTTTAGTAGCGATATTATTATGTAATTATAACGGAATGCGTAGATGTGTAGGTATTTCATAATCATTGTACACACCATATTCCTCGCAAATAAATGCTTAATCCACATTCCTACCAAATAAACGCTTCATTTCTTGTATTGTGTACAAAATTCTACGCAAATAAACGCTTTATTTCATTGTTTTGTATACAACATTCCTCGCAAATAAACGTTTTATTTAATTTCATAATGTTATGTGCAGAGCATGCCGCCGCCCGGCCCCGCGTGAGGTATGAGCGGCCGCGGCGCGGGGGGGCAGCGCTGCCACCTGATCCTGCAGCGTTGCCTCGCGATCCATCTCACCAAGCCCGGGAATGCGCCTGATGACTTCTGGATGTACGACTCTGGATATCTGCTGTTTCAGGTCAGTTCTAGATTATATAAGAAAATAACGAGCTTTGTGGTCTATTCACCTTCTCCTATACAGACCCAAAGATAGTGATTTCTAATTACCGTTTTTGTTTTCGATCAGATGATCGAAATCAAAAACGGTAAAGGTTTTTCGGTAAAGGAAATCTCCATTTCGGACAACCGTGATGATTGTATATTGTATTCACGATAACTATAATTTTATGAATGAAGAGGTAATTCACCGTGAATATACTTATATGATTTTACTTGTGAATGTTTCCATAAATATAGGTATTTTCGTTACTTTACAAAAATGGTATATTTAAGAAAAAAGATTACATAGTTGTTAATATTTGTAATTTTCTACATTAACTTGTTGTTCGACCTCAATAGTATAGCGGTTTAGAACACTGTTTTACTTTCGATGGTCGGGGTTTGATTGCTCGCACAGTACAGACATTCATATTAATTATTCAGTTTGTTTGTATCGGTCTCGTATATTATTGTTAACCAATTAATTTCAGAAATTACCTCAAGTTGTGACACGTCATATGTATATGTACACGTTACATTAGCCTTGGACACAGTTAAATGAGGTTAATCTCGTCTAATGATTGAATGCCTCGAAGTATAGAAATAAGTTGACCCGACAATGCGCTGATTTAGATACATAATTTATCTATTGACTCATGGTTTATAGCGTTTGGTTTTTATTTTATAATTATTAAAATGTTTAATGTGTACATATTTTCGTTTAATAGATATTTTAGGTTAAAATGACCTTTTATTTAAGGAGGAGTAATAGTTTCTATAAAAAAATCAATTATCATATTAAATTCAACAATATATACATTAAATATAATAGAGTAATCTTTACAAACTATTGATAATTATTAATTTAATTTTTAATATCTGATACATAGAATTAATATCTGATATGAACACAATGCAGACTCTTTAATAGGTAATCTCTATTGGAATTTTAGTACCCTCTTTTCTTAAAAAATCTAATCTCTTTGAGCGCCATGCGTGCGCGATTATTTTTTTAGAAATATTGAAAATCCCGTGTTTTGAAGTGTACTTGTGTGTGTCTTTAAAAATGTTTATCCTCCTTGAGTCCTGCTGTTTGTAAGCTGCAGAAGAAGAAAGGGTATTAGACCAAAATAAGATTGAATGATTCCCAACTTTACACGTAACACCTAATTTGTTCTTTACATATCACAGCCGATGCTCGAATTTTGCATAAATGCTCTTGATGTAGATACATCTTTTAGGACGATAATGAAATGGACCAACCGTCTTCGATAATGGTATACGCTGGCGGTGCACTAGTAGTATGAACATGAAGTTAGCTAGGCCTTCATGGTGAATTCACCACGAATTCGCGATATAATAATAATAATAATCATCTCAGGACAATTCACACAGCGCCATATAAATCCAAGTTAAGCTAGCTAAAGCTTGTGTTATGGGTACTAGATAACTGATACAAATACATAGATACATACATATTATACATAGAAAATACCCAGACTGATACAAACAATCATACTTATGAATACAAAATGTTTGCGCCGTGCGAGGAATCGAACCCGCGACCATCGGACGTAAAGCAGTGTGCTAAACCGCTAGACCACCGAGGTCGTTAATGAGGAGGTGTTTCGCGATATCAACCTGACATTAAATTATTATTAATGGAGCCATAAGTCCCCTTTACTAAAAGTCCCCACCTACTAGTAGAGTTATAGAATATTACAGTCTAACGTCTTATCATAACGTCCTTCTCTCACCTACTCACATAACTCTTCATACGTCAGTCCCATTTCATTATTCTGCTTTATCGGCGCTAAACCAAATTAATATGGCAGTAAATGAGATTTACGCAAATACCTCGGCGTCTCCCGCAGTCGACTGTCCGCAACAAATTAAACATTGTTTATACGACACGTCCAACGACGCAGCTGAGCATGCACATAACTCATCGACCATAAATACTTAACTCACATGTTGTTCACTTCAGCTCACAATGTTAAAAAAGATCGAAATTTTGTTGTATACTGTACAGACTAAATTATTCAGGCCGTGAAGGCGCGGCTGGGATCATCTGTCATGTAATTGTAGTCTTAATTCTACATACCTTCTCTGATATATAAAATTCTCGTGTTACAGTGTTAGTTGCCATATATCACCGAAACGGCTTAACCGATTTTGATGAAATTTTATATGTACCGATAGGTCTGAGAATAGATTATGATCTGTTTTTATACCCTTGATTAGGGGTAGCCCATCCAAATTTTCTTTTGGATATTTTTTCAAACAAAACAAACAAATAAAAGATAACTATTAGGCATTTCATCTACAATTACATAAATGTACTAGAAATTGGATAATTTTATTAATTGTATTGGCATCTGTATTGCAACTTAAAAGTTAAAACTGGTTCAACTTGACTATCAACTTTATTTGTTTGCTTATCACTAATGTGTTCCGTACGTTGCAATGTTGCTTTGTTAAGTGTTATCTTTCATGGATCGTTTTCGTAATTTGTCCTTTTTTCCAAATTTTAAATATTAAAATAAATCTTGGGAGTTATACATAAAACTTTTTCTTCCAAGTAAAATCTTTGAAATTGTAAATACTTAATCTCCATTGTAGGCTTTATGTGATTTTACTTTGTTTGGAACTTGAGATTTTTTATTTATACAAAAGTGCTTTAATAATTTGATATTAAATTTGTGATCACAATTTGCACATTGTAACTGTGGCGAATTGTATACGATTACTGTCCATTTGTTGCTTTGGCATCTATTTCTGTTTCTATATAATTTTAGTACATTATAAAGCGGAAGTTTGTTTGAACGCTCTAATCGCAGGAAGTATTAGTTAAAAAAAATTGTGTTGAGGAGCCCATTTTTCGAGGAAAGAGTAAGAAGTGAGAGGTGAAAAATGTTGCAAAAACGAGGAAATATATATTCCTTTTGAGGGTTAATATAATAATTTTCATAATATAATAACAATAAAAAAATCTCTCTATAATGCGTATTACCACAGATAACATAATTGGTATTACCGAATGGAATATATAAACAGAAAATTCAATATAGCATTAACAGATTAGAGCACAATAGATTAGAAATAAAAGTTATATCTGAATAAATGACTATTCCATATGAACACTCAATATAACACTCATTGAAAGTTAAAAACAAACGTGTCTCATACAGTAATATTCATTTGTAGAAAATTCAGGTGAATGGACTATGAGTATCGTATCAATGACTGAGGCACTAAACTAAAAACTAATGTCTGCATACAACGTAACTGTGATATAAGTTTATGTCTCTTTCACTTCTAAAGACGTTTAAATTTAGGCATTAACTTAAAAACCGCATTCAAGACGTTTTTTTAGTAGATATAATATCTGTATATATAATAAAGTCGTAACAAGGCGCAAACTGTCTGCTCCTCTGTTTGTGTGTTTATGTTTCACATGATAATTTCGTGGTATAAAAAATGAAAGTGTGCTGGAGGAATTACGATGTAATTTTTACAGAATATATTGGTGAATATATATCAACACTATCCGTGCCCTCGGTTTCACCCGCGTGAGTTTTATGACTTCTTTTTAACTATGACGTTCTTTTGTGTGATGTTGTGATGTACCTATGCCGCCGAAGCAAATGTCAGCGTTCGCGTTAGTATTCTACCGCAATTCCGTAAATCTGTAGACTAAGGGAGCAATAGTTACCTTTGTGAAAATTTTCAATACGCCACTGACAATTTTATAAATTTATTAAGTAATACATGGCGTTGTATATATATGCTAAATTTATAGTTATAACACTATCACAGGATAATTCACACAACGCCATCTAATACCAGTCAAGCAGAGCTTGTGTTATGCATACTAGACAGCTAATATAAATATTTTTTTTATAATTATGTATAGGTAATATACATAGAAAACATCCAGATCGATACATATAATCATACCTATAAATACAAATGTTTGTCGTGCAAGGAATCGAACCCGCGACTATTGGCAGTAAAGCGGTGCGATAAAACCACTAGACCAGCGAGACCGTCGAATATTGTTGTATTGATACTATTTGAACACCCTCAGTAACAAATGTATACGCGTACGAGGTCGCGGGCACTACTAGTTAATAAATAATGATAATCACAAAACGTATCGTTTAAATAACAGTGAACGTTTCTTTATCAGTTGTAAGAGATCAAAGAACTAAAATAGGCTGTTTAATAATTAGGGTGTGCTTAAATTGTGCCTTTCGTATATTGATATAAATCGAGCGGAATGAATAAATAATTCATGTATAGAACGTGAGGTTTAAAGAGTAAGATTAAGCGGAAGTAGCATTATTTACGCGTTATTTTATTTACACATGTTGATACACAATACATATAATTTGTAAGATTTTATAATCGGTAAACATGCAGAATATTTGAACTCAGCAAAATATTGACCTGGCTTTCCTAAATGCCGTTTATTTAATTGCAAACATAAGAGTACAAGGGTTATTTCTATACAAACATTTATAACACATATACATACATGACTAGATGAGTTAAGTTATACATTAAATATATGTAATTTATTTGCTTAATATAATTATAACCGTGACAGCCGACCGTGAAATTTTTATAAACATGTACAAGCTCATTTGAAACGAATTAAAGCTGAGTTTCTTGTCAGTTCCTCTTAGCTCGAAAACACTCCGAACTACCGATAGATTTGATATATCATAAGAATCTGTGATAAACCTACTTGAATAAAGATATTTTGATTTGTTTTGAAAAAGTAATGATTTGAATAAATAATTGAAAATGCATTATTTTCTTACTTACTCGTACCTACCTACGAGAGGTGAAAGTTGTTTGATTAGTATACTACTATTTATACCAGCTAATAAAATATCCGCTTCCACTTCAGCCTTATACCACAGCACAAGGCCCTAATTGAGTGCATAGACGCTTGCAAATCAGCTCGAACTGGTTACGACTTCACACATTTGCACTATTGAAGTGTGAATTACAAGTTACAATTCTATACCGTGTGAGATCAATTTACGATATCGCTTGCGCATAATAGTTCACGACTCGGAGCGCTCGATGTAGTTCGCAACTCTCCAGCGCATTAGCTATAGTTCGTTCACTCCCAGCTTGAATCAGTGAAAAGCTCGTAGGTATTCTTGTTTTAAAAAAGATTTTTTAGACCTCATAATTTTGCTTGATCTCTTTTTTTGCATAAAGCTATTTTAAATGTTTTCTTATTTTTTTTTATAAATTATATAGTATTTTATTTAACGAACTAGAGAGCGAGAAATCCTCGAACTAGTTCATACGCCAACAGCACCAGACTAATTTATTATATCGCTTGACCATTCACACCATTGGTGTCGTATTATAGCACGCTGGAAATGTATGTTTGTTTGGATTAAATGAATCAATAGGAATATATTTTCTACCATAGGGACATTTTATATGAAGTCGTTTGCATGTATCACTTTTATCGCGGAGCAGCGTGCATGTATTACATTGCAATGTATGACAACCATGATTCTTTATTGTAATGTTTTTAATATATTAATTGCATTTCATTTGATGTTATGTACTATCGTTTGTCTGCTAATTATAAGACAGGAAAGATAAGATGTCATATATTTTAAATATGTTTAGACACAAAAATCATTTCTTGTTTTTGTAATGAAAGAGAGTGAAAAGTTTAATCAGTTTATTTTTTATTTTTGTGTATCCATATTTTTGTTAGATAATGCACCGAGATACTGCTCAATAAAATATAAGAATAACTATTAGGAGATAATCTCGAAATTATAGTGAAGTTATGCCAATCTTATTTTTTCACTACTAGATAAACATCTATTAGCGATATGGGCTTTCTTTTTTTCTGGTGGAAATTGTCCCGGAAGCATACGTATTGCGTATTATATGCATAGACATAGCTGCAGAAAGTATCTAGTAAAGATAAATCAAGATTCTGTTCACGATTGCATGCTGCGAAATCCCTTGCAAATACGAGCAATATGATACGTAAACAAATGAATTTAACCCGATCTTGGAAATACTACTGTACGAAATAGAAAGTGCCTCTACAATGGTGGTCACAGGTCAACCGAGGGGGCTTTGTAAATCATCCGGCTTCTACATGTCAAGATGATATAATTTATTATCATTGTTCTTGCTATTTTACAATTGATATTACCTAACTCTCGACACATTGTATCTGACAGTTTGTGCATTATACAAAGAACTGTACTGTAAATGTACATATGTAATATGCATACGTATATATGCATTATATATATATATATATATATATATATATATATATATATATATATATATATATATGGATTTGACGACCTCGGTGGTTTAGCGGTCTAGCACACCGCTTTACGACTGATGGTCGCGGGTTCGATTCCTCGCACGGCACAAACATTTGTATTTATGAGTATGATAGTTTATATCGGTCTGGGCGGTATGTGTATGACATACATATTTAGAAAAAAAAATGTACGTTAGAATTTATATCAGTTGTCTAATATCCATTACACGAGCTCTATATTGTGCTGTGTGAATTGTCCACGATTAATATTCTTATTTACAATATTAGACAATGTGTTATATGAAACCATAGAGTTATTTTTTTATAGTAATAATAATTACATTGTTATAAAAAAAGGTATATTCACTAATTAGCCTAAATAGAGTACGAGTATGTAGTGCATGTCCTTCTTTTTTAAATATAGGTCTTAGAAAACTAAGATAAATAAAATCTTAAATTTTCTTCACTTATATAAAACTACAGCATTAGAGTGAAACTTGAATTATATATATTGGAAAAAATATGCAATAAATAGATACCTCACAATCATCACACTTAACACTCGAAGTTATGCGAAAATGAAGCTTATAAAAATTTTTATTCCATCAAAATATTCCTATGTAGTCGATTTATGTTTTTTATAATAGTATTTCAGAGTAATAGGGACTAACATCCTTGTACTTTCCATGCCATTACCCTACTTTTAAAAATGCTAATTTGTCACATTTATAGCCTTTCAACTTTATTAGTGTATTGCATAATCCAGGGTTCCTACACAAGAACGACTAATAGCCACTTGTTAAACGAAATACAACGTTTTGTTTCCACACTTTATCTTCAAAAGGAACAGTTACAAAAGATGTTTCGTTTCGCACATCGCGCTGAAATGTTTGCTAGGTGTCTTCGAGTTTCGTAATGTTATATATGGTGGATTGTACTATGGAAATTTAATAATTTGCTGTTTTTTTTCATAAGTATCCATTCCTCCAGATTTTCTTCATATGTGCTTTTAATGTTATATAAAATACCTAATTTATTTGTATAAGGATAGTAATATTTTAAAATTTATATTTTTGATTCTTAAGTTGGTACTTAAAAATTCGATTTCGACTTTTATTTGAATACTAGCCTTTACCCGCGGCTTCGCTCGCATTGAATAAAATAATATTAGTTTTTTTTTAATAAAAAGTATCCTATGTTCATTCTAATACTTTCAAGAATATGTGTACAAAATTTCATGATGATCGGTTCAGTAGTTTTTGCGTGAAAGCGTAACAAACATCCCTACTTTCACATTTATAATATTAGTTAGGAGAATCTTTCAGTATTGCAAAACCCATTTACCAATAAAGGCTGCATAGTGAATAATAAAAATAAATGATATTGATACGATTAAAAATAATATTTTTTTAAATGTTCATGTAAAATGAACACGATGATATTATAAATAATATTGTTGAAGGAAAAATAGAAGGAAAGAGGGGAAGGTAAATACCGAGACACTGTTATATCAAGCAGATCGAGGAAAAGTTGAAGTCGTGTTATAAATTATGAGTGAATAAATGTAAAATATTTATTCTTTTATTATTTTAGATTCTAAATATATTCTTTATTATGCCAATCCTCTTAATGACTTTCAAAGTAACGTAACCATTTTTAGAAAAAACCCAGAAAATACACACACAAATACACATTTAAAAATATCATTTAATAGATAAGATAATCAGATGAAGGCAATATTAAACGGAAATTAATTAGGCATATGTCACTGTTGCACAAGCGGTCTCTAAGAACTGACAGAAAGAACACGCAAGTGGCAATAACAGGTGTCAACTTAATGGTCATTAGGATGGAAATTATACTAATTTATATTACGTTGGCACTACCTTATATGTATATAAACTATTTGCGGCTTTATGTATTAGTTGAAAATGTTTTACATGCATACACTATTTTTAACTACAATAAATTTTATTATCTAGTACTATATGTTTTGTGTGTATGTATGTTATGTATGTTATCTACTTTGTAGTGTAAAACTATATAATGTATATATTATACTAATAATAATGATAATATTTAGAATCTAAAATAATAAAAGAATAAATATTTTATATTTATTCATAATTCATAACACGACTCCAACTTTTCTTTAATTTCCTTGTTGTAACAGTGTCTTGGGCGTCCCCTTCTCTTCTTTCCTTCTATTTTTCCTTCAATAATAAATTACTAGTGTAATAGTATAGTAACTATTACACTAGTAGTTTATTACACTGAATAAATTTTTACAACTATGTATATATCTGATTGTGTCTGAGAATACCATTTTTACCGAGATTGATGGCCCGTGGTCTTATTGATGTATATTGTCTATTTCATTTACTTTTATCACAAATAACATAATATTACATACTTTTACTTAGAATTTTTTCCTTACCATTATAATCTAAGCGTTGACATTACGTCGCCACTTAATCCTAAACCCGGCTCATAAGTCCCGGGAACTGCTCGGAGTCCTCTCTGTGCCACACGATGGACCCGACACCCGCACAGTGAATCTATGGAATGCTAAGAAGTTCGTCTTTTATGCTTTTTATAAAAGATTTCCTTTTTTTATTTTTCTTGGTTTTCTGTTTCTATTTCCCAGCAAAACAGACCTGAAGCATTACCTTATATGTGTAGATACTATTATTAGATATAATTAATGTTTTTATATATTCTTAGACCTACTCAATACGCTCACAAAATTGCATGAGAATCGGTCAAGCCGTTTCGGAGGAGTATGGGAACGAAAACTGTGACACGAGAATTTTATATATAAGATTTTTCTATCTTTTACGTATACTATTTTCACATTTTATGGGCTATGTATATCTGAGACTACCTTTTAAAAGTACTTATCTGTTTCCCCGTTTTTGCACTCACAATTCCCGTGGGAATCAACCTAAGACAAACATAGATTGATGTCTGCACGAATACTTGTGTCTCACCTATTTCTGCCGGCAAGTAGCTGTGCATTGCATAACTGTTCCGGTCTGATGGGCGAGATATGACAGTGAAATTACCGGGTACGGAAGCATAAAATCTAAGTCCTCAAGATAACAATGCATGAGGGGATATCGCGAGTATTGCAGGCTATTTTGTGATATTTGTGATGCTGTTATAAGTAACGGTTGCCAATTTCTATAATGCCAGTGAACCGTTTGCTTGTTTGATATTCCAGTTAAATCTGACTTATCTATCTTTACATTTTTATAATATTAGTATGTAATATTATGTTATCTGTGATATTAGTAAGTTAATCAAACCCTAATAAATAAAACATATATAAGATACCATTTTATTTTATTAATAAATTAATTGGAAAATGAAAAATGAATGGAATGACATGAAAAGTTTAAATATAGATAAAGAAAAATGTAACACCGACTGATTTTCATTGTAAGTTTAGTAATTATTGTACGATAGATTGTATAATTCGCCTTGCACAATTATTTGCTGTACTAAACAATAATAATAATAACAAGGAAGATTATTTAATATATATAATAATAATAGTAATAATAACCTCTGAACAATTCACACAACGTCGTCGTCCCGAGGTAAGCAGAGCTTGTGTACTTGGTACTAGACAATTGATATAAATACATAGATATGTTTTTTGTACATACATAATTCATAGAATACACTCAAACACGATATAAACAATCATACTCATGGATACGAATGTTGGTACCGTGCGAGGAATCGAACCCGCAACCATCGGCAGTAAAGCGGTGTGTTAAAGCGCCAGACCACCGAGGCCGTTAAGTAGTATTATGAACTTGAAAGCTATTACAAATCTTATTACTTGTGTTTAGCAACTAATTAGTGTAGATACTCATTACATCATAATAATTGTGGCTTTCTTACGACAAGGACAAGCCTCTGTTTCATATTCTCATTTTTTTTAACGAATTGTATAATTTTACGTTAACGAGATCAAGCCGTATTGGTTAATAATTTTCTCATTAGCCGAGTAATTCGTTTGGCATTGAACGGTTTAGATTTTAGATAATAATATTACTAATCTGTTGATAACAATGTTGTTACCCGACTGCCGATTAAAAAGGGATATATTTGTCTATTATTTATATTTATTTGTATTGACTTCCACGATACAGGCACAGTTTAATGTGGGGTCATAGATAAAAGATGGCTTAGATTAAGTTTTCCGGTAGATTAAAGAAGTATTTGTTAATAAATATATTTGTTTATAAATACAGCAATAAAAATGACATTATTATTCTTATTTTTGTAATTATTAATCAATTCGTCTATTTTAAATCTGTCTCTATATTCATGGTATTATTTATCCTCATATCATATTTTACTCATAATATTCAAGTAAGGTTTGTTTTATGTATACTTTCCGAACTCACCTATCCCTAAATAGACATACTAATAATAATAACAATAATAATATAATATAATATAGTAATAATAATGAAAACGATTAATTATTTTTTCATTACTACTTGAATTTATGTCTTAATTCACATCAAACAATTGCTTTTATTTCATTATTACAAGCTTTCTTATGAAATACAATTGTGTTTGTCGAAGAGCGATAACATTCGAAGGTATAGGTAACATAAAACCAATACGAAACCGATAATGTTGATTGCAATCTTGCTCTAAGCAAATTCGAATTTATTGTTAGTACCTACTCGAGATTAATTTGTCATAGTTGCAGTTGAATTAACCGTGTTTAATGTGGTATTGTGTGTCGCATTCAGGGTTGCCATGCCATGAAATCTTTTACGTACAAAGGAAGATGTTGGCTGAATTAGGCTCTTTAACTTTATGCATCCAGTAGATATTAATTATGTCGAATTCAGAATTGTTATCTGGAAACTTTTTGCCATCTTCAGAGGCAGTAAGAAATCTCGATTGTTGGCAGAATTTGGCTCTTTGATCTCATGTATCCTATTGTTTTTCATTTCTTGTCAAAGCATGTCTGAAAAAAAAACGTGAGAAAAATCCATACAAATATTATAATCGTGAAAACTACAAGCTGACTGAGTGGATGGTATTTCAGTTTGACAGATACATTATTACATGTAGAGATAAAGTATATGTTATCTCAGAAAAGCGGACTTCTCCGAGAGTAACTAATAACTATATTAATGTTGTTCTTAGTTAGCTTTCATATTCTGTTCGGACATTGCTCGCGGACTCCAGTGAGCCGACGATGTCCGAACAATTCTATTCTTTATTTTATGTGCTAACATCTAGACATCTTAGCACATAAAATAAAGAATACAATTGTTAGTGTTTTGTCTGCTCAAAAATAGTACGTCAAAATATTGTACAAAATTACTAAAGACCGTATAGAGGACCAAAAGTCTATATAAATCGTATTAGGATATTTCGTAGGTTTGGCAACCCTGGCCGAATACATACATACAACGATAGACGATAAAGACTTATCGGATCTGAGACTACGCGTGAGAACTGTCGCCCATTACGTGTGTCATGTGAAAATGTATTTCTATGCCGAATCCGTACAAAAAACCGGAACGTTCCGATTTTTGAGTCAATTCCGGATTATTGTATTATGCCTTTTATTGGAGTAAGTAGACTCGGTTACCGTTACGAAAATCTACATGTATATGTAATAGGTGTTTATGTGATATATCATCAAAATATTAACTATGCTGGTGCAATTATTATAGACAACTGTACTTTTTTCATTGTATAAGCATAAGCGGCATTGATGGTCTAGCTGTTTAGAACCCCGATTTACGTTCGATAGTCGCGGGTTCGATTCTTCGCACGGTGCAAACATCTGTATTTATGAGTATGATTGTTTGTATAGGTCTGGGTATTTTCTATGTATGTGTAGCGCGGTGTTATCCTCATCATTGTACCGTTATATATGTTGTGATGAGGTGGCGCTACATAATATATAATTTATTCTAGTATTTAGGTAGTGAGTATACCGGTAAAATGATTGCACGATTTATTGTACATTAACAGACAGAAATATTACAAAAAGTATATAAGTATTTATATCATTTTTTTAGTATACATAATACAAGATCTGCTTACCGTGGGACTAGATGGCGCTGTGTTAATTGTCTAAGATTATTTATTTATTTTTAAACTATGCATGTACATATTATTAGCAAGTAGCGATTTACTCGTAGACCCAGACATCATACATAGCGATAGGCAGGCATAGCGGTATAAATTTTATTGAATTTAAATTACTAGGTTGATATGCGAAGAAATAATTGAAATTTTAATCCTTCAAGCACGTACTGTATATAATCACAATTTGTCAATGCCGTCATCTCGAATATCATAATCACTTTCATAGTACTCGTACCTTTCGGCATAATTCCGCATTCGATAAAATCTGAAATGTCCAGATGCCACGGAAGATTACAAAAGCGATTACGAAATACGATAACATCACAAATGATCGATTCAAATCGAGCAGTTATCGATATAGCCCCGAGCGTCGAGAACAAACGTCGAAGGGCTTATTATTGCGAGCAATAAAAATTTAGCAATTAAACTGTTACACATTACAATCGATTGATGTACGACACATTCGAATGATGCTATCGATTAATTAATAATCGATTTTGTGTCTTAAATAGACGTTTGAAAGATACGTGTAGATTTATAATTGAGATATGAAAATGTGTTTAGTGTTGAACCATTGTGTTTTATATCGTTAGCATCGTACATTGCTCGATTAAGATATATCTGAAATCGTTGTGGGTTGGACAATAAAACTCGTGTTTGTTACATAAACATATGTGGCCCTTTCTACAACTAATGGGGACATTATAATAAACTTTCATACACAAATTATAACAGGTTGCTGTGATAATCATTTACATTAATTGTTACTATTATGTTTTTAGGGTTCTTTAATTAATTGTGAAAATGAAATCATCATTGAGACACCTTAGGTATTTTCTATTACTGTCGTATATGTAATAGCAATTTTTTACCGATACAACAAATTATAATTGTGGTATTGATGGTTATTATTTCAGTGAGGACAAAATATCATATGGTTTTGATGCCTTCTTCAGTGCTGTTTGAAACTTATAAAAATAATATTATTGAGTTTTTGAAATTAAAATGCTTTTACATATAGTATAGGTAAATTCCTTAGTTCATAAGTATTGAATCGATTACAGTTATACATGCCAGTATCATTATTTTATACTTTTTCTGTGACTTTTAAATTTATTACAAAAAAGTACAAATATATTTGTAATCCAAATTTAAAAATATTTGAAAAATTGAAAGAATAATTTTGCAATGATATTAAATTTAATCTTTACATTTAGATGTCGATATGGAGCATCTCAGTGTTCTAATGTGCGATCAGTTTACAATACGGAACCGTAGTGCGCTCGTTTTATTCGTACTTGACAAGTTTTAATTAGTTTTCCATGTGCAAGTGTTATTAAATCAAAACTTAATTGGTTTTCCTTCCTCAATAGCTTTTGGCTTATGCATCTGACTTTCTTTATACCTCTTGATGCATATAATAAATAAGGTTTAATGTTTCATCAAAGAGCGGAGAAAATGGCTGACTTTGATAAGTTTTGTGGATGTTTACGACTTGGCATTTGGAAAACTCATAAAAGAATGTAATAGAACCACTTCAAAGAGCATACACAAACATAAATAGATGATCATAGATGAGATCAACAGAGTTTCTTAAAGTTTTATATTAATATGTTGGGTTACAAACGTTAAACGTGTGAAAAATTCATTCAAAATTACTACTTTTATCGTATCGTACGTTATCGTAACCTTTAGTACGTTACGATAACCAAATCTTTGAACCATAGTGGACTTACGAGGAGAAATTTCCTTATATAAAGGACGAAACATTTATGTTTACGGTCCCCATTATACCAACCAATGACAGCTTTTCTTAACTGCAAAAAGAATAAAAAATGGCACACGGAGAAAGGCGTTGAAGAAGTATTATATTAACGGGTAAACAGATATAGCCTGAGTGGTTCCAATAATTTATATCTCAATAATATAAACGATAAGATTATCTTCAATTACAGTTATTGGGTAATTACAACGCTGCCAATTGCCGACTACCGGTTCGATCGTTTAGTCAACAAGGCTGTAAACATCAGTAACAATTAACGTATGTCTTACAATTATAACTATTTAAAATCATAATTATGAATGTTGAATAACAAATCTCATAGACGTAAGAACAGAATGGTCAATTAAACGCGGTACGAACTCGGATTGAATAGAAAGTATACTCATGTCGTTCGGTCACGATTCTTTCGTACAGAAAATTAACTGTTATCGAAGCAATTATTAGCTGAATTACCTGTGGATAAATTGTTTGTCTGTCCATTTATAGATCTGCGCTGTTAATATAATTTTATTGTATTTTAATTTGTACTTACTTATAGGTAAGAGAATAGGTCTTTTTGTAGACTACTTATTAGTCATTATCCATTTATTATTTCACATGTCTATGCTGTAGAGTTTATCTAGGGTTTCCTGTTATTTTGTCCAAATTGAAATAATCAAAATAAATAAATCAGTATCTAGGTTAATGCCATTAATTTATGTACTCGTGGTAAAATTTATTAATAAATCATTCAGAAGTCTTTTTAATAGAGTAATATTACATTAAGCAATTTTAAAGAAAAATTTTCACGTTGCATTTACCCAATGGTGTTTAAGGTATATTCGATCGAATACAAATTTAATACAATTTAGTTGATAAAAAGCTCCATTGAAATTATGGCAAAAAAAAAACTGTATAATTAAAGTTAATCATTTACCCGCTCCGGCTTCGTATGGGTGTACATGTATTATACATATGAACCTTCCTCTTGACTCACTTGAATCATTCTATGTATTTAAAGTCTGTTGCATAGTTTAAAAGATCTAATTAAACAGATAGCGGAAGAGTCCTAATTTTGTACTGTAAAGATATCTAATTTATTGCAAACATACAATAATTAAAATATATAACTCGATACATCTAGGTTTCGTTTATCATATTAACATTTCCGAGCTGTCATTACGCTACATTAGTTGCCAGGTGCTCGCTCCCCCTTACCGCCTTGATTGGCACAAGATATTGTTTTTTAATAAAACAATCTCACAGCATTTGTGAGGTTATTAATCATAATCATTTAGTGGGACCCCACTGACATGGAGATCTTTACGGCAGAGAAAGGTATTGTGTAAGAAGAGCGCTGTGTGATAGCGTTTTCTTTACTGCTATGACATTGGTCATAGGTCGGGTTATGAAACTATAACTTTGTTACTCCGTATGTTTTAAATTGTCTCTCTCGTTGGTATTTCATTCATACATTAATTTGACTAGTAAACTATTTTTCCAGCATTATGCTGAGTTGTGGTCCACATTGACTCTGTTTCGTAATGTGTGTAAATTATTGATTGTATTTTTTTGTCATTATTATTGTGCAAGATAGTTAATAAAATTCTATTCTATTCTAGTCTACTTTAAAGTATATTTTGTATTCTCTCTCTTTCTTTCTCCTTCTTTGGCGTTTGATTATTGCATTTACTTGGTTCGTTTACTTTAAAAGCGAAATATATGCAATTATTGTTTATTAGGTTTCATTGACTATATTGTTAGACGTATTTATGACGCATATTCTGTGTATAACATATTTTTTAAACAGTAGTTATAGGCAGTGAATTATAGAATACAGAAGCATAACATTTCAGTCCTCCGAAATGACAATTGATGGCGACAGACCTCCTTTTATATTTCTTTTCTTATTTTGAACTGTGTTTTTATGTACAAGTGACTTTTATATTTTTGTCTTTAGTTCTATTACTGTGTCAAATGTACTATAAAGGTTTGGTAAGTTAATTATTTATTTTACCTTATAGAAGACATTGCCGTTACCAACCGTATTAACAATAAAACGAAATAATATTATGAAGGAATGTGGATGCTGTATGACAATTTAGGATAGTCGTATTCCATGCAATTTGTGACGTCTTTTTTAAACTACGCTTCTAAAATGTGATTCAATTTTTAATTGGCATATTTCTGAAAGTCTGACATTTACACATAAGGTTGTAAACCAACATAATAGCGGCTAATGATTAGAATTATGAGTTATGAAGTTTTATACCCGAGGCGAGGGACATTCCAAGACGGGACTGTTGTCATTCAATATATTATCGAATGGTATTGTTGCTTAATAGTAATTTCTGTTTAGCGAAAGTTAATTTTGAGTTCTGTATTTAATTAAGTGTGATTTATTGAAAGGACGCGTGTGAGAATTGTTGTAAGTTTTTTAATTGCTTGCTTGAATAGTTTATTTGAAATGCCAATGAAAGAAGATTGTATAATGTACTGAGAAATGGCAATTGTGTTAACTAATGACTTGGGAGAATTTAAGAGAATTTTATGGAGGTGCACTGTTTTTGTTATGTGAGTGAAATAGCAAATAATTTGACGATCCACCTTATAATAAGTATTAAATGTCGTTTATATACCTACAAGAATAGTAAGGCGGACATCATATTATAATCCTTAGAAATGACTACCGATGAAGAAAGTAAAATCTGAAACGACTCACTGATTTGAGAATTGTTTCGCTATGTGAATTATTACAAAGGATGATGATACCTGTAAAATCAAAGGCAGCTAAATACCATAGAGTAGTAAAATGACTTTATATTCTCTGAGTACAAAACTCAAATGTGGAGGGTTTAATTAATTTAAATGCAAATTACGAATGTTTTCATTATAATATAATATCATTTAATTCTGATTTTGAACATAGAATATCGATGCATATTAATATCCGTAGCTTTTTAAGTACTCGATAGAGTTGCATTTAGTATATAAAATATGAAATATATTAAAAGTAAGTAAAATATACAAAACCTACAGTGTTATGAGTACCCGGACAGATTCGGGGCGGGCTATTGTATCCTTTAAAAATACATATCTTGTATAAGACACAGTATTAAAATATTTTATAACCGAAATCGTTAGCCATTGATATAGACATGTCAATAACTCTGTGACTCACTAGACATGTACCATTTATTTTACGCAGATTTCAAAATTACGCGTGGGCCAAGAGTAAAAGCTACTATTTAATATTTTGTTTACGATCTTCCATATAAAGATTGGTAAATGGACGAAAGTTATCAGTAAAGAGATCTGTATATGCTATACCACCCACGTTGTGATTTTTTATTGTTACAGAACAGCGGAAATATTGATGCGTGTGATGTCTATATTTATAGGCATGTTTTAGGAACACAATAGAAAAGTTTAGTAGACATTTCACTTATTTACATAATAATACAGTCAAATTTGTTTGTAAAATTAATAAATATTTTTGCATAGATATTCATCTTTTAACATGAATTATACCTAATAATAACACAAGAAAACTTACAGCTAAGCAGAGCTACTTGAGATTTGATCGAGATAGACTTTGTAAAAACGTCTGCTGTCTCTCCTCTTCTCCTAACTGCCAAGTAGTATAAGCTGCGTTTTGATAAAATAATAATATAATTATAAAAGACAACTGTTTACTGACTTTTTTTCATCACTACTCTAACGCTGTTAGCGCAGCTTTACAGTCTTTACAGTTTCCCCGGACGATAGGGGACGAGTGCAGATGACACTCCAAACCCACGGAAGGATATATGGAGCGGCTAAAAGTCATCTCCCGCCTGATGGATTAGGATTTTACTCTGAGGACACCTCTAGGTGTTCGAACCTCAGCTCAGGCCGTCGTAATATCGATCCCCGTTTGAATTGTACGGGGGATCGATCGGAGGGGTTTTTAGAGAATGGTATAAGTGAGATGAGAGAGGTAGTTATGCAGACGATTTTTAACAGTCTATCTCTGTAAAAGTAATAATAATATAAAAGGTAGCTATGAATAATATAAAACGTGATTAATGTATCCAATAATGATTAACGACGTATTAACTTAATAGCAATAAAATAACATAGAACGTTAACTTAAAACGATCATTTCTAGATAAAACACGTATTATCTAATTACATATAACAGCTTGCTTCTGTCGGTATGAAAGCTCGACCTGTGAACTTGCGGCAACTTCTGACCCCGGCGGTGCGTTTGACTTATACATTCCAACATTTATTAAATAGTAATTAATAACGTCTTTTCGACTGTACAGATAGGGTTACCAATTATCCTAATTTGATTGGGATTTCCTGATTTTAAACAGATGTAGTTCGTGTTCAGCTGATGAGTTTACTCGTATGTCAATTGTATCTACTTTAAAATTGCATACTAATGTTATAATTGCGAAAATGTATATCTGTTTATCATCTAGAATTATATAACAGGCTGTTAACTGCGACTTCGTTTGCTTTTTTAATATAATGCAAAACAAGGATGTAATCCTATAGGCATCCATAGCATTACATCCCTGTGATTTAAGACAAATTTAATTAAGATTCAGTTGTGAAAGATTATACAAACAGATAGACAAACGTCTACCTATTTGTGTATATCACATGTAACATGTACAAGAAGCATGTTATAACTTGTACAAGAGATGTTATTCTATGTAAATAAATAATCTTGAGTTTGTATTATATCCCGAAAAAATCATTATCACAGTTGGTCACCTTACATATATGTCGTGGCATGCTTTGATTAGATTGTTCAGTGAGACTAACCAAATTGTTGCCCTCATTTTCACTTTCATGCATTATGTCACAATTAAAATAATTAATCATGTTTAAACGCACACGTTGGTTTGTGTTCATGTAACACCCCTGCTAGGGGGGAAAGGGGATTGTTAGTAATGTGGACTGACGATTTTATTGCTAGGGGAACCGCGTGGAGTGGAGGACTCCACGCGGTTTCCCTGGCCTGACTTGACCTCATGTTCATTTTACCATTCTCCACTGGTGCCCCGCTAGCGTGAACCGTTAGCGCAGGTGGGTGCTCCATTCCATTATCATCCATAAAGAAATTAACACTCCTGATTATCTGAAGGGGTTTGTTAGTAATGTGAATTGTTGATCCCGTTACATACGGATCCCCCTAGAAACCGTCATGACAAATTCCTGGTGAATTTGTCACTATCGTTTAACTGCCCTGACTTTATGTTCATCTTATCATTTTCCACTTCGCACTACACTGCTCCGCCAGCGTAAACAGGTAGCGCAGGCTGACTACCATTCCATTACCTATCTTATAAGCACTTTTACATAGTCATAATTCTAATTCTACCACTCATAAACTCTTTTGGAACGCAGACTTATCACAAGAAGAATGATTATCTTAAAAATAGTCACTCATGAGCAAAAATGTTTTGTATAGGGATTGAAACCGCAACTATAGGAAGGTGAACCAGTGCGTTAAACCACTGTACTACCAAGGCTGTCGATATATCATAACTTTACTTATAGTAAAGTGTCATGTTGTCCGTCATAGTTGTTGAATAATCCTGTGTAACATTTGCTTCGGGGTATATTTGATAATAAATTGTTGTTGTTGGTTTATATTAATGGTATAGATGATTAATTATTCCATAAACTATAAGTCAATAGGTCAATATGTGTTTATTTGGACATCAATAAGTATTAGTAATACAGTAGTAGATAAAATAATTTAACAAACGTAAACCAATGAATAGGCAAGTAGTTGTTATTAGATAGGTAGAATATAGAATGCTTTTAATTGCATTATACATGTATAAGAAAATATGTAATTTTAAAGTTCTGTATAAATTCAATATGACAGCCTTTTTGCTAAAAGTAATATTTTCAAGGTAACCGTAACATAATTGTGGAACGTAGAGGTGATATACAAATAAAGGAATATTTTAGAATAGATGTAACAAAGAAGGAAAATAATATTAACGATTGTAAGAAATTAATTTATGCCTGGCAAATATACAAATAAAAACTTTGTGTATTAGTATATAATTTATGGTTAGTGACTAACAATTTTATGCTGTAAAATTATTCTCTGCAAAATGTGGATACATCAAGAGCTACAAGTTCCCTGAAATGACGACAATCTCTCTAACTACCCTATCTGGCGTTATATCCGTAATAGTAATTTGTGTTGTCATTTAAAAGACCTAACTGAACATGAGTCATAAACTTCGTTGGCCTTCGTAGCGGTCATATTAGGTCATGCCTGCCTCGACAAAATGAATTTACCTAATTAATTACTGTTACAAACCACTGCAGAGTGACCTTAAAAGCTCAAATAGCATTTGAACCTTGTGTGGACTAGAAAATGTTCGCAGTTTTATATAAATGAACTATGTTATAAATTTATTTATTTATTGTTTTGCTCACAAAATTGTATATATGGCGGACTTATTGCCTGATCGTATTCCCTACCAGTCAAATGTCGCGCTTATCAGAGATAATAAGGCACTGCAAATTAATACTGGTTATTAAGATATAGAAACATATAAATAACGAAAAATTATATATGCAATGTATGCAAATATAGAAAATTTAATATACCCATATAAAATATATATTTACATAAATAAGCAAAATATATAAACATATCTATTATATTAAATTTAAATTAAAAATCGAAAGAAATGGAATCAACGGAAAAAGTGTTAATGAAACGGTTTTAATTTTGTGTGTTAGTAAAATTGATGAGGAATATAAACTCTACAACCACTGCATCCTAAGAATTTTTTGCACTATTTCAAAGGTACATAATTTCAGATTGACGTAGCCAATATATACAAAACTTAAGTACTGAGCACCTGAGAGAAGCGGGGTGGGCGATAAATCGGAAGTTAGAGCATCTGATATCGATAGGAAGAGATATATGTAGGAAGCAATGGAAACGTTCACAACATAAGTATTTCGGTACTGAGACATCACTCCTTGCTCCTTCGGATATAAACAAACGCTTATTATATCCGGGTAAACAAGGAACTATGTCAATAATGTACATACATTCACAACTTCATGAATAAGGCTTTTTGATAACACAAGAGAAATAAAATTAAATAACGGTCAGTCGAAGCGGTAATTAGCAAAAAAACAAAAACCGGTTACGACGTTCATATACCGTTGTTGACTTTGAAATAATTATCATTGCATATAGATTACCGCATAATTGCGGCGTACAATATTCGAGATGTTATTTCCAAAGGTCAGTTATAACAATGTAACAAAATTTTCAAATATGTTCTATGTTTATAACTCTTACTATTTCAATATGATGAGGTGTTTGAGTATGTGTTATTATACGAATTTGTTTAAATAAAGATCGATATAATGGGCATTGTGAATACGTAGTGCTATTTGATATAATAGAGTAATTTTAGAAATATCGTTGTTCGTTTTTCGCATGGTATTGGTATTAATATGTATTATAGACGGTTAGTAAAATAGCAAGCTTGTACTAATAGAATTATAATATGAATTGGCTACATTTCTAAAATTCATTGCTTAGACCAACACAACATTAATCTCACCCTACAAAGTAGTATTGGGATACGACAGTGCCGAGTACACGACTTGTGCCAGTATACGAGTTTGTTAGTTTTATTCCTTTCTAGGTATAGATTCTAGTGTTAAAGAAATTTCTAATACAGCAAGGATAGAATATCTGAGTGTGGCAACTACTCATGAATGTAATGTAGTTCCTATAATAATTATATGTTTCACATTAATAACATTATTAAGTCTGTAATAATAGTATGTTATTAACCATTTAGCGTACAAATCGTAGTATTCAACTTGACAGTTCAAATACTGTAATACAATAAAACATACTGTCTAAACTATGTTGGTATTTAGGTCAATTACTACCAGTTTTAGCCTAATAATGACAATATCAACTTGTTAAACTGAATTCCAATGCGTTTGCAGCGTATCTGTCAAAGTGTTCCTGTTAACCACTTGTTATGTGACAGTTACTTGTGCAGGTTTAAATATTACAGCTTTGCAATTGTTGAAGGCTGAACAATCACCTTTATATGACATGACAATTATTTTTTTAATAATAAAGATTATCGTGATAGTTCAAACCTTGATGGAAACCAATCACCTTGTTTAGGAAAATAAATACACTTCTAAGATCTTATCACAGAAAAAATGAGGTAAAAAATAACACCAAAGATACAATAAACTAAACTAGCGATCGAATATGAAATGAATATCTAGCATAAAATTTCGTAACACATTACCACTGAATTCTGTCTTACTCGTAGATGTCGTATATGTTTGTATAAAATTCAGGTACTTCTTTTGTGACTTATTCATCAGTCAATTGGAATTATAATTAATTTATTTGAGTATATTTTATGCAAAATTGTATGTATGAATAATTATTTGCATGGTTTAAAGTTGTTTCTGTACATTTTATACTGACATCACGAAAGATGAACGATTGGTCAAAGAATGTAACTATAACATAATATAACTCAGTCACGTCATGTCGGAAATATTGTGGTCAACAATTCACTTTCATGCGTTAAAAATAAAGTTTAAATTTAATTAAGCAAATCAACATTATTTTATTGACGATACTTTTTCTGGCAAACAATGTCTTAACTACTTCTGTTACGATACTAAATTGTTTTAACTAATGTATGCAACAGTATGCCACGGGTATTTTATTACTGGTGGCCCATTTTATTATGACACTTCCGTTGTTTAGAAGAATGGTGATAATCGTTTGTAGACTGTGATTAATTTAGAGCTTTTTGGGTCGGCACAATTTATTTCGACCTGGATGTGTGATGTTTGCACGCAAATTCAGAAAGGCTGATTGATGAACTTACTGTTCTTGAGATTTACTGTTGGAGGAATGTTACGTATAGGAAATGGTCAAAGTAGTAGATTGTTGTTCGAAATAGAACAAATGGGCGTAGTGTAACTAATATTATCGCCCATTATTGTAAATACTACTGCTACTATTACGATTTCATGTTTTGCTTTAATACCTTTATGTGAAATATATCTCACCTAAATCAGAATATGTATTAAATAGCCAGTGTAATTTAGAAAATCGAATAATACAACTCCAGTAACACAACACTTGAAGAACGTTATGGATTTTGTTCTATATTCTGTATTATTCTTGTGTACATGTCTACTCAAATACTATTTAGTGTAGTAGTTGTGTAAAGATATAAGTTACTTGACTTGATTACTACAAGTTGCCAAGACAAATATGTAATCAAAATAAGCTATATTTTTATTTAGCAAAGTAAACATAGTATTAATTCTAAGCTGCTAAAACAAGAATAGATTAACTTGCACTAATAAGCTCTTCTCAAACACGAACTTAATAACGAACCACTCCTTAGGTTATAGCTGTTTGACGCAACGAACAGGTATAAAATATGAAGTCATTAGACAATTGGCTTCAAATGGTACTATCATTGCATCTGTTAGAAAGATTACACATTATTTATGTTTATTACATGTCTGCAGGACTTACAGTTAGTTCGTTACCACCAGACAATACTATTCACACGAGGTTAGGTTAGGTGCATGGGAATTCAGAAATGTAACAATAGCATTTGTTCTCAGTAACTCTTGTACATTATATACCACAATTGTATTCACCTCTTTGTGTGATCCTTATCGGCGGAATTCATAAATAGCTTCCGTTTTTGGATGATCCAAGAATTAGGTTCAGTCAGAATAGGGTGAAAGGAAAACCATTGCAAAATAGCCTGGTCTGTAAGTAAAAGTAATGAAGAAAGATAGTCATCATTATTAACTTATAACTAAAGGTATTTCGCAGATTACTACAGTAAGCATATATCTGCATTAAGCAGACTTTGTGGACATAACATTTTTTTATAATTATTTAATATATTCATATTTTATCCTGATCTGATATATTTGCTTTATATATAATAGCAAATTACACTACTATTACTTCATCGACAAATACGTAACTGACTGACAAAATCATCATAAATCTAATAGCAACAAGCAATAGTCATATTCATCAAGTCAATTAACAACATCCCGCCGTGCTTTCTACATCCGTTGAGGAAATTGATACAATAATCAGTAAGTGTTTTAACGACAATTGTTGACCATTCATCATTTGTTATGTCATTATTACCTTCACAAATATCAGCATAATCTAAGAGACTAATATTTAAATAAAATTTCCCAACATTTTCTAGATATTGTAAGCCAATATAATATAGTGCTGAATTACCTTTGTCACCTCTAATATTAGTACTTACCTCTCCATGTTCACTCAATTCATTATCGTCGTAACTTTTATCCTGATTTTTATTGCAATAGGCATAAGGTTTATTTTGCGAGCTGCTTCAAATAACAACATCAGGAGACCACGGTCTGTCGCCTGTTGCGGTTCGATACCTTTAACTTTATCAATAAATTATACATGCGTTGTGCTGTTCATAGTGGTGCCCTTATCCTTTGATTGTATACATTAAGTATACGGGATATTTCCCAAGATAATAATTAAATTCTCCATTCGCCACCTTTATTTGTTAAGGCATTGAAGTTTTAATAAATAAATAATAAATTTATTTGTGATCTGCAGACGACCCGTAACCAGAAGGATTGTAACAGCGTCAAAATACTGGGAACTCATAAATAATTTTAGCATGATGAGTTACCTGTTTATGTGAGACTAGCTACCCGCTAGGCTTCGTACTGATGTACATGTATTATTATACATATAGACTATTATAGACCTTCCTCTTAAGTCACTCTATCTATTGCTAAAGTTTACGATAACATCCGTAGCATAGTTTAAAAGATATATGCGAACAAACAGGGGAAGCGACTTCATTTTATTATATGTAAAGATGTACAATAAGTAAACAGCCGTGAAAAAAGTTTAAAACAGTAGTTATCCTTTCATTATGTAGCGTATACCCCATGTAGGTATATATTTAGGATCAACAATGCCACGAATAGTTGTATGCCTGGAACATATCGTAGGCAATTAATTAAAAAGTAAGGCGCTGTCCACACGTGTGCTGTCACTGTGCAACTCGTCTAAAGCTTATCTAAACGGGATCAATGTAAATAAATCACAAGTCGAACCCGGACCGGTTTCGTATTGATAGCAGCAAATATAATTTAACAAAACCAATATCGAGTTGTCTTGTATGAAATATTACTGTAGTAATTTACATTATCGGTCGTATTTCATGCGACGTTGGAACTGTCATACGTTGGCGTGATATCCAAATTGTAAAAAGTAGCAAATCAACTGGTACTGGTGCCAATTGTGTAATCGTACGTAACTTAAAAATAACGTAATTGTCTGGAAAAAGTTGTAAGCGATGTTTACTGTTGTTTCTAAGCAATAGGGATCTCTGAAGTTTCCATCGTCATTATCTGCTTTTTCCTTATCCCATTTATTTAGGGTCGGCGTAATATATTTTTCTCTTCCATTCATCTCTGTTCGCAGTCATCTTTTTCGGCCTTCCTCTGCCCTTATAACCATCCGTATTCATATGTAACACCTTGCTTAAAATATATATACATATATAGATCTTTGAAGTTTCCATTCAATTCAATACATTATTCCAAACATGCTCTGCCGATTCGTGTAAAAATTATACTAGCGTGTAAAAAATTACAATAATATTTTAAATTACATTATTAGTCTGACAATTACAGTAGGATGCGATATGAGTCTAAATAAAAATAAAAATAATTATTAATATTATAGTAAATAATAATAATAATATACCGTAACGCCTATAATCCCAAATGGGTTACAATGGTAATAATAATGTGTTGTCTATATGGATAGTTTTTTTTAATGGATGATAATGATGTTGTGTACTCGGTTGCGGTAACGGTTTACGCTGGCAGGGCGCCAGCCACCACCAGAGTGGGGGATGATAAGATGAAGATGAGGTCAGGTCGGTCAGTCCATCGTGACAAATTCTGTAATTTTCAAAGCAAACCGCGTGAGGGTCATCCTGACAAGGCATATTGCTAGTACCATTACGTTATGTTATATTACTAACAATCCCCTTGCCCCTCTATGGACAGTTAAAATTTTGATCACATGCGAAAGTACGAAAAGCCACACGTAAAACATTTTGTAAGCATTTATTTATAAGGCAAGGTGTGCATGCGTGCAAAATGTATGTTGCGTGTATCTGTCCTTGAATATACCAATCAAGGACGGACAAGGCATAAGTTAAACGCCTTTCTGCATACCTAATATGGCATACTTGATAGGAATATTGGTTGTTAAGATAAAAAAAGCAGTTTAAACCGTAATTCATATAGATACGAATACCAATATATATAGAAATTCTTGTAAGTGTAGATTGGATAGCGACTTTTATTTATTATGATACTTAGTATCTTGGATAATGATATAAATATTTTACTATATATTAATGTGTTATCTGAAATGTTTATGTAAGTTGTTTTTTAATATAATTCCGACATTTTCAATTTGTTAACATATTTTCTTATTGCTTATACTTTTACTTTTTATTGTTTGTTATTTTTTAGAATATGATATGTTTTTAGGGTTGCTTAGTAATTAGTTAAAGGTAAAAATGTGAATGTTTACGCATACCTCAAAAGGAAAATATTTCATATCTGCACTGAACTTTATTTTGTGTTTTAAATTATATTTACTGTATAAATATAATATAATAAATAATTGAAAACATATTATATTTTATAAATATTATAAATTATATATAATATTATAAATATTAACGGGAATTTATTAATTTACTATATTTTTGTTTGTCCCGGTACGGTGCGTCCATTTTCTCTTGTCCATTTCGACTTGACAAATTCTCCAAGTATTTCTCACGAAGTTCTCACTCAGGAGGAACCTCGTGGAGGTCAAGCTGACATGGTACATTTCTAGAAATGCGGTCAATAATCCACATTACCAATAATCCACATCCCCCCTTCACTCTATGTCTCTAAAACATCTTAAATCTGTACATAAAAAATCTTCAGAATTAGAACTTGTGTTTATAAAAGCACTCAAGTTTTTTATGTTTACTAGCGGTCCTGGTATGTAATTTACTCTGTACCTATCCATAAGGCTAAGTCACGTATGAATGACTTTTTGTAAGCGAATCGGACTGGTTCGTTGCTGTAATACAACTTGCGTATGAGTCACGTGTCGTAAACTTATTGCACAAGACTGTATGAAAATAAACAACAGGTCAAATTTAAGTTACAGGTTGGTAGCCTACATGTACAATTCCTTGAACCACATAATATTTTTAAAGTATTTTTTTAAATATTAACATTTAGACGTCTAAGTTTTATTGTTAATAGCTGACATAAGCTAGCTTGTGTTTGTACATGCTTATAACTATGCGCTACTAATATATATGGTTTTGATTCTATCGACCATCTTTCTTATTGAAACGGAAATCGAAATTCAGATCGTCGTAATTTCGATTGAATTTCGAACCCCAAGTCACAGATAACATAATATTACATACCCAAGTGGTTCTTTAAGACTGAAATCTTATCCGTCAGAGAGGAGTTGGAGTTAAGTCAGTCCATAAGTTCTTCCGCGGGTTTGAAATGCCCTCTGCACTAGTCCCCATTTTTTTTAAAGCTATAAATGCTAAAACGGGCGACGGCAATAGAATTCGAAAAAAAGAGATGTTTGTTACAAAATACCTAAAAAGTGAACTTTACATATACATCATATTTCAAACGGGGAGGCCGTTTTTATTAAAGATGGTAATAAATCATTTTCCATGTTGTTGTATCTAAAGAGTAGATATTTAAAGAATGTTGTTGTTTTGTTGCTCTATAGTAGTTTAGAATTTGGATTTTCATTTTAGCTTCATTTATTAATTTGTTTATAGGTATTCATAAGTGTAATTGTTTATATAGGTTTGAGCGGATTTATAAAAAAAATGTACCTATGTATTTATATCATAGTTGTCTAGTATCCATGACATAAATTCTGCTTAGCTTGGGACTAGATGGCACTGTGTGAATTATCCTGAGATATTGTTATTATTTGTTATGCACATGTTAATTAGTTAAATTGAGATTATACAACGATGGAACAGTGACATGTTCGCGACATGATATTTAGCTTGCAACTTTTATATTGCATTCACAAGACCATAATCCACCTGGTGCACTGGTGATAGAAAGTGCACTGCAGTGCATTGCCGGTCACGATATGCTGCGGGAAAACTTGCGATAAATTACATCGCATAATTGCATACAATCGTGCGTCTGCGACATCATTAAACGAAGCTTTGTCTGTATTACAGACGTGGAAGCTAATGTTCTCTATGTAACTTGGAACTAATTACTAATTATGTGGAGCGGCGTGTTTGTTCCTTACTTCTGATTATGGGAAATTCATTTAGGTGTATCTACATTTCCGTAAACTATTCTATTCCATATGTATAATAGAATTAACAATTCTTCATACAAATGAACTTACATCAAAGCACTTTTGAATACTTATTATTATTTTTAATGTACTGCTCATTCGGATAGCTATCTCATCATAAGAAGAACGAGCAAGGAACTTGCGTAGTGCTGTTTTATATACGTTTAATATACATCTGTATTTTCTTATATGTATACTTTGAATTGGTGTAACCAATTTACAGCACCTACTTACAGTGCTACTCCGACAATAGTGCTCTTATTTTTTTTTAAAGTGACATTTGCCAAGATGTGCTAACTGACCTAATTTCATGCTCAATTTTATGCATCATTCTCCACTGGTGCCCAGCCAGCGTAATCCGTTAGCGCAGGAGGGTGCATCATTCCATTATCATCTACAAATATATATCCAAATATGTGGTTTAACGGATAACTCTCACATCTTACTTTGTAGTTGAGAAAAAGGTTTCTGCCGCTAGAAATGTATCCAATACACTCAATGGATTTCTTTTAAGATAACAACGACACTTATTTAAGTGAAATTACTAAATTGTATATTTATACAATTTAGTAATTTTGATTTCTTTATATCTACGATAATATTTTTTATATGCGAATACCGAAGTAACAGTATAGTTGCAATAAAAGATATCAGGTTACTTTAAATAACGGTTTATCCATTTTGTACCTATATGCCGTTATTATTAGCATGTATTTAACATGTTTATCTATTGTCTTATAAATATTGTGTCAATTAGAATATATATAATAATACGAAAGATATGTTTTTTATTATGGATAAACCTAAATAATAATGAACCGTTATAAATTTATTAAATTATAGATATCTATATTATGTTGCGTTTTATTTTTAAAATAATTGAAAATCGTTATAACAATTGTAATCATTCGTAACCTCTATTAATTAATAAACATATAAAATGTAATAATTTTAGATATTTTTGCCTATATGTAAGTTTTATGTCGTAAGTTTCAAGAAGAGGTGTTTTAAGATTTCTTAAGGGGCGGCAACGCGCACGTGACATACCTGGTGTTTGAGGCTTCCATAGACTACGGTAACCATTTACCAACAGCTTGCTTGCTTGTTTGCCACTATCCTAGTATATGAATAAAGTAATAAAACAAAAGAAAATACTCGGAGAACGAAGATTTACTTAAGTGTGCCAGAAGTAGAAGAGTAACTGAACTAAAACAGAAATATAGCAATACGTTACTTGTTTTTTTTTAATTGACGAGAATTTAATTAAAAATTGGTGTTACCTGCTATTGTTTCAACTACATCAAACATTGCTATATCTTATATAGCTCGCAGCGAAACGTCAACCTTTTTACCCTAGAATTTAGGGCTGAAATTAAATGGTAAACCTATTTTTAGAAAATCAATACCAACCATTCAGTTTTAACCAAGATACTGTATAACATAAACGCAATGTTTCATTCATCAAAGGGTTTCATTCATCTCAATTCACCACGGAATCCTAAAGATGGTCATAACCAAGACGGAACTGAGTTTGAAAGTTAACCTTTGCTGTTCACACCCCGCGGCGCCGTCATAATGATACGTCACACGGTCGCACGCAAACGTATGCATTAACCTTTTTATAGAACCAAGTGTTTTGTCTATGGCTTAATACTTTCTTCACTACCGACTAATTTTCTTCACTTTCCAGTAATTTGTTGTCTTTGTATTAATACGTTCCGGTAAGATTTACTAAATGAATTGTCGTAATTGAAATGATATATTTAATGAGGTGATTTGAAAAAAGAACGCTATGGTTTTACATGATGTGAATAATTAAGGATCTATTCACATTTGAATATTTACTCGCGCCTTTATAACTGCTAGAATAGTTTATGAGTATGGATGGATGTTTGTTACTCTTTCACACAAAAACTACTGAAAGGATTCTGATGAAACTGTAATATAGCTTAAACATCAGAATAACGTATAGGCTATAAATTTCATGCGGGTGAAACCACGGGTACAGCTAGTAGAATATAATTGTATTGGCTCGTTTTATATAATAATGACATAAGAAATACAAGCAATAATTTACACTTTAGAAGAAACCTAATCTAAATTTTCCATACTATTTTCATTATTTAAGTTTTATTCAAGTCGGCCTTATGTTTATTTATTCATTCTTGCCAAGAGCTCTGTCACTGCAGTTCTTGGCACCCGATATGTTTTTAAGTGTCTTTGCATTTTTATACGACATAGCTCCAATGCAACTATGTTTTCGTCGTCCAACATGTACTAACCTCTTCCCCGTTTTATCGAATTTCTATTAGTCTCTGGTTTTTCAAATTTAAAAAATGTATTATATAGTCTAGTATAAAATATATTTTATTTTGTAAAGTCTTCATTTAAAAAATATGTATAAACTTATTCCTATTATCTATCACATCTCACTAATACCACAGATAACATAATATTACATACTAATACTACAAACGTAGAAGTTTATAAGTGTGGATAGGTAGATGTTTCTTACTGGTTGACGCAAAAACTACAGAATGGATTTTTAATGGAATTTTACAATTAAAATAACTTATCAGAATAACATATAGGCTATGAAAAAAACGCGAGTGAAACTCGTTTAAAACGAAATTTCAATTACATTTGTCACAAACCGTTATATAATCAAGCTCCTGAAATTTTTGTAGAAGATTAATGTTGTTTTATTTACATCAAAGTAAATTCATAATACATAAAATTTATAATTACCCCATAATAATTACAACGAACAACATAAAAAATGTGCATATTACTATGCTATTATATAGACATTTCTTCAGCATTACACCAGTATTCTTTTCATTACTTACTACTATACTTCATATATTCTTAATGAAGTATAGTAGTAAGTAATGAAAAGAATACTGGTGTAATGCTGAAGAAATGTCTTTATTATTATTATTAGTTAATTGAAACATCAGTCGGTATAAATGTTTCCTGTACCACCCGCCGACTGCACTCCGCCCCACACCGGGGTGGTCGATCGCAGACAAGATAGTTGTAAATAGCCTTGAAGTTCCTATCTTACTTAAAGTGTTTCATACCTTAATGTAATATTATGTTTTCACGAAGTTTTAAAAGGTTGAAGTTTTAAGTTCACTGAAAAATATACAATGGGTATTTAAAGTATAATACTTTTACGTTTTGCGTTACGTCGCGCGTCGGTGAAACAACGATGATTTGAAACTAGGTTGCACGCGGTTTCATTAAATTTGTAACCTATATGTTATTCTGATGTATAAGTTATATTACTGTAAAGTTTCATTAAAACTACTTTAGTAGTTTTTGCGTGAAAGAGTGACAAACATCCACTCATCTATACATACACACTTTTGAGTTTATTATATTACTGAAGCTTAATCTTTGTTTCTTTTGTTTTTGTACAAATTTAACGAATAGGGACAAATAGCGTAAATATTATAAATGCAAAAATGTGTATTTGTCTTGTTGTAATCTTTTTGACCCTATACGGACGAATCTCTTAATAAATATTAATACATAATAGATACACCACACACCCCTGGTGGTTCAGGCGTCCATAGGCTACGGTAACCATTTACCATCAGATGGGACGTATGCTGGTTTGCCGCTATCGTAGTATAAAAAAGATGCGTATAAGCTATAATTTTTCTCAAAAAACCCGTCAAAGTCACAGTTAGCGTCTAGTATAAGCATATATTTCGCTTTTCTAGAAAGCAATCCTGCTGTCTCGTTCCGTAGAGATCGATTCAATGTCGGTAAACACATTTACCACCTGTCTAGACCGTCTGGTGTGACTATTCAGTCTTCATATTCCATTGAAATAGACTTTAAATTCCTTTTGATGATTGTCGTCGTATAATTATAACATCTGTATTGATGAATATACCCAGTTGGTCTTATTTTCCATTTGTCCAGTCCAAACATAGTGGTTTTTTTTTTAGAATATATACAGTCAAAAGCGGTTTTTTTATTTTTTTTATTAATATGTTTTACGGCTCTGGATACAAGACCTTTTTAGTCCAACATAACGTCAAAAGCGGACTCGCTGCAAGATTGCCATTGGCCCCAGAAGTGCATGCAAATTATTGCAATTATTTTCTTAACAGAAAATCTCGGCTACCATCTTGATTTTTACTGTTTTTGATACTTTTGACATATCCATCCTGATGACAGAGACATCTCGTCTATTTTTAATAGTTATTATAATAATTTCGACGATGATTAAGTTATTGAATTTCTTATTTCCTTTATTATACAGAATATAGAATTATTATTTTTTTGCAATTTATATACTTATAATCATATATTAAATTCGTCATATGAAATAACAATGTTTAAACATTATATTACAGCATGAATGCTATAAAATATCTAATGAAGTCATATATATATTTATTTGTAGATTTAATTTTTTTGTAAAATTTCGTATTTTTGTACATGTCATAAATTTAGCATATATTTAAGTAATTTACTATATCATATACGCATAAAGCTATCCTGCTTTTTAGCATTCAGTAACAGAATTTTAATATTCAATCTTTGTTGTTTTAAATTTTAATCTTAATCCTATTAATATTAGGTACAAACGCGAAAGTTTGTGTGTATGGATGTTTGTTGCTCTTTCACGCAAAAACTATTGAACGGATTTTGATGAAACTTTACAGTAATATAGCTTATGCATCAGAATAACACATAGGCTATATTTTTAATTGAAAATTAACGCGGGTGAAATCGCGCGAGCACATCTAGTAATAAAAAATAAAATAAAAAAATCTAATTAGATTTAAAGGAGTAAAGTTGGTTATCATCCAATCAAAACTTTACAGACGCGTAACGAAGTCACGTGCTGTACAACGTACGGCGCCGGGAATCATTCATTCAGTCAGACGGACCAAATCTAAATTCAAAGCTCATTCCGAACAAAAGAAAAGAAAAGAAAAGGCGTCACGTCCCTAGACGTGGTTGTCAATGTTTGTAAAACATGTTCATTGATAACTAGAGGTTATTGATAACAGTGAATATATTATGTTATTATAATTACTATACCTATAAACTATAATACAGTCTTACTAATATTATAAACGCGAAAGTTTGTATGGATAGATAGATTGATGTGTGTTACTCTTTCACGCAAAAACCACTGAACGGATTTTTATAAAACTTTAAGATATAGCTTATACATCAAAATAACACATAGGCTACAAATTTCATTGTGCTGAAATCACACTATCGCCACAAAAAAAAATATCATCACAAAATGTACAAATTCCATGGTGGTGAATTCATACAGCGAGTAGTTTATATCCTTCCGGAAGAAATTATTGATATTATAGTGAAAAATTTATCAAACTCTGTTGCGTAGTTTGAAAGCAATAAGCGGAGTAACAAACGAAAACAAATACTATGCTTTGTATTTAGATGGAATATCTAACATAAAATATGAAAAATTAAATGAACGTTTATTTCCCTGCCGCGCCGTTATGAATTATCGTTGTCTGGGTATTATTCTGAGACCGCATTGCATTATCCATCTTTAGAAAAAAACGTTTTTAATAAAAGTTTTTAAATGGTTGGAGAATCTTGTTTTCATTTTATAAATTGAAAATCTGATTATTGTCAAAGCACTTTTTTTTTATTTAACGATACAGAACATGATAGATATATTTATTTTCCGTTTTCAATTTTCAAATTGTCAAAATTAGGCAACTGACTAAAGAGCCATTGTTTTTAAATGAAGTTTAGTACATATATATATAAATAAATATAGTTTTTGTTAAAGCATTCAATATTTTTTGAAACTGAAGACGATAAATAGAGACGACATTAGATGAAAATATAAGGAAATTTAGATGAATATTACTTTACATTCATACACTTATGTCTCTTGAATATAAAGTAATGAGTATTTTCGAACTTTATACTCGTATATGAAAATTCTGACCGCGTGGTCGTAAACTGCTGTTCAATTTTAGCCTCTAGCACATAATGTCGTCTCTCCCCTTAACTAAACGTCGGTCTTGACATTTTGCTAAGAATCTTTTGTAATTAACAACGTCACTCAATACCATGTCAAGTCAACACTTGTGTTTGGTGTATGGTGTAGGGTATAATATAAAAGCGATTTATTACTTATCCAGTCTTATTATTATTACAAACGCAAAAGTGTGTGGTATTTTTGTTATCCTTACCCTTTCATGTACAGTTACTAGTGAGATCCGAATGAAATTCGTTACAAAGATAGAATATATCCTAGATAAACACATGGACACAGACAAAAAAACAAAATGGCTGACGTTGTTGTCTCGTTTTATTACATCTGACCATACACGTAACGATCAAATCGTTCATTTGTGGCTTGTCTAGTTGCTCTGGTAGAATTACTAATTTTATATATCAATTATTTTAAAACTATAGATAGGTATATTAAATTATGTTTACTATCTTAAAATCTGAAGCTATATGGCATATACACTAGGCATAAATTTATTTGATAAAATTATGTTACAGATTGCATAAAATTAATCAATAATATTTAGACTACACATTTTAACCCTATTTCCAACTACGTCTATTCTGCAATTTAATATGCTGACTTGTCAAATTACAGACAATCAAGCGGTTTTGTGCTAATGTCCCCGCTTATCGAACTGTTGTTAATGACAGATTTAGAGGGTCTCTTTGAATATATTTATAAGTTGATATTTTCTTAATATATTTTTTATAATATGTTAATACTGCAGTCACGTACTCACATGATTTGCACAATCACAAAATATTCAATAAATAAAGACGAAAATGAAGTTAAGAATGGTTAATTGTACATAAATTTTAACATTACTTAATTTTCTCATTTCCAAATATATTCCATTACTATTCTTGTTCTAATCTATCAAGATAGAAATTTTCTTTCTCATCGCTATGAAAGTATAATTATTCCAAATAATTTTCTTTCATGTCGCGAAATAAAATGGTTTTTCTATTGTTTAACCCAAAACAAAGGCTTTTCATTTTATATCCAATCTGTTCCGATAATAACAGAATTCGTCTCTTGTTATTTCCAAATGAAAGATAAAAAAAGCCTCATTGTATCAACAGACATTGTAGGGGTACTAAAACAAAAAGAAATACTTAAACCTATATTGATATTCAATAAGATTTAGAGATAATGAATACAGTATAAAGAACAATTAATTAATGTAATAGATAACAACAGACAATAATAAATGCAATAAAAGTTAATACTTACAATCTTTTAAGTATGAAATTTATATATAAAACATAATCCAGTTTTTTTTTCGAGATAAAAGACGCCGGCGCCGATACGGACGGACATAGACCGTCCTTGTGGTCCGTCCTTTTACGAATATCATTAAGATTTATTTGGCTATTCATTAAAATCGTGTAAAAATAGCAAACGTATAGATTGATTTTCGTGTTTTTAAGATAATAAAAAAATTGTAAAACTTACTCTTTAGGGCATGGATTTGGCACGGCGATAAGCTACGTGCAATTTCTCAATCTACTAACATATAAATTTTATTAGTGAAACAAATGAGGGTATATCTCTCTTAGCACGTATCCCCTAGTATTAGTGTGGATATAGTAGTATTCATTTGGTATTTTTATTCTAAAGTGATATTCAATTTCTAAATTTTTAGGTCATTAACTTTTTTCCATTCCAGTAATAAGTTTAAAAAACAAACGATAATATCTTGTATTATTCAGCAACATAGTTGTGAATTACTTTGTAAACAGTTTGAATCAAGTTTAAGTTGTTTGTGTACTTTTACGGCACAGTCATAAAACGTTTTCATAGTTCGTAGCTACGAATATGTTGTTAACTGTCTCTTAAGTCAGGGTTTAATATTTTGTTTTGAATTCATTTGAATTAAATGTAAGGTTGTAAGTATAGCTATAGTAAGTAAAACCTACGATTTGAAGATAAGAAAGGAAGGACCGCTACATTTACACAAAAACTTATACATTACTTATACCACAGATAACATCTTATACTATACTAGCTATTATACTAACTATACCCGCAACGCCCTATGTTTTATAATAGACGTACGCATATACACGTGTGTAAGAAATGTAAAAAACAATAAGAAAGGTCTAAAACTATAATTTATTTTTATATTTAAGTAGTTGTGAATAAAAATATTTTCAGTTTATGGTAATGTGAAAGTAGTTATGTAGGTACATTTTTGGGCAGTAAAAATTCAATTTCTCTTTGGTAGTGATTGAATATTCATTACTACAAATAAGTGTACAAAAGCCCTTTAAGCTTACTGTCCAGTTGCAAAGAAATACAAACCAATATTTACATATGTCAACAGCTTAACATTTACTACGCATTTAATAAAGCAATGGACGGCGTGCGTTATTTACACTTCAATTTGAACAAAAATATACGCATAATAAACCTGTTATGGAAATAAGAAGAAATTTTTGAAACATTCTCATTAAGGCAGCACTAGTTTTGTCTCGTAACTTCAGCGGCAGTCGAATTTAAAGCAAGTGGCGGCCCCCCAAAATTTATCACACCCTGCACCGCATTACATTGTCCCCACATGCAATTTTATTTTTCACATAGTATTTCTATGACATTTTGTTTTTACTCGGCTTCTAAAGCAACGTGATCACTCATAGTATATGACCTTCCTTAAATATTGAATTCTAAAATATATAAATATTCAAACACTATGTGTTTTTTCAGACATTATCGTTTTTAAAACAAAGCATTCTCCTCTTTATGGTGGTAGATAGAATTAATATTTATAATGTATTCCAATGTAAATTGCAAAACGCCTTACGCTAAATACGCTGCGTGCGTTTTGTTTCTTATTTACCTACATTGATCAGAAATTCCTCAGAGACGAAAAATCAATCACCATACTAGGAATCGACGAAGACAAAAAAACCGACAAATTCCGGGGGAGCACGCATTACTCACTTAAGAGTTGTGTATTTGACAGACGGGTAGTCCCCTAAATGTGGTATCCAGTTTGGACTGACCTCACCAAATCCCTTTACTAGTGCATTTGTCATACATTTTTATTTAAATCATGAGGGGATGGGATTTCAAAGTAGTATGGTTTCGATCCGAAGTACGGCTCGGCTTAAGTGAAGAGGATATCCTGAGTATGGATGCGCTCATTTTTTTTATTTGAAATGAAGCAGCGGCAGTAATTAAACTGCTATTATATTAGATTTCAATACTTTTGACGTGGGTAAATCAATTTGTGAAAATGGCAGCAATTTTTTTATTTCTGTAAACTGTGATTTCGTCTTTTTATTAAATAAAAAATGGTTGTATTCATTAGAGCTGCATGTTCCTTACTCCATAGATTTTTTTTCTATAATAACTAATTAAACTCTATTCAATTTTGTCCACAATTAAAGCAACTAATATCAACTTTTTATACTTATCAGATTTTCTTTAAATGACTTTTTCTTAATAATTACATGTAACTGAAAAACTCTATTTTTAACAAAAGAAGGGCCTGCGAATAACGCACGAACAATCAAAGACAATTAGAAAAAATATTGAAGACATTGTAATTATAACTTAAATATATTATATTTTTTAGAATAACAAAATGATGTTCTTTATTCTGATTGTAATTATCATTACAATTAAAGTAGTAAAAGCCGTTATTTAACACAACAACAACTGCTATATTTTATATTCTATATCCTACAAAAATACAAGCATAACCATAATCCCAATTTAGGTACGTTGCAAAAATCACAAATTACAACTAGTATTGTAATAGTGAAAAGGAAATTAGTCAAATTTGATAAAAAACTGTTTTCACTTGACGTTACCGTTTGCTGCTTAAAAGCCGTGGCCTAATAAGGCAGGTCCACAATAATCTATATCTCTAAATATATATATAGGGTGATGTAATAAGATTTGTCGTACCATGGACAATCTTGAAGAGGACTGAGTTATATTATTGTCTTGCCGTTTGCAATCAATATTAACCTTTCGAATTGACGCTTTCAAAGATTTAATAGCAAACCATTTGTACACTAAATTGTATTGGAAAAAGGATCACTATCTAGGGTCATATAAATGTTTATTATTAAGTATATCATTGAGGATTTATGTATTTTGGTTTTGATATATTATCCATATAAAATATTACTATTAGATATTTGATTACTATATCCTGTTGTCATTGGTTAACTAGCTGCTGCTCTTGACTTCACCTACAATTACTTGAAGTATCAGTAGTACTTCGGGTAAACGATTTATTTATTTGATTATGAAAAATTTTATTTCCATTACTTCGTTTCTCAAGAAAATATTATATATCCATGTATATACAATATTTTCTACTTTACTTTACTTTCATATAAATATTATAAATAAAAATAAAGGAATAATAATTGTAATAATGTTAATAATAATAATCTTTAATTATAAATATCTAATATGTATCTAATTGTTATAATGTAGATATTAATATATGTAATTATTATTAGGTTTATTAATAAAATTTGCAAGCCTACTGAAAAAAGGCTTATTACAGCGCATACTTAGGCTTATTACAACCTCCTAATGTCATGTAATGTAATGTGGGGCTTAATTGTTATGTGCATATCTGTCTGTAATGCGAATAAATGACTTTCTTACTGACTTACCTAAGCGCAGGAATATGTCCTTCGCAAAGGTTGAATCTGTCTCTATATAAAAATTCATTCAAATTGTTTTAGTGATTTAATCATAAAAAGTTAACAACCAGACAGAGAGACACACTTTCGCATTCATAATATAGAACAGATAGTTTACTTCAGTATTTTTATATACTCTAAAATCTTTGAAATGTCTGAATTAAGGACTGATATAAGTTTAACATTGTATTACTAAAACTTAACTAATTTGAAACATACCTCTTACCCAGAAAAAGACATACGCAGAATTCTTATGGTATCTTTACGAGTAAAATACGTTGTAACAGCTAGTTGCAATCCTTCAGGGCTGTCACTAGAGATAAATAGCTGATAGTCCTGATTGCTTCCACCGCAATATCGTGTTATAGAGGCGATTGGTTCATTCCGGTAGATTGGTCCTGAACGCCTATTGTAAGGACCCGTTTACTAGCATAAATAGTTATTTAATCGTGATTTATATGTAATGAAAATTATAAAAGGAAAATATGTGGAATTATGTCTTTAAAAACATTTTAATTTGTTTAGAAATGGTGATCGTAAAACACAAGGTATTAAAATTGAAAATATTTAAATTATTTAAATCATTAAGGGAAGAGATTTTAAAACGATATGGTGACCGTAAACTCACAAAATATTGGATTTTAAAACTGTCAACTATTTTAAAGTGATAATTTTTTTTTTTTAATTCTATATTTAATTAAATATAATGGCAAACTATAATACAAGTCTAAAATAAAAATATGCATTCGTTCTGTAGAGGAACTAAAGTTAACCTTTTTTATTCTCTATATTTTTTATAATATTATGTTGTTTTACATATGTGAGTTATTACAATATTTTACGAATTTACCGGTGCAGTTTTCTTTGCTCGTCGCGTCGTTTTGATCTTCTTCATACTCTCACTAATGTAATCCTAACATAAAATTATATTTAAGTATTGAATAAATTACTACTAAAACATTGTTTTGAGGCAAATAAATTATATTTAAAAACTGCACTTTATGATAATAATTTATTTGGTTCGTATTTTATTAAGTTTCTCAAGTAATGATCATCATTTTAATAATTACCACTATTATCAACACTAAGCGTAGGAGTTAGACAAATTGCCTATTGGACTCGCCTGGCGTCGATAAAACTGGACTTGCATATAAAACGTTTATATTTAAAATGTAAATTTCAACAGGTATCTAATCAATGGCCATTGCTACTGATAGAACGTAATATTGATCAATTGGTGAGAAAGCTTCGTATAAGTTTCTTGAAGTAACGTTTCGTTTGGTACTTTCTATAAATTGGTGGTGAATTGTGATTTTGTGATTAAAATGATTTTTTATTGTTATAATATTAGTCTGTTTATTTTGAGCAGTATTGTAGGTTAAATACTTGATCATTATTAAATTGCCTCAGTTAACGTGAGAATTAGATATAGTTAATATTGATTGAGTTTATATGAATCAATCACGTTTAAAAGGGTAAGTTTTTTGTGTTTATATGGGGCATCGATGGACGGTATTTTAAATAAAAGATCTACGGTATATACGGTACGGTTACGGTATACGGGATACGGTTTTTTTAATTTGTTATTGTGCTTCTAATAACTTAATATTATTTATATAGAAATATTGACCCATATTATAAATGTATACCTCTATAAAATAAAATAATAATATCGTGTGTACGAGTATTGTGTAACTCTATAATAGATATAATAGACCTAAAATTAATAAATGATTTTCTTGTTACAGGTATTACATATTACATTCATCAACAGTAAACATTTTCGTTCGTAAGTAGGTTAGTATTCGGTAAGTACTCCATTTAAATTATTCATTCCTAGTATGACAATGACATGGTACAGTTACTATGTAATAATCGTCAACAGATATGCACTCTTAAAATATCAGTAAATAAAGTTCAAAATCGCGTATAATATTAATATAGAGGACCACTTGTGAACAAAACGTTTAAGAATCCATTAAGTAGTCAACGCGTAGATTACGCAATTCTCTATTAAATTTAAGTTACTTATTTGTGTGCACTTAACTCTTTGTCATATCCATCTATTTTTGACTCGTTTCTGTTTGCAATTTTGCTCGCCTGAAGTTCGGTAGAGTTTTTTGTGTAGATAATAAAATGATCCAGTCTACGCTAATGGTATAGGATGACGTCTATAATTGAAGAGATGAGCTTGAAATCAGGTCAGTCAGCTCATTGTGGTGTATTCATAAGTCCTTGCATGCTAACTTGTGTAATCGTATTTTTTTAAAGTTAGTATCATATATTTACCTATTATGATAGAATTATTATTAAGACAAAACGGGAGTCGTGTCAACACTTAAAGAACAGATCGTGGAAAATGGCAAGAGTTCCACCGATAAGAGCGTATCTCTTAAATCATGAATGTATGATTATAAAACATTTCTTCCACTTGCCCCAGTACCTATTTTATATTTTTATGTCATTATCCAAACAACAGCCTGGTGAAAAAAAAAAAACAGAAAAATAACTGGTACCTTTTTTAATGACATAAGATAAATAAAAAGTAAAGTATCTATGTAATTAATGCAATTCTGTAAAAGCGTATTACTATAGGCCAAAAATAGGTGGCGATATCAGAGCAGGGGGAGGTAGATCTAGATCTTAGATAGTAGTAAATAATTATCAAGAACAATTATAATAATGACTAGCTGTTCCCGCGACTTCGTCCGCATGGAATTTATTTTTATTTCCATAGAAGATTAGAATTTTCTAAAATAAAAGCAGCCTAAGTTACTCCTTATTACATCAGCTACCTGCCAAAAAAATTCCCGTCAAAATCGGTCCAGCCATTTCAGAGATTAGCTGGAACAACCAGACCGACAGACAGACAGACAAACATTATAAAAAAAAATATGTACCATATATATATTCTTATGCATGTAGTAAAAAACGGATATTTCAATATTACAAACAGACACTCCAATTTTATTTATATGTATAGATGTATAGATTACATCTTGTCTACCGACGAAGCGATTCAACCGTGTGTGCTTTTATAGACTTGCATTTAATTTGATGGATTTTCTTTTTAACCTGACATGCAGGTGAATTACTTAATTACACACATGGCGAGTGACACATTGCCGCTTTCTTTTACAAGCATTCATTTTATTTCAACTTATAAATCCACTTGTAAAACTATAATTTAGACCAACATCTAATGGCTTATATTAATTTTTTATTTCAAAGTTTTTAGTTCTCTTAAGTTAAAAAGGTAATTATTCTGGAGACTGTTTATTTTTTTAATTCAAAATAGATGACACTGTCTAGGTTATAACAACCATTAACCTCATTACCGTACATGGATCTTTTCTTACAACATAGAAATTTAGCATACCTACCTAGCATATTACTTCTACTTCTAACTGAATAGCATCGCCCAGGGACGCCACATCGGTGTTCCCAGTCTCCCCAGAAATTACGACAGCATGAGCCGAGGCTCGAGCGGCGCCCTCAGACTAAAGTCGTATCCGTCAGGCGGGAGTTGGCCATAAGTTCTTCCGCGAGAATGCCATCTGCCCGGTAATGGCCTATAAACAGCGGCCAACAGCGCCAGAGTTGTCCAAAAAAAAGACAGTCAGACAGACAAACTTTCTCATTTGTAATTAAATTACAAATTTTCATTTGTAATTAAAATACAAATTTTCATTCATCCTCCTTTGTATTTTCTAGGATAGCGAGGGAAGCGACTGCGAGACATAAATGTAAAAGATAAATCAAAATAAACGATAGCTTCCCATTAAATTCTAGTAGTTTTCGTTTCATAATTGTACCACACTATTGAACCGCCCCGTTTGTAATTTTATTTACACAAGTCTGATTTAGAAATTGATATTGTGATCAGCAATAAAGTTCGACATCCAATCTATCCGTGTATCTCGATAAGAGTGTGGTTACATCAATTTGTTACATAACCTATAACCTCTGACCATTCGAGGCATCCAGTGAATAGTATCAATTATATCAGTAGGAAATAGCTATACTTTCTTACCGCACCCATTATGTCCAGTTAGGGTTGCCATCTGTGGCGTAATAAGAGGCAGGTTAGCCCTACAAGATTACTGATAAGACTCTATTTGTTTATTACAGTATTTTATTCTAAATTCGTATTAAGTAATTTAACAGAATAAGGGTTAAGGAATAAATATTTAGAGGGAGCAACAATTCTCTGTTTAAATTTTTGTTCTGTATATAAATTACATATTTCAAATAAGATCCTTTGTAAATAATTATGAATGCACTATAAATTAAAAATGTTACATTCCATTTTTAAATTTTTGAGATTCTTATATCTAAAATATAAATATAATCTACTTCGGATATTATTCCTAAACAATCTATAAATGTTTATGATATCCAATTGCCATTTTTATAAGTGTATAATAAGTTTTTTGTTATTTTTATTATTATAAGTGCACCAAGTGACGCTTTAATCTTAAATATATAATGTTGATGTTAAAAAGTAAATTATAATGCCGAAAGTAAAATATCTTGTGCCAAGTGTTCGACGATTATCGATGACGACAACCCTGGTTGCCACATTATGTATTGCTGCCGGCTTGACACTTTGACCTTGTTAAAAAAAGTTTTTGTTAAACAATTATAGATTGTTTTATTGACATCTCTATTTTGATGGACAGCATCAGCATCGATTTTAGATCATTATTCTGGAATATTGTACATAGATTTAGAAATTTTATTTATTTATTCGGTAATAGAATAATATATCTATGATAAAGGCGAGCGTAATGCCGTATGGCTTTCTCTACCAGTTAACCTTTAGGTATAAACTGAAAGGATCGTGGTACTAATGTCAATACAAATTTACTCATATATTTTTATTTCAGTCATCTTCATGTGACCCATTGTGATGGACAATACATTGAGTATTGTCCGAGGCCCTTAATCTGGGGCCAGAAATCGCTTACATGAATTATTGAATTTATTTTTAGGGATGTCGTGATGATTCTAAATAATTTTGGGAAATAAAAAGCATAATAGACAGTCAGTGTCACATTAAATAGCGAGAGGTTTGTAACAAATTCATTTAAAATTAGTTTGGATATAAAAAAACAACTGTTTCAAACGATCAATTTACATTTTGGTATATTTTTTGTACAAACTAAAAAAATATTTAAAGATTCTAGTAAGTAGTTTGTGACGTAGTCTGCATAATATCGGCAATATTTACAGTTAAGAATCTAGTATTTTTCTTAAATATATTTAATCGAATTAGGAGTTATTTTGCGTAACGTCGTCGAAACGCTAATCAAGTACAGATACTACTATTCTACTATTCGGTGTGGAAACACCGAATATTTGTAGTCAATATGCTAATTGTAGCGGAATTAAACAAAGTAATATAAATCTATCAACTAGTACTATTTCTCATAATGACAATAATGTCTTTCATTAATGGGATCCAAGGTACATTTTTAAGTTTAGAAGAAGAGCAAGGAGTAATATTAAGTAGTCGGGTAAAACTATGGAATTATAGTAAAAACAGGGAAACCATATATCACTTTTGTTGTATTTTGTGGGTATGTATAATTATACTAAATAACATATATACATACACATACTGTAAATGCATGCTTCATATGCTTCATATACTTCAACCCAAGCCCAAGATATATAATAGAAAATCACATAATAATATAGGAATTATAAAAGTGTTTTTAGTATTTATTTACTATTCATTTTTTTACTATTATTTTCTTTGCTGATGCCCGCAATTTTGTTTGGACAAAATTTCATCCCCTATTTCACTCCCAGATTATTTTGGAGTTAAAAGAAAGTCTATATCCGTCATCATGATACAATATATCTTTATAGCAATTGATAAGATCCGTTCAGTTGTTTAGTTGTGAAAGGTAACAAACAGATAGTCAGACAAATACTTTCGTATTAATAATATGAGTTTGAACATTATTACACTGGCAACATTTTAGTCCCTTAGTTGTCTGTCTGTCCGTAACCCGACCCAGCCATATATGTGGTGAAAATACAACACTTCCTTTGAACTAAAATGTATCGGATAATTATCTAGATAACTTTAATATTATTATGGTGAAAACCTTCGTCTAGTTGTACGGCCATTCCATTCCATTCACACTGCCATTGATAAAGTTTCATTGAGTGATCACTTTCACTTCATGATATAGTCTGTTATGCTTTAGATAGGCCCTCTATGTATTTGTTGATCTTTGAAGCTATGTACACTGTATAAATCGGAAAAATATAAGATGGTCTTGGTGACCGCTGACCCAGCGGTAGCGGTTTAGCACGCCGCTTTACTTGCGGTGGTCGCGGGTTCGATTCCTCGCACGATGCACGGTGGTTTATACTCGCATATTTGGTTGCAAACATTTATGAGTATGGATGTTTGTATTGATCTAGGTGTTTTCTATCTATATTAAAAAAAATGTATCTAAGTTTTTATATCAGCTGTGTATAGTAACACAAGCTCTGCTTAGCTTGAGTCTAGATAGCTCTGAGCGAATTGGTATATTATATTATATATGGAGTAAGAATTTATTATTTAAGTGTTGCCAGTATAAATGTAACAAAATATACCTGTAATAATAAAAAAATCATGATTATTTCATCATTATAAACGTCATCCATTTTACTGTGATAGACTTTGTAAAAAGTCGTTTGCGTCAGTCACTTCAATCGCCGCGCAGTTTCCTATGTAAGCTGTGTTTCGGTATAAGACAGCAAAATGCAGTATAAGAGGCATGATATCTTAGTCCTTCGGAATTTCAACTCATGAGGAGGTACCACTTAGGTTATATGGGTGACGGTTAACGCTTACCATCAAGTGGGCTGTCTGCGTGTTTCCTTTTCCACGTACATAAACAATACCCGTTTCATAATATTGACTACGTTACCTATTACAAAAAGAGTCATACACTTTATAGACCATAGACACAAATACTTCATACTGAGGCAATTTATCAATGTAACATAATTCAAATTGACATTCGTTACTAACTATATAAATATTATGTAATTCAATCAAAAGTTTACACTGTACGGAATACAAATAACCTTTAGATAATAAACCTTAATTTATTCATTTATAAGGGTCATATTTGTTGACATTACAATAAAATAAAGTGGCCACAATGCAGACGGCAATAGAACTGTCCGAGCATTCATACAGAAGACGTATTTGAGAATTGTTGTATTGAATGATGATGAAATGGTGCTGAATACGCTAACTGCGTATGTCAGGGATTCAATGGAAAATGATAGGATTGAGATAAAGTCAGGGCATATAGTTTAAGTTTATAAATTATCTCTCTATGACTCGTTTATTATTTATCTACACGTAATATTAAAGACCTTATCAGCTTTTATTCGTACTATTGAATTACAATATCTGTGAATAACTGCCCGTTGTACTTCAGTTTACACATAGGTAAGTAATTAGAGTTGTAAGAGATATATTACATACTAGCTGTACCCGCGACTTCGTCCGCGTAAATAATGAAAAAATATTTAACTCAATTAACACAATATAAGTCAAATAAATAAGTTTCATCGTTTTAGCTTCAAAAATGATAAAAAGTAAAAATAAATATTTAATCAATAGGCTAAAAAATAAATTTCAAACTTCTAGCTTTAAATATGACGATACATCTATATAACCTTGGATCTACCCTTTTAATCCTCTTGCAACCCTTTTTCACATTAAAAAGTAACCTATGTCCTTTCTCAGGATCTAGTCTATCTATGTCTGTTTCAAATTTCAATTTAAATCGGTTCAGTATTTTTGGCGTGTAAGCGAGACAAACAGATAAAGTTACTTTCACATTTATAATATCAGTAAGGTATTTAATAAACTAACCCTAAAAAGACAAAGAAAAAAGTTTAATCGTTCTAGCTTCCACAACCACACAAACAGCAAATTTCCACAATAACTTTCATTCTCTATTTTATTTTACTACCCCCCCTCCCCCTAAGAGTAAACATTTTACAAACATTGAATATCATATTTATTGATATTTAAACAACAGCCTAAAAATGAGTCTCAAACTTCTAGTTTTAAAAAATGACGATTCTTCCATACAGCCTACCATTGCAACCCCCTTACAATCCTTTTTTCACATTCAAAAGTACCCTATATTCTTTGTCCGGGTGTAAACTAACTGTGTACAAAATTTCATTTAAATTTTTATTTTGTTTTGGAGCGTAAGACTGACAGAAAGACAAACAGAGTTACTTTCACAGTTATAACATTAGTGGGGTTTTTAAAAATCTACCCCAAAAGAACCAATGAAAATAGTTTCATCGTTCTAGTTTCAAAAATTACGAATTTACATAATAACTATCATCCCCTACTTTATTTTACCCCCTTAAGGGTAATTTTTTTACAAACAATGAATGTCATATTTATTTATATTTAATCAACAGCCTCAAAAATAAGTTTCAAGCTTCTAGCTTCAAAAATGACGATTTTACATAAAAACTTGCATCTCCTATTTTATTTTACCCCCTTAAGGGTATTTGTTTTTACAAACAATGAATGTCATAAGTATTTATATTTAATCAACAGTCTCAACAATAAGATTCAAGTTTCTAGCTTCAAAAATGACGTGTTTACATAAAAACTTGCATCCCCTATTTTATTTTACCCCTTTGAGGGTAATTTTTTTACAAACAATGAATGTCATATGTATTTATATTTAATCAACAGCCTCAAAAATAAGTTTCAAGCTTCTAGCTTCTAAAATGACGATTTTACATAAAAACTTGCATCCCCTATTTTATTTTACCCCCTTAAGGGTATTTTTTTACAAACAATGAATGTCAATGTATTTATATTTAATCAACAGTCTCAACAATAAGATTCAAGCTTCTAGCTTCAAAAATGACGTGTTTACATAAAAACTTGCATCCCCTATTTTATTTTACCCCCTTAAGGGTAATTTTTTTACAAACAATGAATGTCATATGTATTTATATTTAATCAACAGGCTCAACAATAAGTTTAACCTTCTATCTTCAAAAATGACGAATTTACATAAAAACTTGCATCCCCTATTTTATTTTACCCCCTTAAGGGTAATTTTTTACAAACATTGAATGTCATTTTTATTTATATTTAATCAACAGTCTCAAAAATAAGTTTCAAGCTTCTAGCTTCAAAAATGACGATTCTTCCATACAATCTTTCATCCCCCTTTTAACCCCTTACAACCCTTTTTTCGCATTAAAAAGTAGCCTATGTCCGTTCTCAGGGTCTAGACTATCTGTATACCAAATTTCATTCAAATCGGTTTAGTAGTTTTGGCGTGAAAGCGAGACAGACAGACAGAGTTACTTTCACATTTATAATATTAGTTTTTGTCGCAGCACAAAAATATATTTTTATCGTTTCCGTACAAATAATAATTTTACAGTATTAATCTACAAACCAACATTTTGTTTCTTACAATCAGCTAAATAATTGAAATAGTTCCATAATATATGGCATAATGAAAAGGTCATTTATTTTATAAAAAAGACAGTTAGTTTTTATTTTAGTGAAAAATAAGAAAATTCTATTTTGATACAACAACCATATATTTATTAATATCTATACTTTATTAATTTTGTGTAAATGCTTTTTAAATAAACACCCACACATTATTTCTGTATAACCTACAAAAATGGGTAAATAATTTAATTTCGGATAGTGCCACACCACAACAATCTTTAAAAATGTAAATAATAAAATTTGAAGAAATTGTGATTGTACTGAACAACTTAAAAAGAAAACTTAATAGTTTTTTTTAAGTTGTTCAGAACAGGGAAACAACATTTGACATTTATTATTATTTAACATTGGATATTGACTTTAATTTTTGTAATTTATATTGTAAAACTTTAAGTTGGGCTAAACTGGGCTTGTATACAGAGCCGTAAAACAAATTGATAAAAAAAATCGCCAAATTTGTCTCGCAAATTTAAAGAAAAAACACATACACACGATATACGATTTTATCATAAAAAAGTGTCAAAAACAATATTTTCACTAAACGTCAACGTCATGTTTCCGGCAAGATCTTTCGTTTTACATTATGTTATCTGTGGTTTTGTTCTCTGTGATGGATACCTTATTGGCGCAAACGCACGCGATGTGTTGATTGGTTGTTAGCTAGTGAAATGAAAAGATGGCGAATGGCGCAAACGCACGCGATGTGTTGATTGGTTGTTAGCTAGTGAAATGAAAATATGACGAATAAGGATTCAACCGCATAAAGATAACCTTGTATTTCCATTTTGAACCCCTTACAACCCTTTTTTCGCATTAAAAAGTAGCCTATGTCCATCCTCGGCGTCTAGACTATCTGCGTACTAAATTTCATTTAAATCGGTTCAGTAGTTTTGGCGTGAAAGCGAGACAGACAGACAGACAGACAGACAGACAGACAGAGTTACTTTCGCATTTATAATATTAGTAAGGATGTAGGACACATATAAGCTATATTTTATCTCGAAAAATATTCCAGCAGAATGATGAAGTAAAAGATAAAGAGTGCAGAATGCTATTTTTTGAAGTATGGATAAAAATACATATATCATAAATGATTATAGTCTTTGACTATAGGGACTTAATAGTGTTCAAACTTATAATTTAATTAATTTAAAATTATACTTTTACCAAGTGAAAAAAATATTCTTCTGTTCTTTTTCTCAGTTTTCCATTCGTTTTATATTTATTTATTACTAGTTGTTTCCGCGACTTTGTCCGCATGGAATTGAACTTTATTTTTCTAAAATAAAAGTAGCCTAAGTTACTCCTTATTACATCAGCTAACTGCCAAAAAAAGTCGCGTCAAATTCGGTGCAGTCCAGATAGACAGACAAAAATTGTAAAAAAAATGATTTTGGTGTGTATACCTATATGTATTTAATATTTATAAGCATGTAGTAAAAAACGGTTATTTCAATATTACAAACTGGCACTCCAATTTTATTTATATGTATAGATCATATTGAGCACAAAGCATGTGTCCAATGTACCGTAATGTTATGGACAATAATATTATGTAACTGCATCCATAAATTAGATCAATCAACACTATTGTTGATATTTACTCGAGCGTTTTGATTTTATTAAGTGTCTTACGCTGTCACGTTCAACTGCAGTAATGTGTTGTAACACGAGGACCAATCACTTAAACTGGGCGTTTAATAGACAATAATTGATGGTTTATTGACCTGTAACAATCTTTATATTGATACATGAAGCAAAAATTTTGTACCCTTTTTTACGCAAATTCTGCGGACGGAGGAGTACGAAATTTCGTACACTTGTCCTTACTAATATTATAAATGCGAAAGTAACTCTGTCTGTCTGTCTCGCTTTCACGCAAAAACTACTGAACCGATTTAATTAAAATTTGGTACACAGATAGTCTAGAACCTGAGAAAGGACATAGGGTACTTTTTAATCCGAAAAAAGGATTGTAAGGGGTTGCAAGGGGATGAAAGGTTATATGGAAGAATCGACAATTTACACGGACGAAGTCGCGGGCATATCTAGTAGTTTATATAGGAAGGAGTACAGAATACGTTATAATATTTTATTAAAATTATAATGTATGAATATAATCTTTTAAATCAATAAAAAAACATTGGTCTGGAGATTTTCTATGAATGTTATTTAAGTAGATACAAAAAATCTAAGAATATATATCAGTTGTCTAGTACCCATAACACAAGTTCTGCTTATCTTAGGACTAGTCCTAACCCAGGTGAATTAATACAGCGCCATCTAGATGGCTATGATGATGGGTTACTATTATTTTATTATGGGTAAGTATCAACTCAGTGAATTTATTATAACACATTACATTTCCTTCTCGCAACAAGAACCAAAGATAGTTTATATTAATGTTATTTACAGTGTTTATGAGTGATGTTCAGGATGGGAGAAAGGCCGCACTAAGGGCTGCAGTTTATGCACAGCAAGAATAATAAAGTGTGATACTATCGCATGGTAATTGTTAATAGCTGGCTACGTTCAGCTGTTTATTTACTAAGTTATATGCTTAGAATTCATATACTAGCGACCCGTCCCGGCTTCTTACGGATACATTACACATCTCTGAATTTCTCAGTTTGTTCTATACTATAACACGCATGTATTTACATATAAACCTTCGTCTTGAATCGCTCTGTCTACTGCTAAAAACTGCATTAAAATCCATTGCGTAGTTTGAAAGATCGAAGCATACAGACAACGGAAGCGATTTCAGTTTGTATATAAAGAAGTTGTGTGCTTAGGATTCATTTGTTATTATACTATAATACAGATGTTGGGAAACATTTTAGAATATGTGTTAATAATAATAATATTACATATTCACATTGAGAGAAAAAATTAGTGAGAAAACAGACAGACGAAAATAAAGACATTTTTGTATTAGAAGTTAGTTGTTGTAGATAGTTTGATACATAAATAAGAAAACTACAATTACATAAATAAGCAAAATACAAATAGAGTCGTGTAAAGAAATAATGACCTACATAACATTTCCTTTGGTCGACGTTTTTAGGCAAAAAATGTTGCTCGTAAATTCATTTTAAGTGCTATTAAAACTCGCAAATGGGTTACAACCATATTAATGTATTTTATGACGTATATCTGATGTTACAGTTTTGTGTAACGCTCAATAGTAAGTATCTTCTTTATGTGAAATATATCACCGAAACCTTACACATAACGAGTACAATTAAATTAAAAATAAAAAAAAAACCCCGACTAGCAGTTGGTGAATTAACTTCGTCAACTAAAATGATTTGGTAGTCTTCATAATTTTTTCTTTATCATAACCAAATCAAAAATCCGTTCAAAAATTCATGTAGGATACTTTAGCTGCTTATATACGTCAATTTTTTGTATTAATATTTTTTCCCCACCATCCAATTCAGTATATATATGTAGATTCGACTGAGAAGGACTGGCAAAAAATTCAAATGAATTTCTTTTTTTATAAGCCAGTTTATTTGCATTATGTAGGTGTCTATGTTTAATATGAAATGAAAATCCCGTGCATAACCTATTATTGCCATGCACGTTTGTCATACAAGTAATCAACAATCGTTCAGCGTGTAACAGGTGTTACGAATTTTTTTTACAAATTTACTTTTCATAAATTATAGTTAACAGCTGTATCGATCGGGTCAGCTATCAAACTATACAATCGCATTAAAATCGATCCATGGGTCTTATAATGCAGACAGATATACAGACAACGTAAACTAAAACCACAAGTTGTCTCCAAGAGACTTCTTAACGAAAGGCACCCTTATCGTTTAAAGTACACACATTTAGGCTCGAATTGGTCCAGTCCTTAGCAACAAGTGTGGGGAACGTCATACTTCACTTATTTTTATTTCATGTTGATACAAAGAACTCCCCTTCAATTTAAATCTCTGAGTAATATAAGAAACGTAATGCTGTGTGTTGTTACAAGCTTTAGCTTTCATATGACACGCTCCAATGTTATTGAACACATTACATTATAATATACTAGTTGACCTGCGCAACTTCGTCTGCATTAGTGTGATGCAGTAATATCGTATGCATCACACTTACGTGAGATTTATCATTATATTTCGCTCAATTTACATAATATATTTTTAAATTATAGCCTATATGTTATTTTGATGTATAAGCTATGTGATTGTAAAGGTTAATCAAAATTCGATCAGTAGGTATATTGTTTCTGCAGAAATGAGTTGAGTATGTTACTCATTTCTGAACTTTAGCATAATATATGTGAACGGTGTGCTGGTCGACCGACCGTTAAGATTGTCGTCGTTAATGAAAGAAGAGAGTTTGTTTGATAATAAAATATAATTTATAAAATTCTATATTGTCCGTCTTTGTGTCTGTCGTATTCGTGGTTCGTCAATTGTTCTGTCTGTCCTAGTTATGTACGTCTTATATGCGGCCACCAAGCAGTCCTGTCAAAGAGGTCGCATACCATATATATATTACTGTTTTCTCTTTATTCAAATATCATTGAAACGTGACCGAAGAACAAAGAAAAAATCACAAATTATTTCCCTACTTGTAGGTAATGTCAGTAATTATCATAATATTGATTATTCCCTGAACTGATTAAGTATAGTAATTGGCTTTATTAAACGATGTTACATCTACGGGCGTGTGAAGGTTATGATGAATAATTAATTCTTGTAGGTCTATTACAGACTCTTATGTCAAACCTACTATCAGTACGAAGTCCTTTCAAGCTAAGAAGATATGACAAAACGACCAGCTCTTATTCTTTTCGAATAATATATATCTTTATCTTCTATGTACAGACATCGATCAGGTATATTTTTATTACATGTACCTATAGATGTGAGCGATGCACGTCATGCTCTGGTAGTCATTCCCATGTTCTCTTCCTTAGTAATGATTTCATTATCTGCTCAGATGTAATTGGATATGCTTTGAGAAAATGTACGTAACATTGTATTGCTTTAAGTAGAAATGCCGTAGAATATAATTATTAGTTTTTTTTAAGCGATGTATTGGAATGTTGTACTTGCCTGCGGTAACGGTATAGGCTGGCACTATTGCAGGATGTTAAGATGTATATGAAGTCAAATAAGTTAGCCCATCGTAGCATATACAACAGGAATTTAACATGATGGTTTATGAGGGAACCACGTGGAGGTCAATCTGATATGGTATATTGCTAGTAACAGGGTTATTAATCCACATTACTAACCCTTTTCCTCTATAATTATAATTATTAGTTTAATCAAAATGACTTATAATTAGTTTTAGCATACCTATGGTAATCTTTTGGGTTGACTGGAAGAGATCACATTAAAGGATAAACCCATTGCTCACATTGCCTCTAAATTATTTTATTACTGTATTATCTATGCAATAAAAAATATACATATATAATTACCCGTTCATTTGAAGATTTTATAAAATGTAAGAACATATCTATAATATAATATAATCAAAAACGCACATATCTACATGTGTACATTGAATATTTATGTAAAAAATCAATTGTTATAAAGAAGAGATCGCATCTAGAAAGGATAAACCCATTTGGAATACGATTTTCTCTGCAGTATTCTTACAAACATTCTTTGTCATTTAATATGTGTTTCATTTCAATCTATTTACAAAAATAAAAGTTGAAATTTATTATATAAATTATTGCGTTTATTATAAATGTCATACAAATATATACATATATATATATAAACAATTACAAAAAACAATCATTGTAATCCAACGCGGCACATCGAGGCGTTGATCTTTGACAAAAAGATTTTATAAAATGTAAGAACATATGTATAATATAATATAATTTTTAAAATTGCCGCCATGTGTTGTTAAGACAAAGCAATGTATCCACACACGTAGTTTCTTCGCGAACAATGAGGCTCTAGTACTGCCGGTATTTGTGCCGTCGCCAATTCTCTATGTATAATAGTGTTGATCATGGCATGACGAGGTATTCGACCAGCAATACAAGAGAGACCATGGTGTCCTAATTCATCAACAAGCACCACAGTTACAGCGATGATTTAGCACCCAGGCAAAATACAATTATCCAGAAGAATACTGGTATGACTTGAAGGAAATGCTTGCAGCCAATACCCTGACTTTCTTTCTGCTACTGCCAGAAGACAAGCACGAAATACAGCCGCTTCACAGCGACTCAAAATATTTTGCTGACTTTTAATGCACAGTGGTTCATCCCATTGTCTCTGCGACAGACACGTATTCGGCGTATCAGTTGACGGACATTCTATTTGCCAGGCATTCACAGCCTCAGCCATACCCCAAAAAGTTGAAATTATTTATAAATGAAACACATTATTTAATAAAAGGTGTAATTAATAACTAATAATAAAATAACTTACACAACCTTTTGATTTTAAAGGTCAGATCATATCCTTTTGAATGGGTTCTATAATCGGATCAAAGCTATGTAGTGTTTGACACTGAATAATTATGCTAACATAATATACCTATTCATTTATCAGAGTTTGATATTTCAACCGGTTTCTAAAACATTGTATGCTCAATTATATCATTTTGAATTCGCAACCTCATCTCGATGTACCAACATTAAGTCATTGAGTTAAGATGAAGAATGCAAGAGTGAGCAGAAAAAGGCGATCGTTTAATGTCTCTACGTATAGTACAGAACTAGGAATAGAAATATTTACCACGATGATTTCCAGGGATAATGCTTGGTCAGCCTGATATGGTACATTGCTAGCGATGGGGTTATTAGTTCACATTACTAACAATCCTATTCCACTTTGCTATAGCCATTTGTCATCTCTTTTTTTCCTCATTATTTTTTTTTTATTTTTTCTTACGTTATAATACAATGACAATCCCATCGTACCATACTAAGTAACAAAAATATAAAAATCAATTTAAAACTTAAACTAATGTGATACCAGCCAGAACAATAACTTGGCTGCATCGGAAGTTGGCTCTGCTAATATTTCATGGAATACTCCTATAATCTACATCTAGTTTGGATGATATATTCTCTAAATGCATTACGAACATATTCCAATTTGCCATCTCGTAGGTGGTCAGCAATGGCAAACAGCCGTTTCATTAAAAATAATTAACAATGCTATAATGCATCGACTAGATTACTATAACCCCGTTTAGTACGTAATATCTCAAGCGTTCTTGACCTTAGTCAAAAGTAAAGTAATTTTAGAAATACCAAAATCAGTTTTTTTATCTATATTTTTTGCTAACATTGGAATTCAGGGCGTGTTAGCTAGAATGAATCACAAAACAAAATTCTTGTTGATACAGGTTCAACAATAAAGCAAGGCTCTAATACCTCTTAAAATCCAAAATGAAGCTTTGAAGTCAGGAATGACATCATCTCGAGGTCAATTTACTGGGAAATGTTAAATGTCATCAAACAGTCGTCGTGGTAAAACATAACGTGACTTGAATGTTCAAACGTCTGTTAAACATATTTCCTTAAAAAGTTTTGCTATTTTTTTCCGGCTAATGTTAAACAGTTCGGTGGACTTTTGATTGACATTATTCAAGAAAATATATTTTTTTGCAAGTTAATTATGTTATTATTATTATTTATTAACAGAAATCCGTATAGTATGTTTAGCTGTTTATTAACTTTGATCCCTGAAGTAAAAGTCATAATTAAATAGGTATATACGTACGTATAGAAATGGCAAACAGTCTCACTTTTCAACCAAAACATTTTAGCCTCCAAGCAGCCTCCAGCAAGTTTTGACGCCTGAAATGGCTGAGACTGAGGAACCTACGCAAAGGACTTACAACAGAGTCTTATTTATCTTCTAAGCATAGAGTAGCCTACCGTTGGGGTTTTCAATCCGTTTGTAGCCTGTCGGTGACATAGTTTTCCAGTTATGGTAACTATTATAGTATTGGACGATCTGGCTGATGTTCTACCCACCCTCCTTTTGTCTCACGGAGTCTCCACTCCAGGTCGCGCTTGCTCCATCTACCATCATAGATAGATGATATATATGTCTAATGTATACCTATAAATTACTATTTAATATAAGTACATACAGTACGATATCTACTTCTGTAAAAATTCTTATTCTTATACACAGTTCATTCAATTTATATTTATTTACTAATTGTGTAATTTTGCGAGTAAACATTTTATTACAAATTATACAATAGCCTATTGATCACGAATTAACAGTGAATAGAGTGTGTGATGGTAAAAATTTGGACATGTTTTGAAATATATTGACATTGTTACGAGTATGCCAGCACGTTGTGAAGCAATTGTAGCTCTCAAGTAATTTAATATTATATTATTACGCTTTTGTACAAATAAATCAGTGATTTTATATCCTATTGAACGATGATACTCAATCAGTTCATTTATACATCGATATAAATGAACTATCAAAATAGATGTTATTACTACAACTACATTCCGAACTGACAGTAGAATTGACTGACCTATCATAAGTGTCTGTAAGAGATCTACTCGGATGAAGATATTTAAATTTGTTTTGATCGTAAAACGATAAATATGTTGCAATTTTGTAAGAAATATTTTTTAATCTTTACAATAAATACAGAAAAATACAAATCAAAGAAAATTTATTGAATTGCAAATTAGCAGGCACCCTTCACACGGGCCCAATATTCCATTTTAATTAGCTATTTGTTTTTATAAGAATTTGTATAGAGACTACCCCGAACAAACAAACATACAAACTTTAACTCTTTGTAATATTAGTATACACTAGTGGTGCCCGTAGTAGTGACTCATTCGGTCACGCGTAGTCACGTCATATAAATAAAATTGTTGGCATATGGAAAATATTCATTACTTTAATTACCTTTACGAGGTATTTTAATCAGCGTTGTTTAGCCTATATTTTCAGTCATATTTCACTAAAAAATCTGTTAAAATTTCATTCTATATCCTCAAGCCTTATCAATAATGCTACCGCCTTACTTCCGATAATGGATTTCGGTCGCGGCGCAGGTTTGATTTCTCGCATGGTTCTAACATTTGTATTTATGAGTATGATTTTTTTTATTGTTATGATTACTTTCTATCTATAATATGTATGTTTTTATAAAACAAAATATTTAAATATTTCTACTGCTAGACATCCCTCTGTGGTCTCCTTATTTTTATTATAAAATTACACCATGCCCTGGTGTAGGCACAGCCATAAGTTCATTTGTTAGCACCACCCATTATTTATCCAAACATACAATTATTCTCTCCTTACACTATTACGCACTTATTAACTAGTCAACGCAACGCACTCGACGCATCTCGTCAACTTTCTCAAAAACTTATTTGATTTAACGCCATGGAAAATTCTAATCTGCATAATATTCTGAAGTTATTATTCTAGTAATTTACTCTTTATAGTCCAGACTGGTTTTCTCTCTGGAGTTATACGGTTGTTAATGATTCTGTCTATCAATAAACGCCCGCTATTATAGACGGCATGATGTATAAGATAAAGACTAAGAATCACTTTGTTTTTTACTTTGTATTCATATATTGCACAGAGCAATAAACTCAACTTTTTTTATAAGAATTGGGACTTGGCATTGCCATTATGAGATTATAATTAAAATTGAATCTACGTAATCACATGTATATATAAATAATACTTTTAATAATTATTATAAAATTTAAAATATTAAGTTAATTCTGCATAATTGAACTTTAAAAAAATGTAGGTAAGAACTATGTTAAACACGTCAGCTTTGAAATTGGTCCATTTGTGTAGGAGCTACGACTAGCTACACATACATACATACAGACACACTCAAATACCTATCTTCTTCCTTTGTAGTTTAGAAAAGAATAGCTAGCCTTACTTAAAATAAATGACTGGAAGTCTTTTGTTTTATTTGAATAGTCTGTCAATTAAAATAAAAAAAAAATTTTGGGATGGACTACCCCTAACATTTAGGGGGATGAAAAATAGATGTTGGCCGATTCTCAGACCTACTCAATACGCTCATAAAATTTCATGAGAATCGGTTAAGCCGTTTCGGAGGAGTATGGGAACGAAAACTGTGACACGAGAATTTTATATATATGATATATATTATATATATAAAATTCTCGTGTTAGTTCTATTTTTAAATTTGACAGATTTCCAAATTATGACAAAATACACTCGTTACATGTTTTTTCATGTACAGACGTAGTGGTTACTTGCTTAGTGGTGTTACGTCACTAGGAATAAAATAATTATCGATGCATATGTATCTGTGCAACAATTTTACCGCACGGGATATTAGAAACAATTGTGAAAATATATTAAGTTTGTGTGTTTGAAACTGTGCAAGTTTTTTTAGAAGTATTAAAGGTTGTTCCATAGATTCAATTTTGATAAGGGCGGTGCGAACTTTTTTAAAACGTAATGTTAATTGCTCTATGCTCAGTGTTACAGAAATACCTTTTAGTTCACTTGGGTCATGTAGGAAAGCTGAACCGTTCCAATTCCATCCATGGTCCTTGACCGGATCAAAGCGCTCTTGGCATTTTGGTTGCTTGCAAAACTGTGCACTTTGCATCCTGAAGTGAACACCGCCCGGTATTGCGAAATGAGAATGTAAATGTATCATATCATTTTGAAAATATATATATTTTTTATATACTCGGCAGCTTAGCCATCGTCTTTTTATAAACCTTAATTTCTAAGTAGACAAAGAAATAGTTTTTATTAAAATACACTTAATAAAAGTACTCTTAATAGTCATATTTTTTTTTATTCTTATCACAAGAAGAACGAGAAAGAAACTTGAGTGTTGCTCTTTTCAATAAAAGTTGTTCTAAATAAATACATATTAACAAGGATTAGGTATGCGACAATCAATGTAAAAAACGCTACGCACTCAATCTTTTTAGTCATCAAAGTTAACTGATATATCTAACAAATAAGTAAAGTATGGTAAGCATTTAATGTATAAAATTTACTGCTAATGAAGACAACATTTTATACGACAGAATTAATAATATGAGAGAATGTTAAACTTTATATTCCTAGAAGACAAGAAACTTAGATGTTTAATAGATTAGTTGTGTACAAACTTGTATAACAATAAAAATTGTAATTAATTACTTGATTGCCGCTTTAATTTATTAATCTCGCTGAAATTTAATTAAAGAACCGTTATGGCTTAGTGATAGTCAAAAGATCTCACGATTTCTGGGTCGTGAGTTCTGGGTCACTTGTGAACTGTTGCCATTGTGATTGTAACACTGGACTTCATATTTAGTCGAGCATATTTTTAAACAATATTGAAAGTGCAAAGCATTCTCGAATGCTATCACGGTATGCATTATATGTAAATTGAGATTAAAATAAAAATTGTGAACACAAAATTTATAATTAAAATAATTTAATCTTGTTATGTAGGTTCAGAAGAATTCATATCGTTACATTATTCTAGAATAATAATATAGCGAAAAAGTCTAGTAATAAACTAAATTTATTACTTATCTTTTATCATGAAATATTCAATCTACATTTTCATATAATAATACATCTTTTTGTTAAAAAAATCATGTGCTATTATTGCCAGGTACATTTGTAATTCAAGTAATCGTTTAGTGTGTAATATAGGCTTTGCTCAATAAATATGATTTAACATTGTTGTTGTAAGTAGTCAGTGTTATGCGTATTCTTATATATGTATATTTGGCTTTGATTGGGAATCCTTTGTCTCTAATCTTGTGTATTAATATTTGAATTTTAATAACTTACAGTCTCTATGCAATAAGTCACTTGATAAAAATAAAAGTGTAGGTATATTTTCGTTTTCACTGAAGTAAAATATGTAGTATTATCAAAGTGCATATATAATAATTATATGCCTAAACTCATACTCGAGGGAAAATAGAAATTGTTGATTTGCTATGCTCGTTAATAAATAGATTTATAGTCATATTACACGCTATGTTTGACCTCCACCTCGTATGGCACTTATCACTGAACAGAAATATTATTATTGCGAAGTCAGTTATGCCCGTATTTGATAAGCTGTATGAGAAATCCGTGTATGAAATCTAAAATGTATAATTTTGAAGACGTATTTAATTTAATCTTTGCGATAATTCCTAATGACCTTATCACAGTAATAATAGGTATTATTACGAAAATGTAAGAACAATGTAATTAGATCACATATTTATACGCGTAACTGGAAAAGACAGTGAAACATGTTATTACAAATAAAGAATTTGAGTTATGAATTTGAGATTTATATAATTTAAGCATTATAAAAATATTGTTATTATAAAAAATATAATAATTTTTTTTTTAATATTTTGGTTTTTATATTATTAATGTAGGTAGCTAAGAGGTAGCTAAGGTATTCTGAGATAACAATTTTTGATAACATTTAAAAACATAGCTAAATTGAAATAGGGTATTATTTGGAACCCAGCGAAATCTCTCTACAATCTTCTAAAAGATTTTGGCCTGTTTAGAAATGCAGTAAGAAGTTCTATAATAGTGTGTACTAAAGAAACATTAGCAGATTTGACTGGGAAGCGAGAGAAACATGAGTCCTCCAAAAAAAAATATAGCCGTATCCACGCAAACGAATCTTTGCTCGAAAACTATAGATAGAATGTTAATAAAAAACAAATTTAATTTTTCCACAGAGTTTCCTAGCTGCAAATGCAAAATGCTGGTGGGCCGGCGCCCTCGCTGCTGCCACGACAGAACTGAGATATGCTGGTTACGTCGCCCCGGGAGTGCTGCTGGTGGCCGGAGCGCCCAGGGCGTTGGAGACGGTCCGCGGGGCGTACGCTCGATCGGTGCTTAAGCCTCCGCCTACGTACTTGATATGTGGATTGGGTGAGTACATTTTAATCAATCAATCTATTAGTTACTTTAATTTTTTATATAATATTTATATATTATACAGAGTAATTGACACTATAAGATTAAAATCAAAATTGAATATAGATAACCGTAATCTGTAATGCTTTTAATAATAAATATTTTATTCAAATCAAATAAAACATCTTTATTCATGTAGGTCTATTACACACTCCTATGATATATTACATCAGTGACCGTAATCCGAACATTCCATGAAAGCAGCAACCATGTTTCAATTTTTAAAGAAATCTAAATATTGCGGTGGTAATAAGGTGGTATAAGGTGATGTCGTCTGGGCGAAATGCTCTTTTTTATGTAATTAGAATGGTAAACAAGTTGATGACCCATCTAATAGTACCCGGTATCTGTCGCCTATGTATGTATGAACAGGACGATGAATATCATGTAACACCCATAATACCACTCATGCGTTGCCCTTTCAGAGTACTAAGATGTCATGTTTCAAATCCTGTAATTTCACTGTCTTATCTCACCCTAGATAAAAAGCATGACGTCAACACTAGCCTTCACAGGGGGAAAGGGGATTGTTAGTAATGTGGACTGTTGACCCCATTGCTAGCAATGTACCATGTCAGGTCGACCTCCACGCGGTTCCCCCTGGAAACCATCGTGTTAAATTCCTGGTGAATTTATCACGATGGGCTAACTGACCTGACCTCATGCTCATCTTATCATCCTCCACTGGTGCCCCGCCAGCGTAAACCATTAGCGCAGGCGGGTGCACAATTCCATTATCATCCAGAAAAAAAAAAAACACTAGCCTTCATAAAATTAAAATTAATAATGTTATTTGTGTGAAAAAAAGTCTTTAGGTTTTTAAGTATAGTGAAATAGTAGGTAAATGAAGAAGTCATTAGCGTACGTTAAATTTTCTACACAAACGCGTGGGTGGCTGTATAAACAAAGCAGTTATGTTAAAATTTACGTAATTTCGTTTATTTAATACTTATATTTTATTTGTACAACTTACCCTAAGAGAAATGTGATGTGAAGAGATGTGACTCCAAAACCAAATAACTTTAAATAAATATAGAAACTTTAATTTAACGATGACTTTAGTTAAATATAATTAAAATACTTATATAATTAGTATAGTACATATGAATATTTATAACGTTAGAGCGTAATATTATTTTTATTTTCTAACTTGAATGTTATAATTTGTAATATAGTAGATTATTATGTATGTGTAAATAGAAGCAAAACAAGAGCGCAGCTCGAGATTCGAGGTTCCATATTCAAAATTATTAATTTTATTTTTAATGAAAACTTAATGGCTATTACTGTGCTATGGTAAAAAGAGTATAGTCTTTTAAATTAATAACATTATTTAAAAATTTTATTATTGAGACTACTCGTAAACACAATTGAAATATCAAATATATATATGTTTACAATAAGTTTTTTTTAATTACAATTGAACTAAATATTACTCTGTTTTTGTATACTTATATGTAATTATTTTATCAGGAGTGCATAATATAACCAACTATATCAAAATACACGGTACAGTCACCTACGCGAGCGAGACGCCCACCAGCGCACCGCCCGGCCTTGCAAGGACAGCCGCCCGTTACTATGCAATTGTTATTGCATTAATGCACTCGCAGTATTTATGAGTGTTTTTTTTAAAACCAATGTTATTTTACTATCGAATTAAAAAAGAGATTTTTAATTCTTGTATTTATGTTGAAGTTTGTGATAATAAACAATATATAAATATATTTATCCATAACATAAGTTAATCTGTGGTCATAACTGTCTATATTGAAACTAGACGGCGATTTTTCTTTCTAATCGATAATTATTTGTCTTACTAAATTTGTTAAGAGAAGAAACCTTATTTTAGTTTCATTTTATTATAACCTATACTAAGTTTTCGCAAAATGCTTATTTTAGTTGCCATTTTTTTAAACTGCTGATAACCGATTATAATGTATCGAAAGCCTTGCTGGGTGAATGACAATTTATTAATAATAATAATACACTCAAAAAAATCTAATTACCCTGAATCATTCAAATAGCGCTATCTAGCTAGAAACTAATCAAAGCTTGTGGGGTTTTTGAAATTATTTGAATATTTTAATTAAATAGTTACTATATAAATGTGTATCTATTTACTTAAATCATTTGCTATAAAAGATGTATAACGTATTGTTTATCTAATAATTAAAAATATGTGTATACAAAAAACCCAAAACAATACAAATAATCATACTTATGAGTACAAATGTTTATATTGTGGGTACGAGAATCGAATACACGACCATGGAAAGTAAGGCAGTGTGCTAAACCTCAAAGCCACCAAACGGTATTTTCCAAGCCTGCATTAATAAAATATTGTTGTGAAATAATAAAATTGCTCTACTGGCAAAATAAACTTATTATAGACTCGGAATGGATTAGTGTTATCGTATTCTTAATTAAAATTTACATCAATTTTTTTTAATGGTAGTGTATTAATGTATGTATGCATACATAGACACATATAATTGGTAAGGTATGCATTATATTTATTAGATGTATTGTTATGTTACGTGACGCGAGATATCTAATCACTAGGTACCTACTAATATGTAAAGCTGACTATTTTGTTTGTTTGTATAAATACGTTGAATCTCTGTGCCTACTAATCGAATTCGCAACAATCTTTATAGTTCAATTCATGAGGAAGGTAATAGAATATTAAACATTATTTTCTTACATTACTTATCTTTACTTTCTCTATCATCTACCACTCAAAGGCAGTCTGGAAGAGATTGTTTAGCAGTAAGACCACCTCTTATATCAGGTAATGTATATTATTATTTTATGTTTATTACTTATTTGGTGCAAAAAATAATGTAAATAAAGAATAAATAAAAATCACACTATACCTCTCAGACACAGAGAAAATAGGGATAAAGGAAATATAGAATAAACTAGTGTTTCAGCCAGGAAATAACTTTTTTAATGTAATTGAAATGGAAACCAGCTGATGGCCACCTGTAATTAAAATTAAAAGTAAATAATGAGTAATACGATGCGGTAGGTCGCAGAGGGTTGTCAACATTTCTATTAATCTTAAATGTAGTGGGTCTTTATTTTTACAAAGTACCTACTTATGTGTATCTGAGAATGAAAGTGGAGCTAAAATTAGCTTGTGAATGGGATACAACACATAGTGCTAAATATATGATCAGTTTATATCTATTTTATTTGTATTGTTTATTAAATATTATTATGTAAACATACTACTAGCTGCCCGCCCTGTCTTTGCACGGGTATACATGTATTATGCATATAAACCTTTCCTCTTGAATCGTTCTATTTATTGATAAAAACAGCATTGACATCCGTTGCGTAGTTTTAAAAATTTAAGCATACATAGGGACAGACAGCGACAGCGACTTTCTTTAGTTTATACTATGTAATAATGATGTCTCATGCCGATTTTCCTACTACCAGGCTGCAAAGTTAAAATCGTATAAGTAAAACCGCAGGAACAACTAGTCTGTATTATAAATGGATGACATTGATTTTAAGACTATGAATTATTGAATAGGTATATTGTAATAAAAATATGTATGCATCTCCATAACAACACTTGTGTTTATGTAGGAAGATACGTCAACTAGACATATACAGAGATTTTATTGTATGTATTATAGTTATGACATTGAGCAAATTAGATTTAGTGACATTGTTATCATAATTATTTATCAATGTATCAATATAACATCTTGTAATTGTTGTATTGTAACTGTAGCTAAAAGAATACACTATTAGTTAAGAAAAACCAGAAAATAATTATATGTATATATTCGTCTCAACAGTGCTTACAATAAAGTAAAAAATGACATATAAAAGAAGAGATATTCTTTTTTATATGTTAATATAATAAATTATATTAAGTATTAATATACTTAAAGAGTTCTTCTCAACTATGTGAAGAATCATATAAGACTGATTTTGACTTCTAATTTCATAATATTAAACGTTGTTGTTTTCATATGTTATTCTAAAAGTATGCATATTTTGGACACTCTTTTTCTACTTTTACTTTCATCTTATTTCTTCTGGAATATACATATAAATTATTTAGAATTTAATGCCTATGTTCATCGCCGTCTAAAATACTTCTTATATGCTCATATACTTTCATCTCGATTGGTCGAGTTGTTCCCGAGGTACTGTACCTGTACTATATTATATTATGTCAACTAAAAATTACTTCTCAAATACGTTGTTATTATTTCTAATGTTGCTTAAATCCTACATGCTTATAGGACTGATTAAATTGCATTTTAAAATGTTTAAAACATAATCTGGGATCACAAGATGGGAAGATGTAGTTAAAATGGCAGGGAAACTATGGACTTAAGACAGAACAGAATAGAAAAGATTTGTTATGGACTTTACTTAGAATCAAGCATAGGATCAAGAAATAGTATATATAGCGTAAACAGAAAAAAAGTTACATCTGAATAAAAGGTTATAATAATAAAAAAAGACACAATCGGGGAAGCAAAATATTTCATCAGTGCAACGTGTTTTTGACTTTCATTTTGACTGGTCTTGATTCAGTCATCCAGCTTGTCACGCCACGAGCATTAATATCGCTACTTTCACACAGTCCATCCATCTTTTTGGGTCTTCCCCTACCCATGTTTGTTTCTATTTTTAACTTACAATTTATTGCAAGTGTGAAAATTGTATTTATTATTTTGACTCTTTAAGATGTAGTATAGAAAATGTAAGGGGAAAACCTTACATTTTCTATACTACATCTTACATGTTGATTCAGTTTTCACCATCGTTTAAAGAATTTCCTCCGAAAGGTTTGTATGTTATGAGTTATGAACTGTGTCAGTTACATTGTATACACAAGCGAAGCCGAATCTTTCGCTAGTAAATTATAAATGAGAAACGATAATGTTTGTTTATTACCTCTTAACGCCATAACTGGTCAAAAAATTGTCATGTAATTTTGGAACATAATTGTTTGGAATTCAAACATACAAAATTCTGGGTATAGGTTAGTTTACTACGTATTAAAAGAATTGTAAAAAAGTCAAATTCGCGAATATCACGTCTCAAATGCCGTCACAAGTAATATGTCATAATAATTCATCTACCTCGATTGTCATTGTCACGAATAGCAGATAAATTTATTTGTGACATGCACTCGGTCGAACAAAGCGAAAAACATGCACGACCGTCCCGTAGATTTTGACAAATGGCAGGATTTTACGGAAATATAACATACTCGGCAACAAACAAAGAAGTATAGTGAAGAAAGCGTCTTCGCAATTGTTGTGGATAGGTATCGTGAATTATGTCATTCATTTATACCTAAGAAAGAGCACATACAACAATATATAGCCAATATACTAATAAATAAATATTAAGCATATTTATTTTTTTATTTATATACATATTTGTTTTATACAATTTGTTAAATGTTTCTAATATTTATTACTAGAATAAAAAAAACGAGTAAACCGTTTAAGTTATTAGTACTCTGTCATGTATCTGATCTCTGTAATCTACAGTCCTACCTAATACAAGTAATTTTAAACTAATTGTTAATAACTATATTTAATAAAATAAAATACAAAAAGCCAAAATGTCCGAAATTATCCATTTGTCTTAATTATCCACTATTGGTAAAGATTATTAATTGGCATAAGACAATTCAATATGATAAGTGACATATAAAATGACACCATTTATCGTCCTAAAATAAATAAATAAAGTTGTCTGCGCGAGATCCTCTGTCTTACTCATTTCAAGGAAGCTGTCCATCCGTCCGTATGTTTCAGTTGAATAGTGAGGTTAACCAGTGAAATTACATGGCACAGCAGTATGACATTTTGTCCTTTTGTGCATTGCCTATTTATAAAAAAATAATATGTTAATCAGCTATTACTTAGTGTCTGTATTATAATGTGTGCTTAGTTTACGACTAGAAACAACAAGGTGTATGTTCAGAATTATTTACTTCATATATTTTGTCTCTTGTGTCCTACAAGAGACAAAATATATGAAGTAAATGAGAGAAAATTCTCCTTTTTTTAATCGCTAAAATATTTACAGCAAAAGAAAGTGAACAATAAAGCTTTTTGCAATAAGTAAAATGCAATAAGAATTTTAGGTCGAATACCTGTGTATGGTATAATTTGTTCTTATCTGATCATTATGGCTTGAATAAAATCAAAGGAACCCGTTATTAACATAATGTACTTACCACTCATTTTGTAATCGTATTTAAATATCACATTTTAGCCTTCTATGGTTAAAAGCATACATGAAAACAACAACTCTACGTAATTAACTTGTATTTTATTATCAGATGTACGAGTAATAATATAATAAAATCTTAAATGAACCATACCTGCATTAAATATTTTTTCAAAAATAACTACAAATTATAGATGTTAAAAACAACATCTATAATTTGTAGTTATTGTTATTGTACAAATGTAGATTTAGAATTTTTGCTTGTTCTTTGCTTAATAATTTCAATATGGTTTTCACTGATGTATTTTAAAGTCAAAGTCATATATTCATTTAGGGCATATATTACATGTGAAAGTCTACATATATTTCTTGTGATATATATCCCTTTACTGTTACAGTAAGCCGTTCATAACGTATAGTTTTTCCTTTCAATCGTTTATAAAATATGTGTTTCATTTTAAAAGGCCGGCAACTCACTTGCAATTTATCTGGTGTTCGCCGGGTGCTTATGGGTGGCGGTAATCACTTACCATCAGGTGTGCCGCCAGCTACCTTCTACACCACAATATTTCTCTACTGAAATAATGTTTTGAGTTTTTATACACCATATCTGCTAAAAAAACAAAACATAAATGTTAACAATTTGTCTCGACGAAGACTGCTTCTGTCATTTTAAATTATTATTAATTCAAATGCTATGCGATTAAAGTCACGGGTACAGCTAATATGTTTAAAGATAAAGTATGTGATATAAAATAGGACAACGTACGGCCAACGGGCCGTCCTATCAGAACCTGATAATGTGAGTCCACTTTAAAAAAAGTTAATTTAAAATGCAGTCTGTTGGTGTGTGTTATCTGTCGTATTGTATGAAATTATATTCGTATTTTCATTTGCAACCAGATTTAAAGTAAAAACAAGATTATTCTTCTACACCGATCGAATCTTTTCTACTGATAAGCGGTTTTATAAAAAAAATACCTGTCAAGTGCGAGTTGGATTACAAGATCGAATGTTCTGAACGAATAATGCAAACTTATTTTGTTTACGTAGTTATACATATATATGTATGTATAATTACGTACAGAATATCAGATGTGTTGACAATTGCACGTAAAAAAAACCTATTTTTATCATTTACTCCAGCTGGCTACTCCAGTTGAGATGGACTGGCAAGAAACTGTAGTGAAGTCTACACTTTTTAGTCTATTTTGTAGACGCTCAAGACAATAATAAGCTTGGATATCTTTAGGTGAGCTTGCTTGGAATTCGAATTTTACCGATTATATAGATTTCAATCTAAAAAATCGATATATTCGACATATAACGAGGTAGAAATTTGTTTCTTCTGTAAAAATCTGCATGGCTACCTGAGTTACACGTGTTTCAGTTGTTTATAAGCTTACAGTGTAACATGTATCACCGTTGAAGACTAAATAAGAAAACAGTGCAATTACAGGTACAAGGTATGATATATACATCTTACTCTTCTGGAATGGCAAAACGAGTATCATATGATAACGTGATATCCGTAGCGATCACTTACCTTCAGGAAAACCAAATGCTTGTTTGCCATTAATAACAATAATACTCTATATTGTGCATAAAAAAAGTACAAAAAAGAACCCAATATAAAAATATGCCATCAAAAGGTGGCCTTATCTCTCAAAGCAGTCAACCTGGAAGATAGAATTAGATAATATATGAATACTAAATATATTTCTTAAAAAACATATTAAGATATACATATATCGCGTCTATATGTATCTGTATCTATGGTGTACTTATGCCCAGACTGTATCGACGCAAAAACTCATTGAGTACGCAGTTTCAGAGATGTCAGTAAGATTTATCATCATTACTATGCATAGTAGCTTAGCGGGTGGGAGCAGGTAGTTTCCATTAATCCATTATATACCCGTTCTAGTAAATCTCGACTAGTATATACTCAGTCTTGTTATATTCGCCACCTTTTCACTGTACTTTATAAGTTATGATTCGATAAAAGGCGTTTATAGTTCCAAACATAGAATAAATCAGAGGTAACTTGAGTACAGTGTCAATGTTTAAAGAATATATTACGATAATGTTCTTAATACTTGATATATTATTAAGTCTATATAATTGTAACTTAATAATACTTATATTTATCTGGTTATATTATAAAATATAATATAAAGACAAGATTAAGAAACCAAACACAGATATATTTTATATGAAAGAAAGGTTTAATTAATATGGTTCTTATTTACTGTATCTTTTTAAACAACTTCAAAAGTAAAAGGTAAAAAATCGCTCAGTGTTTTTTGTTTACTAAATGAGATTTACGGGACAGCTGTCCCGTAGAATTAAAAAATATATTTTCTACTCAAAGTCCCTAAATTAAGTTTATTTGAAAAAATGATTTTCTATTCTATTCTATTGAAATTATGATCGATTATTACTTCTAATTTTTATTATAAGCAGCGATTGTAATACTATATTATTTGAGACAAATAAAGATGATTATTATTATTGTAAAATTTTATATAGGTATATTGGAATAAAGAAGAACTTTAGCTTTTTATAGCAATCAATCAACTGACCCAAAATACGCGAACGAAGCTGCATATAAAAACTAGGATATTTAATAAAACAGAATGCATTAACCACTCCAACAAGTAATTGTTATATCTAACAATGAATTAAGCATAAATTCGACAACACTACGTAACAGTCGTACACATAATCATGAGATATGCACCATTATTTATTATCTGCTGACAACGTGTTACATTTGTTTTCATTGCATGTAATGATCGGTCGATAACTGCGAATGGCTGTTTGCAATGCACACTTGAATCTGTACATGACATATCGGATATCAATCGTAATTATCGGGACATGCTCGGAATACATGGATATAATTTAAAGAAATTATATAACTGTTTGGGAGGGCGCGATTTTTAATTCGATTTCGCTTGGTTCTAGAGAAATCACGGTTGGGATTAATCTATGTTGATATATATTGAAATATATTGTAGGAAGTCATAGTAATTTCATGTTTTCATTCAACAATGTTATAATAAAATGTCTTCTTTTCGTTTATATCAATGATACAAGAATTAAATCTGATGAACCTTTAATAAGTAACAATCTTTATAAAAGTAGAGCATTTATAAAAGTAGTTATTGTAACATTAAAATCAGGAGTCAGACAACAAAACAAAAAATACAGAGACACTGTACAGAGTTATTTGCTTGGATATCTCGCCTAATTCTGATATTTGGGAGTGTTATCACACTACCATTACTGGGTGGTACTAAGGTTATTGTAAAGTATGTAATTACATTCATGGTGCTGATCACATACTCGTATGTAGGTAACGGTCACTATTTTCAAGCATATAGGCCGACTATATCAATTTCATAAAAAAAAAAATAAAATGAACGAGTCTCAGTAAAAAGTTTCTAACACCGTAATTCACTATTTTATGTATCCGGAGCGTAACGAGGAGAAGTGTGAGGTTGTATAGCGTTATATTTTTCACTAAACCAACTGGTCGCTCCCCGACTTGTTCGACTCGATAGCAGTTTAAATGACAAGAGTTACAACGTATAATTGCTACTTTTGTTGATATGCGGCTTTGTAATGCAAATGGCTGGCATAAAGTGACGGTACTTGCTGTCAAGTGTGCTGTTTGCTGCCTTATAATTTGTGATTTGCCACCCATTATCCGTTTGACGCCTGAAGCTCAATGTTTGAGTTATAGAAATAGGTTCTGATTAACGCAAAGTGTAACGTTTCCCGTTGTAATCATTAGGTTTTAAATTTGCGATGTTTAACTGTTTTCTACAAAAAATAATGGTAAATTTAAAAATATATTATAATATTTCTTCAGTAATAATCTCAGATGCTGTAGTCTGAATTCAACAAAATACGTGTAGCCTTTTTATCTGTTAAAAACAGACTAAGTTAAAACTACTACGTACAACACAACAGACTAAGCTATGTACATATGCACTTGAATCTGTGAGCACATGTTCAGGACATGTTACTAACGTAACAACAAAACACAACAAAAAAATCGATAATACAATGTAACGTACATTGTATTATCGAAAACCGTTTGCCAAAAAAAACAATTGCCGTGAAACTTGAAAAGTTACCTTACTTTTTGAACACATCTCCGTTTTAAATCTAACGTGACACATTCCCTGTTACATTTAGTATTTCTAACATATTGGTTAGTTTTTCTAGAGATTATTTTATATTATACCTAAACTTCATAATAATAATAATAATATCCCTAAACTATTAACACAGCGCCATCTAGTCCCATGGTAAGCAGAGCTTGTGATACAGGCAGAGGCACGTCCTCATATAAAGCTCTACCTGCCATATTGGTGTACAGCTCATTAAAGTCTTTAAGTCGAGGTCCAAGTCATTACTCGTGTCTGATTGTTCTGTTATTACTTAGATGGTTATTAATAAATATATTGAGAAATATAATGAACCGGTTCGGTTGGGTTTGTATCAATCTGGGTAATGAGACAAAATTGCTTGTTTCACAGCTGAAAGTGAAAATGTTTTACAGCCGGATTCTAACGACACCTGGTCTACTCGTATAACGCCTGTCGTAATTCACAGCTATCAAGATCGGCTATCGGCATCGTCATGTTTGAACGAGTATGAGTTTCATGTCTTTGCTGTCGAAATTCTGTGATCAATATTAAATGCTTGCTGTTGATACAGATAAGAAAATATTACATACTCTAAACAATGTAACATATAAATTAAATTGGAGTGTCTGTTTGTAATATTGAAATAACCGTATTTTACTACATGCATATGAATATAAATACGGTATATACACCAAAATAACATATTTTACAGTTTTTGTCTGTCTGTATATCTGTCTGTTTGTTCCGGCTAATATCTGAAATGGACCGATTTTGACGGGACTTTTTTTGGCAGGTAGCTAATGTAATAATTTAGATTTTTAACTTTATTTTAGAAAAATAAAGTTAAAACGCGGACGAAGTCACGGGAACAGTTAGTAAGTAATAATAATTTGCAGTTATATATCAGACAAATAAATTTTATATAATGGTACCGGCTTTTTCTATTTACTTACCTTTATGAAAAAAGGACATACATATAAAGCATCAGGAATTGAATACTCATTCCTGTTTGTTTACACGTATTTATTTCCACATGTTTATTATATGACGGATAAGATCTTAGTGACATTCATTTTTTTAATTGACTCTTCGTGTCCCCTGTCAACGAACCTACGATTCATACCTCTAACGGTGCCCTCATCCGTAAGGGTGGAGTTGGACTCCCGCCGGAAGCTCAGTATTTCATATAACCGACTTCTAGACTCTGGCAATAGCGCTTGTAGGTATACTTTTTTAGCATTCTGCTCCTCCTTCTACACTCGTCCCATTCTCGTCCTATGAAGCTTCATAGGACGAGATTACATAGAATAGTTCCGAAATAACTCTACTACTACTAAAACTTACCACAAGATAAGATATGTAGAACAATAAACAATTATCTGTAACTATTTATTACTACATTAATTTAACTATAATTAAATAATAATCTCGCATTTCATTCACATTAGTGGACACATATGATAGTTAAGAAGTAATGCATAAGCCTGCAATTATAAGACAAGTTCGCTGTTACATCTATTTAATCATATTTGCCTTTGAAAATAGTGAAAACACGTCTAACCTAGTATTATGAAAGATAAATGAAGATGCATTATATATGTAACTGCTGCCATTAATAGTAATAGAAAGTTGAAGTATGTGATGTCACTGGGTTTTTATTTGCATATCATAATGTCTAAATGGCATCTACAGCCGATGTCATGTTTAGGGAAGTGAGTACTTGCACTCAACTGTTTGGTCTGACGGTATTTCTCACGCTTTTGTAGTTCCTTACTTTTAGATTTCTCTTTGAATATTTTATTATTATTAAAACAAGAAGATGTTCGTAATTGAATTTTAAAAATGGAATATGGAACAGTTTTTGTCAGTGGTCTAGCGGTTTAGTGTTTTACACTGTCTTACTTCCGATAGTCGTGGATTCCTCGCACGGTACAAATATTTGTTTCATGAGTATAATTGTTTGGGTGTTTTCTATGTATGTAATGTATGCATTTACAAAAAAAATGTATTAATGTATTATATCAGTTGTCTAGTACCTATAAGACAAACTCTGCTTACCTTGGGACTAGTTGGCGTGTGTTATTAAGACATTTATTTGTGTAAACTGCAGGTTCGGTGAAGCTGTAATAACCAGCTGCCACTAACATTAGAATAAGTAGTTCGAAAAAAATGAAAGACAGTTATTTGACCTTTGACAGATCCTTTTTACACTTCACTGACGTGATCTAATTTTTGTATTTCGAATAAATCAATATACATATCTATAAAACTATCATTAGTTAATATAATTAGGTACTTATATACTTACATACTTCTAGACATATACTTTCCCTTGTACTATGACATTAATGCAAGTTCATAATCCACACAACCCACATTTTACATTGTCGCAAACTACAGAACAAGATAGTAACTGAATAATTAAAGAGTGAATCGTTAGTACTTAATATATGAATTTAATAGAATACAGATTGTAACTGTTGGTATTATAATTTATAATTGTCTGTTTAATGATATTACTTACAAATTCAGGAATTTAGTGGTCATAGTTAATTAATATTAAAAGTCCTAACAGTGGAGAATCTACATACATACTCGTATTTTACGCGTGCTCTGTTATGTACCGGGTTATTTTTGGAAAGTAACATAAATTAATAAGTATTTTTAATGAAGAGTAGGTACAATACCTACAAGTTCTTTGTCAGTGATTCAGAAGAATATATTATAGAACACCGTATCTTTTTATTCTAGGGATTGGAGACATTAGAAAAAACAGCTGAAACAAAATACAATAATATTTAATAAAATTCTTAATGTATAGGCGAAGATTTTAGTATCAGTTTAAAATTTTTAGATGTAGGTTTTAACTTACAATTACTAATACTTAGTACCATTTTTTACTTGAAAAATTCAATGAAAATAAATGATTCTATATTTCTAATAGTAATAATTAATAGATCTCTATTATTTTGTTTAATCCCCTAGTCGAACTTTCCTACCAGTCGAAATTTGATCACTAATGAGGAAGGTCATAACGCTTCCAGTAGCGGTGGAATATGTGATCTCACACACGCTCACGCTAATGGTAGCGGAATTAAACAAAATAATACAAATACATTAAGTTATTAAATTCACTTCTGCAACTATACACTTAATTCAATAATATGCAAAAAAAAGATCAATGTAAACAGTTGTAAGTTCTATGAAGACGTGAGATGTTTTGCCGCTCGAGTGAAGATTGTGGTTATCAGTTCCATCTTAATACAATTAAACCGCTATTTCATGTGAACGTTAAAGCTCTAAGCTCATGGGAGTCACCATATACGTCATGCAAATGACAAAAGGTCGGTAAAACAAAGTTGGCCTTTCACTGTAACCCCTATAAGGGAATGTAAGTTTTTTTGTCACCAGTAAACCCGGAAATTGAGCAGTGAAAGTGGTAGGTCAAATTATTTCGTATGGCAGCTTATAGTTCACAAATATGTTCTTCATTCTAGGTCCTTTATGAGTAACCCTCCTAACCTGCCTTGAAAGTAGTCTTAACCTGCTTTGACAAATTGTTTACGAAATTATGAAGCCACACTTAGGTCTATCAAAAATGTAATTATAAAACACATGGTATTTTTATTGGATAAAAACATTGGATAAAATGGCACTAATCGGTTGATCATCCCATGGACATAATAAAATGAATTTGTGACTTCTTCATGTATTGCTTGAATGTGAGGAATATAGTGTCACGTTTCAACCTCTAAACAAAAATATAAGATGTAGGTACTAACGCAGAGGACTGTACAAAGTTTACCTAGCTTTGTACAGTTTTGTCTCTAACTATACTACTAAATGTCTGAATATTCGATGTCCCTTAAACGCCGACTATGCAGACCACTAATCCACTTTGAAACGTTGATTAATTACATTATAAGGGTTTTTACTTTTATTTACAATTTGTCTATGGTACGAGATAAAAGTGAATGACTCGACTCTTTGACGATCTGTGATTGATCCAATTCCGTAACAAGATAATCTCCCTAAGAACGATACCTACGTCAGTTATTCAGTGTAGAATATTGGAGATATTCATCAATCTCGGCAATGGTCGATCTATACTTTGATGTTTATTGAGTCTGCGTTCGACTTGCTTGTCCTTAGATAGAGATAACCTATTCATAGTTCTATAAAATTTGTTTTATTTTATTATTAACTAACTACTCGCCCCGGCTTCGCACGAGTGTATGTACACTAATATATGTATATTATATATATAAACCTTCCTCTTAAAAAAAAAAAGATTCAAAATCCTTTGCGTAGTTTTAAAGATTTAAGCATACATATGGATGGACAGACAGCGATAGCGATTTTATTTTATATTGTGTAATTATGATTAACTTTTATTTAAAACAATTTTATTGAGAGTATCATAGTGTAACAAAAAACAATTGTTTTTGTGCACTATGGTCGTCTTTACACACATATGAAACACAGAAGTAAATTTATATATTCGTATGTTAATGTAACTATAGTTAAGATCAAGTATGCATAGTGCGATTGTGGTACTAGCTGTGCCCGCAGTTTCACTTAGTCTGTCATTTCGATTATTCTGATGTACAAGCTTTTTTATTGTAAAGTTTCATAAAAATCCTTTCAGTAGTTTTTGAAACAGTAGCAAACATCCATCTATCCCTCCGATCCGATCCTCCTTCTATCCGAAGTCAGATCGATAAGCCCATTGTTGCAAATTTAGGTATCAGGATCTAACCATAGTTTCTAGGGGGGGCCGCGAGGAGGTCAACCTGAGATGATATATTACTATAATGGGGTCACTAGAACCCGTTACTAAAAATCTCCTTCTCTAATGTTAATTGGCTAAATTAATTTAGTTAAAATTCCGCCCGGAAATATACAAATGTATACATTTTATCAGCAAGCCGATCTCCAGCGGAACTGACCTTAGAGAAATCGTATCAGCCTATCTATCTATCTGTCACACGATATCACCAGTGACTTTCTGCAGCTCAAATATTAATTTACAAACGGAAATTACACTTGGATGGCCGTACGTGTGAACTCGTTCCCGTTGATGTTACGTCATAATGATAAAATAATCAAAGGAAATCGAACATTGTAATGATGGATTCATTAATTAATATAGAAAATGTATTAAAGCTCAATTTGATTTATTAAATTGATTTAGATCAAAAGGGTGGAAGGTCAAGTAGCCCTTCACTGTAAAAACACTGCGTGTCTTTTTGTATTCCCAACTAACATCTGGTGATGGAAACACCGATAGCAAAACGAAACTAATTAATATTACGCTATGTCGACTACGGCGAACATCTTAAAAACTCATTAACGAATATATATACAAATAACAGCTAATTCACGTAACTATTTTTTTCATTATCAGTTATTATGTATCAGTTCTAGAAATTGTGCCAAATTTAGAGTCAATGGTCAATCGATTCTTATATAGAATATTTTTTCATACGAATTAGGCTAATTGCCGTCTTTACCAAAACGTTAACGTACCCCTTACTATTACCCCTACTTTGAGAAACCCTGCACCACAACAAAATCTTATAGATAAAAGAGTAACGCACGCTGCTACAAGAGTAGCGAAAGTGTACTTAATGAGTTGCACCTCGGGCTATCGGCGCCGTACAGACTCAACATCAAATTGGTTCTCATTTGACATACATACTCTTCCGATTGATGAAGAAGACATTGAAAAACGAATCATAAAATGAATGTATGTTGATCGAAATTCAAATGCGTTATGTTTCGGAAATAAAGTACACATTGTAATATTATTGATAATACATCTCGTCTCTATTACGTTACTTATAAGGTTTATATTAGTGTTATAGTAATGGTGCAGTAAACGAAGATCAATGTTGATTATTTTGTACTGACAAGCAAATTAGTTGATGCTTTTGTCTCGTTTTGACGTATTAACTGTGATAGGTGATTGAAACAGTCCAGATAAGGCATACAGACGTGGTGTTCAATTAAGCATTTCATTCGATATTGTATGAATGAAATTACATAGGCAATATGACTAGGTTGTTACCGAATGTGAGTTAACTAGTGAAACTTTCTTTAATCGACTGTATTGTGTCATACAAATGTACTATTGTGATGATCAAAACTTTCACGTTATCTATTAGAGTATATTAATAAAACAAATGAAGATCGTAATGAAGTTATTAGATCAGACTATGGTAATGAACCTATGAATGCCTAAGTAAAATTGAGAAACGAGACAACACGAAACTCATGTATGAAACTAACAAGTTAAATAATTAAATATTCATTTATTAAGAGTGTCTATAGCGGTATAAAAATACAATCTCTGTATGATAACAATTTACAAATTAATTAAGCGCCAAATATATTCAGATAGGACTCTGAATTTTAATAAAATTAAAAATAAAGTAGGTATAATATACACATAAAATAAGAAAAACGTAACAAGAGTCTGCTTTAAATCCTTATATATGAAAATGATTTACAGATATACTAACTTTAATAAACTGCAAAATCTAATTCCAATCAAAGCAATGCTTATAAAAAAATATGGAAAGTACCTAGATAAATATAATATAAACAAATGTAGGATACTAATAAACATTGATAAGAAATTTATTGGATTTCACTAATTTTCAATACAACAAGATACCTCATATTAATATATAAAAGTACTTTAAAATACTTCACTTGTCTTTAAAATATTTATTAAAACTTCATGGATATGAGTGGAGCTTTTAGCCTCAATACCGAAAATTACCTTTAACAATGTACTTAGGTCCATAAAGGTAGGAAATCGTCACGACGTGATCACACATGACCCTGGCTTTTACTCCAAACACACCTATTGAAAGCGATCTGTACACGAGAAAGTTCAAGTAATTGTATGGAATTCAGTTACGGCTGTATCCATGGAATCTGATAATTGTGAGAGAATGTCGACCCAATAGACTTGCTTAAATGAGTTCTTTTGTTAGTTAAAATTTATTGTTCATTCAATTTTCGATGTTAATAAGACATTAAAACCATTGGTTCCGATTAACGGGCAAGTGGAATGAAGTTTCGTTGATGATGAGTGAAGTTGGAACCTATAGAGTCTGTTGATTGACCTACAGATTGTGATTACACGGTACAGAAAAAATCAATATAGACATGACTAAGTGTTTTCTTATCGTACTTTCATTTACAATTTTCGGTTTGTAAATTCACTGCCATTCATTTTTTTGGATGTACCTTACAGTATTTAAAAGTCGGTAAATAAAAGTGATTGACGAGAAATTAATGGACTTACTATGTTGTCGTTTTCCGGCAATTGTTTCGATTTCATCCGGAAGTCTTCTTCAGGGTGAATACAGTACATTCGCCGCAGAGTCGCGCCTCGTAGTCGCATTAAATTCTCGTCAGTCAATCGTAGCAATTAAAGTTTTAAAATTAGACTAATATTTTGAAATGTGTTTTTATTTCAAATATTTGTAAAATAAATAGCTACAAGTGCAAGTTTTGTCCATTATAGCTTATTTATGATACCAATGTAAGCCGATTTGAACCGTTTTTTATTTCTTATAGGCCAAGTAAAGGAGGGCTTTGTAATTCCCACGTAAACGGAAGAAAACTGATTGCGTATGAGCTAGACGGCGTAGTTTCCTTTCAGCTTTGAATACTTATAACTAAATTGGAGACAGTTTGACAGTTATTTGACATGCCAAAATCATTCATAATATATTTCCTGAATCAAGTTAGCATTTATTTGAATACAGAGTCCGTATTTATATTAGCTTTCCCTCAGTCACATAGCCTTTTCCTGTCCTATGAGTATTTAAATCTAGTGGATGTAAATCGAGAAAACATGTTCTCATAGATTTTCTCTAGTCAACGATTGTCACGACTACGAAACGTTGTTGTGACAGATCGGACATAAGCAGACACGTGTGCCAACACAGTATATGGACAAAGATAATTCATCAAATACCAAATCAATAAATAGCACTAATATGAACTTTATTGCCAAGCAACAAAACACACAACACTAGTTGTCACAATCAAACAACCGAACCAATAACATAATGATAACGTTGACAAGTATTTAAATGATCTTGATGTTATCCAAATGACGATGCATCAGCTGTGATCGATATTAATGAAAGTGAATGTGAAATTTGAGTAGCAGTTCAAAAGAAAGCAAAAGTGAGTTCACATGATTAAGACGCACATGCGGCTTAAGCGATGCCCCTGACAGTATAATATGCCATTGTAATTGAAATGAATACGAATGATGATTATATGCGTCTTTCTTGTAAGTCTTTTTGTCAAGATAATAAATATAAACACTGTTGTAGACATATAAAAAAATGTATTACAGAATTTCTAAATATTAATTCAAATTTCAAAGATTTTATACATGCTATAGGTACTTAAGAGATTATGAAAAAAATAGGAAGAAAAGGAATAGGAGAAACATCCTGTTCTAAGTATAAGCATACACTACTTAGTGTTATTCTTGTAAATATTAATTGTTATAGGTTTTTTATAAACTTGTGAATGTTAACTAGGATTATATAACTTACGAGACTTTCAAATTAGGAAATGATTGTACCGAGTAGCTAGATGTGTTTTAACAAAAACATAGACGCTCTAAAGTATATCATTATTATTATAAAGTCATGCTACAAAAATACTATTTTATTCATATGTTAAACGAAATTTCGTTCCACAACCATAACACGTTTTCGACCTAACAAAAATATTGGCACTATTTAAAAATGTTGCGACGTGTTGTTCTTTTTTATAATGTTTACTTCTAATACTTGCACTATCGAAGTATATAATCTAAGCTTATTTTGTGGTTACCGCAGCATTTGACGGAACCAAACTGGTTTGTTGGTTGACATACACAAACCGTTAACTCATTCGTTGACCTGTACCTTCCTTTGTCTAGATCTTACATACATGTGGTGCAATTAACTGTTAACAATTGTATCTGATTTTCTATCTCGACTATTTGTCTGTTGTCTGAGACATGGATTAACTTCTGTAGTGTTTTATACATTACATATTACGTTGTATAGTAGGTTTCCGTTTATAATATTATAGAATGTAATTGTCCAATCTGACTTTATTGTATTTTGCATTCAAAGTGTGAATAGGTTTAGTTAAAATTTAATAGTAATTAAGAGAAAAAGACGCTAAGAATCCTTACAGGAACTAAAGGAATTATAAAACTTAGATGCTGCGTTTTTCAAGTTCTTATTCCTTCAGCAACTTTTAGATCTTTGTAACTTTAACTTTGTCGCATTCACGTTGGTTTTGTAGATTTCCTTATCAATATTCTATCTGTGATCATTCTTTCTTTGTGTAAAGTTACATTTTTTAATTTCTGCTTAGAATATTTTTTCGATAAATTTAGATATCGATTTAGAGCACCTTCCTAAAAAAACTGGTAGGATGTTATAAACCTTATCTCGTATCGCGAATAAAACTAGGCACTAAGAATGATATTTTTGTTAAATAAGGATCAATATTATACGTTTGTGTCGGTTTTTATTCTAACATTATCTCTTGTGAATTAAACAGCGATAATAATTTAATATAAATTAAAATATTATACAATATACGTGAAGAAACACTGTAAACAGGAACTCGACAGGAATGGTGACAAGTCAGCCTGGTATAGTGATTAATAACGGTGGAAGCGAGGATTCTCAAGATCTTGGAATGTGGTAGTCAGTAGAGTTGCTCAGCTGACAATACTTATGACCAGTTTCTTTCCGTTTCATCATAAGTAATTCAGTAGTGTTTGAAGTTCTATAGAAGTCATGTTACCTCATTAGCATTTTCTATATAATTTTTATCAGGCTGTTACGAGTCATTCCATGTTATTTTTTTTAATAAAAGCTAATGTATATCCGTCTTCGTGATGCAATCTATCTTCACGTTAAATTTTATTTGCATCCGTTCATCTATTAAAAGTGTAAGGGTAACAAACAGGAACATTATTAGAATCAATATGGAAGTATCGATTATTACTAATTACTAGAATGTAGACATTTGTAATGCTTTATACTTAACTTCGAATAATATAGAATTTATACTTTATCGATAAACTTTCAACATTGAATGCCCATTACAAAATAAAAAAAAACAATAATGAATATGTTTTTCTCAGCAAATAAAATGTATATGTCACGGATAAAATGAAAGCTCGCTTGGAGAAAAGCATTCAGTTAAATTAAATGATTATCTATAATACACCACAGTGTAATCGAGTAAAAAAAATAATTGCAGCAATTGCGTTAGACATGCAACTATCTAGATTTCCTCATCACACTACTGTGAACGGAGTCACTGCTAGACTAGTCATTCTTTTGTTCTTATCATAATAGTCCGGGTATCACTACAATTTCACTGCATGTAGTCAATATTGCACAATGAATGAAGCACACTCGTTTTACATAAAACCTTGGCAATGAAATCACTTGTCACAGTTACCTCATTCTCATACTTAACGACTCTTATAATTGAGCAAACTTGTTATCATTTCCTTTATAAAAGTACGTTATTAGCATTTAATTAAAGATTTAACATCTGATTATATATATCCAGTTTGATATCAGCCAATTAATTTGTTCAATAGTTTGATTCACTGTCACGTTATAATTTAAACCATATTTTGCATCTTTTTAAGATTTAAATTTATGTTTTTGATGATATATTTAATCTGCAAATTGGAAAGTGTTTTGATTGAAATTATTCACGAACTTTAGAGAATCTTCGATAGAAAATGTCATAAATATTCGCATCTACTTATACGCTTTTCTATATTGAAAATAATAATGATCCTAACAAAATCTTACGATAAATAAATTACTATAAAAGAAAAACGACATAACCAAAATACTAAAATAAACTAATTTGATGGTCCTAAAATAGCAGCTACCTACAAAATAAACAATTAAAATGTCTTTTTCAATTTGGTACAATAGTGTATTCAATTTAATGTATTCAAATGACCTCGTTTGTTTCAATAACATTGAAGCTATTCCAATTTGCATTCAAATATCGAGATCGTTTGAAATTAGTCAAGGAAAATATATTTTCATTACGTGATATAGAAAGTAAGAGTAGACCAATAAAAAATGGGAAGTTTCTATTAAGTTAGAAGAAATGATAACGCTCCTCTCATATAACAATGGCATCGAGTATCTTGCTCCAGTTCCCACTTAGAGTCATAGTTTCTAATCCTAAAGTATAATGAGCTTGCCATATTCACACACTTGACTTACATTCATTAAACAAAAAATACACGTTTCCTATTCCGTATATTGTGAATCTAAGCTTCCATTGAGTTTGGGCGTTCCGCTAGCAGTCCTCATTTTTCTTAATTTTATACACCACTTGAACTAACAATATTTCTTTTGTTCAAATGCAAAAATGTAGATGATAGCTATTAGGACTGACGACGCAGGAGATAGATCACATCATAATCTGCAATTATTGTAAGTTGCATGATTATGGCGACTTCGGTCTAGCGGTTTGGGCATCCTCTTACTTCCGATACTCGCGGGTTTTCTTCGTGCGTTCTAATTTCTTGCACGGTACAAACATTTGTATGTTTGTTTGTTGTGCTCAGGGTGTTTTATATGTATATTATGTCTGTATTTATAAAAATTATATAAATATGTATTTATATAAATAGTCTAGTACCAAAACACAAGCTCTGAACAGTTTGGGACTAGATGGCTGTCTGAATCATTCTGAAACATTATCTAATATAAAATTCTCGTGTTGCGATGTTTGTTACCAAACTTTTTTTTAAATTTTATGTACATATCGGGTAGATCTAAGATTCGAGCAACATCTATTTTTCATACCCCTCAATGATAAGGTTGACCCAACCCAATTTTTTTTGTAATATTTGACAAAATTTTAATTAATTTATTATAACTTACCATTGAAAATATACATAGTTGTACAACTTTAAATTATCACCCTTTTACGATCAACTCCTGTTTTTATAGCGATATTAGAACTTCAATTTATTTGGCAAAACGTTTACTGAGTCAGTTAGTTATTATGTAAACATCGGGTTCCACTATCCAGCTTGTTTGTCATTGCTATTTCATATATAAAAATATTTTCGAAGTATTTTAATTTGCCACGTAATAATATCCGCAAATGGTTTATAATTGCAACTCGTATTTAAGTATTTATCAATCTGAAAACATACCGTTGAGTGCAATGATTGCAATCAGATCTAATTATAATTTAGTTTGATCTTATGTCGTTGTATTACAGTTTAGTTTATTTAAGCTTAGCAACTACTAAATTCCAGACGACAATTTGTACCTTACCAAGTTAATCCGCATTTGAAACATTTCATTTATTACATTAATTGTTGTTCTGAATAGAAATCATTAATCAATATTAAGTATTACTTATTATACACCTATGTATGATTCATTATATACATCGATGTGTGTTGTTTGTATGTTGTTATTTCGTTCATAAGCGGCTAAAATGTCGTACATGAATAAATGATTTTCGAATTTGAATTTATGTTGTGTGTTTGTGTTTTTGATTTTTATACAACTGAAAAGAATCTTAACTATTAATAATTTGTGATTTTTTGGTATTATTTACAATTAAAATACAATAATTATTTTTTCATATGTGTACAAAAGATCACTATACATTATAACGCTAATATATCTACTTCATAATTATTTGTAATATATTTTCTTATGAATAGTTTCTATTCAATACAAGATACTGTATGTACAATATCAAATTGTACAATATTTGTTGTATACACTCTGACTTTTATTTAACAAAAGAAAACAGTTAACGGCTTAAACTCACTGTAAATTAAAAAAATAACTGTCCACCAATGTATCAATTCAATGAGTCAAGCCATACGAAACTACACTGTGGTGCTGTAATTAATATAGTTGATTGTTAGAAATGATCCATATATTCCCAGACCATTACCTCGACCTCGGTTACTGAACTTAAAGAAGCCGACCGCTAACCACCGCGACTTCAAGAACATTGGAACAACGGTCCACTTTATCAAGCACGTTGACCTTGTTGATAAAGGCCGAAACGAAAGTAAAGCTATTGTCCCCGGGTTGGAGATCTCTCGGGACGACCATCTGTATGTTTTAATAAGGCCTCTCGACAATCAGCTCACGATGCACCATCACGATATCATTTCACGAACTCTCGTCACGTCTCGATCTACGTTCTGATACCGTACCGTCACTGGATCACATTCAAATTGCTGTAAATTGATATCGTCTACATCAAAATCGTAAGGGCCGAGAATATCGGCTTGCGTAATATCAATAATTTCACTTTTGTTCAAATTTGCACCCACATCATAGGTACCTAATTCGTGGGAAAGGTCATGATTGTGGTCTAATGAGCTTGGTTGTTAACGAGACAAATTCAAATCAATTTCTCTACCTCGGGCGTCGGTGTCTTTGTCGCAGAGTTTTTGTTTACTGGTCATCGACACTTTCTATCTGTGTGTGTTTGTGTCAAACAGCTGCAGGCGATTGGAAAAAGCCTGTTTGTTATTCATTATCCGTTTTCGGATGTGATCACAATTTAAACTTTGTTAGAGATGTTTATTATTAGTACTGCTGAGTATCTAATTGGAGACGGGGTTATTTGGACATCTAAATTTATTACAAAATGATTTAAGGCGTTGAAATTTTGTTTTGACGTTTAGTATATATTACACATAGTTTTATAAGTAGGTACTTAACATCACAACGTAACAATTTGGTAGCAAAAATAAATATATTATATAATATACTATAAATATAATATAAATATTATACTTATATTGCACGTAATGATAAATTTATCTCAGATAATGTTCCTGCCCTTAAACAGGAAATTAACCATAATTCTTAACTATTTCTCTTCCATTCCATTCTAGAATTGACTCTCCTGTAAGTTTCATCGTGTCAATACGTGTTTAGTCAAATATTATGTTTTTGTAGAGTTTGTCAAAATTGTTAATATTTGTTAAAAAGTTCCTTTTACATGGTTAGCTGAACTAAGACAAATTATAGTCAATTATAAAACAAAATGTAAAACCAAACATAATATTCTTGCAATAAAAACTATTTAAAGAGTTAGTATATCCTATTCTGACATCAGTCAAGGCAATAAAGGTATTTAATAAACAATACAACAATCTAAATAATTACACAAACACATAGTAAGCAAATCATAATAATATGAAACCTTGTTGGTTACAGGATGAAGACGATTTCCATGATGTGTTCTTAATCGCTGTGATAATAATTTAGATTACAGTAGGTTTACTTTACTAGAAACGGTTTGAACAGGTTAATTAATAAATTGTTTTGCATAAATCAGAGATTGCAGCATATGACTTTAAGTTCGAAACCACTTTATACTTAGTCTTCGTATTAACCAGACATCTATTATATATTCTAAAATCCAGTCGAATCCCTCAGACAAATTTAGAGAACCCAAATACAAATTTCAAGGGAAACTGTTTGGTGTCAAAAATGTAGAAAAGATATTATTAATATACATAATTAAAAAACTGTAGTCTAAACTTATTCGGCTGGCGACTGGTTGCCCCCTGGTAATGCAATCGGAAGAAGAATGAGTGCATTTGTGGGTCGACAAAAAATTATTTCAGTTTAGCAGTCTTCCGCCATTTAGTTCACCTTTGTCTTATTTCCTGTAAAAAAAATAATTATGCTGAATTAACAGGTGTCCCATCACACGATTGAAATAGTGAGCATAGGGTGTCATAATTTTGTGCCTATTATTTAAATAAAAGATTTCCTCTGTTTGTATGTACATGTAAACACAGTATTACTCAACTATCTTATAATCCTCTAACAATAGTCAGTGTAATTCTTACTATGCAATAGTCCAGTGTTACTCAAATCCTAGCGAGGGTTAGGTTCTTATATATTTGACATTTCGTCAATAAGTTCAAGACATTTTACTTTCTAAAGCGTCTTTCATAAAATTTTATGGGTGTGTATTGTCTTGAGACTTTACCGACCATTTTCTATGGGATTGACGTAAGATTTACGCCTTCATTAATATTATGAGATTTATGTTTTGTTATTCAATGGAATTCATGCATATTTGCGATAATAAGTAAAGTTATGTTTCCCTGACATTTATGTTTAATAATGGAGAACTGCAGCAGTAAATATAGTTGCAAGTGTTATGTATTACAAGTTTAATTAGAGAATATTTTCAATTTGTTTTGCTAGCTTAGCTAATACCTTACGATTTTCTAAGATGTGAATATTAACCTACTATTATCAAGTAGTTAGGAATTTTTTAGGGAAGATAATGGAATGGTGCACCTGTTTGCGCTAATTGTTTATGTTGGCGGGTCCCTAGTGGACAATGATAAGAGGAGCATGAGGTCAGGTCAGTTAGCTCATCAGGACAAATTCATCAGGAGCTTTTCACGATGGTTTCCAGGGAAAATTGTGTTAAGGTCAATCTGACATAGTACATTGCTACGAATGGGTTCATATTAGTATTATTATTAGTAATGTGGACATTAGTCCTCTTCCTCTCCACAGTCAAGGTTTACATGCAAACTAAATTAAAGTAGATTTTAATAACATTAATTGAAGCACGAAATACTTCACTTGATGAAATGTATAATTTAACTCTAAAACATTCATGGATAGTGCTTATATTCTCATTTTATCATAAAACTAGCTGATAACTCCGGCACAGCTCAGGTATATGTACTTCTAGAGTAAGGTTTATATGAATCATACATATACAAACATTATATATATAATTGAATCACTTTTCTATTACTGAAAAGTGCTGTAAAATCCGTTACATACAAACAGCGGGAGCAACTTCATTTTATTCCATGTAAAGATGATGATATATTAAAATAACAAACAGTTAGATATGTATAACAATAATTTAATTTGAAATTAATATTAGTCTAAATACTAGTCATATTAAATTAGGTACGGAATTCACTATTGAAGATTAGTCTAGCTGTTTCTCATAAATACCAATTTTGCACTTAGAGTAAGCGTAGCCTACTTATTCTATTGTCCTATTAGACGACTAAACTGAATGTGATGTTAGTCATGCGCAATTTGACGTAATTTGCATAGAACCAGTTTTTCATACGAAGCCACTAAGCAAATAATCTAATACCACAACCACAATCCAGTTATGGTACCTACTTACGATTCTCGCTTCTAACTCGATTCCATGTAGGTACTAAAACATTTTTGACAACAATGATCATTCAGGAATAACATCTACACTTATTAAATTATATACAAATGATATGGTAAGAAAGGAAGTAAATAACGAGATGACTACAGGGATGAATGGAAGAGAAAAACATGTTACGCTGACACCAAATAAATGGTATAAGGAAGAAACAGATGATGATATTAAATTATATACAAAGCTGCAACTCCCTCTATGTTCCCTATAATCTCAAAAAATACTAAACGTATTTTCATGCAGTTTTTATTTACAGAAAAGGTAATTCTTGAAAACATTTTAGGGTATATAATTAGAGTTGATAATAAACTATAAAACTATACATATTTTAGTTACAAAATAAAAAATATATTATTGTTTCAACAGTTATATATAGTTGAAGAGAATTTGTTACCAAAATATTTTCAGGTCGTTAGTATTGTGTTAAAAATATTCTGAAATTACAGAATAAGAGGACATCTAAGTCCTCTGTAATGGCAACTCATCAGTGGTATCACAAGTATCGCATGATACCGTGATGTCCGTTGTACTATTTATGTATATAGGCGACGGTTACCGCTCACCATCAGGTGGGTCTTCTGCTTGTTACCGGCTACATAAAAAAATCTTAGTGAAACATCAATCAACAGTAGGGGTGACATAAATTTAACATACGTAATTGCGTACACTTGTATTATGGGTTTCAAGTTAACGTCTCCATTAGTCTGTAAGTGCTTCCGTGTTTTAATGGGATATCAAGTGGAATCTTAGTTATCCTGTATATTAACTCTTCCCCGAGACTTCACCCACGCAACCTCATTACCTCTCTTTGGAATTTCTTAGAGAAATACTGACTCATTAATAAAATATTAGTTGACATTTTAACAGGTAAATTTATAATTATAATAATTTATTGTCAGACAACATAGTCAATTTTGTTAGTAGCAACTTAACAATATGACTTAACCTATCTTAGCTATAAAAAAAATATAAACCTTAACATAATACCTGTCCCACCCAGTATCTTAAACTGGATAAGTCTATTTTACAGGCAATTGTCTTCAGGACACTTGGAATTTATCTGCACTCTGCCTAAGATAATATATCTTAAGTTAATGAGTTCTAATCATAAGCTCCAAGAGTCTCCTATAGTGGGTAACGAATTTCTACTTCATATTATGTTCTTTACAAGATAGAAGAGCAGGAAAACCGTAAAGTATTCTCTATGCTTCTATATAGCCTGCATCTTAATAAAGTTTTTTTGTTGTGCATAGACAATAAAAAACCGTAGCTATGTAAAGTATATTACAAAAGGCGGTCGTATCGTTATAAGCAATCTCTTATAGGTCATGTATTGTTTTACTCTATTTAAAAAACTGATAAGCCTTCAATTTTAAATAATTTTTTATTTTTCTGTTTAACTTTATACATATTTTTATTAATACATTTTAGATACGTATAATAAAGTTAACTCTTTCCTCAGACAGTGCACCAACTCAAATAGTGCTGTAGTTGAGAGATCTCAAGTCTTGCAATAGTGAACTTCTTCATTGTATGGATAGATGTAGGCTGATTATTTCGTCACCCTTTCATCCGATACTTTTTCTTAGTATCCAAACTAACATAGCATGCCCTTTCTCAATTTACTGACACTTTCTTTCAGAATATCTCGCTTTCTTACTGCTGTAAATATATAAAGGGAAAAAGTATAAATTTTTTTATAACGGTCTCCCTAAAATGCATGAATTCTATACAAAAAGTGTAAAAGGTTTGCGCAATTCTTAAATCATCTTCATAACTTATAATTCGAATACAAAAGCAATCGATTCATTTAATTTGTAATCTGATTCAAATTTCATACTAAAAAGGCATGAAATTGATATGCTCATTTACAATACCGACCAGCGGTTTCTCATGGCATTGGAATATTATAAAAAATAACCTAGTGACTGATAAGAAACGTTTAAATGAAGAAAGCCGACTCTACGTGACCATATAGTGGCTTATTTTCTATAAGCCTATTTAATTGTGCTACTTCCTAGCTTTTCTGATTACTAAGACAGCTGTCAATTCTATTTCAAAGCGAGCCGGGTTACTCGTTTCAGTGTACAGTCTGTCGACTTCTCGATCATTGGAGAGCGAATCATTAAATCGATTTTTTTGTGCAATGTATCTCTATAAACCGTTCTTTATTTGATGGAGATCAATGCATATTTCTCGTTGAGTTATGAGTAAACCTTAACGAGTCGATAAGATATTCCTATTTATTTTTTATTCGATTCATTGATATAACCATAGTAGTATTTGCCAATATGATAAATTTTGTGTTAATAATTCTATAACAGTGCCTTAAGTTCAATATTATTTTTCTAACCCTTGTACCAAGATCCAACTCAAAGGAACAAAATATATATACTTTTAGGGTTAAAGTAAGTTTTTGTGTCTATATGAACACTTACATGTAGCTATTTACAATAGGATCTGATAAGTATACAATAATATCTAATCAAATAGTATTAAATTTCACTTTTTGTATGATTAGTACAGTCAGACTTGAAATGAGATTTTAGATAATAGTTATGAACTGATTTGAAAGATTTATTGAAATCAGTAGAAGTATTATTTCTATTCTTATTTCATAGGTTATTAATTTTCATAGTGATTGTTTAAGTCAACAATAAATATGGCATCTTTTTATACATGGCAACACCACGGTTGCCGCCGTATGTGTGCTCCTATAATTAAATAATATATTTTTCAACCACAACTGCTTTTCACTTCAACGCTAATAGTGATAATATTACTAATATTGTCTGACATACGTTATTGCAATAACCTATGCAAGTAATATGAAAATTTTATTATTGTATTTAAAAAAAATCTATTTAAATAGTAATTATTGGACATAAATTATATCATGGTTAATATCAACCTATCAAGCTGTAATTTCGTCGTGGTATAAAACCCATTATTAAGTTGTGACACAAAATGCAATTGAGAACAGTTATATTCCGAAATTGGTAATTTTCATCGGGAATTTCTATCTGCATCGCGTAACTTAGTCAAGTTTTGTATTAATCGTTTCAAAGCACCAAGCATTGCGTGCACGCCAGTTGCGGGTGAAGACTGAATTTATTAGTACTAAAGTTGCGTGATTAGGATTAGTGATAAAACTAATACTATTTCAGTAAGTCTAGACATGCCATTGAGTTATTGTTACACTACAATGATACAGCAACACAACGATCCCGCGCCGACCACACCTTTGGTGGAAAAGATATTTCTGTCTCTCTCGAATGCGTGGTTTAAATAAATAAGTGCCTACTGTACTACAATGCTGAATGATCCCAACTAAAAAAAGTAAAACATTTTTTTCTTCAATTAGTTATTTAATTATTATTAATAATTATCATGCTTCCTTAAACGATAAGCTATGAACTATATTTGATTGCGTTGTGACTTTTGGTTTGTGAGTTTTATGAAGTTAGCAAATTTATTTAATTTTAATTGTCATGATTTCGTTAAACTTTTATTATCCTCGCCTTTTCCTTAATCTATTGATAAAATCAACTAATAAACAAAACGTCACTTTGTCATAAATATTTGTATTAGTATAATTCTATAAGTTTCGAGATTAAAAACCTTAGATAAAGTGATTACTTACGTAGCGTGGACGCAGCGTTGAGTTTCTCACATAAATCAATGCCTGCCGTAGACCCACACTTTGGCGCCATAATCACATGATAATTATATCCCATTATGCTGACTACATCGCTATCAACAGACTTACTGTTTATGTAACTAATGTAAACTTTAAATAACAAACAGGGCTGAGGATTATACGAAGTACACTTGTAATACAAAACCTTATAACATTATATATACATAGATCAATTTTATCATAAAATTTTTGATCATACCTAAAATTTGAAAATCGATTGCTGATCCACCTGGATCAGCAATCGATTTTCAAATTTTAATGAGAGTGTCTACAAATAAGTTTGATTTTCTGAAAATTTTAGACATGCAAAACCACATTATGAAAATAACTTCCAGTAGTAGAATTTTAGAACTTATACGGTACTAATAATCTACCCATACACATATATTTTTGGGTAACCGTTTACAAAGCGCATGCAGCGGCACTTAAAATTAATATTTTTGGCAAAGTTTTCATTGCTACTCCGCTCCTATTGGTTGTAGTATGATGTTATATAACATCTAGCACTCGGCGATAATATACCTTTCTAACAGTGAAAGAATTATTAAAATCGGAGCAACAGAACAGAAGATTACCCCGAACAAACAACCATACAAACTTTACCTGTTTATAAAATTAATATAGATTCAAATTTCTTTAATAAAAAAACAAATTTATTTCTAAAAGGTCGCCAACACACCTGCAATTCATCTGGTGGTGCAGGTGCTCATTGAGCATGAACTTACTACTAGATGTCCCGCATTATCTTATACTCACTATTCGATAAAAAATAAGAATATCATAATGAATTGCTAAGTTGTTAATGGCACGCGTTATACGACAAACATTGTATTTTTTTGTTTTAAGTTTTATTTCCTTTTAAGTTAGAAAGTATATAGACTAGGTATAGAAATGTAAAACCACAATTCATAAATTTAATAGTCGAACTACCAATTAGCGTAAATGTCCAATAATAATACTTTCAGTTATAAACGATACCTTATTAACGATATTTATACCCTCACATTTTATTGATATCTATTGCACAACCCGGCAAAATTTAAAATACCGTCCTGATCACCTGGGTGAATGACGGCCCTTCACACTCCAATCTTTTCATCATCCGTTTTTCTAAAAACTTTTTTCTACTCACAACTACCTTTTGGAATACTCTTCCAATAATGATATTTCTAAACTTTTCTGATATTGAAACTTTTGAGAAAGATCTTGTCTTCTCAAAAGGTCGGTTAATCACCTGCAATTCCCCTGATGTTACAGGTGCTTATGGGTAGCGGTAATCACTTACTATTAGGTGTGTATTAGGAAAGGAAGCTCGTCTTTATTTCATTTTATGCTATATTTTTTTTATATACATGTATCTGTGTGTGCTTTTCAGACAGAAACACAATTCATTGTTGTTTCACCACCGAAATAGTTAAAGCGCTGATACAGTAGTACCTACTATTATGCAATATTTCACTAGTAACTTACGGTACAATGTATGTAGAAATAATTATTTAATAACACAAAATGTTCATGTTTCTTAATGCATTATTAAAATTATCCATTTCCTAGCAATTATATAATAATCTTCAGTATTGATTAAATTAAATAATGGACGATGTAATATTTTGTTTTAGTAAGTAAAGGTTAGTACACTTGTGGCCACAGAAAAGGAAACACAAAAGTTGTTTTACTTTGTTTCGAGGTCTGCTGTAAATTGAAGTATTTACGAGCCATAGTGACTGCCCACGTGGTAATGTTGTTGAGTATATGGAAACAATGAAAGCTAACCAATTAGGTTTTCAAGTATTAAGGTACATTTTAAAGGATTTTCAAAACAATATTTCTCTAAATAGTGAAATATTTAGAATATAAGGATAGCCGAATAAGATTCTACTACAATTTGGGACAAAATTTTATGTAATTTGTAGATTTTATATAGTGTCTAAATACTTAAAGCTAAAGTTAAGTAAAATTTAAGTACTACATTCCACTTATGTTCAGAAAAAAATAGTAATTTTAAGAGAAAATAAGTAGTTATAATACCTACACGTATTCATTAATCACATCATGTCGCTCTCTACTTATTTGTACAATGATTATTAAACTACATGAAATTATTATATATTTGTAACAACTATATGAAAGATATTTATATTTTTACTATTCAATAAAGCTTTAGCCAATAGACAAATTTGAATTCTATTTCAAATACAGATAAGTAAAATAAAACCTAAAAATGTAGTCCTGTATATATAGTTACTTCACATCTTTCAAAACATAACATACTACTCATTTTTTATTATATCAAATATCACAGATTCCACTCATACTTCACTATTAGGTCAGTGACTAAAAAAAAAGTAAGAAATAACTTCTCAGATTATTAAAACGTATTGAACAAAAATAATACTCATAGTGATTCAATTCCATTCCTGTTCTGCATTAACCTTGGCCCATGCCCACACATTCCACTTGCCGCCAAACGCACATTGCGAATGCCATTTGGCGCCCATAACACCTACCTGAATACTTGCGGCCATCTTTATTGCAGCGTTTGCAGAATGGAGACTGTTAAGTTGGCCATAAGTGTACGGAAAGGGATCTGTTTGCGGTAACATCCAGGTTAACGGTCGAGACGAAAGCTTTGTGCATGCAAGTTCTTTGGCGAACTGTAAAGTGACATTTCTAAGGATCCTTCTCACTTACCTACTTATAAAATTGCCAGTAACTGCGGATGCTACTTACATATTATAATTATATAGTTTTCTTCTAAAACTAGTAGATAGAGTTCTAAGTAAATTTGGAAAGAGATGACATCACCGACAAAAAAAAATTCCACAACAATCTCTTTTGAATTTAGAACATGTTAAGTTTTTTTTAAAAGATATGTATTGAAATATTATTTTACGGACATGGCATCATGATTTGTGTATGCTAGGGGAGATAATAGTAGAAATATATTAAAATTTTCTATAAGTCGTAACATTGACGTTTAAATTAGATAGATACGAATTTAGAATTTAAAAATTTTCAGAATTGCTTGCTATCTTATACCATGTGATGAGTTTTATGAAAATCCTTTTATATCCGGTAAAATAATAATATAGGACTTTTTTGACTTTAAGTCTTCAGTGGGAGTTATTGAACACAATTATACATATAGTAATATTATACGTATATCTAGGTTTAAACATATATATAAGCAGTCAGAAACACCTAGATTTCTGGATTAGTCAGTAGCAATTGATTACGCAGTTGTCGAATTATAAAACTCGTTGAAAGTTGGGCAGTTTGTATCGCGTAACATGTTTTGCTTCGGTCCGGTACACACAGCACAGCGGGGTAGTTACTCTTCTATTTTGATTTTACCAATGAATGATGGTTGAAATGATCGTTTTAAGTTCTAGTAACTCTAACCTGTTTTAAAATCGAATAACAGACTAAACGTATGTAAGGTAGAGAAACCATAACAATTTTTTTCGTTTATTTAAACATATTTTTTTATACAACTTAAATTGGAAACTTGCACGATTTTCAACAACAATGAACAACTTATATACAGGATTAAGATTACCTCTGTAACCTGTAAAATTATATATTTAAAAATAAAATATGTCTTTTTTTATATCTTAAATTACATAATATGTCGATCCTTAAACAAAAATTTATTTAATTTAACCGCAGATCTGTGGTTAAAAATGGGTACCAAGTTTTTTTTTGTAACTTATTTTGTCAGTATAGATAAGGTTCCTTAACTACTCGCTCGATACCAATAAAGTGTGGTGTCTGAAGTATATAGTACTGAAATTAAGGAGTGCTTTGTTTAATGGATGATAACGGAATGGTACACCCGTCTGCGCTAACGTTTTACGCTGACGGGTCACCAGTGAAGCATGATAATATGAGCATAAGATCAGGTCAGTTAGCCCATAGGGACTCACCAGGAATTAATCACGATTTTTAGGGGCATTAAGGTCGAACTGACATGAAACATTACTAGCAAAGGGATTGTTAATGCCCAACAACTAACAACCCCTTTCCCTCCTAATATTATAACCATAAAACAGTTCAACTTTATTTTAAAACTTTTATATTCATATGAACAGTTTTAAATTTCTTTTTATAGTCAGATCAGATTCTGACGAATGAACTTGGGAACCGGTTTGGTAACTTTATTCGCAAGTTTAATGACCTATCATTGTGTTTTAACTAATGTTAATACTAACACTGTTATAAACGTGCTTCATTTTTGGTACTACCTGCTTGAAATAAACTGATATACGATACGTTAACGTAATTTAAATAAAAACTAATTGCTTATCCGCTATGACTTTGTAAGTTGTCTGCGTGGGTTAATGTACTTCAACCTGCTAAGTAAGCTGTTCGGTTGAAGGGTGTAATAAGTTGATAATGCAATAAATTTACAAGATAAGTTTTTTAATTCCTATATATATATTTTTTTATACTAAAAATTTAATGATATTTTATCATAAATAAGTCATTCCACTTTTAATTTTATGAAGGCTTGTGTAGACTCCGACTGGATGGGTAAGAAAGGACTACTTAAAAGTGCTTATATTAGATTTATTTTAATAAAGATTAGTTATATAATATTTATTTTGCTCAGGAAGGTTTAATGTATACTATAGTTTGTTAAGGTTTTTTTTTCATATAACAAAAATACCCATGCGAACCAGGGTCGTATAATTAGTATGATCCCCTATCACCTATATCAAAGGAAAGAGATTGTTAGTAATGTGGACTAATGACCCCATTACTAGCAATGCACCATGTCAGGTTGACCTCCATGCGGTTCCCCCTGGAAATCATCGTGATAAATTCCAAGTAAATTTGTCACGATGGGCTAACTGACCTGACATCATGTTCATCCTATCATCCTCTACTGGTGCCCCGCCAGCGTAAACCGTTAGCGAGTGCACCATTCCATTATCATCAAAAAAAATAATATAACATCATCTGCTTCTTCCTTATCCCATTTATTTGGGGTCGGCGTAATATGTTTTTCGCTTCCATTCATCCCTGTTCGCAGTCATCGCGTTATTTACTTCCTTTCTTACCATATCATCTTTCACACAGTACATCCATCTCTTTTTCGGCCTCTGCCCTTATAACCATCCACATTCATATGTAACACATTTCTTAAAATATTATCCAAATAAAAAAAAAATATAACATAAATAATAAATACGACCTTCATACATATAATAAAATCCCACACAGTGTGCCCGATATTTCAAATGAGATGTTTATGAAGTAATTCTATATTATATAAAATGTTATTATTTGTCTTGAATTGAAAGATTTTATTGTATTCACTGTGAAAAATGGAAACTTAAATGTATAGTTGCCATAAACTGAATTTATATTGAAACTAAATTTTATTTTGTTAATTTCTTTAATTTTTGTTACTCTTTTCTTGCTATATATTTCATCGTTAAAGGATGTATATAATAACACTGATAACTCGGAACAACACGTAAAGCACTATCTAGCCCCAAATCAAATGAGCAGACCTATTGTGAGTAGTGATGAGACAGATTTTCGATTAAGTGATAAAATAAAAAAAATATGTATGATTATATAAAAGTGCTTAAATTTAAATAAAGATGTTCTAATCCATTCTTGTGCTATTTAATCTACGGCTATTTATTTGGTTTTTTTTAGTACAAAAAAACCCTAGTAAAAGTAATTTTAATGGTACTTTTTACATGATGGGTCTGTCAGCTACGTTATTGTATTTATCTATATCCTTATAGATAGAACTCCGTTAACTGATCTACATACATAGTAACTCGCTGGCGGTAGACACTTCATTACTTATTATATATTTATGACGGATATATATATATCTATGCATTAGATAGTGTAATTTAAATTAAATAATTTCGTTTATTATGAAATGAAATGAAAACACTTTTTATTGTCCCTCGCACCAAAAGAAAAAACAATTACATAATTAAAAATATACAGAGGTAACAATTGGCGGCCTTATCGCTAAATAGCGATTTCTTCCAGGCAAACTTAGGATGGAGAGCAGTTGACTCTGGTCCAGGCAGAACAATAATTAGTTATTATAAGATTACTATGTATTTACTTTGTAAATATTACCGCATTCAATGTAATAAGCGACCACTAGTTACCACACAAACATAAATACGTACATATTTTATTTGTGCTGTAACCTGATAGGTTTTCCATACTCGGCGTGTTGCATTGTAGGAAGCGATTCAAATTAATTGACTCTTGTTTTGTGCACTGAGGTAAACATTACACGCACAATTTACTCGAGACAACATGCCTGGACTATAAACAAACTATACGTTAAAGTCCAAGAGCCAACATCTATTTAGTGCTTGACTGATTTAATAACAATGTATTGAAATACTTCCTAATGTTTTGTGGAATAATTATGTTGCTTTTTATTATTAAAATATCAAATATGCTAATTGGTTTTTATGGTTCTGCTATAGGTCCTTGTTTTTTTTTTCGTTTTACTTACAGAAATAAATATGTAAATTGCTATTAACTAGTTTTTTTCTTACATTTTGAGATACTAGTCGAAGTTTATAAAAGCTCAGGTGAGTATCTAAAATGTAAGAAAACTTTATAGTTTACGTTTTTTAATTCTAAAGTAAATTTGGCAATTCAATGAATTACTTATGTCGAATTAAGTTTGCGTATAGTGGTATTTTTTCAAAGGGATGCCTCCAGAAGGTTTTTTCAATTTAACTCATTTTATGGACATTTAGAATTACAAATGTTGCATATACTCGTGTATAGTAATTTATTTTTAATTTCAAATTGTCTTAAGATCATACTAAAATACATACATAGGTACTAAACATAAAAATCAAAAATTTACAATATAAGTGCTGCATCACGCGTTGTGCTTTTTTAAATATTTATCACAATTAATGATATGTTATGAGCTCTCTGCTTACAAAATATACTTATAAAATACAGTTGATGAAGTAACATACTTATGGTGCGTATTTTTTATAACTATCTCAGCTTTTTAGTCATTAATTGATATCTATTTTGTGTGCAATACACTCTCAATAGTTTGACTCGCAACATTAAGCTTTAAGGTGTAGTCAATAAAGTGCTGTTTTTAATTTGTAATTTACACTTACATGTAACATTCCAGTTCGCTACCAGAGCCCTTTTTTCAGCCAAGGTAGAATTTATACAAAATCGTTTCAATAATTACCCATAATCTGTCTCGCCTATTTCTGCCTAAAACAGTTGACTTTGTAAGGCCTGTTTAAAGTGTGAGTTGACAAGGAAATTATAGGAATGACACTTTAGTCCTCAGAAGTGATCTATGAGCACAAAATGATGACGTGATATCCTTAGTACTGTGCATATACTTAGGTGACGATTGCCCCTTTTCATCAGGTTGGCCGTCAGCTTATTGACCTCTATGAGGTTACTATAAAAGAAAACATAATTGATGACATCTGTGATATAGCGGTTTAGCACACTGCTGTATTTAAGATGTACTTTTGTATTCGTAAGTATATTTGTTTGTATTGGTATGTGTGTTTTCTATATATAATATGTATGTATGTATGTGTTACAAAAAAAAGTATTTATATCACATTCCTAGTACCCATAACAGAAGCTCTGCTAATCTTGCCACTATGTGAAATTTCTGGTTTATTATTATTATTACTATTAAAAGAAATAGTTTTATAAAATGGGTTATTATAATACAGACACTTAGTAATATTTGTAGTAGACGGTCTTTAAAACAACAATTTCCTATTACTATTCTAATAGATTCGTAGCTCGCATCTATTGCCGCTAACCATAAAGTGTTGAAGCCCTTGTCCGCTTGTTCATTACAATATTTATCATAGAGGAAAATGTAATAATCTAGCACCGAATCGACGGGATATTTATTTAGAAATGTTTACGTAATTCCATGAGAGGAGGCTAGTGTCTCAGATAAATCTAGACTTAACGTAGTAATATATTTATTTACTTACATAAATGGTGTTTTGATATAACTATTTCTTCATTTCATTTCATACTCTATTTCTAACAACGTAAAATGAAATTTTAAATAAATTTTACTAGTATTACAATTGTCAGGATAATTAAGATATTATTTTTAATGGGGACTTATTAGATTTTTAGGTAGAATTTATTGTATTTGTAATTTTACCTGATGAAATGAATTTACTAATACTCTCCCACCAACTCAAAGAAATGCTCAGCTTTTAACATAAAAGAACTGACAATACAATATCGTCTAACCTCCGCTTTTTTTTTTGTTTTTATAACTGGAATGCTATGCTAATATATTTTTTTTAAATTAGGCACAAAAAATACATTAAATCAATAAAAAATAGATACTTAATAATGTTCAAACTTATAATTTCAACTAATTATAGTCGAATTACCACCAGTAGGACACCACTGGTTAATATAAAATGTTGATGTTTCTATCTTGATTATAGATTTTTTGAAATAATACGCATAAATGGTATTGAATGATATTTAAGTATTATTAGAACTTTACTTATCACTTGTGGTTTAATTGTCCATTTATCAATGTCTCTTATACAAATTATAATGCGTTTTTTATACGCATTATAAAAAACGTGATTCCATCCGGATACTGTACCAGTCTCGTTAATAATTAATGGCGATAAGTTTTAAACAGACAAATGATAATAAATTCGCATTGCCAACTTGAAACCAGAACTTAAAGGCTTACTTCCATTTTGTCTATTATATAATTATTTATAGCTTACGTTGTATATTGTTTATGGTAAATTATAGTACTTATCTAATAAGCTGTTGCGGTATTGTCTATGGATATTTAATACCTATACTGGTTTTGTTCCGTTGCTCTATGGTTTAACAGTTTAGGCCACCGTCTTACTCCGATGGTCGCAGGTTCTATTCACTTGTCACACACATATTTGTTAAAAAGGAAGAAATTACTTTTCGGAAGTAAGGCGATTTCCGATTTCGGAGGTTTAATTCCTTACACGATACAAACATTTGTATTCATCAGTATGATTGTTTGTATTGGTCAAGATATTTTCTGTGTAGAGAAACAAATCTTACGTAAATTTTGCTGTATAAATTTATAGGTAATTAGATATATTCTCTCCTTATATATATAAATTTAAGTACAACTGTTTTTATATAAAAAATATAAAGTCAATAAAAACAACAATAAGTGTATTTAATTATACTCGCAATGAGTATGATCCCAGGTGTAAAATAAAAAAGTAAGTTTCACGAATAAATTTACTATATATCTACTTAAAAAAATATGTTTCTATCATTTAGTTGGCTGCCTACTAACAACTTAATAATACAAGTACTAGGTACTTAATTTAGGATTAAATAGTGCTGCGTCAATTGAGTGGGTCGATATTATTATTATTTCTACTGTACGTTTTATTTACTTCACTAAATAAATAAAATAAATCAACTCTGGGAGTTGTTATTTATTTTAGTGCAAGATAAGGTTATTAGTTTTTTAAGACATCCTTAGGATAGAATGGAGTGACGACAAATAGTATTCATACTCAATTTACTAACGCAGAATTTAAGATATCTACCTTATAATTTCAAAGACATACGGTAACAGATAATTCTCTATTATTTTTATGAAATATTCTAAATGTCAATTCGTTTATAGAAAACATATCTGTTTATGTTTATATATATTTGGCTATGGAGATGGCTATTATTTACGATTTCAATTGTAACTGGATTAATTTAATTATTTTGAATGCAGCCATTGTTTGCAACCTCTGACCATAGTAGCGCTCGCCTGCACTCTCTGATAACGCGGTGCACTCATTTGGTATAATTTATAGCCTTATTGCATTCAATTTTAATTATTAACCTGTACCTTTTGACATTACATTGGCGCTTCAAACACGTAATATGACTTCCACTGTAGAAAAAAAATGTTAAATAGTATAATTGTTATTTAAAAAAAAAAAAATAACACAGTTAAAAACATTGAAATCATATATTGAAACAAATACAATAATTAATGAAAACAGGCCTTTCGATGCAGATTTTTTATTTTCTCAATAGAATCATATCAAAAATATTAAAACACTAGCTGTTACTCACATATTTATCTACTTTTGGTGATGTCTATTCTCGTGATATTATTACATGTTTCAAGCGTTTAGTCCCAAAAAACACAAACACACTTTCACAATGTTAATTTTAGTATGATCGAATATCTTTTCAAAAAAAAAAACGTTTTTGTATTATTATAACAATGCCTATATAACTTTTTTTTTATTATACAAACTATAATGTTATATTATAAATATACAAACTTGCACTTCTATATACGATATAATTATAACATTAAAATAAATCCCACTGCCACTCAACCGTCCATACTTCCGCGATAAAACAAAATGAAATCCCATCGTCGGATTGTAACAAACTCATCGCAAATATTATAGTGATAATGTATAGAAGACTACACATGGCAACTATTTACGGTCACTCACACACTTTGTTAAAATTTACAACTCTATGTCATGAGCAATAAGCGATTAATTTAAATGAAATCAATTTTTTAAACACTGAATGCTCCTGTAAATAAGCCACAAGTAGTTGTCCTAAGTTTTAGAATAATCTGTCGTTTTATTTGGTCCATAATTAAAATTAATTAAAAAGAAGCTTATAAAAATGTAAGTTGTAAGTGTATATCCTATCTTTTTATTGTTAATATTTACTGTTAAATCTAAAGGTTGACTGGTAAAGAATAATACTAGCATTAAGGACGCCAATTCTACAATGTTTTATTTAATCATTAAACTGATTTAAATAAAATTGTTTTCAGCGATTACCAGATTAAAAAAATCTATTCACTTAAATATAGAATAATCTTAACAATTAGCCTTTATTTTATCTAAAAGTTAAATTGGTACATTTTTGGTTGTGCAATAAAATTACAAATATGACTATCTAGGTAATAAAATGTTGAAATGATATGGAAATATTTTTGAAGGCAATGGCTACAATAATAAACGACTATAATATAATAAAATATATTAAATTAGGAAAAACCCAACAACATCTCAAGCCTAAAAACGATCAAATATCGTATGTATGTTACTCAGTATATGCTGATGCGGAAAGCAAAGTTTTTAATATTTAAAAACGTTGCTTTTCGCTTATAACTTAGCCAGTCAGTTGGATAGTAGCCAACGCACGGGCCGCGGCGCGCCCCAGGGATTCATCCGCAGCGACTGCATTATGCGACGCAATTTATGGGCGCCCACTAATTCCCCTGGGTACGTGCCTGCTGGAATTTCCACGCGCTTCCTCTAATACGACACGGCTCGCCATCGACAGGGAATTCATCCTCACACTTTTGAAAGTAAATGTTCACAGACCGTGCGGTTACAGAAGAGTCCGTCCCGTCATCCCACCCACATTCAGATTGAATGAATGAAATGAAATTTATTGATCTTAGAAAGGTTACTATTGTAATAGGGTTTTAAATAAAATTTATATAAACAGCCTCCTAGATAAGTTAATCAATAAACTCTGTTTAGGAGTGTCAGTCCCGGTTTCCTTGGTAAAAATGCAATATGTATTAAAATAATAACCACAAATGTTTTGGTGAGCACTCAATTAGACACCAATAAATAATTAGTTCCTACTATTATAAAATAATGTGACATCTATTATGAATTTAAACGCGCATCATGTAATAGAAGCGTGTGGTGTCGCTGTAAGAATAGCACCACGCCCTCTCTTCCCGTGGGTGTCGTAAAAGGCGACTAAGGGATTCATCGACCAGTGGACGGGCAGCAGCGTCCTACTGAGTACCTACCATCATACTGCGATCGCCAACCCGCATGCCAAGCGTGGCGATTATGGCAATATCCCCCCAAATGAATTTACACCCAAGGCCCCGGCCCCCAGTCCCCGGCGGCCCCGCTAGTCTTGATCATGGTAGCGGTCATGGAAACGGCGGGGCATCTCCGGGTAAGACCAGGCTACCACAAACGACGACCACTGGCCCTGGCAACATACAACGTTCAAACACTGCGGACCGACGAAAAGTTAATTGAACTGGAGGAAGAGTTGAGCAGATTGCACTGGCATGTCATGGGATTATCTGAAGTCCGAAGAAAGGGGAGGACTCGATAGTCCTGAAATCGGGCAATCTGCTTTACTTCCGGGAGGGCGATCAACTGTCCCAAGGCGGTGTCGGGTTCCTCGTCCACAGGTCCCTTGTGAATAATGTTATCAAGGTCGAGAGCGTGTCGACTAGGGTAGCGTACCTGATACTCAGAATTACCAAACGGTATTCATTGAAGGTCATCCAAGTGTACGCTCCAACTTCGACGCACTCCGACGATGAGGTTGAGGCTATGTATGAGGATATCTCCAGAGCCATACATAGTACAAAGACTCATTATAGCGTTATCATGGGGGACTTTAACGCAAAATTGGGCAAACGAAGCGGTGATGAGCTGAGATTGGGGCAATTTGGTATCGGTGATCGGAACTTCCGAGGTCAAATGCTGGCCGACTTCATGGAGAAGGAGAACCTCTTTATGATGAACTCCTTCTTCAGGAAGCCGGAACACCGGAAATGGACGTGGATTAGTCCCGATGGTGCCACAAAAAACCAAATAGATTTTATCTTGTCAACGAGAAGACAGATTTTCAATGATGTCTCTGTGATCAATGCCGTCAAAATTGGAAGTGATCACCGGATTGTAAGAGGCACATTGAATCTGAATCTGAAACTCGAACGATCCCGACTGATGAAATCTACGTTCCGCTCTACACCTATACAGATCCAAAACCCCGAAAGCTTTCAGCTAGAATTGCAAAACCGTTTCGAAAGCCTTGGTGACTGCGTTGACGTGGACGATTACAACAACAGGTTCGTGGAAACTGTCCGTGCGGCTGGGTCTAAGCACTTCAAAATCCGCCGCGCAGAAAGAACCGGAAAAATATCTATCTCTACCCTCAAATTGATGGATGAAAGGCGAAGTATGGTCCTGCAGTCTCCGACTGACGCTTCTCAGTATCGGCAACTTAGCAGGCAGATCTCTAAGTCCTTGACTCGTGACTTACGCCACTTTAACACAAATTGTGTAAAGGAGGCTATTGAGAGAAACAAGGGCTCAAAAGTCTTTAACAGGGATCTGGCTGCCGGACAGAGCCAGCTGACGCGACTTAGGACGGATGACGGCAGGATCGTTTCGTCTAAACCCGAACTTTTGAGGGAAATTGAGAAGTTCTATGGACAGTTATACACGACAACACGGGCACCTGTTAACAACACGGCGAAAGACCCTAGAGCCAAATTAACCCGACACTATACCGAAGATATCCCGGACGTCAGCCTGTACGAGATTGGTATGGCTCTTAAACAACTTAAAAACAACAAGGCGCCGGGCGATGATGGAGTTACTGCTGAGCTTCTGAGGGCTGGAGGTAGACCTGTTCTACGAATCCTCCAGAAGCTATTCAACTCCGTCATCCTCGAGGGCAAAACGCCTCAAGCATGGCAAAGGGGTGTGGTGGTTCTGTTCTTCAAGAAGGGAGACAAATCGCTTCTGAAGAATTTCAGACCCATAACACTGCTGAGCCATGTTTATAAGTTGTTTTCGAGAGTCATCACGAATCGTCTCGCGCGCAGGTTTGACGACTTCCAGCCTCCCGAACAAGCTGGGTTTCGAAAAGGCTTCAGTACCATAGACCACATTCATACGCTGCGGCAGGTAATTCAGAAGACCGAAGAATACAACCTGCCACTTTGCTTGGCGTTTGTGGACTATGAAAAAGCCTTTGATTCGATCGAGACGTGGGCTGTGCTACAGTCTCTCCAGCGGTGCCAAATTGACTATCGATATATCGAAGCGTTGAAATGTTTGTATGAAAACGCCACTATGTCAGTTCGCCTCCACGACCAGAATTCGAAGCCTATCCAATTGTAGCGAGGTGTCAGACAAGGCGATGTTATATCGCCAAAGCTGTTTACCGCTGCGTTGGAAGATGTCTTCAAGCTTCTGGACTGGAGCGGGCTGGGCATCAACATTAACGGCGAGTACATCAATCACCTTCGATTTGCCGACGATATCGTGGTCATGGCTGAGACCCTGGAAGACCTTAGCAAAATGCTCGAAGACCTCAGTAGAGTCTCACAAGGAGTAGGTCTTAAAATGAACATGGACAAGACGAAAATTATGTCAAACGTCCATGTCGTACCTGCTCCCGTAAAAATCGGTGATTCTACACTCGAAATTGTCGATCACTACGTATACTTAGGGCAAACTATCCAGCTAGGTAGATCCAATTTCGAGAAAGAGGTCAATCGTCGAATCCAACTCGGATGGGCAGCGTTCGGGAAGCTCCGATATATCTTTTCGTCCAAATTTCCGCAGTGTCTCAAGACGAAGGTTTACGACCAATGTGTGTTGCCAGTGATGACTTACGGAACAGAGACGTGGTCGCTAACTATGGGCCCCATCAATAAGCTCAGAGTCACTCAGAGGGCAATGGAGAGGGCTATGCTCGGAGTTTCTCTGCGTGATCGAATCAGAAATGAGGAGATCCGCAGAAGAACCAGAGTGACCGACATAGCCCGAAGAATTGCGACTTTGAAGTGGCAATGGGCAGGGCACATAGCTCGTAGGACAGATGGCCGTTGGGGCAGTAAAGTCCTCGAGTGGCGACCACGGACCGGAAGACGCAGCGTGGGAAGGCCTCCAGCAAGGTGGACCGACGATCTGGTCAAGATCGCGGGAAGGCATTGGATGCGAGCAGCGCAGGACCGATCGTCGTAGAGATCTTTGGGGGGAGGCCTATATCCAGCAGTGGACGTCTTCCGGGCTGCGATGATGATGATCATGTAATAGAAATATAAATTAACTGTAGAACAGGTCATTCATGCAGGTTTCCGCTCGAGACTACAGCATGAGGTTTTTGATATAATGATGTTTAGTGATTTAGCACACCACTTTAATTTCATCGTTATATTTAGCCGTGATACTGTTTATCACGGCTGAACATTATTACAGCATGTTGTTACACACCATCAGGTAGGCCGTCAGTTTGTTTGCTATTCCAGTAAAAAATTGAAACAAAAAGTTTTCTTAAATGAGGTTTAAGAATCGATAATCCAATATTGCCTAACATTCCAGTAAAATTAGAAACATGTACCTAAATGTGGTTTAAGAATCGATCCAATATGTTCATTGTTTGGTTTGGTTCATTCAGCGTTTAATGTAAATATATTTTTGTTCGCAGGTGACATCGAAGATTGCATAGTAACGCCTGCATATCAAGGACAATTCACACCACTACCCGAGGCATTATGCGACTGCATTATGGACCTTACGACACAGGTAATTAAAGTAGTTTTCACAATTATTAATTAGTTAAATATCTATATATCGAAAATGTAATTTATCTATAAATAATTTATATCAAAATGTCCAAGAACATTTTGATATAATATAATAACAGATACAATAATTTTAAACTTAGCATACATAATTATGATATGAATGAAAAAACCGTACATTAACAATGTTAAATGGTTATAACAATACAGACAACGATCTTATCACTATATCCTACTCATAAATACAAATGTTTGTAACGTCCGAGTATTCGAACCCGCGACCATCGGTAGCAAGGTGGTATGTTGAACCACTAGACCACCGAGGTCGTCAATATAGATATGGATGGTATCTTCAGCTTTATTCTTATTTGAATTAGTGTTACACGTACTTAGTATAAGTTAGTATTAATGGTACACAGTGCTTCGCGTATTTGGTCCAAATACGCCAACTGTATTCTACAAACAATACATTTGTGAATCAGGCCGAGTTACAATTGATTTGTAGAGATACCTACTCGAATTTTCTTAACGAGCTTACTTTCACTCAGTTGAAAAATACGTAAAATTCATAGGTAACTAACTAACTGTATTTCGTTGCTATGTTTGAATTGTAGAAGAAATATGCTTGTCATTGGCATTTCAGTAATGTTTCAAATAGGGTTTCCACATCTCACGAAAAACAGGAATCTTCCGGAATTTAAAGCAAAAATAAAAGTATAATAGACAAAAAAAAACTAATTTCGAAACCCGGGGAGGGTTCCGAAATTTTTTTTTTGTCTTTAGGTGCGTGTATTACTAATATCAGTTATATAATTGATGACAGTTGTTCCTAATTGTATAGTATTGTATATACAGGCCAATAATATTAAAATCAGTGCATTCAAATTAAAAAAATATATATACTACAACCCAGAAAAAGATGAACTATACAGAAGTATAGTATCGAATTTTTGGATATGGTGAAGAGATCGTCACAACCTCGATGAGAATGTCTCTGCCGACCAATTCCAGTATAAGAATCTTAAAAGTTTGTAAAATAATGGGTCTTTTTATCCCAGAAATCCATAGCTAAAATCTGGTAACCTTAGTCGCAAATAATGAGTGCAAACTCCAAACATTTATAGGAACCGGTGTGCTCTACCAATAAGGTCGTGATGATGCTAAGCGTTATGTTTTTGATAAATAAGTAAATCGGTATTTTCCTTAACTCCCAAATCACGACTGCGCTAGTTTCGTTTTTTTTGTATGAGAAACTTTGGAAACAATTTTGGGTGATACTGTTAGTCATACGCATGAGCGAGTCAATAAAAATTGTTGGTATTCAAAATATAATAATTTTAAAGATTATTTATCTTTCAAGAATCGTATATTAAGGTTTCTTAAGGTGCACGCGCACGTGATACACCTGGTGTCTCAAGCTTTCATAGTCTACGGTAAACATTTTTTATTGATGATAATGAAATAGTGCACTGCCTGGCTACGCTAACGATTTTTGCTGACGGGGCACTAGTGGTATGGATGATAAGATGAGCATGAGGTCAAGTCAGATAACCTATTTTGGCAAATGGCAATTTACCACGACGGTTTCCAGGGGAAACTACGTGGAGGTCAAACGAACATAGTAGTCAAGCAATGGGGTTATTAGTCCACATTACTAACAGTCACCTTCCACTCCACACATTACGTTAATTCTCCATTCAAGACGACTGGTTAAGTTGCATCAAGTCTTAACGAACAAACTTACCTTCATATTTATTATATCAATAAGGATAACTTTAATTGTATTACTGTTACTAAAATAATTACTTTATTTCTAAAGTAACGTTGCAACACTAGTTATACAAATTAAGAGAAATTGCATAAAAACAAGATTTTAACTTTTACGTTAGTTAACCATTTATGGTTATAACGTGATCAATTTATATAAATTGCAGTAATTAATCTCGGAGTAGCATATTAAAATAAACGTTAAGGGCTTGTTACAAATTAGTAGAGTATTGATTTGCATATTAATGTGTATAATTTCTAGAGAGAAGGTTATTGATATGTGGAAAAATCATAATAAACTGAAGATAACAGTCGGAAATGTATTTGGATGTTTGTTACTTAAGTACGTTTAAACAGCTAAATAAATTTAAACATAATATGGTCGGTACGTATATAGATATTATTCTAATTATAATTAATATCAGTAGAATGAACACTGGAGACATTTGACTGTAGTTTATAAGGCCAAAGTCGCATCGGACATGAAAATAAAATACCTAAGCATAAAATATCTTGGTAATATTTCAATATTAGGACAAATTGCTATAAAAAGTAAAAGTAAAGGAAATTAGAAAGATATATTATTTCTAATTTCCTTTACTTTTATTTTTGTTGCATTTTGTTTATGTTTATAATTTTGCACCGCCAACAATTATTCTCTGCACCACCTATGGTTGACTGGTAGAAAATGCCGCATGGTGTTAAGTCCGCCAAATGTACTATACTATATATCATATTGTGTGCATTAAAGTTAAATAAATAAAAATAAAATAAATAAATATTAAAATATTATATATAATTTATTATTATATATAGTTTTCTATGTATAATATATTAGAAAAATAATATCTGTAATCAGTTAAGTTACCCATAAGACAAGCTTTCAAATTTAGATGGCACTGTGTGAATTGTCCTGACATTATTATTATTATTATTATAGCTATATTAGTAAAATGAAAGACGTTCAAATTTATAACATTCATTCGTATAGGACATTTTCTGGTGCTTAGTACGGTGCGTATATGTAATAAGAATATTTTTCGGTTTCAGTTGAATTCGCAGTATATTCTGAAAATTATATCTCATATTAATAGGAACTAATAAATCCATGAAATAGGAAGTAAGTAGTAAGCATAATAATAAATTAGTGTTGCCTATATAATTCAATACGAAAATACCTCAAAGAATTTGCATATAACTTTTTGCTGCGCCCAAAATAATCCTAATACTTGAAAGATGACTCTTGGCCGTGAAATGCAAAAAAGAATAAACATTGTACTGGTTTGGAATGTGCGAACCTGTTTCTCTGATATTTCACGATTTATGGTCCAAGATATATTCTTTTCAACATACGAGTTAAAGAAATTAACTGTCATTCATTATTTACTGTTTTTTATTCATAAAATGATGCGAAATGAATTAGAATATCATTAGAAATTAGAAAACATAATGATAACCGTCACTTGCGAGATTTTAAGTAAGATATTTCTTGTTTAGTTACAGTTATTTACTTAGGGTCTTTTTGCCAGGGTGTGAATTGTTCGACTCTAAATATAATAGTAATATTTTTTGTATTTATATCCACTTAAATATATAAGTCAGCTGTTTTGTATCTGTAGTACAAAATTTGGCACCGGATAACGCTGTATTATATACCGGGTAATTTATTTATTTTGAGATATAGAATAGATAAAAAGTTACATATAAATACTAACTTAAACGCACACAAACATGTTATCTATGGTAATATAAAAACTTACTTACTCTTTCCTTAATTAGCATAGATAGAACCCTCATGTATTAGATTTTAATTATATGGGTAATAATTAAACAATATAGCCCTTGAATCTAATAACAAATAGAATGGTTTCCGCCATCGAACCTTACCTCATCCAGATTTCTGTTTTAGAGCATTCGATATCAAGTCGGTACGACTTATACCGAGAGATCAACTTAACAATTTCGCAGGTCGAGAATGCAATCCGATAATACTATTGTAGAATTACTAAGGATAATTTACAAGACCATTTTTAAAATTAATAGTCTATGAAAATCGCAGTACTTTATTCACAGCACGCATTTTTGTATCCGCTGAAGTCTGTAACTTAAGTCGCACAGATAACCTGAGAAATTCTTGATACTCGTCTTTTTTCCGAAACATTCTTGAATACCTGAACTGTGAGATCATAGTTTTAATCACCACACTGTTAAACCAACTGCGGTCAAGTGTGTATTAATATCTCTTTAATAAACATTTTACTACAATGTTCTTACCGAATAAGAAGATTACGATAGCATTCTCATCATCATCATCATCGCAGCCCGGAAGAGTTAGGTGCCTTAACTGACCTTTTCATATAGTGGCTTTTGACCACTCTTAACGTTGTTTTACAAATTTGAGGTAACATGAATTTAACAGTCGACGTCGTCAATCGGAATCGAACTAGGCACTTATAACAACAGACTACCAAAACTCTATAGTTTACATGAAGTATAGTTTGTATTTACATGCAGTAGCAAGATATATTAATCCACATCTTTGATGTTTCCTTTGACATAATCTCTTCAATCAGAGATTGTGTATATTTGCACTTCTTATAGGTTTACTGGTAGAGAATGGTTTAGTATTAAGTCCACGGTTTGTACTTTTGTATTTTCAATAAAGCAAATAAAATAAGTAAAGAAGATCTTATGATAACTATTTAAGTTTATATATTATAAATTTATATTTATATCTATATATAAGAAAACACATTTCCCAATTTACTTGTGTCACGGTCAAGTACAACATTAAATATTAACCGATTCATTCATCGATAGTCTCATCGTAAATAATCAGTCATTGTTACTTCACCCAATCGGCGTGTAATTAATCCGAATGATCTATCGATTAATTCATTGAAAACAATCAAGTTGGTTGCCCTGATAATTTGTCAATGGTGCAAGTATTGTGCAAGCGTGCTGTAAGTACTAGAGAATGCTGTACTACAGGTCCACCTAAATATCAGAAGTGGGCCGGACTTTTAAACAGATTTATTTGCATAAGTATTACATGCGCCTTGTATGTTCATAATATTTGAGCAATACGTCCCTATGTACATACTCTGAATACATTTAAGGTATGTCGCTTAAATTGACGGCCTATGTGGTCTAGCGGTTTAGCACACCGCTTTAGTTCCGATGGTCGCGGGTTCGATTCCTCGCACGGTACAAACATTTGTTTTCATTAGTATGGTCTGTTTGTATCGGTCTGAGTGTTTTGTATATATATTATGTATGTATTTAAAAAAATATATATCTAAGTATTTATATCAGATGTCTAGTACCCATAACACAAGCTCTGCTTACCATGGGACTAGATGGCGTTATGTTCATCATCGCAGCCCGGAAGACGTCCACTGCTGGACATAGGCCTCCCCAAAGATCTCCACGACGATCGGTCCTGCGCTGCCAATCCAATGCCTTCCAGCGATCTTGACCAGATCGTCGGTCCACCTTGCTGGAGGCCTTCCCACGCTGCGTCTTTCGGTCCGTGGTCGCCACTCGAGGACTTTACTGCCCCAACGGCCATCTGTCCTACGAGCTATGTGCCCTGCCCATTGCCACTTCAGAGTCGCAATTCTTCGGGCAATTATCGTGGATCTCCTAATTTTTGATTCCATCACTCAGAGTAACTCCGAGCATAACCCTCTCCATTGCCCTCTGAGTGACTCTGAGCTTGTTCATGGGGCCCATAGTTAGCGACCACGTCTCTGTACCGTAAGTCATCACTGGCAACACACATTGGTCGTAGACCTTCGTCTTGAGACACTGCGAAAATTTGGACGAAAAGATATATCGGAACTTCCCGAATGCTGCCCATCCGAGTTGCATTCAACCACTGACCTCTTTCTCGAAATTGGATCTACCTAGCTGGATAGTTTGCCCTAAGTATACGTAGTGATCGACAATTTTGAGTGTAGAATCACCGATTTTTACGGGAGCAGGTACGACATGGACGTTTGACATCGTTTTCGTTGTCCATGTTCATTTTAAGACCTACTCCTTGTGAGACTCTACCGAGGTCTTCGAGCGTTATGTTAATTGTTCTATAAAATGGCTATAAAAAAAATTGACGGTTGTATTGCCCTGAGCAAGTCGATTTGCAACAAAGTTCCTTACAAGTCTCAAAGAAACGATGTCCGAAGTCATTTCCAATTTATAAAGCCTCGACTTCATTAATTAGAAGGATAACTGCTATTTAATAATAATTATATAATTATTATTATGGATAAGGCATTGAACTTATATTTTCTACACCCACTTCCTGGAAAGTATATAAAAAAATCTTGCGACATAGATAATAGAAAAGCTGCTCTCATAAGTTTTGAATTAATTATTGCAATCGAGTGACTACCATTCGCAATGTGGTTAGTTCCAGTAAACCACAACTGGTTTCCCAAGCCCTCCAGCAAACTCAAGTACTTGTTTTGATATTATTCAATGATTGATAGTATTCTATGTCGATTCGATAGCAATCTTTGTTGCAAATCATGAATTACATATTAAATAAATAATAGAAGAATTTGGTTTATGCCATCCTTGACTATCTATTCGAAGGAAAGCTTTTTGTATCTGGTTGTATCATAGAGATATTAAGCATAGAGATATTCATATTTGTTATATGTTTTACTGTGGCTTATAAAGTGAGAGACCTATTACGTCTATTTCTTTTAAAAATAAATCCTTTACATCTTCTCTATCTTTGGGCAATTACCCAATAATTCCTTTTAATTACTAATTTAATTTAGTAGATCCAAATTTTTAATTTAAAGCTTTTTTACAGCCTCTACACACAGGTCTAGTTTTGTTCCGATAGTCGCAGGTTCCATTTCTCACAGGGTACAAACATTTGTATTCATGAGTTTAATTATTTGTATCGGTCTGAATATTTTATATTTATATTATACATTTACAAAAAAATATCCATGCATTATCTAGTACCCATAACACAAGTTCTGCTTAGCTTGGGACTAAATGGTGGTTATACACCACCATTGTATAGAGTTGTCCTGAGGTACTATTTTTTTTACCAACCGCTCTGGTTACAAATGAAATTTCATTGTGTCTCTCATGTTTACATATTCAATGTATTAATTTCGCAACACCTGCTCAATATGTGGTCATACTATTTACCCTGAAGGTCGTTGAAATGTTGCAAATTAATCTGTAGATACATATCGATGTGATAATTGAAATTGTACCATAAGGCACTGGCTATCAGCATATAATCACTCACTGAATGTCATATAAGTAGTATCTTGACTTTGATTTCAAACTTGTTTTGGTTAATACGCATTACAATGAACTTAGGTAGCAAATAAATTTTATTTATTAACTCAACAGCGCATTTTATAAATCTAAGACGACCAGGGTGGTCTGGCAAAATACTTGATTGTACAATGCATACATTTGTATTCATGAGTATGAGCGCTTCTCGTTTTAGCGGTTTTTTCTATGTATATGATTTAAAAAGAAATGTATTTCTATTAGTTGTCTAGTATGTATAACACAGGCTCTGCTAAGCAGAATGATGCTGTGTAAATTGTCCAGAGTTATATTACTATTTATAAGTGTCTGTAGTGAATGATGTGAACCAATCCTATGGTGAAGTATTAATAAATACAAGAAATATGTAATCAATTTAAATACAATATACACTAAGTATAAAATGATACAGTATTAAAAAGTAATATGAGCTGTATTTATTTCCAATGGAATTAATGATTTCTACAGTAATTGTGCAAAACTAGGGGCATCGCACCAGCAGTATATAACAATATATAAGCAATTAATTTATTACCCCTTAAGTATTGAAAAAGATGTATAAATGGCGTTAAATTCCAATCTCCAGATTAACTTAGAGTCCTCAAATCAGTATGTGATATTCAAGTGTTTGAGACCATTTCATTGATATATATTTTGTATACACCAAGATGTGTAAATAATTATTCTACCATTAAAAAGATTTACCTTTCTATAATCAAGTGTATAATTAACATAGTGATCAGCAAGTAGTCATTAAGATTTGGCAATTCAATTGAATGGATACTTCAAACAATGCAGTTATAATAAAAACTTATCAATCTCTCAATGCCTTTCCTACTAATGAGTTTTGGCACAAAAGCGAAGACTAATACCAAAATTTATTCTCCATTCTCTATGTATGTGTAGGCAGGTATTGTGAAATATGTGATGTGATACCAATCTCGCCCAAATTCAATGTCAAATTTTCAATAGTGCAAAAGGTCGAGATCGCAACAAATTCGGATGAAGACATCGTCTATAAATCTAGATTTCTTTGATTGATGATAGTGGCATAGTTCACTGAGCTTTGTATATATATGGGTTGAACATTTCAAGGTTCTGAGATAGGAATCGGCCTTTTGTTCACATCTATTTTGGTTCTAGCACTGTCAATGTTACATACAAATCAAGTTTTTGTGTTCCGCTTTGACAGTAGTAAGGCGTGATGATTCCTATCATTTTTATGATTTAGAAACAACTTTTTTATACGTATGACATCAATATCTGTGAGAAATCTTAATCTGATAAACAATTTCTAACAGACGCCTAAAATTAAATACTCAGAATTCGACGGTACTTTTTTATGGAACTGTTTTTGCAAACAAGCCGACGTTCTACCTGATAGTATGTAGTAACCGTCGCCTATATACACAAATAGTACTACGACATATAAACAGTACCTATCACATTGTAATATCTGTCCTCTCGAATTGCATTGCGTAACGGATAACTTCATATATATAACTATATGTATATGTTAAGCGTTTTTGCTACAAACTTACTGTGCAAGCAGTTTTAGAGCTTGATGTATAGTATTATTTGTATTAAACTTGTGTAAAAAAAATGTTCCTATTCCGGAGGACGGGAGTGCCATGCTTTCGTACCCTGTAGTTCACAAAAGACAAAAATATTGTCTACGGAACCCGATAAATAACTCTAAAAATGGTGAAAGACGAAAATAAAATTCTTCGATTTAAAAATTTCTCCAGTCCAGTAGTAGATATTCTTAAAATAAATTTACACAAAATACACTCCAAAAGGTCGAAGTAACTGTATTTGTCGGAGTATAAATTTCCAAGAAAGTTGGTAGACAAACTTGTCTACTTCTAATCGTTGTTTCCATCCATCGCCATCTCCAGTCCACCCGCGAACAGTACGTTTATGTAAAAATAATGTGAATTCTTAAAGAATATTTTCATAGTAAATATTCCATACATATAACGTGTACAATTGATGATCTAAAAGATCTAAAGGTCCCATTTGTATCGATGGAGTCCACACGCATTTTTTATCAAGATATATAAAGTTCGTAGCTAAAAAAAGTCAATTGGAAAAATATTGGTTCTAACACGATCGTATCCATCTCGATAAAGAGTAAATTGAACTAAATGAATACTGGTTATAACTGGTACATTTTTTGTTTCAAGAAAGTAGCGTAATGTTGTCATTCTAATAAAATACTAAAAAAATATGTCCATATGATAAACAAGTCGGATGACATATTTACAACTTCCTTTTTCATTTCTCAGGGTCAATCGGCGACGTTAGAAAGTATACGAACATCACTGTCAGCTAAGTTCCCGTCGATGCAAACACCATCGCAAGAGGTCGTTTATGACACGTTGGCGCAGCTGATGCAAGAGAGGAAGATATATCAGACATCGAGAGGTTTCTTCATAGTCACACCTGAGTAAGTTACCTTTCTTAGCCGACTTCTAAGATCAATTCTCCATAGTAATGAGTTCACGAGTTCTGCACCGATTTCCGATCGAAACGGTAGGCATATGCTTGCGGCATGATGAAATAATGCACTGCATCCTACCAGATGCGACTATCCATCTACCGTTGGCGTTAATACCCACATCCGATGCATAAGCCGCGAATTATTACCGCATGTTTTTTTATTGAATTTGATTTAGTTAGGCTCTCTTATTGACAATGCGGTTGCGCTAATAATATATAGTGGAGTATATAATAATTATCCCTATATTTATTGCATATTTAGCACATTGATGATTATTTGTATCATCACAATAACGAGATGACTGCGAATAGAGATGAATGGAAGAAGCAGTTGATTATGATTATTTGTACTTGATATAAAATCCTTCGAAAATGAGCCGTTGAAATGTGTTTGTAATGCCGTCCACACGCAGAATTAAGTTACATTACAGCTGTAAGCCTTCTAACATAATATAATCAAAAGTGCAAGATTATTTCAAGTCAAGAAGTCGGTTCACACATCACGCGTTCCATATGTATGAAATCTTTAGCTGCATGATTCATAGTACCATTTCAAGATGTCGCCGTATGCTGACTCTTTGGACATGTTGTGCAAACGTGTACGCACCCAGCATTCTGATGAGTAAACCCTCCATTTTTGGCGCTAAACTTGACATTGCGCGCGTTTATTCAAAATGGCGGCATCGATTTGGTTTCAAGAATACGTGTGAATAATTGACGTTGTAACACGTCTGTACGTCTTTATCAGTGGTTTGTTATTCAATGTAATTAATATATAAGATTTGGAATAACCAAAGAAATTGGGACTTATGCAAAACATACATACAATTAATACACAGTGTCTATTAATACCTATCTATACATATAAATAAAATTGGAGTGTCTGTTTGTAATACTGAAATAACCGTTTTTTACTACATGCATATGAATATAAATACGGTACATACCTACACCAAAATAACATTTTTACAATTTTACGGCTGGACCGATTTTGACAGGACTTTTATTGGCAGGTAACTGATGTAATAAGAAGTAACTTAGGCTACCTTTATTTTAGAAAAATAAAGTTAAATTCCACGCGGACGAAGTCGCGGATACAGCTAATATATAATAAATATTAAAATCGCTGCGAAACTGCGAATTTACATCGTATTATTTCTTTTAGTATAACACCCACGAATATAAAATATATATAAGCGTGTTGAAAATAAAATCGCGGGATGTAAATTTTTGTTCATATCTCCGTAATTTATTATTTTACCTAATAACAGTTAGTATGACTAATAAAGACAATACAATAATATAATACTAATAACAGTTACATATAAGTAAAGTGTGTAAATTACAAAAAACACTATTTATAAAAATCTCGCGAGACATAAAATGAAAAATACTATCAAACACTTCTTCAAGTCGCTTAAAATATTCATATTTAGTAAAATCACTACGATTGAAACGTAAACATTACTTAACTTTCAAAAACTTTTCCACTTTTAAGTAAATATACATATTATAATTAATGACAATGTATGTAACTTTGTTTTCAATTACCGCAATACTTATCATTAAAGAAATTATTCTGCAGCATAATTTATTAATATTGAGTAAACAAATCATTGTGCATTGGTTTTAATTTATTGATATAGCGTGTTGGGTTGCAATAATTATCGTGTATTATAGTAGGTGTTTTAATGGCATGTAGGTGCACTTGACACGCTTATCTTATCCTCCCAAATTCCACTAACTCCAAAACTCATTTTTCATCCATTTACTTTTAAACACTATAATTAGTGTGGGCGAAATTGCGAAATTTATTTTACAATTATATCTCATTATTTCTAAGATGTTCTCGGTATTTTCTGAATAGTAATAAGTTGTTCTCATCTCTATGTTTCTTCGATTTCGGCTTTCAAACCACGTAATGAGTTGGGATACGGGTAGCACTATATATTTAGATACTTCTTAACTTATATATTAATATATATGTATACAATTACATTACTAACTCCTGTATAATAGCGTAAACAAATAAATAAAATAAAACAGAATTACATATCTTACGTCATGTACGTCACGAGATCGATTAAGGTACATCTGATGTAATAAATAAAAATTATATTTATACTTCGACCTTATGTTGTTAATTGAATTGGTCAAATCACTGAATCATATCGATGTGGTTTGATTCCCATATAATGAATATACTCGTAGAAGCAAAAACCTCACGTTCTCTTAATGAGCGACGGGCAGTATTAAAAAAAGTGCTGATGCCATCGTGTCGACTAAGATCCGGTTATTGGAACGAAATTGGAATAAAGCAGACCTAAAATCAACTCTAATTCGATGAAATAAAGTATCATATTATTATACAATCAGAAAGAGCGGCGTCTAAGATGTGAAATAAATTGCAAAAAATTGTTAACGATGAAAAAATGCGTCAGTTTGAAAACTCGTTGATTATTTATGGTCATTATATTAAATTATACATAAGTTTTTAGTGAGAATTTGATCAAAATTTAAATATGGAATTCTAGACGTATGCCATTATACTTTTTTATATTATAGAATATTTATTATTGTTTTTAGCAGATATAAAATGTGCATGAAATTTATTTGCTTTTATACATTTTATTAAATAACGGGACTCGCTTTTATAGCCATATAATTCTAGAAAAATGCAGACAGCTAGGTAAATTTATTTGAATAACGTAACTTTTATTTTATTTTATAATCATAAATAGTATCTTTCCGTACTAGCTGTAGATTACTACATACTGAATGATCGGGATAAAACGTAATATATGTTATAATGTTTTTAAATATAGTATAGTAATAATATTAATTGATTTAGTGGTTCGTTGCCAAATATAACTAAACAAATTGTGCTTTATAATATCAGTAAGAAACAAATCATTACAATAATATTAGGTAAATTTTATATAGTTACATCTTCAACTTATTCCCTTAATAAATTTTCATCAATTAACCATATTTATAGTTCACTTGTTTAGTCGTGAAAGAAAAAATATATATATACACACTCTCGCATTCATCTGAATGAAAATTGATAACAAGATATAAGCTATCTTTTATCCCAAAAAGCCAGACAAACTTGCAACCGATAGTAAGTGATAATCCTTTTACTAAAACTAGTGGTATGAAAATCTATTCTTCGGTATACAACGCACACATTAATTCAACGCTTGATTTTTTGTCGGTTATGAACAAAAAGTTCATCAAAAGTTGATGTTGACAGCAGGTGATATTTAAAGATTCACCCACGGGTAGACTTACGAAGTGGCTGAAGGCCAGCTCCTGCCTGACAAATACGACTTTAGTTTGAGGGCACCGCTAGGGGTTGGCTGTAATTTCGATACCCGTTTCAATTGGACTGCGATTGGTCGGAGGAGCGACAGTCCATCGTATGAGTAATCGAAAACCTTTTAATACAAAATTAAATACTCTCGTTTCATAGTCACTTAGATCCCCGTTGAATTGGTCGTGGGATCTATTGTAGGGTAGACAGTTGACTATCATCTAATTGATTCAAAATTTGTTAATATCAAACTAAATACCCTTGTTTCAATGCCAGACGCCGCCGTTCCCGATCAAGATCATCTTCCCGCCGCCGTGGCAACAATCATGAGGAGGAGTGTCCGTCTCCTCGGACTATCCTCATGTCCGACCAGGAAGCCCTGCATCAGCTGTACGGAGAGATCACGACGGTCCGAGACGGCGCCGTGACGCATCAGTGTGTGCAAACTAATTTAGCTGACGTCATATGTGGCGGTAAGTTGATATTGGTTTATTACATTTAGTATGGTTACTTCTGATATCAATTTTGATACATTGGTATTGCGTTGGTGACATATTGCAATTTTGGTTCGAAACATTGATTCCATATTGCGTTTTGAATAAATAGAATTGCATTAGGATTGACGCTACTTTAGCAACTACATATTAGTGTAAAAATTACAATGTATATCCAATCCGAATTTTCAATTATTTGTGATTTTAAGAGATTTTGTTACAAAAAGATATTGACATTAAAGTGAGATTATTTATACTACGATTCGATTGTATTGTAAACGTTTTAAGATTTTTAACTAAACTCTTAAAGTTTTCAATTCATCTGAATCTTGAAAGCTTTCAAACTAATAAACAAAATAATACGCAATGGGGTTAAAGATAAACCTCTAATTTGAGATACAGAATTATAATTATATGGTAAGCAACGTTAATTAACACGTAATTGCCAAAACTACCAGTTTCTTGCGGCAGCAAGCAGCGGAGTGACATTTTTAGAACATATGAATACTTACCTATTTGTTGCGTGACATTTTTTCTATAGTTCTTGGAATATAAACAGAACACTGTATTGTTATTTATTTATTTAAATGTTAATACTTAAGTATATTTGTATATGCATAATTAATAATAATAACTCAGAATAATTCACACAGCGCCATCTAGTCTCCAACTAAGCAACAATAATTAAATACATTTTTTAAATATATGCATAACATATACAAAACAACCATCAGACTATTATGCAGAGTATCGAACCCTCTACTCGTACCATCTTGAAATAAGGCAATCATCGTTGAATTCATAGTTAAAAAAAAAATACGACCTCCATTTTCTTAATTAGATTATATTACATAGAAAACGATGATGAAGCAAAAAATTCAACTTAAGTTGATACGAGCCTACTTTACAACTTGGTTCCATGTAGCTGAAAAACAAAACAATAAAGGAATGTAGGACAGCCCTGCAGTGGCCCAGATATTCACCGCAGAGCCACAGGCCCCTGCTTGTATTGCAGCCACGTTGCATAATAGCATAATACCTATTCATGGAATTATGCAAATATTAAATAACGAAATTCACGTACATATTACATATTATTTTATCTGTGATATTACTGAGTTTATTTTTATTTGGTGACGCAAATTGTGATTTCATAGTGGTTATTGTAACTTCTAACAATTTACGGCCATATTGTATAAAAATTATCGATTTATTAGAAAAATAATATGCTTACGATCAATTTACTATTACCGGAGAGTTAATCAGTGATATAAATACATAGAACGTCTGTTCTCTATATTTAAAAAAAAGGTTAAATTAAAACCTTCATTTTAAGTTGACTTCATACGTAGTAGTCTATTTTTATTCGACCTCCAAATAGCTTACTTTGTAAGCTGTTTCGTTTAAGTAGGTGAGAAGTGTCAGGTCAAAAATCTCAAATTAAAATATTTATTCAAATTCAAAATATTTTTATTCATGTACGTCTATTACAGACACTTATGATATGTCAAATCTACCGTCAGTTCAAATTGATTTCGAGATGAGAAGAACTGACAAGAAACTCTGGTTGTATTCTTTTCAAATTAATATTATAGGGTAAGGTTGCTTATGTCGTACCCCCTAAGGAAATAATACTATAATATTCACTGCAATTGAAATAAAGCAAAATATTATGCATTTGGTACATCTTTATTTATTTGGCTTTTCGTCAACAATCACAGAAACTTGGAATTTTTTTCACAAAGTAGGTATTTTAACGTTTTTGAAAAATATACCTTCGGTACGATTAAAGCGCATAGTCGCCTAATTCGTAACACCTATAGCCTTAGTCGTACTTAGAAAATAAACTTCAATGAACTCTATAGAAAAATGCTTAATATCATGAGATCATATGAAAAACTAAAAAAATAGAAACAATTCTGTCTGAAATCAACTTAAAACGCTTATTGTTAAAAAATCAAAACTTATTACTAAGTAAATAACACATAGAAAATAAAATTATAGGTAACATCTTGAAAAAAAAGTAATGCTTAGATAATTATTGAGATTGGACACAGATATCACAAATATATTTCTTTACTTTACTTTCAACGCCTGCATATATAGATCATGTATCCAACCTTTACATTTTAATCACTGGATCATGTTTTCTTCTCGATCTTCCCTATATAGTTTGAATAACCACGTTTCTTTAGCTTTTATTTTTGTTTTTCTTGCATGTTTCATTAGTATTTCTTCCTTTTATACTTTTATTTATTCGTTTTTCTATTTTAATTTTTTTCATATCTAGTACAACCTGTACTAGATATGAAAAAAATTAATTGTGTATATCTTCCTCTTAATTATGTTTTACTTTTCTTCGATTTCATTTTTATAGGGACTTGAAATTAATTTCATTGTTGGCTTAGTACCTTTCTTTAATGACTGTTTTTATGCAAGGTATACGAGATAAAATATTCAAGGGAGACTTTATTTGTGGATTATTGATAATTTTATCTACTGTTAAATTATCGTCATTGTGTGAAGTATCTTGTGATATTGTAGAAGGTTCCGATTGAATGTTGGGCGGTGTTGATGGTCTCTAGTTGCTAAAGGTGGCGTTGTAATTTTTGGTGATGAAAAGATTGGTGGAGATACAGCCATTATTAGAGGCGATGCAACTATTGATAATGTTAAAATCGATGGCGATGTGACTCTAGCGGGTGATTCCCTAGTTGGTTCAGTTGAATCGCCAAGTTCTTGATTTCATAGATGGATTATCCATCCATCCATCAAATCAAGAACTTGGTGATTCAACTGAACTTTATTACCTAATAAAAAGTAAAGTAAATTACAAAAATGAACAAACAATTTTCTTAATACCTAAGTTGTACCGGTACGAGTAAGGAAACTTGCACAGGTACGACTTAAGCGGCGGGATAGCCTAACTTTAAAACTAAAATCACTAACATAACCTATAAAACTTCTACTCTTTGTGTATGCCTAAACGATTGTCAGATAAGTATTACAAATAGATTTTAACAAAGAAAAAAATTAGGTATCATGTTCCTGCCTTAAAAAGCTTAGAAAGGAGTCAAAAATTTTAATGAAAAGTGTTATAAAAACTTAATATTTAATTATTTTTGCTTCACGAAGCCGCCCAGCGATCCACTTGTTTGCGTTTGTTCGCTCGACTAAATAGTTCAGGTAAACGACATCAGATGTTGCAATTTATATGTATCAGACGAAATATTGCCAGGGTACGATTTAGGCCATGGTACGACTTGAGCAACCTTACCCTACATATATGTTTACAGTACTACAGATTAATTTTTAAATTCAAATATGTATATTAATGTAGATCTAATACAGACTCTTATAGTACGTCAAATTTACCATCAGTTCGGAATGCTTTAAGCTAGCTAAGAGGAACTGACAAGAACCTCAGCTCTTAATCTTTTCAAATGTACATGTCTACAAAAATACAGATTATTTTTTTAAATAAATTAGGGAGAATTGAGTGTAATTGTAATGATAATAGAGTAAAAATGATACGGAAACGTCTTAGTCCTTTGGAATGGCAAAGGTAGTATCAAGTGCAAAAAATAATGACAGTCCTGGTTCCTGATCATATATAGGCGACGGTTACCACCTACCATCAGGCGGACAGTCAGCTTGTTTGTTATATAAAAAATAGGTCAATAAACAGTGCAGTTGAACCTAACAGATTTCAGTCAAATGACATTGAAATATTTCCTTATCTATGAAAGAGGGGGAATCTCGGAAAGGTCACGGCGGTCACACGGGAGTTCGTGACACCAGCAGTTTATTTTAGGAAACTGTCTTAACGGTATAATTGTGAAATATAGATACATCCGCTCTTCGACTCGATTTTTTACAATAACACAATTCCGATTGTTTGGATTCGTTCCTATTGGCTTAAAAGATTAGATATGATCGAGTGACCACAAACGAATGATTGGCCGTGATATTTAAATTGAGTATTTATTATTTGGGAAAAGAAAAATCGAGAACATTCCGCGTTGAGATACTTACCGCTACTTTTTATCGGCTAACTGGCAATTGACTATAAAAATATAAATATAATGGTTGATTTAATCTGCAATTCTTGTTAATGAAATTTTAACATTTATTTGAGACGTAAAGTTTCGTGGTAGTGACATAAAAACCTAAATGAAACATGAATTTTACAAGCATATATGTACATATACATATATTTCCACACACACATTCACCCCCTCCGATCGATCCCCCCCGTCCAATTCAATCGGGGATCGAAATTACGACGGCCTGCGCCGAGGTTCGAACCCCAGTGGTGCCCTCAGACTAAAGTCGTATCCGTCAGGCAGAAGTTGACATTCAGCCGCTCCATAAGTCCTTCCGCGGGTTTGGAGTGCCATCTGCACTCGCCCCCTAACGTCCGGTGAAGCTGTAAAGGCCAGCTGCGGCCAACAGCATTAGAGTAGTCCGAAAAAAAAACCCACATTCACCTTCTTCACTATATCAAAAAAAAATCCCGCTTTTTCTTCACATTTTTCTTTGCAGATACCTAAATATTAAATATTAAAATAATCTTTGAAGTTAGAAGTACCGGAGATTACCCTGAGCATCTAAACTCACAAAATTTATCTATTTATAATATTAGTAGACATATCTACATTTTCCAAAATGTATCGTATTCCGTTGCAGTAAAGCTTACATAGAGCTTAAGATATATAAATACTATGTAAGTAATGAGATCATTGGAAAGTCCGTGAAGCTATATGAAACTTCACAAATCAACCTGATCGCTTAGATTTTCTGACAGGCAATTATAGCTTTTAATACAATGTGGGAAGTGTCACATATAAACGGTACTATTTCGATTGCAAATATATGTGTTGAAAAAATTGTTATTGATGCGACTGTTGTCGAATAAGGTGATGAATAGCGACCAGTATTTTTAAGGCTCGTCGCACACATCGCGATTAGAGGCCACTTCTTGTTAAGACCTTCAACTACTTGGACCACCAAATATTATTATACATACCAATATGAAAACATATATTACTAGTTTTTGAAATAGTGTCAGTCTTAAATGTCTATCTTTGTAAAGTAATAATATAACATTCAATATTTGCTTTTTTTATTATTGTTTAGTAAACGTAAGGAATAACATTATATATTATTAGAATTAAGTTTAATTTCAGACAAGAACAAAAGTGAATAATGCTAATTTAAAAAGCGTGAATTGTATACAATTGTCGCTAAAATCAAATTAGATTAGGTGCCAAGAAATCTAAAACAGTGTAATAATTATATATTATAATAATTATATAAATATAATATAGCCTCTTAAACCTAAAGACGAAACAAAATAAATATTATCATTACAAATTTCTACCTTAATTGTATGCAATTATTAAATGGATTAAAGAAAATAATCGTCTCAGCTGCGTTTCGTTATCGGCTAGAATACAAATGAGAATCTATAAGATGATGTAATATGTACCAATATGTATTATGTACATATAAACTTTGTTAATATCCGGATACAGATGATTATATCCGGATATTAAAAAGTAGATCTCTACAGTAGGCATTACTTTTTCATCACCTCGTGAGCGAGAAACCTTAAGTCTAAATGTGCGTACATAGATTTAATCTTGTTCTTTTGATATAAAAGTGATCTTGAACCTATCAAGTGAACCGTTGAACGTGTCTGTATTTAGCACACGGAAACGTAAGAGGAAACATAAGTGGACAGCGTTCTACTTTAAATTGCTCAATACCATATAAGTGGACGAAATTGAAAGTAGATTTATCAACTTCTGTGAACCCATGTACGATGGGCTTTTTGTCCTTTGGTACACTGTTGCATCCTAGAGAGAGTATTTAGTTTAGTTGGTTAATTATGTAACTTATATGTAGGTCTGAATACGAGTATAGTAGATGTACTTTTCATATATATTTAGAAGGGCAAACAAACTGACGCCGGCCCACCTAAGTGTATGCGATAATTGTCGCATATATACATGAACAGGTCAATATCACGTTATCATGTGACACCCGTAATACGACTTCTGCGTTGCCATTCTAGAGGACTAGAATGTCATGACAGGATAGGAGGCATGCAGACATCATTTCATCACGTAACACCTTGTAGGGGACAAGGTGTCACGTGATGACATGATGACGTGTAAGTACATAGGCAAAGATTGCCATTTATCATTATGCAGATCGTGCTGATATGCTGGTCTGTCATACTATAAATACATCAAAATAAAACTTGAAACAAATTTTATTTAATAAATATTTTTAAATATGTTATTAAAAATATTACATTACATATGACAATTATTTATACCTTACTCACTAAAAAAAATAAACATAATCACATATATAATAAATATAAAAACATAAGACCTTAATAGTAAGTAAAATGAAGTATCGCGGTACTGTTGCCATTAAAGCAAATAAGCAACCAAGCACCCTTTCCACGGAATAATGAAAGTTGAAAAGTTGATGAAATCATTTTTTAAAATTCCAAATTATTATAAGAGCAATTCCAGCAAACCTTGTAACACATAATAAATAATTATTTGACATTCAAACAGATAGACACAAAAAACGGACTGAAAGATTCTTTTCCGAAGTCGGTTGAAAAATAAACAAGTCGTTAATCAATAAATGAAAATCGATAGGTACGAGAGTGAGTGAGCGTTAACGATCAGTCATTAGCCAGTCGTTACTGTCAAATTGTAGGTGTCGGCGTGGAAAGTGCCATCCAAGCCTTTCCTGACCACTGGCACTTTCCATGGCGAGAAAAGAGCAGAGAAATTCTGACCGGCTGCCTTAGTTTATTTATTGATAACTATCAACATAGTAATCTAAGGATCTCGGGACTGTAATGATCAAAACTTCAAAATAAAAGTCAAATAACGACAGTTATTTGTGATTTCAACAGATGGAAAATTAAAAAAGATTACGCATGACATGTTAATGAATAAGTGCTATTATACTATTAATGATTATTTTAATGATAAATCTCACCAGTGAGTTATATTATGTACAGTTGTGCTTGTTTTAATAATAATAATTAACCCTGAACAATTAACAGCGCCATCTGGTCCCACGGTAAACAGAGCTTGTGTACTAGAAAACTGATATAAATATTTTGATTTTATTTTAAATACATACATAGAATACACGTAGACCAATACAAATAAACATACTGATGAATAGAAATGTTTGTATTCTGCATAGAATCGAACTAGTGACCATTCGTGAACTCCTGATAACACAAATGAAATTCCAATGAAGTAAATAAATAATGTAAAGTCATAAGTAATTAAATCACTGTATTAAGTTTAAAATAATTTATTAGTTAGACTATTTCGCGCTTTAATTGAAACGAATATGACTATTCCAAATGCATGGCGACTGAAATAGGTGACTGAGAGATGATTGTAAAAAGTCTATTAGAGATTTCAGTAAATTTACACAACGTAAAGGCGACGGATGGAATACCGCTGCATACAACTGAAATGCGAATGTTGTGTTGGATGTGTGGTGTGGCAAGAATGGATAAAATAAAGAATGTTAGAGGAAGTATGAAAGTGGCCCCGATGTCGGAGAGGTTAAAGAAAATCGTCTGTCGTGATATGGGCAATAATGGCCATGTAATGCGTAGGAATGAAGATAATATTTGAAAGAAGTTGTTACATATGAATTTAGATGATTATAAGGGCAGAGAAAGGTAAAAAAAGAGATGGATGGACTGTGACAAAGATGATATGGTAAGAAATCGTAAAGAATAACGAGATGACTTCGAGGAGCGATGAATGGAAGAGAAAAACATATTAGGTCGACCCCAAATAAATGGGATATGGAAGAAGCAGATGATGAGTAAATTTCCATACCAAGTTGCTAGTTCATATGTATGTATTCAAATTTACGTTTAACCCATAAGTGGAGAGCTACCATAAGCATAAAATAAACGATATCACGGAATCAGTACACGCGACGTGATGTAATATTAGTGCCAAAACGCGAATTGTATTAGCCTAGTTTGTACGCTCGATAACGTCTACACTTAAGTGGATTACAGCCTACCTTATGTTGACCTGAATTGTAACTTATTTTGCTAATGATGGTAGATTGAGTATCCCTCCTGCGCGATCTAATGGCGTCATTTTATTAATTTTTTACTGACCCGCGCAAATTCGTCTGCGTTACATTTACTTAATTTTTACATTATATTTCGCGTAATTTGCATAATATCTTTTTAAATTATAGTGTATGTTAATTAGCTATATTATTGTAAAGTTTCATCAAAATCTGTTTAGTAGTTTTTGCGTGAAAAAATAACAAATCTGCATCCAACCATCCCTCCATAGAATAGAATAGAATAGAATAGAATAGAAAATCATTTATTCAAATAAACTTAATTTAAGCACTTTTGAATAGTCATAACAATTTGTTTTTTATCTACCACTCGTTCGGAAAGCTGTCTCATCACAAGAAGAACGAGCAAGAAACTTGCGTGTTGCTCTTTTAAATAATCCTTGTAAGTTTACATTTACAAGTCGAAACGTGTGAATACAAACTACCAACAAGCACTAATTTTTTGGGTCAAATATAATCATGCAATAAGATTTAATCAGTCGTAGTGATAAGAGCAGACCAGTCCCTACAAGCAGCACTCGTTCACGAGTATGACGGATGAGCCAGCCATCACTGCGCTCGACCATATTTTAGGGAGCCCATTGACCCGGCCCACCACGCCGCCACATGTCTGGACATTTTAGTGAGCATGACTACTCATTCCACACGACCACGTCATAGCTACAAAAATTACTATATGGTAGTTACAGTATTCGCACTTTACATAAGGATGCATGCGGCAATCAATACAAAAGCCGCTACGCTATCATATATCAAGAAAGCAGTATGAAAATTAAAATTATAACGTTGTCCGCAAATAAACTTATTCTTGCTATATATTGCTATCATCTATAAATTCATCTATCTTATAATAGGCTTTTTTACATAACATTTGTTTAATATAAGATTTGAATTGCCTCTCTGTAAGATTTAGCGTAGACTCTGGCAGTTTATTATAGAATCTTACGCAATTACCATAAAATGAATTACTAACTTTGTGTAGACGGCATTTAGGTAAAATTAGCTTATTTTTATTGCGTAAGTTTCTACTTGTACAGTCTTTAAGTTTCTTGAAACTATCTAAGTTTTTTCTTGTATACATAATATTTTCATAAATGTACTGTGAGGCAACGGTGAGGATATTTGATTGTTTAAAGCATTGACGTAATGACTCTCTAGAACCCATACCATAAATAGAACGTATGGCTCTCTTTTGTAAAATAAATATAGTATTTATATCGGCAGCTTTACCCCATAGCAGTATGCCATATGACATAATGCTATGGAAATAACTAAAATATACAAGTTTTGCCGTCGCCACGTCTGTTAATTGCCTTATCCTTCTAATTGCATAAGCAGCAGAACTAAGTCTACTGGCTAATTTTGAAATATGGGGCCCCCATTGTAACTTCGAGTCCACTGTTATTCCTAAAAAAACTGTATCATTAACAAAATTTACTATTTCATCATTAAGCAATAGCTGCGTATTTACTTGTTTTACATTAGGCAGCGTGAATTTAATGCACTTAGTTTTGTTGGAGTTCAACTTACAAACTTACATACTTCCGCGTTTTACATATAATATTAGTAACATAATTAAATGCCGTACTATACCCTGGCGGGGAACTAGAGAAGGATATCAGGTTAGTATGCCTATCGTGGAATATACCAGGATTTCACCATGAAGGTTTCTAGACGGGAATGTATGGCGGTCGACCTGACAGGATATATTCCTAGCAATGGGATCACTAGACCTTATTACTAACAATTTCCTTTCACCCATAATGGTAATAGTTAACACTGCGAAAAATCGCTGAACACTACAAAAAAAAGTAAAGATATCATGAATAGAATCATACTATATTAATAATAATAACTTTAGACAATTCATACAGCGCTATCTAGTCCCAAGCTAAATGGGTACTGAACAACTTATATATGTAAATACTTAGATACACTTTTTTTGTAAATACATACATAATACACATAGAAAACACCAATTCCGATACAAACAATCATATCCATAAATACATATATTTGCATCGAGCGAGGAACCGAACCTGCGCTATCGCAAGTAAGGCGGTGTCCTAAACCGCTAGACCACCGAGGCCGTTAAACGTTGTAATGACTTGCTTATAACCATTCACGTGTAGGTAGTTTAATACAAAATTAATGAAGTGGATTAGCATAACTTTGAACCTTAAAGGCTAGGAAATACAGCACATGATGCTGAGAGATTTATAGCCCCATCATTGATGCAGTGTTGTTAAATCGAGCATGCGAAAATAAGAGAAATGATACGTGAATGAAAAATTGTATTTGGCTATTAATGAATGATCTATCACAATATCAATCAATATGAGAATTTACATTCAGTGAAGTCGATTCTTCTTTGAATGTACTTTTGTCTTTTCTGTATTTGCCAAAGTTGTTGCAAGATCTGCATTGGTATTCTATAAACGTTTTACAACTCACTTCACTTGTCGCTTTAGTCAAGGCACTCGTATCCATTTGCAAATATAACATTCTTCAAGACCTATCGAGTTTGCCTATATTTCTAAAAAAATCACTAGTAGGTACATGTTTTACCTTCATTCCGCTCTTGAGCGTATGGCGCTGCAGTCGCTATCGAGTGTTACAGAATAACAATGAACAATCTTACTGCGACTTCCCCTTTAGAATTCGTAAGTGATGCTTACAGAATACCTCTATGATTCTACTACTCACACATACACTACTGTTGAAAGTATGTATGGCAGTAAAATGACCACAGACCAACTTCTCTGTTCAGTAAAAAAAATGTCTATACTCATAAATCGTAGTGCTTAGTAATAGCCCAGGTAGACTTTATAAAAAATATCTCTGTCTCATTTATTTCACCGTCAGTGTTTGGCATTCCAATTACAATAATACAAACACACATAAAAAATGTATTTATATATTATCTTTAGTTATTAAGCAGCTTTTGTCAGCTAGGTATATTCCGGCTGAAATAGGGACATATAGCCGTTGAATTAACGTCTATAGCAGCATAAAACTTGGCCTTAGCAATAAGAAATCATCAATTGTATCACAAACCTTACAACGTAGTCTCTGATACACGTAAGGCTATTCATATATGGTAATATTCATAATTTTTTAACATTTTTTTTTAAAATGTACATCAACTTCTGTAGATGTTGGCACTCAAACTAACATAAGTGATATTGTAACAGATAACTCTGATGTAGCTAAGAGTACAGTGAAAAATTGTACACAAATAGTGGATCACCAAGACAATGATAGTCGTTTATTTCGCAAATAAAATTTTGGATAATGTTATATGTAAAACTAAAGTTGAATGTGAAAGTAAATACTATAGAACTGAATTAAATGTATTTCATCAAAATGTATGTGGAATAAGCAATAAAATACTTGATTTACAGATATATCTAGAGTCGTTGAATAGAAGCATTCATTATGTGTGTATCACTGAACATTTTCTAACTGGCACTTCGTTGCCCGTATTTAACTTTTATAATTATAAAACAGCATCTTCTAATTATCGTATAAATAAAAAAAGAGGTGGATCCCTATTATTATCTCTAAAAGATAGGAATGTAGAAGAATTAACAATTTGTAAGACTATGTACAAGGAGGAATATTTTGAAGTTTGTGGTGTAAGAGATATAGAAACAAACTTGTGTATTTTATGCATGTATCGTAGCCCAAATGAAAAAAATTATGAATGTTTTTTAGAAAAATTGGAAAAGTTATTAGAATATTTTTTTAATAAAAACTGTGTTCTGTGTGGCGATTTCAATGTAAATATGCTGGAAAATAATAGAAATAAATCACAATTTATAAATTTGCTACACTGTTATGGTTACAGAAGTCTTATTACTGAAGAAACTTTCATACGTAGTGATTCACATTCCTGTATTGATAACATATTGACAAATGTAAATGAAAATATGATTAAAAAAACCGATGTAGATCATAACGGCCTTTCTGATGGACATGCTGGTTTATTCTGCTTCCTCCAACTAGAAAAAACAGGACCTAACAATAAAAATAGGGAACAAGTTTTGATAAGACATCAAAGAAATTTTTCAAAAAAAAATAAACAAAAATTTACTGAAACCGTTAATGGGATAAATTGGTTAGAAATGGGAATAAATAATTTTATAGCTAAATTTGTAGATATATTTAAAAATTGTTTTAAAAAAAATCATATAAGAATTAAACCATCAAATGACACAGCATCTAAATGGATCACAAAGGGAATAAAAGTATCTAGTATGATGAAGCGATTTCTAATTGACGTTAACATATCAAATAAAGATACAAGTTATTTGCTCTATCGTAATAACTATATGAGACTATATAGAAAGGTTATAAGGTACGCCAAGAAAACATCAATACAGAAAGATATAAAAAAAGCTAAAAATAATACTAAGGGCATTTGGAAAGTAGTAAATGACAAGAGAAATAAAACAAAAAATTTAAGTGTATGTAACAATTTTAAACTTAAAGTAAATAATAAAATTCTAATTAATCCAACTGACATTGTGAAACAGTTTTCAATAAAATTTGACCAAAGTAATGACATACCAATTAGTAATAACGAGAACGCCTTAAAATATCTTCATGAAAATGTTATTAGAGTAGAAAATAACGTTAAATGGGAAATTATTATGCCGGATGAGGTTTTGAAAGTAATAAGGAGTTTGAATCCTAAAAAATCGTGCGGATATGATGAAATGCCAACATTAATACTTCAATATAATAAAGAAATAGCACTGCCTTTAGCATACTTTTTTAATATGTGTCTAGAGGAAGGTGTTTTTCCTGATCAGTTGAAAATATCCAAAGTAATACCAGTACATAAAAAGAATTCAAAATTGGATCCGAATAACTATCGACCTATTTCTTTGCCACCATTGTTATCTAAAATTTTTGAAAAATTAATTAAAGAGCGACTATTGCAACATTTGATGAACAACAATATTATAAATAAGAGACAATTTGGATACCAAAGAAATATAGGAACGACTAATGCAATTAGTATAATGATAGACGACATATTAAGTAAATTAAATGTAAAGAAAAAAGTTGTAGGCCTCTTTCTGGATCTAACTTCGGCCTTTGATACTGTCGATCATGATCTCCTGTTAAGAAAATTAGAATTTTATGGCATAAGAGGACAAGAGTTAAAATTATTTAAGTCTTATCTGCAAAATCGACGACAATACGTAGAAATTAAGAATGTTGAAAATAATTGCGAAGTTACTTATTCATCTAAAATGACAACAGTAAAACGAGGCGTGCCACAAGGTTCAATTCTGGGACCTATTTTATTTGTTTTATTTATTAATGACTTAGCAGATTTCATCACACATTCTACTAATGATGCTAGTGTAGTTATGTTCGCAGATGACACAAATGCTATCGTTTCTGCTGAAAGTTTACATGAACTGACTGAGAAGACGAATCACTTACTTTCCATTTTCGATACTTGGTTTTCTGCGAATAATTTAATACTTAACATAGACAAAACACATGCATTGTTATTCAAAAGTACAGCGAAAGTTAAGGACACCATAGATATTGTTGTAAATGGTAGAAGAATTGATCTGGCTGAATCGGTCAGATTTTTGGGAGTTGAATTGGATGAATATTTGAACTGGAAACGTGAACTTAACTCAATGGAAAATAGTATCAGTTCTGCATGCTATGCACTTAGAAGTCTCAGAGATGACCTTACTGTTGATCAGTTGAAGACTGTTTATTATGCTCTAGTGGAATCAAAACTTAGATATAGTATAAAGTTCTGGGGCAATAGTTATAAATACAATATAAATAAGGCGTTTATATTACAAAAAAGAGCTATTAGGACTATTGTCCGTATACCACAAGTGCAATCCTGTAAGCAATATTTTAAAGAATACAGAATTTTGACTGTACCATGCTTATACATATTGGTGCTATTAACAGATTTTGTAAAAAGTATTGTTGGTAGTGAGACCAGGGAGAATCGAGACATAAGAGAAAATACTCGCAGAATGGATTACCCTAACATTATAAAACCTACCCTTAATATTGTGAAGCATGGTGAGGGTTTCCAAGCAGTAAGGCTTTACAACTCTTTGCCCAACAGTTTAAAGAAAATACATAATTGGAAGCTTTTTAGGAGGAGGTTGCGTTGTTTTCTGTTGGAGCAATCATTTTACAGTGTTGATGAATTTCTTAGCAGCAAAAATTGTATAATTTCAAACACAATATAAATTGTTACTGAATAAATAAATATCAAATATCAAATAATAAAGTAGGCCGTTAATTGGGTTGAAAAAATGAGGAACTATTTTTGTGCAATTGTCTTTTTTATGATGTCACAAACTACCGCAACTACTACTGCAAGTAGGAAGTATCAACTAATTCTAACGCGATTTAAACAACGGGTATTATCAAATAATTATCGCCATGTTCGACCTCCGATCAACTACCATAAGATTACAAATACCATACCGCAATATTGTCTTTTCCGGGCTTTTTTAACATGATGTTATCGAAACTAGTTATTTCAATAATGAAACATCACAACAATTCCGTCCTAACCGCACCGATGTGGGGGCCAGGCGGGGTAGTGAGGGGGTTGGTAGTCAATGAGGATTTTTTTTATTGACGATAATGGAATGGTACATCCAGCCAGCGCTGACGATTTACCAGTGGAGTTTTACAAGATGAGTATAAGGTCAGGTCAGTTAGCCCATCGTGATAAATTAAACAGGAATTTATAATGATGGTTTCTAAGGGAACCGCGTGGAGGTTAAACTGACATGGTACATTGATAGCAATGAGGTCACCGGACTGGTGCACCGCGGACTTCACTAGTAATCCCCTTTCCCCAGTCAATGGGGATTACTGGCCTTATTGCTAATTATGTATTGCATAGTAATCAGATCGAGCTCCACGGCATGGTTACTTCGTAGCGAAAACGCCGTAATGGGCTAACTGGCTTGACTTCATACTCATATCATTCTCCAGCGGTGTCCTGTATGCGTATACCATTTCATATTAATCCATTAAAAACCCTTGCTTATCTCGTTTCATTTCTAATACACGACTACAAAAAATGTCATAATTATCGGTCTATTCGTTTAGAAGCTTTTATACCACAGACACGCAGGCACATCTAACTTAAAACACCCCTCTAAACATAGGAAAGAAAAATAATTGGTAACACCATATTATAAAAAAAAATCAAGTATGGTTTAATTAGCAGATCGGTCCATTCTTTTAGAAGCTTTAATATCACAGACTACAGGTAAACTTAGAACACCTCTTTTTTTTAATGGCTATTTAAAAATATATAAAATCGAATTATGTACCTTCTCAATTATTAATAGTTCTTAAATCTCGATAAAAATTAAAAAAAAATACAAGTATGATATATTTTAGGTAGCATATTCTAAATGGGAACCGGCTGTTAGAAATTCTTGTGTTAATCTAGTCTGATCTTCACTAGGAAGATAAACAAAGCCTGTTTTGAAACTATTATCTAGCTGGTACAGGTTTCTTTTGTATTGAAGACACCGTAGGATGCATTTTTATATTCTGTGAAAGTTAAAAGAAAGTCTGAATGTCCCATGCGTGGGCATGATATGATAGTAACAATAATAGTTCAAAGATCTGCACGAATGCAAAACGTGAGATTTAAAAGTGTAATAAAATTGAGACAGTGGGATGTATGGGAGTAGACTTCAATTATAAATAGTATATGCCCTAAGGTTATAGAAGTCATACTCACACATACATGTCATTATATACTATATATGGATATGTTAGTATGTTTATATATTTGATAAATTATATATACCACTAGCTGTTCTCGCGACTTCGTCCGCGTGGAATTTAACTTTATTTTTCTAATATAAAAGTAGCCTAAGTTACTCCTTATTACATCAGGCATTAAATCCGCCAAGTATACAATCTTGTTTGCAAAAGATTATATAAATAAATACACACATATCGTGACGAGTAATCGTCACGATATGTGTGTATTTAATGCTGAGCGAAATGTGGACATTTTTAATAATAATAATACTAGGACAATTCACACAGTGCCATGTAGTCCCATTGTAGTCATGAATACAAATGTTTGCATCAGCGAAGAATCGAACCTGAGACCATCGGAAATAAGGCGGTGTGTTTAACCGCAAGACCGCCGAGGCCGGAGAATGTTGCAGTCACCACAATATGTACTTGATAATAATAATAATAATAAACTCTTTATTGTGCACATAGAAGATAATATAACTGATTATGGCCATATGGACCTATAGGACCGAATCAATCCAGCACCCGTTTACTACACCATAACACTAACCACTTCACTTACAGCACAATAATTTAGCGTTTCTTCAATACGAGCAAGCGGCTTACAAACTCATTTATCAATTTACGACAACTATTGTTTTTACATAAAAAGTAGCAATAAAAAGTGCCAATCATCGCAGTAATCGCTACACAATTTTAGAAGAGCGTGTTTCCCGCAAATTAGGCAGGCGCTGGTGTGTGAAATTAGTCGGACGGCCTTGATTGTAACTTATGTTATGAAATTGAAGGCGTTGGGCCTCGCCTATCCCCTTGCAACTAAAATAGTCGCCCGTCGACGTCTACCGGATATTATAAGATACATATTGAGAGTGACATATTTTTATTTGTCTTCCCAACATGCATCCGAACGCTCTGTCCGTATATGTAGGTAATATTATCTGTGGTCCGTATTAAATACAATCCATGTTACTGGCCAGCCGAGCCTTAATACCAATTAAGTAATTTTGCAGAATATATATTTTATAGACAAAACAATTAATATTTTCTCTTTTTAAGCTTCCAGAATAAATTCTCTAACTGAAAGTGTAGACGGTATTAAAATCCGTAGCGTGGTTTAGAACAAGTAAACGAAGAAACTGACTAAAACAGTGACTTTGCTATTATATTACTACATTAGCATTAAAGAAGTTCACAATTACAAATTACGTTAAAATCTGAAATTATTACCTTAATTTTTAACTTGACCGTTACTAATTATTCTTATTTAAACTAGATTTCTGAATGCGACAATAGAATAAAAAAATACTATTCAAAATTAAATTCATTTCAATAAAAATATTATTCATTGTAGGAATGAATATAGATAAAGGCTAGTACCCTGACGTTCATTTACGAAAGCTGTATACAAAAATATCTTAACAAGATTCTTTTAAGAAAAAAAAACTACATTCAAACTCATATTATATTATTATCGTACTATTTCCATCCGAAATTGACTTCTTTATTCCGTTTTGGGTATAATTTGAGTGGAAGACCCGAGATCAAAGTACAGGAATATCTCATACGATTTCCGAAACATTTTTTTATAGTGATCTCCACACGACATCGTATCATTGGAATAAGTATCAAATGTTATTCACCCTACAAGATGTACTTTGAATTTTATTTTTAAAGCTATTGAGTTCAGTTTCAAGTGAATTTTTAAATTTAGAACTCAGTTTTTGATCAAAGTTATGTAGTAAGATATATTCGACTACTAACAGGGATTGGTATCAGTTCTATTTTAAAATCGGAAATCCAAAACTGTAGTGTTGTAGTGATTGAGAGATCACATCTATTATATTTTGTTTCAAAATTAGTGCACTATTAGATAAATAACTTGAACTAAGCTGGTATGACATAATAATGAGGAAATAATAAAACATAAATTTTAAGAATGGCTGTTTTATTTCCCGAATGATATAAAGATAGAGATTATGCCAATATATATTATAGTCGTAAAGCAGTATGCTAGACCGCTAGATCTCGATGGTCTAGCGGTCTAGCACACAGCTTTACGATCGATGGTCGCGGGTTCGTTTCTTCGCACGGCACAAACATTTGTATTCATGAGTATGATTGTTTGTATCGGCCTGGGTGTCTTTTATGTATAATATGTATGTGTTTACAAAAAAAAATATCTATGTATATGTATCAGTTATCTAGTACCCATAACACAAGCATTAGCTTATCTTGGGTCTAGGTGGCACTGTTTGAATTGTCCTGAGATTATTATTGTTTTATTATTTAATCCGTTATAGCTTATTGTACTTTTGCAGTTCACTCTTACTAAAATATACGCCGTGATTTTAAAAAGAAAATAATTTGAATTTATTAATATACTTAATTAAACTTCTGCACCACGATAAAAGAGAAGCAAGCGATAAATATCTTTTTAAATGTCATTGCAAGCGCAGTGCAAATGCATGCATTCCATGCTGCCATTTATTTGGAATCTTGTTTTTTAACGTGTCACAGATACTAAATCGAATTTCGGGCATTGAACTGTATGACACACGGCAACGCTCTAGATGCATTTTACGAAGGAGCCAACGACATGTGTAGAATATATTTCTTGTATAATGTTATATGTTGGGTCTAAGATGATGTCATCTTGACTGACGAAATAGACGGACATCGATAACTATTTTGGTGCATAATTTGCATAAGAGCAACGAGTTGGCAACATCTTTGAGTATAACTTGTATAATACTTATTCAAATAAACTTATAAGCAATTTTGAATAGATTTTTTTTCTGTCTAGAAAAATGGTCAAGAAACTTGATTTTTGTTTTTAAACAAATATTTTAATTGACATTTCTATATTTTTGAAGGAGTAAACATATATGAAATAAAATATATGGTACGTACATACTCGCCGTTTATTTATTTTATTTTAAATTTATTATAATGAAGTCTCTATATACAGTCTCTTCGTTGTGTTAGTTTGTTAACACAACAAAGAAACTTATCTAACCGATCTAAATATATTTATTTAGAGAAATAAAACTCAAAATAATTTTACATCAGCTCCTTCTTTTTTATTTCTTATCGTCCTAAAGCAACATGGCCCTCAATTTAGTACCCGATCGATCGGGCCAATCTATGGGATCCTGACAATTAGGACATAATTAAGCCGGGTCAGTTAATCAGACCGACATGTGGGTGTTGAATTACCCTGACTCAAGAATGGTTTTTGACCCAAAGAATAAGCGACAGTAGGATTCGATAGTATTATTCTATATATTGAGTAGTATACAGGATGTAAACTGAAGTTATTTGACGCAGCCTCAAACTGTCAGATCAACCCGACCATTCGAGTGTAAAATCGAGTAGTCCGTAAACGCTTACAGTTTTTGTAACCTGTAATTAGATGAAGTAAGCGATAAATAGAAATATATATTTATACAAATAATAATAATAACCCAGGACAATTGACACAGCTCAATCTAGTGCCAAGCTATGCAGAGCTAATATTATGAGTACTAGGTAACTGATAAATATACTTAAATATATATTTTTTGTTATGATACACATAGAAAATACCCGAACCATAGATATATCAATAATATTGTATCAAAATTATGAAAACAAATGCTTTTACCGTGAGAGGAATCGTGCCCGCGACCATCGGAAGTAAGACGGTGTGTTAAACCTCTAGACCATCAAGGCCGGCAAATAAACCTAATATAATAATTTTGCAAATTGATAGTTTTATGCTGCCGCTTATTTAGAATGTAGAACCAGTCCCGAAGAATAAGAACTTTCTTTTTGACAGGTAAGAAATAAACCTGAAAAGAAAGAAAAAATATACTATATTACTTTCAAATTGTAAGAAATTTAATCAAACCATATAATGAGGATGCATTCCAGTTATAAGTTTCTGCAATTATTAAAACTTTTATTGCATAAACAGTTATTTTTAATAATCTGTATTTGTACAAATTTTGAATCTGATACGGTTAACGAACATTAAAAATATGTAATGCAAAATCGAATAATAAAAATATGTTAATATGCGAATATTGGTTTCTACTTAATAAAGTAGGTTATTGGTTTATATTATAATATTGGTTATGATATTAATTTACCTACTTTCTACATTTTAATTTGCAACTCGTTCTTAAATAACTATATATGTATATCTAAATTTTATACCTGTATGATTTATTGTCATCATTTTAATGAAATTTATTATTTATTTCAGTAGTTGAGTCGATATCTAATAATTTAAGTAGTCCTTTTATCTAGATATAATTTTGTAATATTCCCGCCCAATTACTATGAGATCGTATTGCATAATATATTGATCTACAGCAATTTATTTAATAATGGCAAATGTGCTGATTATCTACCTGAACAACATTTGCATGCTGCTTTGCATTTTGAATTTGTTTTGTAGCAATGCATTCTGTATTTACGTAAAGCCTAGGAAAGTAGAGCTTGTATTATAAATACCTGGTAGTTAACTGAGAAACTTAAATATATTTTTACTGTAAATACATATATAAGGTATGTAAAACAACACCTAATACAAAACAATTATACTCAGGATTTCATGAATACAAATGTTTGGATCGTGCGTGGAGCAAGATACAAGCTTGTGTTCATAACACAAGCTTATACTAGATAACTGATACAAATACATAGATAACTTTTTTTCGTAAATACATAAATATTAATTATAAAAAACACCCAGACCGATACAAACAATCATACTCTTGAATATAAAATGTTTGTTCCGTGCGAGGAATCGAACTCGCGACCATCGGAAGTAATGCAGTGTGCTAAACTAGATCACCTAGGCCGTATTATGTCAGCAGCCACTGTCATGAGGCCAGCAGTAGAAATTGCAAAGTTACGCTTCATATCAGCACGTCATGGAATTTATTACGAAAGCATCGTCAGCCAGATCTAGGACCGCTACTTATTAATTAACGTTTTAATGAATAAAGTTATTTTTAAACGAACGGATGTGTAACGTTTTAATGAATAAAGTCACGGCCTCGGTGGTCTAGCGGTTTAGCACACCGCCTTATTGCCGATGGTCGCGGGTTCGATTACTCGCACTGCACAAACATTTTATATTCATGAATATGATTATTTGTATCAGTCTGGGTGTTTTCTATGCACATATAATATATATGTATTTAAGAAAAATATAGATCTATGTGTTTGTACCAGTTATATAGTACCCATAATACAAGCTTTAGCTAGCTTAACTTGGGTCTAGATGGCGCTATGTGAATTGTCCTGAGATTATTATATTATTACTAGCTGACCCGGCAGACGTTGTTTTGCCATATAAATTAATATTGGTATTAAAAAATAGGGGTTGGTGATAGAAGGGTGAAAATTTAGGTTTGTGTATATTTTTTAATGCCACATAAAAAAAAATTCTAAAAAAATGAAATAAATAATTTGGAGTGACAACTACCACGCTTAATACTTAGGAGTATAAAAATTTGTTACTAACCTATTTTCAGACCTATTGAATATACATATAAAATTTCATCAAAAGCGGTCATGCCGTTTCGGAGGAGTATAAACACGAAACCTATGACACAAGAATTTTATACATACACTAGCTACTCGGCCCGGCTTTGCACAGGTGTACATGTATTATATATGTAAACCTTCCTCTTGAATAACTCTATCTATTTAAAAAAACCGCTTCAAAATCCGTTGCGTAGTTTTAAAGATTTAAGCATACATAGGGACATTAGGGACGGACAGACAGCCATAGCGACTTTGCTTTATAATATGTAGTTATAGTGATATATTAGATTAAAGTTATTTTTAAACGAACGGATGTGACTAAAATATAGGTCAAATAGCTTGCACTCGGGTGCATATACGTGATGGAGAGTGCATGTATTAAACCATAGTTATGATCAGATTTAATCTATTTCCGGTGTGATTGAAGGGATATTTGCTTTCGTTTACAATACAAACAGAATACTTTTAAGTTTATGTTTACACCGTCAATCGATGTTAATGGCAATTCAGATTATTTTTCATTTCATTCGTCTTCTTAGTATCTATCTACTGCTACATATAGATCCAGCTATAACTCCTGTCATATGCGATATTTTACGGGTATAGAATATATTCTCGTATACCTTTTCCTTGCTTGCTCATAAATTATCCCTAATTTTGCCAAATTTCAGACGTCTTGTGAGCAGTATGCTATATCGGGAACGGGGCGCTGTAAAATGGCTTTAAAATACCTAAATAAAGGTCCTCCCCGATTTCTGCAACCATGCAGATATACTTGTAGTCAGTAATAAGAATTCTTAACTTTTAAAGTAAAATCGATAATATAGGAAATAAATTAATTATAATCAAATCGCTTAGTTCATCAGCGAGCATTCAATATAATATTTAATTAAGTAACTAAATACTAAGTGATTCGAGGAATCGACACAGCGATTTATATATGGTACAGCCATATCTAACTTCTTTTTAACTAATTTATGATCAAACTAAATACACTCTCAAATGTTCTAAGAAGGTAGGTAGAGAGATACGTACTAATCGTTAACAGCCATCTTGTCAGCAAAATAATCATAACAACAAAATAAACTACTCGCATGTGACCTAAGGAACTCGGCGGCATCATTCGACATGCATATCTTAACCACTGATCGCCAAAATGCAATCTAAATATTCCCGCATATTCCTAACTGATATATCATAATACGTGAGCATAAGATTTATAATTCAACAGCAATAGACTTTTAGATCTTGTACATAGTGTTGTATAGATCCACATCCAGAAATTGTACACTTGCAGGCATGCAAATGTTCTTACATTCCACTCGCATAGTAGCGAGCGACTGTTAACAGAACGTGACTGTCTTTCTTTGACTGGACTTGTACGTCAGATTAATCAAGATAGCATGTTCTTGATATAATAGTCGAGCAGCTTTAGGCTGAAATTGACATGTGGCAGATAATATTTTACTGTTAATGGTGATATTTGTCGCTAATAGCTGTCCATTGCCGGTGGTGTGCACGCCGTAAAATTTATTGCGCCGCCATTTTCCGTATGGCGCGACTATGTATTTTATCTGTACGATCTCGTCGCGGTTCGTACATGCTCATAACGTATGAGCTTTTACTTACCGCGGTTTAAAATTAAAGATGTATTTATAAGTACTTAAGGAGCTACTTTGATTTTCATCTCTAGAGGTAACTTATAAAATAACTGATGGCTATCAATATTATGTTTTCTTACACGATGAAATGTTTTTTGGCAGTAAAACTGTCTCGTATTCTGTATGAGTTAATGATTTTTAATGATAATATTTATAATTTCAATTAATAATATATTTTTAATGATAGATTGATGATGATGAATGATTATGATGATAGATAGATAGATAATGCCTTTTACAGCCCTGGATGACTGTTGATGTTTCTACAAAGCCGTCTAAGTGGGTACATTTATCTCTACTACTTGTTTTATAAGCCATACTTCAGGTTGAATGAGATATAGTAAAGACATTTCAGGTACAATGGCAATAGCAACTCATGATACCACGCGTGCCATAACGAGAGTGTTATTTGTGTGAGTGTGAATGTTATTCCTTTAATATCTTAAACGTGATCTTTATTTTATTCATTCCTATAAATTCCAAGAAGTTTCAGTGCTGTATTACACTAGTTGTTTTACAAAATTCATAGGTAGTTGGTTATTGATATTACCGTATCAAAATTCCAGAACGCGTCTGAAATTGTTGATATAGTAAATGTGCACTTAAATTAAACATTCCAGTTTATTTCTGTATAAATGCGTGTGTAGGACTCACTTACATCAGGGCTTATGAAAATATATGTATATTTGACATTCGACTACTCTATTTATTCAAATGAATATAAAGACGTTAATAGTACTGCGTTTTCGTACACTCCCCTTTCAATGGTTGTGGGGTGGGTTCCATTGACGATTTATTACAGTATAATATTTTTTTATAATTTTTGATTCTTATTTATATGATTTGATTTTTATTTATTTATTTCATGCTACTAATGGCCCTTATTATAAATATCTTATAGACTAACATAGATATGTAATACGGTAGGGAATAAATAATAGTAATATAAAAATTTGACGTTCATAAGCAGCTAAAATGTCCTACTTGAATAAATGATTTTTGAATTGAATTAATATATATTACTAGCTACCCGCCCCGGCTTCGCACGGGTGTACATATATTATATATATAAACTCTTGAATGACACTATCTATTAAAAAATCAAAAGCTTTAAGCATACATAAAGACGGACAGACAGCGACAGCGACTTTGTTTTATACTATGTAATGATAAATAAATATAAATATAAATCGTCTCTGTGGTCACGGCAGTGACGACGCCAATCTGCCACGGTAGCGCCAATACACCACCTCTTTCGGCAGTAGCCATAAAGGTGAGCAGTAGGCCTCCTTCATGAAGATGGACAGTAAAATATTAATTGGTTTTCCGAGTATTTTGGTTAGTGTTGGCGAGATTTGAACTCACGACCTCTTTGGTGAAATTCAGTGCAGTCTTCCTACTACGTTGGATTTAAAGCAAATTTGAACATGTCAAATGTTGTGTTCACTACAACTTTGACAGTTGACAATGACTCTGACTGCCCCATTTGGGATATCAGTTGTGGGGTAGCGCAACGAGTTCTTGTGTTTTTTGGTTTTCTTCTTTTGAGACTCGCTATATACCTATATTCTAGAGTAAACCGGTACTTATTGAAAATTCTCAAGACGTCTCTCGACGTGCCTATTGCTAAAGTCGAGAGACCGCGAAATTATACTAAATCTGGACAGAGCATTGGTTGAACCCCTAGTGGTGCCTTCACATTGAAGTCGTTTGTATCATACAGGAGTTGGTCTTCAAACAAATGGTGGCAACCCTAGTTGAGTGGTATGCTAATGGCGTGGAATTCCGATCCAGTGTCGGTTGATTTAGATAGATATCTAGATGGCATTCCCGACACGAACCAGCCGTTTCTTAATACACGTAATCCTTCGTATAATCCTTAAACTTATAGAGCAGTAGATAGCAAATCCCATAAACATAGGTAATTTCCTTACCGCCTTTTAAGTGTCAACAAACACATTTTAATTGTTACAGTGTTACATAATTTTTTTTAATTAATAAAGTAGAGGTCAGATTCAGACAAGACTAGTTAAAATAGTTTTATTAGACTTAACGTTCCTAATGATAAATACTCTATGTAGTATTGTTGGCAAATCTTAGTTAATATTATAATCGCAAAAGTTTGTGAGTATGGATGGACAGAAGCTTGGATGTTTGTTATTATTTCATAGTTTTTGCATAGTTCTCACACAATTTATTACGAGGTTTGTTGGAGTATGAGTACTTTTATTCAAGTTGATCTCCACGCAGCTCCCTCTGGAAACCATCATGTTACAGTCCTGGTGAATTTGCTATAATGAGCTAATTGATTCATTTTATCATCGTCTTTGCCAGCGTAAATAGTAAGTTATTGTTCAGTGAAAGCAAACAAATCAATTAGGTATGACTTTATATATCGACAAATTAATGTATATTTATTCTCTGTCAAGTGTACGACTGATTTATCCGAGCAACTGGTGTCATCTCTTTGTGAGTCACCGAATATTGCACGTGCGTTTATTTAGTTATCTCTCTTTTGCCTTCATCTTTGTACAAATATACGTGTACAAATTTGACAATTCACTTTTTAATTTTAATTTCTAACTTTATGAACAATTCCTAAAATAATCCGGCTCGAAGAACCAATTAAGATTCTCTCTTAATTAAAATAAAGAAAAACAACTTTAGTTATATCGGATATTGAACCATTAAAGAAGCTGTAATGTTGTAATATGCAATTCTATATTGACAGCCGTTCAATTTTTAATAATAATAACAATAGATAATAATACACACAAAACTAACTACCATTTCAGATAAAGTTTTAAAATACCAGGATCTTGCAATAGAGGTAAAAACACAATGGCGAGCTGAAACTGTATATACTGTACCTATTGTACTTTCGTCTACGGGTATTGTACCCAAAACACTTCAAAATAGTCTGCAAACAAATATTCACCCTTCCAAAACATATCTCCTACAAAAAGCCACAATACTAAATACCTGTCGCATAACTCGAAAATTCTTGATCTCGTCAACAACATCATCACACAGCACAACCTCTCCCACACTTGACTAAGGCCCGTGTAGGTGAGTATTACCTTCTTTTAAATTTGTAAAGGAAGAGAAAGAAAGAGAAAAGATAAGAATAATAATAATATTGTTTTGGTCCGTAAGTGTGGTATACGCCGTAAAGCGTAAAAACCCAGCAAAAAAGCTGAGAAAACAAAATATACAAATAATAATAATAATTTATTTGCTCAAAAATTAATTAGTAAACACCTATTAATCAAAGCATATTTTACACATGCAGATATTGCCTGCATATAATACGAAACCAATAATGATTTTAATATAACTTTTTCTTTTTTGTTCAGTTCGGAAAATTAGAAATGTTTTCCCAATTATATTGTAAAGTAACTTATTTAATTATTGTATTTAATATGAAGTAATAAAGATCGTAACATTTATTAATAAATATAGGAGGAGGAGGGAGAAAACTAGTCAGATTTTATAAGACTAGGTCGTCGTTTTTATTAAAATTAACGCATACTCTCTCCCTTCCTGTCTGACTCAAGTATAATACGTACCTATGTTTTGATAAAGTAATAAACAAACAATTAATTATCCCTACGAATCAAGTGCTTTCGATGACTACTTATCGTCTAAATATTTATAGCGCATAAATTCTATTTCCGCTTGCATTCGTATCCAAGCTCAATGTTACTCATAAGATATAACCGAGTTTGGTTGGAATGTAAATATCGTTATGATGCGTAACTTATTCGTAACAGCTGTCGACCAGTCGGCCAAGTTCGGTATACACTCCATGTTTACTGCTGGATATAATAAACAGGGACATATCGGCTCACACTTCACATCTACTCAGCTTAATAGGGAATGCATATTTGCATTCATTTGAATGTATCTTTTTTATAGATGAACTAGCTGTGCCCGCGGTTTCAGCCGCCTAAAATTTCAATAAAAATATAGTCTATATGTTATTCTGATGCATAAGATATATAGCGTGAAAGAGTAACCAACATCCATACTCAATAACTTTCCTGTTTATAATATTATTAAGATTGAGGTATGGATTAGTGTTATACATTAATGTAGTGTTTTTTTTATTAATGATAACGGAATGGGGCACCAGCTGCGCTAACGGTTTACGCTAGCGAGAATTATAAGATGAAAATGTGGAGCTCAGTTAGCCCATTGTGATAAATTCACCAGGAACTTATCACGATAATTTCCAGATCCATTTCCCCCTGAATATACTATTATACTGTTAGCGCAAGTTGCAGCAGATGGGTGTGTTCCGTATTCATCTGCTTTTGGGGCCGCAGTAGAGAATGATAGATATAGGTTGGGATTAAAGTCAGTTGAGTGGCGTGGCGAATTGACCAGGAATTCACTACTATGGTTTTAGGGGAGATCAAGTATAATCTGACGTGGTACTTAGTACATTCCTAGCCATGAGGCTAATAGTTCGCATTACTGAAAATATTCTCCCAAAACTGGAACATATAAGACAAAGGAATTGAGAACTTTGTATTAATGTTGTTCCAAGTTCTACAAGCGTGTCCCCACTATTGTGTTCGTGGTGACAGCTCGACAGTAAGTCTGAAAACGGGACGTATAGTCACGTTAGATATACTATGATGTTTATCGTAGGATATAAAAAACAGGGACATATTGGCTCACGCTTCAGAACTACTTAACTAATGGAGAATGTATATTTGCATTAAATTGAATTTAGCTGTCGGTTGGTAGATACTATCGACAAAGTATACGATGTGCACATGAGGGAATAAATAGCATAGTTTAGTAGGTGTTAGCTGATATCTATCGACATCTGAGTCACACCTAGTAGATAGTTGTGAGTTTTATTTTTATGTAAAATGAACATTTAGAGTAGGTATGTTTTATTTCAGTCTGAAACTGGATATTTTGGATTCATGATATTATAAAATAGTAATAGGTATTAGAAATAAACCACAAAAAAGGAGACGAAATATTTGATAAGCTAGTTTGTAACCAGCAATTTAGTAGTAGCAAATAGTTTAACTTGCAAAAAAATAATCTTTTATAATCTGTAATAATTTTTCATCTTCAGGCAACCCCAACGATAAGATTCTATACGGGCGACCAAACAAACGGCGCAGCGCGTCATTCCCCGCCCCACGATCACTGGACCGGCGCCACTCGCTGCGAATCTTCGGCTCTTCTAGCAAGTACCTGCAGCGGTGCGCTTCCACTCGCAGCCTGCACCACAAGCACGCAAACACGACCGACAGCTCGTCATCCACCGATTACCCGCCGAGCGTCGAATCCGCATCACCTAGTGAGTGCTCGTTAAGGGCTGCGCAGACGAGGGACACTACTTAGAATTTTTCTCTCTGTAGACGAACGCTCCGTCGTCTGCGCAAGCCATTACCGTTGACCTTTAACCTTACATCACATTATTAGGTATAAAAACCGAATTATAGCAAATTACTATGAACGGCAAAAAAGCTACCGACCCGTTTGGTGAAAGTAATAGATATATGTAATTAGTTACAGAAGCATAACCAATATAAAATTTTGTGTCTTCAAATAAGTCGGATTGTATGGAACTATATATACTCATTTTATAACCACTGTGCACACCACAATCCTCGCAAAATAAACAATTTCATTTCAAATATAGAATTGAAAATATCAAGATCATTACAGCTTATACTGATCTCAATACTACACTTTATGCTTTAGCATTAATCCAGAATTCTAATGTATTACACCTTTATACCAGATTGCTCATTCACCTTCTTACCATGGACATCAAAAGCAAAACTCGTGAAATTCATCGAAATGTGAAACTTCTAATAAAATTTACGCGTTATGTTTACTTTTTTATTTTCCATCTATCAGTCTTTGTACCATCAAGTTGCATACTAAAAGCTTTTTGATAGCTTAAATAATCTCAAAAAGGCTTTGCAATTCTAAACCAGTCAACAGATCAGTGCTTGCAGTCTTTCAGGTTAAACATTCTTGCAAGCAGCTCAAAGTGCATCGGATATTATAGTGAGTTCATTTATAACTCACAGAGCCTACTTCAATGCAACATCAGTAAGTATGTAGCGTAAGCTATCTCTACCAGCATATTGGTAGCCATAACTTCGAGTGTGTACGTAGGTATAAAACATACTTATTAAAAGTGACAAACCTATGAACAGTAAAATTCTACACGATCTTGAAACATCATTAATCTTAATTGGTGAGCAGACAGTTATTTCAATAAGTGATGAACTCTAACTAACTTTTAGTTAAAGAATCTCAGGGAATATATCTACCTAGGTACAACAGAAAATTGACATAGTTTAAATGGATTCCTATCGAATATGTTAGTTTCAATAAATTATCTGAAATTATTGTATTTTATACACAGTTGAATATGTCTGAACATATTTTGCATAACATACCAGCATATTGCATTATACTAATCTACATTAAGTTGTAAATTTCAGAGTTAGTGCGATTCTCTTGATAGCACTTAGGTATTATGTACCTACTCACTATCGATAATTTATTCAGTCACTACTATATACAACATTAGAGGTTATAACTTCATCTAGTCAAGTCTCTATTACACTAATTATTTATTATACTAGTTTCAGGGTTAAACAGAGCGACAACTATACGCCTTCATTACTAGTTAAAAAATGTATTGTGTGACTACAGAATTCATATTCAAATTCTGCCTCTTATTAATCAATTTTACTAATAAGGAAGTATACTTTACTAAGTAACAGTTACACTACAATCAGAATACCGATTGAGAGATCAAGTAGATAAAATAGTTCCTAGTCATTAATATATACATAAATCTTTTGCAGAGAAAGTGTCCCTGCTGTCCCGCTTATTCAGACGAAGCGGTCGCAGCAAGCAGACGAGAGCAATGAGCACCTTCTCCGCGCAGTTCCCGCCCACCGAGTGGTTTAATTCTAAAGCGGTGCATCTGCATTGTGTCGCCACACAGACCAACTCAAAGGTAAAGACTGCATATATCTAATTTCACAACTGATATATATTATAGGGGACAAACGAGTTTGCTCACCTGATGATAAGTGATTACCACCACACATGAGCACCTACAACACTAGGGGAATTACAAGTACAACTTTTACAAAGGAATAAGCTCTTTTCTTTAAGGTTTCAATATAAGAACATAATAATAAGAACTTTAGCGTTATGCTTAAATTAGTAATATTTTCAAAGGAAGCAGCGACAAGAAATACTTATTAGTATTATAAAGATGAAATTTTTTTCATGTTTTTATTTATAAACTCTACTAAACAATTTTAATAATTAATTCACTTAAAGATACCCCCAATAATATAGACTACATTCCAAGGCAGAGTCATGGGATATACCAAGTAATTGCATTACTTGGTATATCCCACGACTTAATGCCGTCTACATATCAAGACAGTCATTACAATAATATTTTTATTCGTGTTACAGGAGTCATTGCAGAGTCAGACATCTTTCGTGTCATCGTACTATGACGGTTCCGAAATTAGTAATCGGTCATCGACTTTGCCGCGTCGACACAAGAGACATCTATCTACCGAATCAGGTCTCGCCGGCTCCGTCCATTATGACCACTCGCCGATCAGGCAATCCAGCCCTAGTTCAGGAAGTCTGCCGCGGTCTACATTAAGTAGAAGCTCTACAAACAAGACCATTCTAGATCATTTTGGGTCACCGCAACGAAACAGCGATCCAAAATTAAGAGAAAGCCCAAACGGTAGCTTAAGAAGGGTAGACTATTCCCATTCGGACCACGTAATGTCGACTAGTGGTCCATCGAGTTTAGAAAGTACAACCACGCAGCGCACACCGAGAAAAGACATCAACAAAAATGGCCACATTGATCAAAATTCACCAATCAAACGCAATTATCATACCAGTGGGAGTAGTGGCCATTCAAGTCTAGAATCGCACATATCAGATCGCACGTTAAAACCTTCACCTAGTCATAACACGCACGGAACACCTGGTCTAAGCAGAGCTCAATCTCTCGTGAAGGTACAGAGTCTACAAAGCTCCCCGAAAAGCCTCCACAAGTTTAGAAATAAACCGCCTATAGTCGGTGGGGAAACGGTAAAAAATAAAAGCACGTCACCCAAAAGTACACCAAAAAACTGTCCTCCCACGCCCAAAAAAACCGCAACCCCTCTGCATAAAGCCCTTGGTTCCAAAGTAGAAAACCCTTCGACTACTATGCTGGCGAGCTCCAATTCTAACAATTCGATTACACTAAAAGTTACCACGAATACTATGTCGCAAAGTGGTGGTGGTACTAACACCAAAGTATATGTACAAAATTCACCTGTTAGATCTGTTATCACATTTGAAAATGGTAAAGTTACTGATACCAGTAACGGAAGCAATATCTACATTATAAATGATGACAGACAAGTTTTGTCAGTATCTCAAAACGGCGCCAGTAAGCACACGACAAAAAATCCTACTGAAACATCGTTCGACGTTTGCGTTGAAAAAAATAAACAAGTAAACCAAGAGCCTGAACCTATTAAAGTACAAGAAAACAAATTTAATAAGAATTCAATAAACGACACGGGTATGAATAATAATCGTAAACTTTCTTTGCAAATAGGTGGAGTAACTAATAACAACAGCTTTGTATACAAGAATCAGTTGAATAACACTAGCGAGGTTGCATCAAATCCTACATCTCCAGCAATACACAACAATATACATAGTTTGGAAACAACTACCAATAGCAATCCTTCTACTCCCACCAAAAGTTATGATAACATTATAGGATCTTTGGGTAGCCTGCGATACCAGAAAAATGCATTATCGTCGGCAAACAGCGGTATACAAACAAATATTAATTCAAACAGCGAGTTGAAAAGTGTCGATTTATTAAAGAAAGCAGCGGCATTACAAATGTTGAACGGTCTTCCAAACGTAAACAACAGAATGAGCTCCGATTCCATAGCGAATTTATTGACGAAGGCGATAGACCAAAAACCGACAGTATTAGGATCCGAACCGAATTTAGCGTTAAAAAATCAGGAGCATATAAAAGATATAAACACCTCTACTGAAAAAATTAACAGTTTGGAAAATAAACAAAAGAGGTACAGCTTGAGCCAAGACAGCAAGAAAGATAATCAAGATTTCTATAACTTTCCAAGTTTAAGTGACTTGAGCTTTAATTTTACTAGTTTAGCGGCTCAGAAAATATTAAAAGGGGTCAGTATAAATAGTGTTGACACACTTGTAGAACTTAACATGGCTGCAAACAACACGGAAAAACGGAACAACCGCGAAGTAGCAGCCGTCTGTACGGATTTCGGCCTTGTATAGTACTTAAAATATCATGTTTAAATGTACAATAGTAGAGTTAACCCTGTACAATTTAAGGTAGTTGTATAACTTATTCATAAATATTATATAACATTCTTTATTACATATTAGTTCGAATCTTATTATCGATAAGATTTTATACTCCCAACTTATCGAATTATCGCCTAATATCATTGTATCCATCTAAATAATTTGTTTGTCTTTACTAACTTATCATTCAAAATACCAATGTAGAAACATATAGTGATACTCGTAAACAAAGTTGTAAAACATTTTCAGAAAATGCATAGTTTGTAGCTCACTTTAATTATAACGAGACAATAAAGACCGCACCAAATAATGGAGGTGGCCTAATGTACGGAAACTTAGTGCCTAAAACGATCTGGAAAAGATCATGTTTTAAATTTTGTAGCCATATCTAATCTCCCAATTTACTAATATATATAAGTATTTATACATTGTAATCTTTAATGATTTTGTCTTGGGCACAACTTCATTACTGGGATAAGGACAGAGCTTGGATTATAAATTGAGACCGTCCTAAAATTTAATGTAACAATTCTATACATTATAAGTACCTATATCTTACACAAAGTCATGATATTAACTTCCTCAATGTTACTATTCTGAGGATGATTTAAATGCAGTTTATTAAGTTGAATTGAGTTATCCATCAAGACACCATACTTCGAATAGATGGATAAGCATTTATTTATGTATTCTGTTTATTTAAAATCTATATATGACGTATTAAATACACAAGTCTACTCTTAACTCAATCGATCAGCGATGGAATAGATGCGAACGTTCCTGTAGGTACCCTTAAATTATAAGCTAGCAACGACGAAATTTCATACTATGTCGCAATTGAATAAGCAAACTGATATTGTTGCAGCCTCTGACCAAATAACAACGGTAAAAAATATATAATTTAAGATGTATTTTATTCTCATTACACCAGTACTAAAGCTCTGGACTGGCCAAAGAAACGATTGTGCTGAAAATTGGATTGGTAAATTGAAATTACACTATACATTAAAATAGACCTTTTAGCTAATTTCTCATATTGATCTGCTCTTTTAATCTAAATAACGGTGAGTAAGATGAACAAATACTTGAACAAAAAGCATTCTCTTGTAAGTTAAAAATATAATTTCGTTTTGTTTGTCCTACAAAAATATTCTTAGACATGCTAAGATTGTGTACTAAATATGTCACATATAGAAAAACAATTTAATTTAATATATGAGTGTGCCCAAGGTAGACTTAGATTTTCTTCTGCTATTGTGGAACTATCCATATACCCAGCACTTCTTTTCGTGCCATCATGTTTCCAGTGAAAAAGTTGAGTACAAACTAGTATACATGCCTATCTCCACTAACAGATTCCATCCACAAATGGGAATTTATAGGAATGTTTTGTAAAATGTATGTCATGTTTAAGTGCCATATATAAAACCATAGTATTATGTACGATGTGAACCAGCCAGTGGTGAGGGGCCATAAACTTAAATATAAATTACGTCACACGAGTTGGGGCGAGGAGTCCAAAAAGTGTGACAGAGTGGCAGGAGTCAATACGTCACACTTCAAAATCTATTTTCTCTAAGTATTAAAAAAATGTCAACAAAACACTTAAGTAACTATATTTCCAACTCTATCTAAACGATCATAAAATTTAATTTGTTTTACAAAATATGTAAAACACTAGAGGGTGCGTCCCACAAATGTGACTTGCTGTGACAAGTATAAACGAATCCTGTATAGAAATAATTAAATTCGTGTGACGTAATTTCTGGATAGGCCCCAATTATGGGAATCCGTTAAAAACTGTGCTCTGGTATGCAAAAGGGTATTTATTCATTAGAGAATGTATCGAAAGTCATCAATGCATATAGTTTAAGTATTTAGTAACGCCATTAATGTAAAAATGTATTAACAATATAAGTTGATGCTTTATATTTTTGTTTTATTAAACCAGCTATTTGTAGAACCTATGAATGCTTTACATATATAGATTTGTACACTAAATATACTTGCATGTAGATATTGTCCAGTTGTCCTCTAAAAAAATTTAGTATCAAAAGTTGGTAAGGATTTTAATTATTATGACTGAACCCAAAATTGTATTTGAGGTAGTTTATGTACAATTTTAGGTCTCAATTAAAATTATATTGGTACATCCATAGACATCATGTTAAGAAGAAGAATGACACTAGCTAAATTTATACTTGGTATACATAATTATGATAAATATATAATTTTGTTTGAGGTGAAAATCAAGCAAATGCTCTTCTTCATGGTAAACAAGCACTAGCTCTCAAAAGCAACTGTAACCATATACTTGCATTGTCTACCCATATAATGTGGGCATTATGAGTTTGGTAATGACCTTAGCATACAGGATAGTTCCATATCAATTCATACCATGGCCAACCAATACCAATTGGCCATGATGTAGTAATTAGGCTAACTTCTATCTTATCCTTATATTCCACTGTTACTCTGCCAGCATATTATGTTGTACAGATGGGATTGCTATTCCATCATGATATATTTAAAAATATATTATTATATTGATTCTAACATACCCAATAATTTTACTGATTATGTTATTAAAAAGACCACAATATCATATACCAAATAAGATATGTAAGAAGATTCAGTAATCTGTTTCCTGTATCTATGAATTAATTAAAATTTATAATTTTTTTATGTAAAATATAAAAATTTATTCCATCTGCCTTAAGTAACAAATTTTAAGTAAACTGATATAAAGATTAAACTAAGTAAGTGCTAAGAGCAAGTAATAGTACTGTGCTCCATAGAGTCCGGTTGGACTGGCTCGGTCTCTGTGTGGCTCTTTATTGTATTCAACCAATCATCAGTTGGATTTATTTTCTTCACTTCTTCTGAACAATCACTCTTCTCATCCTCTCCAGCATTCTCAGAACTGTCCACGTCATCATTCTCAGTACTATTTACACTATCATCACAAGTTCTTAATGGTGATACAATTGAATCTAAATTCCTAAACTTTTTTGATACATCGTCTGCTTTTATATGCACATAGCAAACACAATTCCCCGTTCTAGTTACCTCTTTTATAGCAGCCTCTTCTATAGCCTCTAACTCACTATTGTCTTCGTCCTTAGTCAATTCCTCTATGGTTTTATATGAATACATATGATCATCGTTTGGATTTACATAGTCCTCCAATGTAAAAGTACTACTATCAAAATTTAGCTTTTCAAAATCTATAACCCCGTAATTACCTATACTATCAAATAACGTGGACTCATTTGCATAACATACTTGTACGTTTTGAACACAATTTCTTTTCAAGTCTTTGTCGTCTTGGCATTGTTTACGTATAGCGTCCAGCTGCCTTAATGTCTTCAATTCTCTAGCTTTTAAAGTTGCATATAAACGAGCGAAGGACTTTCTCACTGTAGATTTTAACTGAAAATATTATGTTTAATTATTAAAAAATATAAAATAATAAAAGTTTAAGAGTTACCATAGAAAACACTCACATTTTCGATAACTTCGTCTAAATCATATGAATCACTCGCCATGTTTACGTTTTTTGTTTGACAGATTGAAAAATGTTACCCTACCAGATTCTACTTCTACTAAAAACATTTCCGCATAAGTAGCAAATTCGTTAGGTATGGTTTCGAGGGGGATCAGTGAGGAGGTCGTCTTATATTATCTATTTTTTATATAATTCTCTTAATTCTATTTGTACGCATAGGATTATTATTATTTTTATCAGGTTGACCTCCATGCTGTTCCCCCAAGAAATTATCGTAATAAATTTCTGCATAATTTGCCACGAAAGGCTAATTGTACTGACCTCAAGCTCAACTCAACTTGGACTGCCTCGCCAACGTAAATCGTTATTGCAGGCGGGAGCATAATTACATTATTAGTTATTTAAAAAATGGGACCCCTAGTCAGCAATAATATTAATTTCTTCCGTTAATGAAATAAATTTAACTTTAAAACTAAATTTATTTCTATAGATATCCTGATTTCTTTCTAAATAAATTACTAAGGAAAAATTATAAAATGCCATCTAAAATCTCAATAAAACCAGTGTCTTGTTTTCTGGCTATAATAAAAGGAAGTATACATAAAATATATTTTTTCTTAATTATATGCTAACATGAAGAAATATATACATTTTGGCTATTTTATTTTTGTTATTACTCCCAATACTACCGAAGTAATACATCTTTGCATGGCAACACCATTAAAAAAATAGTTATTGATTTTTCATTTGACGTACGAGTCGTAGGAAAACATTCATCTATTTTGGATATATCTGCACTGTTATTAATAAATTAATATATAATTTAAATTGTGAATAAAGTATAGTTTTATTATCGTGTTTTTGTGTTCTTCACTTTTGCAATCATGAGTGAATTGAGACACCGTCGTGAAGGCGACGGTAACGAGAAGGCAGAAACTGCTGGAGAATCGGATCATGTAAAAATATTTTTTGTTTATTCTGAACCTGTTTTGGAGCACTTCCGTGTTCACATTATAATATTTTTACGTTTCGTATTAGGTGGATTCAGAAGAAGAGAAAGTACTAGAAGAGAAATATGTGGACGAAATGGCGAAAAATTTGCCACAAGGCACGGATAAAACACCTGAAATTCTCGATTCAGCGCTGTCCGGCTTATCTACGAGGTAAAACTTACTTTAATTTGTCTAGATCTATTACCTAATTTTATATTTCACTGTGGATGACTATTAAACCACTATTTTATATAAAATTTTATAATTTACTGCCATTTTAATATGTATTTTGTATTTCCAGTAATTTCCAGAATTTTATTTATTTTTACTCATATTGTCTGAATGACAAATATGAACCTAAATTTACTGAGTATTCATCTACATCTGAAATTATATATACATTCATAAATTTATTAATTCTTTAATTTTTTCATTTGTTTTGATTCATAACAAAATTATTTGCCTTTATAAAAAAATGTACTACCAATTGTGGTAAAATAACTTTGGGCCAAAGGCAGTCATTCAATAAGGAAAAACATGTAACAAACAAATTATAAATAAATTATTTTAGAATTTCTACCCTTTGATTTGTTAGTTAAAATTTGCCAGAGCTAAAATGGCCTAATGTTTTTTGTATGTCCTGTCAATTTAGTGTAATGTACTAAAAATATTTTCTAAATTAAGTATCACAGATTCAAGCATAATAGTAGAGATAATCAAATTTCCTAATCAAATTAATTTATGGTGTGAGGCAAATTCATATAAGAAAAGCTTTCATGTATAATGTGTATTATAAGATAATTTTATTATTCAAAACAATATTTATGTAGTAAAGTGGTTCAGTATGTGACCATTACACATCATAAGAAATCTTATTAATATTTGGTATCATTTTCAATATTTGCTTAGTAAACATACTGACTTACCTTGACTCATCTGATCCTTGACATTTTACATAATTTTATTATACTTATAAAAACAATGCCAGCATGAATAAAAGATATATTGTTAAATATATATTTTAAATCTATATATAGCTGTTTTAGTTTAACTTAATTTAACATTTTAAAATAAAACTCAATGAAGATTCCTTATTCAGAAACTTAGTGTAGAGTCTTTCAATCATATCAAGTGTTTAACCTAATTTACCTATAGCTAATTAAATATATTAATAAAACACCTTCACATTTTGGCATGTTGCAGATGAGTATTTAATGCATAAGAAAAGTACTTATAAGATATGTTGGTGGTCTCTTTATTTACTACAAAACCTAAACTTTAATATGTATTATTATAATGAGCTATAATAGCATTTAAAATAATGAGGGTAGAGTTTCATGTCAATCCTTCTCAGCTTTTCCTCTACAAAATATGTTCCGAAATGATTAGATTGGAACTTACATATATCTGTATAATAGACCTACATTCAAAAATATATTTTAATTAGTTTTGACTTGACTGGACACTTTACTGTGCAACTTGATAAATACAGATCTAGTAGAAAATCAATAATAGTGTAAGTAGTAGTAAGTAGTGCAATGTAAATGTCAATAGAATTGCGGGAGTCAATAGATACAGGTAGCTCATATTATCCGTTTGGGATTTTTAGTTGTTTAAGAATCCAACTATCATAATACCAACATACCCCTCCTGCAGGGGGATAATTTCTGAAGATTTTTTGAAAATAAAGGTGTTGTGTACTACAAATTATTGAAGTGATTGTTTCATCATTTCAAGTTTTGTATCAGTATCTATAGTACTGCTCTATCTATATTGCTGTAATCAAAATACATATTTATTCATATAAGGTCTGTTACAGAAATTTATGACCAAAATAAATAGTTCAGAAGGGAAATTGTTCAGAACTAAGAAGAAACTGTTCTAATTCTCTCAAATGAGAATACACATAATAATATTTAAGATGGGGAGTAAAGTCTAAATAATACTATGTATGTCATTACATACTATCAGTCTTGTTTTATAAACGTTGTTAAAATATACCTATGTTTCTTTTTGAAGTAACATTTATTGTAGATGGAGGAACTGGGTGATTCGAGGAATCTTCACCTGGTTGATGATTGCTGCGTTTTGCCTGTTGATCTATGGAGGACCATTGGCTTTGATGATCACTGTAAGTCATTTCTTTATTTACGTGCCATGGTATGTTCTATAATAAATATACTAACAACGCGCAACCAAAGCGGACGAGGTGCGAGGGCGGGATGGATGTATCAATTTATTTAGTTCAAGACCGCTGCAATTTATTTTCTTGCGCGTAGTATTTAATTTACGACGATTCCTAAGATATTATTGTAATTTGTATGATGTAAAGGTCTATTACAATGTGTATGAAATCCTTAGGATACCTATGCAATTTGTAATATGTTTAGTATGAAATATTTATCTATCTATTTCCTATTCCGTAGATACAATTTCTGCACTAAATGCTTCCATACCCCCCTCCTCCTTGTTTATATCAATAAAAATTCTTTTGTATAGGAACTACGTCTTCTATTTAATTTCATGCTTATAAACTTTTCTATGTACGATCTATTTGTCATCTAAACCGATAAGCATTATAATATTATTATATGTATCCTAGTGCCCATTGTAGTGTACATGTGGAAACTATCTTCGTACACCTCGGTTTTCGAATAATACGCTTTATATTTTTATTTTTGTGAACCAAATGTAATTAAAGAAATTTTCTGCACCCAAGCAATATCTTATTCTCCCAATACTTTGGCGTCTGGTCACCCGTATCTACTATCGAGGACATTCCCCCCCTGTAGATGATGTAGGGTAGGCCCCATCTCGTTGCTAGGTTATTTTGCCCTATTCAAAGTGGAAGCACATATGGTTACACGCGCACTAGTGAGTCCAAGAGCACCGCTAAGGGTTCGAACCTCGGCGCAAGCCATCGTAATTTCGATTCCCATTTAAATTGGACGGAGGATCGATCAATATATAGGGGACGGTTACCATAAGAGGACCGTCAACTTGCAATTACAGCTAAGTATTATATATACTTGAAACAATTTAATTATTAACTATATACTTTGTTTTAGGTATTATGCGTTCAAGTGAAATGTTTCGAGGAGATCATCAATATTGGATACGCCGTCTACCGGATCCATGGTCTGCCGTGGTTCCGCTCGCTCTCCTGGTATTTCCTGCTTACATCCAACTACTTCTTCTACGGCGAGAACTTGATTGACTACTTTGGTGTCGTTATCAATAGAACGGTGAGTGATGGTTTTTATTTATTAATGCAATTATACTATGTATTTTTTGTACTCACAACTTTTAAGAAGAACTACAGCTGTTAGTCACGATATCGTCTACCTTTTTGACATAAAAGATAGCCTATATACAGCCTTGTGACATCATTATCTTTGATTAAGATCCGTTAAGTTAGTTTAGTCGTAGTAATGATAACAAACAGACAGACAGACACTTTCGACTTTAATGAAATTAGTATAATTATATAATATCGCTGAACAATTCACACAGCGCCATCTAGTCCCAAGATGAGCACAGCTTGTGTTATGGGTACTAGATAATTGATAAAAACATTTAGATACATTCTTTCTGTAAATACATTCGTAATATACATAGAAAACACCTAGACCGCTATCAATAAACATACTGAAAGCGGCGTCCATCGCAAGTAAAGCGGTGTGATTAACCGTTAAACCACATAAACATTAAACCTATGTGTAAACTTACCTGTGTCTCTCCCTTTCAATTTAATCTCGGATCATAATAAGAAAAATATTGACCTCGTATACTTGTTAAAGATTTTATTAAGCAGTGCCAAGCTGTAGGCATGACTCACGAGAAAAAGTTTTTTAAGTGGAGAACGCATATTATTAATAATCCTTAAATAATCACTATTTAGCTAATCAGTCACAAATCTGACAGCTCCGAAGGATATCGCCTATTTTTATCGCTCATTGCAGTTTGCCTAGACACGGTTGTATTATGTACGCCTAATGATTAAGTAATACTTTATCGTCTCTGTATTATGTACATGAACGATGTTAAAATTAAACTGTCAATCCACTTATTAATATGGAGCCTGACTTTAATTAGTTGTTACCGCGTTTCGTGGTACAGGGTGGAGCAAGCACCCTCAGTGTTTTTTATGGATGCATAAGGGAACGGTGCTTCTGCCTGCGTTAACGGTACGCTGGTGAGGCACCAGTGGTGGATGAGTGACCATATGCTCATGTTACCATTCTTGACCTGACGGTGTATTTCCCCATCTTGATTTATCTACTAGGAATTACCACTATGGTTTTCAGGATCAATTGCGATAAAATTGACCTAACATCACTAGTTACCATTACGACTAACGCCTTTCCCTCACCTAGAATATTCGTATATATATACTATACTTAATATATATAATAATATATATGCTGCAAATCGCTTCTAGGCTTTTTGGCTAAGATCAAAGTGTAGTATACTGCACAAAATAAAATTATTGACAATTGATTCAAACTCTGTTAGAAGAGGATAAATATGATCAAATAAATGTCGTAAATTTTATGTGAAGTCGATTTAATTGCGTTAAAAGTCAACCTAAAACTATTGGATTCTAATATTTAATAGCTATTTTAGACTTTAAATTAATTGAGAGAAATGCTCTTTTTAAAAAAAAGTATTACTCATATTTTAATTTCTTAAATCTATACCTAGGATTATTAAAAAAATCTTATCAATTATTATTAACAAACAAGCTTACTTTGATAAAATAACCAATTAGTTTTAAGATTTGTATCTATTAAAATGTTTGTTTTTAATTAATAATATAATTTGTTTGTTTTTAATAATAATAAATTGTAAATCCACTTTACCTAATAGTCAAGTATAATATAAAGCCACTTCACGTAAAAATTGCCTCATGTTGGTATGATATAGCTTGGAAGCCTAGTGTTGACTGCTCGGTAACCAAACTACGACTATGGTAATGGTAGCGGCATTAAACAAAATAATACAAATCCATTAAATAACGAAATGGACTCCCGCAAAATAACACCTAATTCGATAAAATTAATATTAGCAAGAGTCAATCAATGGAAGAGATGCTGTGACGTTATTTCGATGATAAAAATCATACGATATAGATAATTACAATATAAATAATTCTGAATCATACTTCACCAATACGATATTTACTCAGAGTGATATGAATAAGAAATGTATACGTATATGTTATCGTGAAATGATTTGGATGTAAATGATTTATTATATGAGCTGCTAAATGTTGTGATTGACGTGTAACTTATATGTGGTTATTATTTTATTTTTGTATTTATCTTTAGCATACACACTTGTATACATGGGGGACTTAATGCCTGATTGCATTTTCTATCAGTCAACCGTTGCGCTGATCAGAGATAATAAGGCGGTGCAATTTAATAATAGATATAAAAATAATTATTGTTAGCGCGTGTTTAATAATATAAACTAGCAAGGCATTAGTGGAAGATTATGGAATGTTAATGAAGTCAAGTTAATTTGTACATCGTATTTTATTCGTAATTATATGTACAAAATAATTACGTATTAAATATGATAAATAAATAAAAAAGGCTTATTATAAAAAAAAGCTTGCACTTCTTGGAGGTTGACAATTTTTGTTATTATTATCCTCTCTCTAAATGACTCTTAATTTCATTAAGAAGTATGAGATATCGTAAATGATAAACATACACGTAGCCTATTGGTTTACATTTATACTAAGAACTATTTAAAAACTGATCGTTATCAATTTAAAACAACAACAAACTAATCATGATGAATCGTCATTATTTACTGATATGAGAAATAAATACTTTGATAAGTACTTAGCTAATTTTGTATGACTGCATTTTATTATAGGTATTATGATACACATTGCTTAATTTTTGTGTCTTTACATAGTATACAATGATGTCGTTTCTGCTGTCGTCTTTTATACTATGCAACAGATTTTAATGCAGTTTTAGCAGTAGAGTGATCAAGAGGAAGGTTTAATATACGTACAACACCCCTGCTAGGACGGGGCTAGTTACCAATAAAACGAATTACACCACATTTGTGTATCGCCATCTATTGATAGTGATTAAACGACACCAAAAAACAAAGCAGATGTTTTGTATAGTCCAGTATATATTATTCTAGCTACGCACCCCGGCTTCACATGGGTGTACATGCATTACACAATATAAACCTTCCTCTTGAATTCATCTATCTATTAAAAAAAGCACTTCAAAATCCGTTGCGTAGTTTTAAAGATTTAGGCATACATAGGAACAGACAACGACAGTGACTTTGTTTTATACTATGTAATGACTACGTGAAGTTGTTTTTTCGCTAAATTTAATGTTTCCCCTTTTAGGTTTTTTCCCAACGTTTAATGTAGTCTGTTGTTGTACCATGTTTAACAACATTTTGTGAAAATGTCATCCTAACTCCTCCAGCCATTTTTCCGTAAAACATTCGCACACAAAAAGATGAACACACAGTCTTCGTTTCGTCTCGTTAATATTTTACGATTTATAATTGTGTAAAAGTAATAAAGACAAAACATTAAAAATATTTTAAAATTATTATACACTATAGAATTATATCATTGATATTAAGCTTATTTCTTTACCAAGTCTCTTGTTCATTAAAAATGTCTAATCATGAACACCTTCCAGATAGAAATGTTTAATTTTATTGTCTACTAGCTGTGCCCGCGACTTCGTCTACGTGGAATAATGACTTTGTCTAGCTAGCTTTTTTTTTAAATAACATACAAAATTTGTTCTCCTAGTATTTATTCGTTAAGGATAACATTTCTACAAAATTGAATGTCATATTTATTTATATCTAAAAATTAAGTTATTAGCTCTCCTTACAACTCTTTTTTCACATTTAAAAATATCCTATGTCCTTTCTCAAGCTCTAGACTATGTCTGTACCAAATTTCATATTAAGTTCAGTTCAGTAGTTTAGGCATAATAGACTCTCCCTAATCTAATATTATAAATGAGAAAGTAACTCACTTTCTCATTTATAATATTAGAGTAGGGCTAGTAGAATGTAAATAAATAATTATTTCCTGTAATTAACGTGTATCATTGTAATTTCATTAAAACCATAGATTATAGATAGGTGAACTTGTATAAAAAATATACTGAGATTTGTTTTACTTAGGTATTTAAAAACTTAATGGTATCAGCTAATAAATGATAGCAAGAATTACAATCTAGGGCAAATAAAAGTTACAATCAGCAACTAAAAAATACGTGTGATATAGATCTCAAGTTTAGGGTTCCGTATTGTCTTTATATAGTAATTGGCTCGAAAAAAATATTTTCTACCAGTATCTTATAGTTATTCGATTAGTTTCATCTACCTATATTTATAACTAGCTGTGTCCGCGGTTTCACCCGCGTCAAATTTCAATATAAAATATAGCCTATGTGTTATTCTGATGCATAAGCTATGTTACTGTAAAGTTTCATCAAAATCCGTTCCGTAGTTTTTGCGTGAAAGAGTAACAAACATGCAACTCACGAACTTTCGCGTTTATAATATTAACACGATATAAACCATCCTCTTGAAACACTCTATCTATTACTAAAACTGCATTAAAATCCAGTTTATAAAATTTAAGTCTCGCTTACAGCGGAAGCTATTTCATTTTGAACTATACTAGCTAGTCGCCCCGGCTTCGCACGGGTGTACATGTATTATATATTCTGTTCCTAAACCTTCCTCTTGAATCACTCTATATATTAAAAATATCGCTTCAAAATCCGTTGCGTAGTTTTAAAGATTTAAGCATACATAGGGACGGACAGACAGCAACAGCGACTTTGTTTTATACTAGCGATATTCTATACGGTATCGTTTTTAAGGTTTACCTACAGAACCCTATAATAAGATAAGATTTATCATATCAAACGCTCGTAATTACATGATAATTGTTATTGTTTAATTATCGTTCGATGCTCCATCATAGTGATAGTATCTTCTTTGATGTGACGGTTCTGTTGACGTCACACCGTGAATGACATCTGTACTGAGGCTTAATTGAATGAAATTGTACTAACGCTATTTAATAAAATACTTAAGGCTGATTAGATATGTAAGTAGTAGTAATAATGATTCGATATAAATATATATACGTTGCGACTTTGATATTTGTGAATTTCTGTACACCTAATATATTTTTGTAGTCATACTAAATTGATCACGTGACGCACCATCATACTTTGTATGACGTTTTTATTACTTTTTTCGACCTTTGTTTTTTAATAAAATTGTTATCATTATCTGGAATCTATCACCCCATCTGGAATGTGGTGGCATTTATGATAGCAGTCATTTTATTCCAGTTCTTGGTGCTAGTAAATGGTTCAGATTTTATGAGGATTTTATCTGGCTTTGAAACTAAAAAAAAATCCAAATGTTAATAGCTTAAGTAAGCTATTAAAATATAGATTTTCTTCAGTTTTTCTTAGGTAGGTAGAATTTGTTTTTATTTACATTATACAGTAAAAGATGCATTGTAAGGTAATCCATATAATTCTGGAACTTATGCGTGACATAACAATAAAGGAATACATTAGTACAATAATATTACGAAGAAGGAAATAATATTAATGGTATAGTAAGAAATTAATTTATGGCTAGAAAAAATCACGAATAAATAAATAGAGGTATAGTAAAAAATCTCTTGGACACATATAATAATCTCAGGACTTTAAATAGCGTCATCTAATCCCAGGTTAAGCTAACTAGCTTGTGTTATGGGTACCAAATAGCTGATACAAATATATATATATTTTTTACTAAATACGTACATATTATAAATAGAAAATACCCAGATCAATACAAACAATCATACTCATGAATACAAATCTTTGTGCGTGCGAAGAATCGAACCCGCGGTCATCGGAAGTAAGGCGGTGTGCTGAACCTCTATACCACCGAGGCCGTTAAACTCTTACTAGCTGCTCTCGCGGTTTCATCCGCGTATGATATCCTGATGTATAAGCTATATTACTGTAAAATTTAATCAAAATCCGTTCCATAGTTTTTGCGTGAAATAGTAACAAACATCCATCCATCCTCATAAACTTTTGCGTTTATAATATTATTAAGATATCTTATTTTATATATAACATTCTCGTGTCACAGTTTTCGTTTCCATAGTCCTCCGAAACGGCTTGACCGATTCTCATGAAATTTTGTGAGCGTATTGAGTAGGTCTGAGAATCGGCCAACATCTATTTTTCATCCCCCTAAATGTTAGGGGTAGTCCACCCATAATTTTTTTTTTATTTTAAGGCAAAACAACGTTTGCCGGGACTGCTAGTATATATATATAGCTTAAACATTATGTACTTGTGTTTACTGTGTACATACATTTAATCTGTCTATCTTTATTATTGCATTTGATTACACCACTCCACTACTACCAATCAACAGCGCATCATTAAAATGTAAGCGAATGTTACATTACATCCTATACCGGGTTTAGTAACAATATTAATGCGCGAACGTGTTGCAATAGGAACATGTCAGGTCAATAAAGTAATTATATGTATCATTGTTCCATTGTCGCTGTAGCGTCACTACTAACCATCCAGAATATCATTTGTAGATGTACGTATGATCTTAATAATATGATAAACGCGAAAGTTTGTGAGCATGGTTGTTTGTTACTCTTTCACGCAAAAAGGACTGAACAGAATGTGATGAAACTTTACTGTAATGTAGCTTATGCATCAGAATAACATAGGCTATATTTTTTATTGAAATTGAATGCGGGTAAAACTGCGAGCACAACTAGTATATAATAGACTAACTGACCTGTGCTACTTCGTCTATGTTTTTTTTTTCAATATTTTTCATTTTAGCTATGCTGCTATTATAGCTATTGGTCGTACCGTGACGTTATATATATCTAAAGCCTTCCTCTATAAATGGGATATTCTACCCTAATGGCATTTTCACCCTGAATATCCAGACACACAAACCTTACCTCGTTGTAATAGTATATACATTTACATAAGTATACAATAATACATATATAGATTATTTCGTAGTCCTACTACGAAATATTCTGTATATATATATGTGAATAGGATAGAGAGATAATGAATAAATTCTAAAGTGTGACTTGTTTGTCTGCTCGTTGCTATTTTACCGCTGTATGGATCTTAATGAAATTTGGTATGAATATAGATTGTAACACGGGGACCAAAATGTCACAGTTTTATAAAAATCAGCTGTCTGTAAAATCGACGATAGATGTTCCGAGAGAGTCACTAATGTATACTTTATCGAACTAAGTGTTATTATGCGAAAGTCCATTTCATTACCTAATGGATTTATATTATTTTGTTTAAATTCAGTACCTTTAACATTAAGACCACAAATATTCAGTGTGGAAACCTGATCATCGCTTCTGAAAGCGTCAATTGTAATACCTAGTTAACTATGTGTCTTTTTACAGGACTACCTCCGTTTTCTGGTGACATACCATCGCTTCATATCGTTCTGCCTGTACTGCGTCGGGTTCGTCTGGTTTGTCCTGTCCCTCGTGAAGAGATACTACATGCGACAGTTCAGTCTGTTCGCGTGGACTCACGTGGCTCTGTTGATCGTCGTCACCCAGAGCTATCTCATCATCCAGAACATATTCGAAGGTAAGTGACGCTGAATAAAAGAATCGTAATCAGGAATAATTAATTCAGTACGCTTTAGACCTCATGAAAACTAATAATTAATCTCAGAACGACTCACACAGCGCTATCTAGTCGTAAGCTAAGAAGACAATCGCTATAAATATATAGATATTTTTTTTTTGTAATTACGTACACAATTAATATAGAAAACACTCATACCGATACAAACATTCTTATTCATGAATATTTCTATCGTGTGAGAAGTCGAACCAGCGACCATCGGAAGTAATCCTATTAGAAATAAAGTGTTCCAAACCGTTAGGCCACCAAGGCCGTCATGGTGACGGATTAGGGATATTGTGGTTTCACAAAACAAATTAGAAATAATAACAATATAAATGGACCATTTGTAAATCGCTCGAATTTGTAATCGTTTGTCAATTTTTTTTTATTTTACTGAAATGATAAGTTGATTATTATGGTGGTAAGTGGTAAATGGTTATCATTGCGTATAACGAATATACATGAAGAGCGCTATGTAGATCTCATCATCATATAACGCCCCAATTAAATCTGTAATTTTACATATCGCACCCTCTTAACTGAAAAACAGCTTTACGGTTGGTTGGGATGGGTGAGACGGACGAAGTAGACGATTTTTTGTATTATCTACCGTAGTATTTCATGGTTTTTGAAATTTAATATATTCCAATTTCTAACTGAAGCTATTTATATGTTGACAAAATAACATTGAATAAAATTATCATGATTTGAAATAATAATAGCCTTAATTGTAAGACTTAAGTCTTTTGTTTAATACATACAAAATGGACACTCACTATATTCCACTTAATTGTTAACAACAACTTATTGTTAACAATAATATGAATGATGATGAATTAAATTATTATCATTTGAAATAACGACCATGGCATTATTTATAGGGCTTAAGTCTTTAATTAATTTTTTTTTCTTTGCAATTTAGGGCCTTTGTACAAACTAAAAGTATATGTCAGTTCCATTGTACCTTTACGCTAAACTATCTTAGCCGCACTATATGAAGCATCAGCTAAAACGCTTTGTATGACACCAACATCCAATATATTTAATATACCTATATAGAAATTCCCTCCATATATGTACATACAAAGTAGATACAATGTTATAGACCCCTGACAAGTCTGACAATACTTATCAGTACATTCTCGCCGGCCGTATTTGTGTCACAACTACATTGTCATGGGCGAGAAGCCCTTCAAAGCGGTTTCTAACTAGGGCAATATAAATATAACGGGATTTAAGTAACAAGAGAGTGCGAGATTGTAAATGAAATAATTTAATAAACTGACTGACTAAGTGGCTGACTACGTCTGGTTCATATATGAGATTGAGAGAGAAATGGAGGATTGAGAGTAGGGTAACATTTTGAGGTGTGCATACAGCTTTCCTCGAAAAATTAACCTAACAGTAACAATCTTTCTGTATCATCCGGTAGTTTGAGAAATCGAAAAAAGAAAAATTACAAATGTATTATCTAGTCTTTGTCGAAGTTGTAAATATTCTTAGTTATTGTAAATGTAAAAATGAAGTTTGTTTATGTATGGTTGGGACCTTAATGTCCCGGTCACGCACATAATGTCCGTATGAAGTTAATCCGTATGAACATATGAAGTTAATCATCTGTAAATCGGATACAATGCCAATTGATATCTTTTTACTTCTCAAACTTTCCATACCTAAACGATGTCATTAAAACTCAGTCCATATTAAATCTAATTTGTGCTCAATTATATTGTGTTAATTATAATAATAGAAAATATTTATAAAGTAAATATCGCTTATCGCCTATACATGGTCCACATCCTGTTTCTACCCTCTTTGTTACGTAGTGAAGCCGACAGAAATAGATTACACATGTTTGTATGTGGCGAAACAGCTGGAAATGTTGCGATCTACTTCCGATGTACTTCATATATGACGGACAACCTTATAACTTGTGTACTGATACAATTTATAGTTGTTTTTTTAATGGATGATAATAGAAAGGTGTCCCGCCTGCACTATCTTTATACGCTTTCATGGCACCAGTGGAGAATAATAAGATGAGCATGAAGGTAGGTCAGTTAGGTCGTCGTGAAAATTTCGCCAAGGGTTAATCACGATGGTTTCCAGGAGGGACCGAGTAGATGTCGACCTGACATGACATTGCTAGCAATTCGTTAACTTTGAAGCTATTTATTATAATAAAGTGCAATTTATAATAATTGAGAGATCTACCAGCAAAATCTCTCTGCAATATTCTAAAACATCTTGGCCTGTCAAGAACTGCAATAAGTTTTATACTAGAACGTGTACATAAAGCAGCAATAGCAGGCTGCTTCCAGATTTAGTAGGGCGGCAGGAATAGAACCACGAGCGGTGAAGGTGAGTGTTGACGTAAGTCAGCAAAAGGCTCCCTTAAACATACACCCGGGTCCCACGTCCGGGGTAAGTACTGCTCGGTGTTTCCCTCTTTGCTGCTCAGTGGATCCGGCTCCCGTACGGTGAATCGAAGGAATGTTAAGAAGTTCGTCTTTTATTAAAATATACTAATTTAAGATGTAAATTTGATCTCTTTAATGTATTTGATAACGTAATCTCTTTTGCGTACTTGTGTTGAATTGGTGACTGTGCAAATTCGGAAATATTTTCCCACGCAATTGATTTAACACTGATAAAAGATTAGATAAGTTAATGGCACTAGAAATGTCAATATTGATTGTAGATAAAACTCTTAATAAAACAAAAACACTATAGGAACTGTTCTTCAGGGTTAGGTACTATTTTTATTTTAAAATAATTATTTACTATTTTTTACCCTATTTAAAATCATATTCATTTAATTACATGGGTGCTTTATGAATTTTCATATACATTAGTGTCTTAACTCTACTACCCAATTTAAGTGAAAGAGCTAGCTTGAAAATCAACTGGTATATTCACTATGAAACACCCGTATTTGAACAATTAGCGAGATGGACATTTATCTTTCAATTATATCATTGTAAACTTTATTTCACATATCTATTATTACATATATGTACATTAAGTACTGTGTCATTGTTATCCGCGAGTATATGTGATTCATTTTTAGATAAAATACGGCCGTCGTTCTTTCTCATGATCTAATCTACTTGATGTCAAATTTCATCAAATATCTGTTTAGTTATAGAAAGTTAACAAACAGAGAGACTTTCGCATTTATATTGTTAATATAGATTCGTAGTAAGTATTTTATATGTCTGAGTATAATAAATAACAATATTTAAAACAAAATATTAACCATTTGCATTTTCTCTAGTATGCTTGAAGTAGAAACTATTGTATATTCTAAACTAAAACAATGTGTAAACTAAAACATTAACATAATAGCATTCGGATCCGGTGAGCGTTCAAACACAGTTGCAAAATTCATTATTGCTAAGTACTGTGATCTAACGAAATCATTGCATATTGCAAACATATTTAATATTTATGTGAGCATTATGTATATCATTGTTGTAAAATTACATAGAAAACCATCGCAAACTGTTTACAAACAAATTTATATTGTATTTTTTACATTGCACTGAATAAAATATATTTCTTTCTTTCAAACTGTTTGTTTTTGCGTGGATTGATCTTGGGACCATCGGGAGTTTTGTCGATAATATTATATGATCGCTACACATTACATTTTTGCTGGATGATAATGGAATGTTTTTTAATTGATAATAATGGAATAGTGCACTCTCCTGCACCAGGGGAGAATAATAGGGTGAAGGTGATATTTAAAATATAATGGATACGTATAATCTTCATTGAAAAAAAGTTTATGTAAAGTGTTTATAATTCTATTCATCTTATTCACAATGCAAGTTTAGCTGAGAAAATTAATTGTAGTTTTATTCAAAATAATAAAGATATTTGTTGTTATATTGTTGCTTTCAGATTTTCTTTTCTTAGTAGTACAAACTATGTAGCCACAAAATATTAAGATATTTTTTTCTTTAAAGTTTTCCGTTTATGGGTTTTCTATCTATTGATACGCATACGTTTATTAGTATTGGCAGGAGTGAAATAGGCACTTACGAGTTGTGGGTAGTATGTTTTTAAAAAATAATATATTAAATATCGTACCCTTTTAAGGTTGTACTAAGATAATGTTAGAACAGGTTTTATGAAACCAACAATCATTAAATTGTACTAAATCAACATGTCCGGCACTACAATAATAGGTAAACCAATTAAGCTATCGTTTTACGTGAAAATTGGTTTATTTACCAATTAGGTCGGCTCTTTCATAGCCTTCGTTACATAGTAGGTATTTAGGACATACCCGTGGGGCGTGGAGCATGCGAACCGGCGGAGAGTGCACAGTTTTGCGTAAACAAAAGAATATTTTTAGCAGCGTTTGATCTTTATCCAGCCAGCTACAGCTGGAATGTAATATTAAAATAATATTACAAACAACAATGGCGTAATCTTATTTCTCTAATCTAATATTTGGTATTCTATCAACGTAATAGTACCCAAAATAATGACTTTTGGAATTTTTATCTGCTTTTGTGCGTGCTATTCTCAAACGGCCTAATCGAGTTGGATGCGCTTTGCACAAATGTATTGTGGCAATCTTCACTTAACATTTTGGAGTTGCTTTTATTGTCCATCGAGTTATAAATAATAAAATACACTGGAATTTGCGGGAATCAGCTGATTATTGTCGTGTAAAAATAATTAACTGTCATTGTTTTTTATTGTCATCCTCACTGTCAAACGATTTTATAAAAAAAGTTGCTTATTGAATATAAGGGTACTAAAATATAGTTTGTATAAAATATAGTGTATGTAATAATGTGATTGTTTACATCAAAAACATGATTTCTATGTGAAATCTTCTTGTAATCCGTAATTCTTGTTAATAATAATAGAATAAGTAATTGCGTACTAAAAATAATACAATAGATACTATAATACACATAGTATGAATGTATGTATGTAATATATGACGCAGTATTACTGTGCTGAACAAAAGATGGCCTTATCTATACAAGCAATCTCCTACAGATAACCTGGATGACAATAATATTAACCCACTATTGACTATCTATCCCGTTGCTAAACGGCATGGATAGGGACTTCATTCCGAGGTTTTCATACTTTTTTTCCTCTTGCACGAAGTGAAATAAAAATAATTTTATTCCTAAAGTGAAAGCATTAAATATGAGAAATTTATCCGTCTCTTATAGAGGAAGGGAATTGTTAGTACTGGGGTCTGAGAGCCCCAATGTAGGCTGCTAGTCCGTCATACTCGTCAACTGCAGGCAACTCGTGCTGCTTGTGGGAACTGGTCTGTTCCGGTTACGGCTACTGATTAAATTACATATTTCGTTTAGACAAAAATTAATAGCATAGTGATCACTACATTATTACTAATTGAATTTAAAATTGTATCTATTTTTGTGTTTGTGTACAAGCATATTTGAAAAGAATACGAACAAAGTTGTCAGTTCTTCATAGCTCGAAAGCACTCCGAACTGTCGTTATATTTCACATATTATAAGAATCTGTATGTATGTATATGTATATATGTGAATAAAGATATTTTGATTTGATTAAATGCTAGCAGTGTACCATGACAACATGGAAACTATCATAATTAATTCCTGGCATATTTCCTCACTATGGACTTATTTACCTGACTTTATCCTCATGCTATCATTCTCCAATGGATTCCCGTAAAAGTATACTATATAAGTGTATGTACTATGTATGTATGATGTATGTATCTTTCTGGTATTATCCATAAACGATATTTAGGATATGAATACAAGTCATTTTTGTCCAATTATATGCATTACTTACTTTCTTTCGCATACACTCAAGTTGTGAACTGAAATCTGCAGAGGTTTACTCGCGAGACTACAGCATGAGGTTTTTCAAAAAGGGTATATTAAGGTTTCTCAAGTGTCGCCAACGCGTACGTGACACCCCTGGTGTTTCAGGCGTCCATAGGCTACGGTAACCGTTTACCAGCAGATGGGCCACATGCTTGTTTGCCACCATCGTAGTATAAAAAGAAAGATTTTTCCACAATTGCAATCCATAAATATAATGTAAAATCTAACTTTAGCTTAGTTAGACTAGCGATTTTATTTATTACTGAAAGTTTATTTATTATGCTAATTTACGCATGTACTTAGACAGTGTCGGTATAGGTATGGTTACGCAACGTATTTGAATTTCAAAATATTTCATGTAACATGTATTTTTCATTGTATGCTAAACAAATAGGCAGTTTCAACGTATAAACAACACTTACAAAAAATTACAATAGTTGATGATGAAGTGTTTGAGTGATATTATGTGTAATAAACACAGATTAGCCGGCCATAGGAACCAGTTAGCTTGAAAGCTACTGGATACAAATAAATGTCCATCTAGGCTAAAAAGGGCTCGCCTAGTCAGCTCTGAAAAAAATAAATAAGATGCCACTATATGTACCTTATCTCCAGATAGAAAATAATAAATAAAAGAAATATGTGAATTATATTTATTATTTAATTGCTACTTCTAAATTGCTCGTAAAATAAACAATATTATATAGACTTTTCTTAAAATCTTATTAGGTTCTATTTTTATACTTTTTAACTGTAAAAAAAGATGTTCTCAATTGGCCTATATGTATGTTCTCTAATTTATTCCAGTGGACCGATTATGAAGTTTATTTTCTTAATTTTAAAGCTGGTTTATCTGATGTGGTCCCATAGTTTGATTAAGAACAAAACAGCCGTTTTTGCGTTGACTTTAAAATGCGTTTTTATATTATAACTTACAGATTTAGGTTAACGAATGATTTGAATATAATAATAATAATAATACCCATGAAAATTCACACAACTTCACCTAGTCCCAAGGTAAATAGAGGAAATAGTGTTATGGATACTAGACAACTCATAGATATTTGTATATAACTATAAATATTTTTTTTGTAAATACATATATAATGTACTTACATAGAAAATACCCAGACCGATACAAACAATCATACTAACGAATACAAATGTTAGTACGGTGCGTGGAATCGAACCCGCGACCATCGGAAGTAAGGCGGTCTGCTAAACCGCTAGACCGTCGATGCAATATGCTTATAATTATTACAAACATATAGTATATCGATTACAATGTAATAAAAATACACACACAATACTAATACTATTTGAGTTTGTGTAAGACTTAGCTTAGACCGCATCCTCACTTAACATCAGGTAAGATTGCGGTCAAACGCACTTAAATTTACAAATGAAATAATGAAATAAAAAAAAATACAATATAATAAATAGAAATGCACCTGAAATCCAGAATGTTAGAATCTTGCAACGAGAGAGAAACAGCATCTCATTAATGTCATGGACGACTATTATCTTAATGGCGTTAATTTAATATTGCATTCAAGTCGAGAGACAATGTTGATGTCTTATTTAATACTGAATAATAATACATTGATAATTGTTAGAAAATTGCTTTATTATATAGCAATTAACACCAACGTAATGCAATGTTGTTAATTAAGTAATAAAATTTACGAGGTAATATAATAAACGAGGCCTTATTTTTCAATAACGCCTCGTTTATTATATTACCTCGGTTAAATAAGGTAGTGCAGTTACAGGATAAGTCATCTTATTTTTTATAGAACAGATTTTTTTTTAACATACAGTAAAGAAAAGACGTTATATTTAAAGACAATATATTAAAAACAAATCCTAAAAGTTATATTTTCAAGGCAACCTTAGGGAAACGGATTTAAATATCGAATAGGTAGATAACATGCAAACAGGAGGAAAGTAAAAGAATAACAGACATAATTTATAAATTTAAATCAATTATCTATCTAAAATGAGTAGTATTTTTTTTTTGTGTATGATAATGGATTGGTTCACCCGCCTGCGCTAACGGTTTACGCTGGCGGGGCACCAGTAGAGGATGATAAAATGAGCATGAGGTCAGCATCAGGTCAGTTAGTCCATCGTGACAAATTTATCAGGAATTTAACACGATGGTTTCCAGGAGGAACCGCGTGGAGGTCGACCTGACATGGTACATTGCTAGCAATGGGGTTATCAATCCACATTACTAACAAGCCCCTTCCCCCCAATGAGTAGTATTAAGGGCTATATCATGACAACCATGACGTCAGTGGTGCTGTGAATTAACGCGGAAGTTTAAAAATAGAAGCATTAAATTTTGTATAAATCTTTTCAGGTTTAATTTGGTTCATCGTGCCAGTCTCCATGATAATTTGTAACGATGTTATGGCCTACGTGTTTGGTTTCTTCTTCGGAAAAACTCCACTGATCAAGCTGAGCCCTAAGAAGACCTGGGAGGGTTTCATTGGAGGCGGCTTCTCTACTGTTGTATTTGGTCTTGTTGTAAGTATAAAACAACCATATGATCATATTGTGGTCGTTTATTTTTTTATTATAATATTTTATCGTTAAAGGCTATAACAGATTAGTAAAGAGGGTGGACTGTTAGTTAGACAAAACGGTCTACAAATCAGAGCATTGATTGTATTGATTGTAGACCCCCTCTGATTTGTAGACCGTTTTTGTCTTGATTAATACCTCTTAATTTTATTAAAAGTAGCTAACTGCTGCACAGTTCATTTAGAGACAAATAAAGATGATGATAATTATTATTATTATGATCTATCAGATTAATTGCCAGAGGTAGACTGTAAAAAGTCGTCTGCATGAATATCTCAGTCTCACCTAATCGAGCCGCCAAGCAGCTTGCTTTATAAGCTGTGTTTTACTTATAGGGTGCAGATTAGGCAGTACAATTACGGGATAAAGGGCATGATATCTTCAGTCCTCTGAAATGGTAATGCATGAGTCGAGTAGTGTCATATGATAACGTGATGTTTATAGGCAGGTCGTTACCTTATCCAATTTCATAAAAAAAAAAATTATATAAATGAAATGGATAGTTTGATACATGTACGTGAAACGTTGCGTAAAAGAGAAACATAAATGTGTGCGAGAAACAGAGAAAGTAAGCAGAAAGAATAAAAGAAGGAAATAAAAAGAAAAATAATACAATAAGACGGTGAGATAAATGGAAGATTTATAGACAGAAGAAAAAGCGTAGGAGCAAATAAATTCCATATACATATTTCGTGAATTATAATTTCCAGTTGTCCTACCTGATGTCACAATATCCGTACCTGGTGTGCCCTATCGAGTATTCGGAGTCCCTCGGCCGCATGACCATGGACTGCGAGCCCTCGCTGCTGTTCCGTCTCCAGGAGTACACGCCGCCGCAGTTCCTGCAGCCCGTGGTGAAAGTCGTGAGTTTAAATTCAAATTTTTTGTAACATTCAATTACATAATACATAACATTACATTCAATAAAATGACAGTTGACAACAGCATTTACATGTACGCTTTTTCACGCACGAATTGGCTTTCACGTTGAAAAGAATGTGCAGGTAAATGTAGACAAAGATAATGACGAAATCCGCGCGTGCCGCTAAATTGCGCACCCCGCTTTGTTCAATTGTGCGTGCCTTAGCGCTTTTTTATACTAATTATTTTTTATTGCAAAATGGTGGATGACTATAGATCAAAGAGATAATTATAGAGTTATTGATAATCTATAAATCTTAAACGAGTTTTAGCTAGCTAAATCACTAGACCACCGAGGACATCAATGCCACTGACTACCGTCTCTACGTATGTTTGTTTTTGTTTAATATCTAAATGTTTGCTTGCAGTTCGGCTTGGAGAAACTGACCATGTACCCGTTCATGATCCACTCGCTCGCCCTCAGCATCTTCAGCTCTGTTATTGGACCATTTGGCGGCTTCTTTGCATCTGGATTCAAGCGGGCTTTTAAGATCAAGGTGAGTTGAGTGTCAGTACGTTACTTAGTAGTAATAGTAGTAGTTAATATCGATAATGGGCCTTCCATGAATTATGTCATACGGATTTACTGACTTTGACCCTGTCCCCGTCCTTGTCACTCACAGTTAGTCACATTAGTGTATTTCTTCCTCCGTGTGTCACATATTTTGAAATATTAACTGTTTTCGTTAATAATACAAATTTAGTGTTTTAATACTATACGTATTAAAACTTTAATTATTAGATTTTAAAATATGACCCAGTTCACACGTTTGTCACATTTTGTCGACTTTCTCCCCTCACTGTTCCTTAAATAGAATGGTAAAGTAGTTACATGTTACTACTCTAACTTACACTGGTTATTATGAATACATATAGAAAACACGATATGTATTATGTAACGTTACATAAGTCATTTTATCATTGTAGCGTTTAGTATATATGATTACTGATCTATTTTGTTCGTTGCAGGACTTTGGCGACGTGATTCCTGGTCATGGCGGTATTATGGATCGTTTCGACTGTCAATTCCTGATGGCCACATTCGTCAACGTGTACATCACCAGTTTCATAAGAACCGCCACGCCCCAAAAACTACTACAGCAGGTAGAATTTGGAAACTATTTAGAACTTATGTGTTACAGAGGCATTACATACCACACACATAGAAACCATTAGCCTATTTATATAATTATCATGAATTTTATTTTCTTTTATTATCTGTACGTATGCTATCTCATGTGTGGTGGCCACTGAAAATCAGCGCAGTGATATAATTCAATTATACTACAGTATAAATACTGAGTGGAAGTCACAATAAGCGTTACCATTATATGTTTTAGTTTTATGTTACATAGGAAACATTGTTGTAAATATGAATGTTGAATAATGTTAAATAATGTCTTTATTATTATTATAAAATCCCAGAGGATATAGGTGTTTCATCGTCTAGATCAAATGTATACTTTATAAAAGTTGTATAGTGTATGAACGAATATAACTTACATCTAGTCCTAAGCAGAGAATCGTTATGGATACTGAACAACATAGATAAAGCTTTAATACACTTTTTTAAATAAGTACATAGAACATATCCAGGCTAATACAAACAATCATACTCATGAATACAAATATTTTTATCGCGCGAGGAATCGAAACCGCGTCTGTCTGAAGTAAAACTGTTTGCTGAACCGTTGGACAACCGAGGTCGAGGGGCATAATCACTCCTAGTTTTTAGTCAAATTATACACAGTTATGTGGTGCCATATTAATTTATCATTTTCCGTTACAGGTCTACAATCTGAAACCAGAACAACAGTTGCAGCTATTCTACGCCCTTAAGGAATCTCTGGAGAACAGGAATATCCTCAACATGGTACCTTAGACGCGACACCCGAACACATAGTAAGTGAACTACTCGTAAACAATCGACTACATAAATTGTGTGAGTTCACACTTGACTGATAAACCGCAGCGACGAATGATTTCCTTATGCGGTCAGTGCCAAGTATATAGAACCTCTCTTTTGTAAATCCAGTTGTATTTTTAGATAGATTTGACCATTAGTGGACTATTTATGGGCGTTATTACCTGAATTAAGGACGATAGAAGGGTATTTAATTATGCACTTTAGTTAATATATATAAATACAAAATACAGGGTGTTTATTGGAATTGAGGATTGGTGTACTTGCCAGTCAGAGTTTTTGGCCCGGCTTAGTTCGCTACTGGTGTTGCCAACGTCGTATAAAATTTACAATATTATACATGATCTCTGATTTTTTTATGTTTTATATAAATTGATGTAACGCCGAGTGGGAATGTGGTATTGTGGATAGCGTTTTGTCCGTCAAGTGTGGCGGTATTCTAACGTATTATATTTATAACATATCTCTTGTGCAATACTCGAGAATAAATGCACATATATATTTAACATTTTAAACATAGTTATTTATGTCACATAATAAATTTATAATTCTAAAAACACATTTTTATTAGAAATTACCGACTATTCGTATTATTATTTTGACAGTTATCAACTTTGTAATAATTACTTTGATTTATTTGTAACTTATATGTATTACGCTGGTCATTTCTGTGTTGCCCTAGCTAAAAATTAGTACTACATAGTATTAAAGTTGTTTATGTTAAATTGCCGTAGTTATATAAGAAATTCCATGTTATTGTGCAATGTTCTCGAGTATTGCATATAAAATCAAATAATAAGATGTTCTAGTCTCATTTATGTAAAATCATTTGCCTTGATATATTATTAATATTGTGCAACGTCCCATTATGAAATATTTTACATGTACCTCCTAGTTATTGTTATAATAGAACATAAAACTCAAGCCCACCAAAGAACTAAATCAAGGCAAATGATATGTACTGATATAGATAATATGCTTTATTATCCCATGAAACTATCGAAATATGAAGTAATTAGGATTACAATATAGATTATAAACGTATTATAATAGAAAATTTACTATTAATAAGCTTATTGCACGGAAAGTGGAGGCTGAAGATGAACTGTCCGTGTGTATGCTTTGAGGCGCCTATTACACGATGCATTTTGCCATGAGCGTTACTAAAGTTTGGAAAATGGTTGGTAATTGACAGAAATTGTGCTGTATTATCATACATAACGAAATTAAAGCTAATAACATTAATATCAGAGTTCATTTTTAAGTATCAACTAAATAAAACATACATTCTGTTCTTGCCAAAGCATGTATTCTCGGCTATAAATCGTGTATGTGGCGCCTTACATTTATGTTATCTTAAAAATAATGTCCTATTAAAAATGTGTTAGATGTATAATAAAACAATTTAAATGTATAAAAAGTACAGCATACAATTAAAATATTTACGAACTTCTTGTCTCATCCTTAGAAAAGTAAAGTTTTAAACTTAAGTTTTGCAATTTTCTTTCAAATTACGAATAGCAACTCGGAAGAAAGAGACGAAGCATTGCAATAAATAACTAAAATGGGTTTAATGGAAGATTCGAAAATTATAAAAAAGTCCTTAGTGGTTGCTGTGACAAAATGGATGCAGAATTAATACTATGTTTTTAATTATATTTGAAATTTAAGTTGCAATGCGTTTATTTTTATTTTCAAATATTTCAATACAATTGAAATTGAATCGAATTTTATACGTTCATAAAGGTTTTATTGAGTTCTGGTTGCAAAAGATTAATTATATATCGTTGTAGCAATCTATTCTTATTAAAACAGTTTGACATTTATGCGTATTTATATAATACATAATAGAATAAGAATCAGGCTATTCAGTGATTACGTAGTAATACATTTACTTTATTGCAAGACATTTTACAATATAAATAATGTGTTAGAAATAACAAAACAACATGCTGTAATTTTTATCAACGCTTGGTTTGGTTGTATAGCATTATAATAATTCGGTTATTATATTATAATAGATATATAATAACCGAACTAGATACTCATAGATTGGTTTATATGGTGATAGGATACTGCGAGATGATAATAATTATTTACATACACAAATTAAAACAATTAACAATATAATTTATCAGGTCTCAACGCGAATAATTCATTGTTAACCATTATTTACCACACTCGTTTAGGCTAAGTTGCACTAGCATTGTTGTAGCTATATATGCATAATGTCTTAAAGATTTTCCATACGTCACAACTGTCTAATCATACGTGTAAAATCCCGATGGACTATAATATATATACATATACTAAATTGATCACGTGACTTGTGCGTTTTGTTACTGCAGATGTTTCGGTTGGCTTGGAAGTATAGCATGCATTTAGCATGGTCTAAAGATTTATGTCCGCAAAATGTTACAAAGAGAGATCCCGTGTCGAATGTAAAATATATATATATATATATATATAATATAGTTGTACTATTTATACTGCTGTAATATTTTACCGAGATCTTTCATTTAGTTGTACATATTTGTTAAGTTTGGTGATGATATATTGTGATTTTAAGTTGTGTTATATCTCAAGTTAAGTTTTTGCTTTGCGTTTAGTTTTCTCTCGTTCGCTAGTTACGTTTATTTTGTATGTTTGTTTTATTTAATTGAACTTTAATAATATGTTTAGAATATGCTATAATACATTATCTGCTTACGTTATTATATATAGTATAAAGTTATTTTATAGTTAGATATAAATTTAGATTTAGGCTATAATTTGTTCTAAATCTAAAATTCTATTAGCCTTTTATGCAACAGATTGGTAAGATGTATTGATTTTTATTGGTCTTAACCATTTGATTACATCAAAATTTTAGAACTCTCTTTTTTTTTAAATATATTCTGTTTGTATTCAAATTACTATGACTCTTGTTTTGGATAAGAACGTAACAAAGCTAAACAAATATGTTCTTCATGAAAGGCAAACTGTAATAATCTATTTTTAACATTTCCATTCCTCTCTCTTAATTGTTAATTTTAAAATTCTTATCAAAATTAAAGGAACTTCCTCTAAGTTTCTTTAATAATTGAACAGGAAAAAATAAGCTGAAATAAATAAATAAATATAATTTATTATATTTATTATATAATGCTTATGACTTTTTAAATAATTGATAAGCAAGTCACATCTCATCAAACTGTTGTATAAATAGTAATGAAAGTGGTTCATTGTATAACTGAAATTGAGTTTTCTTTATTCTCAAAAATAAAGAATGTTTAAAATGACATTGGAGTACCTCGTAAAATCTTAAAGAGCCATATTTGATGTAATGACTTTTTTTACAGCTACAATTCTATAGTGTTGAATACAATTACGGGTATAGGGTTTTTAGCACCCAGTAATAGTCCAAATCCTTAAATAAAACACGTTAAAATTCAATAAAATTATTTGTAAATATATTATTTATTGACCGATCATATTACTAAACTCCAGTGCCCATTTCAAGCGCCTTCCTATTGACGAGACTTATTTTTAATAAATTTATCTATTAATTTAATTCGTTAGTTACTTTAGGGAGATACTATACTATCATAATTATATACAAGATGGTAATAAAAGTATATAAATAATCTAGGACTATGCACTATTTCTTGAGCTAAATACGGTTAAACTGTCAATAAAAGCTAACGTGTGCTAATAAGCTAAAATGTTAGCTAGTGCCCTTGTGTTTCGACTTAGACATGTATTCATTTTACTTAGTGTTACATAATACAAGCTTAAGATATGAGGTTTTTTATTATGTATTTTAAAAATATATATAATTATGAATGTATAGTATTATCACAATACTGTAATAACCCCTTTAGTTATGAATTTTCGGTATATTTTATTGTATTATGTGTATTTGCCGTTTATTTATTTTTTTATATTTTTTCTCAGTTACAATACAATAATAATTATGAATGGGATTAGAAATTGATGTAAATAAATAGTATATTTGGTATGAACAATATTCAAATAGATACTGGTTGATTAGTCGGCCGTAAATTTCGCAGTAAAGCGTTGTAATCTGTCATCTGACAAATATAGCATATCCTAAAGTATTGCACCCTCATTAATAGTATGTATTAATTCAAAAATTATAAATTTTGGAAAGTCGACTATAAAGTACGTAACTTTAAAGTTGATTTCACGTTATTTATTAATTTTGAGTTAGTACAGTTTGTTATTTCGATGTGGTCGTATCACAAGTTCGTAATATTTCGTGATGTATAGCGGCGTTTATTAAAGTAATAGGTAACTGCAGTCAGAATCTGTATAATAAATCATTGCAATATTGAAATTTAATAGTAAATGTATATTCATGATATTTATAGTGTATTCGTACGTGTAATATAAAATAGATTAATCGATATTCAGATTACTGGTAAGGTAAATAAAAACTGAAGAAAAATATATGAGACTGTACAGTTATGTGGAAAATGTTTCTTTGTGAAATCAACATGAAGGGGATTTTAATAATATACTTCTATTAACATTATGATTTCCATAACAGTTCTGCTTTTTTGTTTTAGATCTATTTTAATTTGCAACATACTATCAAAAAGCTTTATTCCTGTAGGTCTATTACTCTATGATATAAATATAGACTCATATGTCAAATCTACCGTCAGTTCGGGGTGCTTTCAAGCTGAGAACTGACAAGAAACTCGGCTCTTATTCTTTTCAAATGAGCTTCTATATGATTATAAAAATAAAGATTCATTTTTAAAATTAGTTACCACACTGCTATATTATTTGTAAAGATTATTAACTGGTATAGGACAGTTCAATGTGATCAGTAGTATGTATAATTAACACCGCTAATTTTCCTAAAATAAATGAATATATATGTTTTTTGAAGAGATTTTTGTTATTTAGTTATGTTGCACTCTCAAAACATGTAAGTCTCATATATTTTGTTTTCCAGATTCGGTTCATAACAACCAGTGTTTTAAATATAGTAATTCAAAATGACGAATGTCACAATATAATGTAAGTGCGCTATAGAGGTACCTAACAAATATGATTCTGACTGTATGTAGGCGATGTAATGACAAGTTAATGTTGTTTGCTAGTGTTAAATGTGAAAATTAGAGCAAGTGCCATTGGTTGACGCTGGATTTGTTCTTATATCCTTAATAGTAACATTATTTTAACTATTATTACCATTTACAACGATATAACACTATGTTGTACAGTTTTCACGTCTGTTTTTAAATGTACACGTTATTCAAATTGGATATTTAACATTACAATATTATTTACCTAACAATCCATCGACTTGCGAACGGAATATTGTGAAAGCGTAGGAATATCGCGAGCTCGTAAATTATATCATGGTAAATATTCCGTTAATATTCGCATTTATAAATTTGAAAATTATATTCTCTGCCGATCCGTTTTCAATTATATAAATTGAGCATTTGCTTCGTAAAGTTGTACAGTTTCGTCAAACGATAGTTTCGCATTTTAATTCTCTTTTTTTTTATTTTCAATTAACTTAGGTTTAAACATTAAATACATGAAGTTTTCGAATTGTACCAATGAAAGGTGACTCAAATGGTTTACCAGTTGCATATTGGATCGACTCGTATTGTTAACCGAATAAGTTTATTGGATGCCTTTATTGTATTGAACATTTATTTGCCATAGGCCAAAACCATTGACGTTTCTAATGTTATATATATAAGTTTATTTGCCGTTAAAAAAATTAAGAATTTTATTAAATGTCTAATTATATGAATAAAATGTGTAAATGAGAATATACATACGTTTAATTGTTGGACAAATTGGATAATATATATAAAAATGTCTAACAAATGACTTACATTCCAAACTATATCTTTTATTAATAATTATATATGGCTTACGTTAAATGTCGGTACTGTGTAAGTAACCTAATTATACCAAAACAGCAACAATTAGCAATGTACATATATATTGATAACGACTCGCACGCATTGGGATAGAACGAGACAGCAGCTACATACGTCCTGTTCTATCTCATGCGCGCTTATTTCCGTCATGGGTAATTTTATTATATATTTTTTGTAAAAGCGAATTCTTAAAATATTTTTTTTCTAAGTTCTTCCTTGCGATGCTATGAATTATGATATCATAATTAGTGGTATAATAACATTTTTTTTTTATATAAATGAATCTCTAGAAGGTTCAATTTTACACATATTATTCATATTTTATATATTATGTTGCTGCATCGTATTAATATTAAAGTATTCATATTTTTAATGTAAGATAGTTATATTGTATAATTCAATGTTACAGGTGAATTGCCATTATAAACACTATGACCATTTGTGTTGTTGAAAACATATTTACTTTCACACGAACAATTTTTTTTTGCATTTATTATTTGGTCACAAATTATAAATACTATTATATAAAAAAGATCTTATAGATTATTATATAATTATTAATTGTATTATGCATATCGTGAGATATCTTTTATGAAAAAATTCAGTAATATGCTATTGATTGAGTAATTAATACAGCTCGTTATTCAATCGATTGCCTATTATTGAAGAAAGAAAAGATATTTTGCGAATTGTAAATAAATATGCATACCTATAAATTGTAATTTAGCAGTGAATGTTTTTCAATAAATTATTTATTGGTTACGTGTCTAATTGTATTGAAATAAATAAATGGATCCTAACATTATTTTTTATTTCGAATCTTTATCATTTATTTCTCTTACACAAGATAGTCCTGATATAATTACAAATATATATAATGTAATAGATATCAGCTCAATTAAATCTACTACAATATAGACAATGTACTACAGAAATAATATCATGGGCTCCAGATAAGGGCGTGACGATCTCAGGGTTTATATGGTGTGAGTTAAAGGCTCTTGTGAACGAAGGATTGTATATACGCTGGTAAATATAATTATGTAAATACAGGTTTTAGGAAGAAATAATATTATGTACAAAAGTAAAACAGGAGAACAAGAATACTACGACATACATATTTTCTATATAAAATAATAGACAAAATACATAAATAATATACAAAGAGGTGCGGTCGTGCACAGCCCTCGTATGGAAAGTTATTTTATTTTGTACATTTATGCCGGCCAAAATGCGTGTATCTCAATTAACTGTAAGGAATGTAATACTTATCGTACTGGTACAGTAGACCTACCTACCTACAATACCTATTTATAAAATAACTAGCGGGCGGGCGGTTACTACAGTGGCGACATTGTTTGTAGTTATTGCCACAATATGTATTATAAAAAATGCTTAAAACTATTGCATTAATATATAACGAATGTTTAGGGCGCAAAGCTCATGCACATTTTAATTAAATTTATATAGGACCAAAGTAAAATTACAAATGTTTCTAAATGATTTAAACACCCGGATGTAAGAAATACTTCGTTACGCTATCTACGGAGAGAGGCATCCTGTGCATTGTGTCATCAAGGATTTTATGAACAATGGCTGGTGTTTTCATTACAATAAAGGGTCTTCCGCCTTATTTCCCATAAATGAAGGTCACCTTAAACCAATGTATTTGTTGCTAACGGGATTAAAAGAACCTCATGGTCCATGAGGTTCTTTCAATCGTGGTATTTTCATGAATCATGTCCCACTAATGGAAAACAATTGCCATCTCGGGTGGATGGATGGATGTTTAGCATAAACTACTGACTAGATTTAAATGAAACTTTACAAAATGCTATAAATTTCACGCGGTTTCATACCTCGAAAACTCGCGTAATAGAAAATGATTGCAATTTTACTAATATTATAAATGCGGAAGTTTGTGAGTGTGGATGTATGTTTGTTACCCTTTCTCGGAATAAGTATGTGTATATTGGATTGTGTGAAACATAATATGAATAAACGGAGAGTATGCTTAAATATGACGGCCGATATGGATTAGTGGAAGAGGATTATATACTACACAGATCCCAAATAATGGGATAAAGGCAAGGCAATGATGATAACATCAGAATAACAAATAGGCTATAATTTTTACGCAGCTGAAACTGCTAATAATAACACTAATCCTGGACAATTCACACTGCATTTTTACATTAGTGGCATATTATATATCTACACTATTATAACATCTAGACCAGTACAAACTATACTCATGACTACAAATGTTTGTTTCGTGTGAAGATTCAAATCCGCGACCTTCAGAAGGGAGGCAATATGCTCAACCGCTAGACCACTGAGATGGTCTACTATAAATCGAATTCATACCTGTATACACATTGCGTGCTTGGTCTGTTCATTGTTTCTCAAATATTTTGACGGAAAAAGTTAGAAATTTGATACAAATGCTATTTTAGTACAGGAGGAACAAAAAGTATTTAGCGTTATGGATTTTACTAAAAAAAACAGTGACACCTCTATCACTATTATTAATTCCTAAGGATTACAATGTAATTTTGTATTCATTTAACTGTTGCATTAAACATAACATAGTCGGGCGATATATAGCCCATTGCCTGCGCTAACGATTTACACTGGCGGGGTACGAGTGGAAAATGATGTGCCATCGTGGCAAATTCATCAGAAATTTATCACGATGGTTTCCAGGAGGAACCCCTAGAGGTCAATCTGACACGGTACATTGCAAGCAAAGGGATCATTAGTCCACATTGCTCACAATTCCTTTCCCTCCAATAGGTCTCTATTGGTGAAGACAGAATATGGTTCAGATGGGTACGAAAGGATAATATTTTACTTACAATCGCGGCCAAGTGTGCACAAATAATATGAAACTACAGTTACTTGAAATAGTACTAAAATAAAGTACCATTGACACTATGTATTTAAATATATCGTAGATTTATATAAATGTATAATGTCGGAAGTTAGTTCCGGTGTAACATTTGCTTTTTGCATACAGACAAGTCTAGGAACATACGCGAACGAGTTCCCACGCGACGTTTGCGCAATCTTGGATCTTGTTTTATAACGTGTACGCAGATCCAAAGTATCATACGATACGACTTAATTGCTTCAATAAATAATTCATGCCTATTTGAAATATAACACAAATTGCACAAATAAAAAAGAACATGCAACTAGAATGTCTATCGATTGCAAAATAAACCATGAAAATCGGTCCAGAATTCATGAAGATATAACAAAATATATAAATCTTATGTTAATTATTGAAAAATTAAAAAATTTTAAGTAACATGCAAAACGGAAAACATTATTACCTTAATAATTCTTCTATTACAATACTTAAAAGGACTTAAAAAATAATTATATAGAATGAAATCTCAATCAAAAAAATACAGTAGGTACGGTATAAAGGCCCACAATAATTAAAACAACTTAAAATTACTGCATTACACTTTCCATATTCTTCTCAATATACCTTTGTATTTGATACCCCTATCGTGGTATTGAAATAAAAATAAATAGTTCACCATCTTAGATGATCCGCCATATTGGATTTACTAATTTAATAGGTATGTACTTAGCAAAACTATGACACTGCAATCTAACAAATATTTACATGCAAAATCTCACGGTTAAGTTATCCTCAATCATTTGGGCTGATATTTTGCATACTTACATGCTTTAAAATTCAGTTGCAAAATTTGACCCGTACATGCAAACATTACAAGATAAATACAAACTTATAACAATGGATATGAACACCGTCCGAAGTGTTGCAAAGATGACATTTTTAATTCACGACACGGCAGCAAGTCTCTGCAATCTAAACATAAAAAGAAAGCAATATAGCTCCTTTTATAGTCTTTTATTCGTAGATATATAAAAGAAATCAGGACACCTTCATTCATTTATAGCACAAAGATCACTATACGAATACTTAATGTGAATAATTATGGATAAATTGTGTGTATTGAGATCTGGAAATGACGAAATATGCAGTGAAAGTGTGTTGGGAAAAAACGCACGGATTAGCCTGTGTGAATAATTTGTGACTATTTGGGTTTTTTAACATGACCACATAGTATATATATAACGCAAAAATGTATTTTCAATACAAACAAACTCCTTAACTTGTATATAGATTGCATTCACAAAAAATAGGTGTACTTAATGTCACTTTAGGGACTAGAATCGTTGTGCAACTTATAAAATCACCTAGCTCATGAAGCAACAATTTCAAATTGACTAAAAACTCACTCAAATTTATATTTATCGATCGAATAACACTAATGGTTATAATAAAGTAAAAAATAATTACACACCATTAAATTATTACACATTTTATGATAGATAACAACTGGGTTAAACATTTTCTAAAGACTTCTACTATTAAAAACCTTTTACATATATAAATATGTTTCAAGTAATGTTAAAATAAATTGTAAACCATTTATCAATAGTTAAGTAGCTACTTTGTCATTTTGTTTATGGTTGGCTAATCAGTCTTTCTCGTGAACGGATGATGCTGCTTGTAACGATTGATCAGCTCTGGTCATTACGACTGCTATATAGTTACTGAATTCTAACTGTATATTTAATAATTTAATTCTAATAATGCTTTAATATTTGCTAACTTGCCAAACAAAATATTAAATAGGTAAAATTCGAAATTTCGACCTTCTTATAGGTGATTTTACATTCTGAATATGCGAGTAAAATAATAAAAAATTACTACGCAAATGCTTGAAATGTGGGTAAATTAATAATAATCATCTTTATTTGTCTCAAATGAACTACTACAATTGATGCTTTTTTGTTTCTTGGTCCACATTACTAACAATCTCTTTCTTCCTGGGAACACCATTTATTACTGATCTAAAAGAACTGATTGAAAAAAAACTATTCAAGTGAGACGTGAATTTTTAATTATAATTAAAATATTACATAACAAATCGTCTCTGGAAAGACAAGTAAGATAAACAATGCATACAAATAATTCTAATTAGTACTAATTTGTCATCGAAAAACGAAGTTCTGGGTACTGCTTAGGACCTTTGACACAACGGCTTTCTCTGTTTGTCCATGGGGCGACAATAACTTAGCAAAATAACAAATAACGGTAAGCAAATTGCATAACACGTAAACGTAAGGCCGTTTGCGTTAAATATTTACTTGTCTGTGGTATAATCTATTACATATTAGATGGTACCGGCTTACATCTGCTTTTTGGACATATAAATAAAGCCTTTTGCCTATTTGTTATAAGTACAAATCTTACCTATTTGTACGACTTTCTGAAATTGTTAAATGTGACAATGTTAATTATGTATTAACAAATCTACGTATATCATTACAAAGCTTATGTATATCATTATGTGTAGGACCAAAAATATGTAATAAATTAACTAATACATAAAAGATGTACTAAATAATTTATTAAAACAAAAATTAAGGAAATTAATAATTGATAAATCTTATTGTGATATATCGAACTTTTTAAAATAATAAAATTTTACTAAAACCACTAATTTTATTGTATATGTACCTGTATTATGACTTCAATATTATTACGACATCATACAATTTGAATTATTTGTCAACAATTGTGTTTAATATTTAACGTAATAATTTTTAAAACATTTAAGTGCTTTGTATGCCATCTAGGCTAAACATGTCAGACAAATTCATTATGTACCTCTTTATGTAGTTACATATGTTTTACTAATAAAGAAATAATCTTGGATCTTAAAATAATCTTAACGTCTCTTATTAAGGTGTTAGATGTTTAGTAGTGAAAAGCTATTAAACATGGATATGGAGTATTAACAACAAATATTATTTAAAGTAGAATATACCTAGTACTTTATCTTTGAGGCTAAAGCTGGAGCAAACCACTAGTTGTGTTTTGCTCCTTGAATACTAAGCTCTTTTCATTTTGTACCACTGCCGAATACAACGGCAGGTTTACTCTCAATGTATTGTTGATCTCTTTCCTAACGTATAATCCTAGTAACTAAACCTATATATGTTTGATGATGCAAATCAAATATATATATCTTCACTTCTAGCCCCTTATAGGGTACACAATAATTGTTTGTATTGTATATGGCTCGATCACGCGACTATTGGCAGATAAAGCAAACATTAAATCTCTCTACGGAATCAGCAGGCGTCGTCATGTATTTAATTTAATGTAATGTAAATTGGACTATATTTTCCATAACAGCCTCTTATCTGGGCCGTTGTACGTGTAGAGCCAAGACTAAAGTAGCCGGCCTAGATCCTCCCAGAAGTGCAAAAGTCTCCTGATGTCTTCACAGGCTTCACGGAGCGACCACGTCGTCGTGTATAAGCGATTCACTACTCTGGTCATGATATATAAAGTTCAGTTCATTCACTATCACTAACGATATGTTTTTTTTGCCACCTCATCGGTAATGGATATAGTAACATAGATAATAAACTAAATAAATTTATGTAAAAGATGATTGCAGGACATTTTTACTACATCGGATTCAGATATACCTAGCGTTCACTACAATGTCAGTTGACAATGCTGCCTCAACTGGAAATTCATTCGGTAACGTAAATTTTTAATATTATCTATAGATGATAAATAACAGGTCGGTCAAGCGAGTTCGAGAGTAAACTACTAGAAAAATATGCAGCAATCACATTAAAAGACATGCAAGAAATTTATCGACAGATAAAACTTTATATACCTACATTACTAAATAATAACGATTTTTCCTGTATTTCGGGTGAAATTCACAAGGACAACCCGCATTATGTATGGTATTTTTATTAGTAGGTAAACAAGACTAGAAAGTCTTGAATATCCAAAAAAACAAGCATTTACTTTCAGTTTACTAAATTACTGCTATTATGATAAGTTTTTTACCAAAGTAGACTCCTAGAATAGTTATCATCATCATCATTAATAGTTGGTTCCCCCAAAGATCTCCACGACGATCGGTCCTGCGCTGCTCGCATCCAATGCCTTCCAGCGATCTTGATCAGGTACTAAATAGTACCTAATTACTATTATATTTAATAACATCTATTACAAATAGGAAAACTTACGGATCTTTGAGGGTAAGCAGGACAGAGTTATTTCTTTTTAAAAAGTGACAAAGTGTTAACGTGATTGTTAATAATTCCATCAAATTAGAACAGAAAAAACTGAAATGACAAAATAAATATAAATTGAATGGCTTATAATTAAAAACAAAAACAGATTAGACACAAACTTTTCTCTTTTATGATTATTTGTCTATATTGGTGCAATAAAGTATATTGGTCCATTAATATATGAATAATTAATATATGTGTAGGAATATTTTTGATTATCTCAGTAGAATCTCTACGTAATATTACGTGCGACTATGTAATAGTGCTAAAAATACATAAATGTACATTAAGCAGAATTGGTGTAGGCTAGGTAAATAAGTATATTAACGGTAAAAGATTATATGAAGAAGTAGAAGCGTAGAAGCGTAAAGAGGAATATCAGTACTAGAGTGTACTAAGCATATAACTTAGATAGTCATAATGCTTTTAATGATTGACTAAACTTTTCAGTCTAACAATCGGCAAGCTGAAATGGAATCTAAATAAATGAGTGATCATTACTTATTCGAGCATGCATGGCAATCGTTTTTCATGCGTGAGAATAGACACCTTTAGAAGTAAACCACGTAAATAAACTGACTTAAAAAAAAGAAATTCAGTTGAGTTTCTTTCTACTTCTTTTCAATATCTGTAACTGACTTAAAAAAAGAATTATAATACAACATTTGACGTACATTAATGGACATGAATAAATGATTTATGATTTTATTTAATTAATTAATGGACATGACTTCTTAGAAGATCAGGAAGCCAGGTAGACTTTGCGAATGTCCTTTAAGTGGGTACTTCTGTCTTAACTATTTCAGCTTCCAAACAGCTTGCTATGTAAGATGTATTTGAAAGAAATAAAGAAATATATATATTCAGTGCTTTTCAACAATGTTACAATATAAAAACCAAACGAAAAAAAAGAATAAATATAATGTATATTAAACTTAATTTAACGTGTAGATAATTAAAATAAACATAAAATAAGCTTTGTTGTATGTTCTAAGTGAACATACCGCTGGTTTTCATTGGCACCAAAAAAATATTATAAAAAAGGGGGTAAAGCTAGTAATTGCACCGCCTTGCTTCCGATGAACGCGGGTTTGATTTTTAGCACGTAATATATAAGTATGATTGTGTGTATGTGTATTTGTGTTGTCTATGTATCTATGTATATATTTATATGAATGTATCTAAGTATTTATATTAGTTGTGTAGTTGAGTAGAAGTTTTAATATGTGTTTATTTAGTGTCCAGTGAGGACCCTCTTCAAGATGCATATGTTGTTTTTACTCGATTAACCACCATTATAGATGTTTTAGTGGGTATAATTGACAAAAAAGCCTCTGGCTCGCGGACTACTTCTACTTTATTCTTCTAGACTCACTTATTTTCTAGTCTCACATCTTGGAAGTAAAAAGGAGTGATCATATGTATATTGTATTCTTACTCATAATAATAATATAATAATAATCTCAGGACAATTCACACAACGCCATCTAGACCTAAGTTAAGCTAGCTAAAGCTTGTGTTATGGGTACTAGATAACTGATACAAATACATAGATATTTTTTTTGTAAATATATACATATTATACATAGAAAACACCCAGACCGATACTCAATCATACTCATGAATACAAATGTTTGTGCCGTGCGAAGAACGAACCCGCGACCATCGGTTGTAAAGCGGTGTGCTAGACCGCTAGACCACCGAGGTCGTCATAAATATGGAATATCAAATATTTTTCACACACTTATGAACTTTTGTATTTATGAAATACATAAATAAGTCAATTAACATTTTCTGAACTACCATTTTATGATACGTCGAACAGATTTAAATGCTGACATAACAGGTCATAAATCATAACCTCCTTCAGTGTTATGAACCATGAATAGTTGTTTACTAAATTAATACACTGAGGAAAATAAAATCTTACTGCTATAAGAAAAAGGCTTAATTTCGTTGTAGACTCTAGAGAAGAGTAACCTCAGAATTTGATTAACTGTCGATTTATTGGGTGATCATCAGATCTGACTACTTTTCTCTAAATATATCTATCGCATCACCTTACATAGATTTTAATATAAGTGCGAATGAGTCAGAAAAAGATAAGCTATGTTTGGACAACAATATGTCACCTAAGCCATTGCTTTCTTTGCCTTGTAAGTAGGTTGATTCGGTTATGTCAAGTGGTGGCGCAGTGAAAGTTATAGCACTATGACAGCAATTAGTTTAGTGTGTCTCACAAAATTTAATAATAGATATATAATTTATGACATTTTTATGTATGGGTTTAGACTAAACATGTTATAAATTATATCACATTATATGTATGAAATTAATAAATAGATGATACATTATTATTTATTACGTACAATAATGTTTGTTTTTCTTGCATGAAATAACTTAATTCGTATTACAAAAATTAAAACTTACATGGCCTAATATGTTTTAAATTTAAATATCATAATTTCAATAAATAGTATTAACTCCATCAGTCGCTCTGTCTTCATTCCATTCAATACTTTAACATTCGATATAAAACCATCTCCTATTTTAGACGTCTTATTCTCTTTGCATTCCTCATCTTCAACAAGTCCATAGAGTTCGAATTATTTCTAATTACTGTTAGAGCCTATTTACATATATGACGTAATTAGATGTTTATTTTTCTGTCTGAGTTGCATTCTTATCAGAAATTTTATTAACGCAATTTTATGCAAAATTTTAAATAATCCAGGAACAGTATGGAACACTATTCTCGGCTTCTTCTTTCCTTTCTTGGCTTTAAGTGAACTTGTGTCCTTTTTTTAAAGTATTTTTTTTCTTTATAAATACCTTTATACACCGTAAAATTTTTCGTGACCCCGATGAACAATGTAAAAAATGTATTTTTTCTGTTTAACAGCTCAATATCAATCCCGATTGATTATGCGTGGTGTGTTGGTGCGATTAGCACATGTTTGGCCGGCCGGCCAGCTGACTTCAGTATCGAACGCGCCGCGACGCCACGCATACGCGTCGCCACTCCACACTACATGCAGCGATGCAACGAAAACCGTTTACCGTCGACAAGTTTGATTTCGTGAGGTCCGTGCGAGACGTTTACGAAGTGTTCCAATTTTGAAATAATTTGTTTTATTCTTAATTTATTTTGGGTATTTAACTTCAGTGCCAGTGTTTTACGGTAGGTTTAATTTTAAATTAATATTTTTCGTGCCATTAAATTTTATGGAAATTAATGCGATCTAGAAACACAGTGGTTATGATTTCGAATGTTTTAACATCCATATGAAATTTATATATTTTGTGCTAAATCTATAAATGATTATTTTAGTATTCGGAAATAGAATAAATAAGGTCTATATTTGCGCCAAGACATACTGCGAACGTTATTATCGATATGTGTATTATAAAAAACCGCGATATAAACCTAACCAAAATACACCACTGTCATAACATTTGAACCATCATTCATCATAACAAAAAATATAAATCCACCATTACTCTATTACCTACAACTGAGATTGCCTTTTCTTCTTTAGCTTGTCTAACTTATCCTGCAAAATTTGGAGGGGAAGAACAGATTCTTTCTTTCATGAATTTCTAATTCCAATCATCTCGATAATTACTACCTCTCTCTCCTTACCAACTTCAATTAAAGAAATAAAATAATTAAAATATTCAGTCCAATTTAGTTTGTATGTAGCACGTATTCACACATATTAAAGGACAGTAAAACACATAATAATAAAATTACTTAAATATTTTGTTTTTATATCTATTTATTTTTATCATTCAATTAATAGTTGCAGTCGATTAAAAACTCGATTCTTGATCCTTTCAAAACAGTCTGTAAATTTAATTTGTTTATAAAATACATACTAGCTGAGCCCGTGGTTTCACCCGCGTGAGATTTATAGCTATATTACTGTAAAGTTTCATCAAAATCTGTTTAGTAGTTTTCGCGTGAAAGAGTAACAAACATCTAACCATACTCACAAACTTTCGCGCTACTATTAATAAAATAAGATGTACATATCTTTTTATGGTATCTATACTCATAAGCGTACCCTTTATAAGTTAAATAAATATAATTTCTCGCCATCAGTTGGGTAAGAGGTAGGTGTGTGAAATGTCAAATTAAACCGGAAATGAACGTGATTACTAAAGCAGTAATGATAGTTTCCTTTCGCAAACCAAACAAATTATATCCACAGTTTTTTTACATATTTCTTACAATACATTTGTCATTAGTAACGCAATTATATACTACCAATAAATGTTATCGTTAGTATATCTATGTAAATTACAAATTTAAAATACATTTTATTTACAAACAATTAGGAGTATATAATACAAATTAATTAATTAAATGAACCTTACATGATCTGCTAATTAATTTTCTAACATTCTGCGTCGTAGGTACCTACATATATATCTATATAAATGCAGTAAAAGACGGGAGTGTATACTCGCTATTGCCATTGGTTAGATGGCTATAGTCGTGTTCTTACTGCTTTTATATATATACAAAGCAGAATATTAGAAAATTAATTCACTCATATAGCAGTATGTATTATAATTGTTCGTCGATTGTTATGCCACCCGGAAATGAAAGTAATTAAAAAAAACAGTTGTAATCACATTTACATCCTTACCTTATTACCTCAGAATCAGACTATTTATTTACCATATAAACAGATGTATATTTACCTCATCGTTTACATAATTTAACAATATTAGTAATTTCAATACTGACAAAAAGTCAGCTACTCGTAAATATGAATTAATTTAGGATTGTTGAGTATTCAATTAGATAGTAATAATGATTGCTGACATTATATTAGTACACACGAAGGCATAACTAATGCTAATACATAATAGCTTTGTATGTAGAATACTTGAAGCGATAACGACACGGGACAAGAAGATACTGCGAATCTCAGTCTCCTAATTTTTTTTTTCGGACTACCCTAATGCTGTTGGCCGCAGCTGGACTTTACAGCTTTACCGGACGTTAGGGGGCGAGTGCAGATGGCACTCCAAACCCGCGGAAGGACTTATGGAGTGGCTGAAGGCCAACTCCTGCCTGACGGATACGACTTTAGTCTGAGGGCACCACTAGGGGTTCGAACCTCGGCTCAGAACGTCGTAATTTCGATCCCCGTTTGAATTGGACGGGGGATCGATCGGAGGGACGCCCGGGGGCGCCGGTGTGGAGCGCGCGTAGGCACCCGGTTGAATGCGCGATATTGTGTGTTTGAGGTCGTCGTCTTCGCCGGCGAGGACGGTGTCGTGAGTGTGTGTAAAAGTGTGGTCGGGGTGGACCTGTCTAATGTCGTGATCACCCGTCTTATATCGCAATTACCTTTCTCGTGTCGTCATCAACTATCACATGTCGCGATTGCTTGTTTCATGTCGCGATCGACTATTTTATGTCGCAGTCAACTTGTCTCGTGTCCCGGTCGCCTGTCGCATGTCGCGGTCACCTGTCTTATGTCGCAATCTCCTTTCTCGTGTCGTCATCAACTGTCTCATGTCGCGATCGACTGTTTCATGTCGCAGTCGACTTGTCTCGTGTCCCGGTTGCGTCTCGTGTCGTCGTCGCCTGTCTAGTGTCGTGGTCACGTATTTTTAATTGTGTTTTCACGTTTACCATTACGGCAACGGTAGGCAATACTATCTGAGTTATTATTTCTTAATTATTATTAATTCATATTCAAGGAACTGGAACTTCTATACCGCTTGCATTAACCCATCGGATATCCTGAACCATAAACATTTAGTAACTATAAGGTTCAGTGGCAAAACTCATAGATTACATTTTATAGACGTTTTGTCGGTTTTTACGTATGATAAGAGATCGCACGGTAATTAAGTTTGTACTGACTCTGCATCCGCATGTTTCCATGATGTTTATACATACGAGTTCTAATATAATATATATTTGTTTAATGTTAAATTTGATATGGTCACGCATACTTAACTCGTATTTATTATGATACTCTTTTTGTGGACGACTTGTTAGAAACAGTTTAAAAGTCGACAAAAAAATGGAGTTGGAACCCGGAATTGTGGAGCGATGGTTGTACGCACTGGCGACTACTGTATGCGTAGTCAAGTCCAGTAGTAATCCACGCGTGTAAAATAAAAATTATAACCTGTTATAAGTTTTATTTCACTTGTAACTTGCCATTTTATCCAAACATAACTTACTTGTATCTAAAGATTTTTTTATGAATAACAACTTAAACTATAAACATTTAAAATGGAACCTATAAAATTCAAAACGGACAAAATATGGATATTCCTATATCCATATTCACATATAGTAAATAGGTAAAATTAATATATAAGTTAATTAAATTTATTGATATATAAGTTATATCAATAAATTTTAAACTTCTTTTAAAATAGGTATAACCGAAATATGTATCATATAACAATATTATGTATAATTATATATCAATAAGAATAGATAAAAGATTAATGTTAAATTGGGACATTTTAAAAAGAATTTAATTTGGCTTTGATGGTATCGTGGTAATTAAAAGAAACCATGCATTCAAGCAAAAGAGTTCAACGCGTTCTACGAGCAGTCAACGAGATTGTCTATTAAGTAATTTGTTTGAAAAACACAATTTTGAAGTTATTTATTGGTAGTTCTCACTATACATCTATTTAACTATGAATTATACTTTTAACTCTACTTAATCCATATATGCTGAACCAATTTAAATTAAAATATAACTGATTGAATATATTAATTTAGTTTGTAAAATAATGTTTACATTCTCATTATTCATTACAATAAATGTTATTTGTTATTTTTTGGTTGTAAATTGTACTAATTCGCTAATGACGGTGGTGGAAATAAAGGGGTACATCGCTTTATGTCCGTTGGTTGCAGGTTCTTTTCTTTGCACGGCATAAACATTTGTATTCAGGAGTCTGATTGTTTGTATTGGTCCGCGTATTTTAAAATGTATTTTATGTATATATTTACAAAAATTGTATCTATCTAAATATTTATATCAATTACCTAGTACTCAAAACACAAGCTCCGCTTAGCTTGATACCTATAAGGCGTTGTTTGAATTACCCGAGGATGTTATTATTATCAATGCGTATAATAAAAGACACATATTATTATTTAGTCGTAAATAAAGTATTATAATAGGAATTTAGTCAACAGACTTCTTACAGAGGAAATGCTAAGAGTTCAAAGGTTAGGTCTATGCCGGATAATGATCTGCGAAAGATCGTGGTTTCTACCTCATTATGTCGTCTAACAACGAGAATTTATTTGATATTGTTACTTACGTCATCCATTCTTAAATAATTCCTTCATTAAAATAGCAGTATCAATACTAATTCAGAAAACTAAAACCATATCCTAAATAAGTCAAACCAAATAATTCTAGATGATGAGAAAAAACATGTAGTATATTGAAATTTTGAATAATATGTCTTTTCGTAGTATGATGTAGACTAAGATCTCTGTCTCGACTCTGACTAAGAAAATCTATACTGAAATTCCATGGCAAGAAAAAAAATAGGACTCGCCAGAAACGGGAAAAAGCTTATACTAATAATAATGTTGGTATTAGAAATATTTCGTCTTCATACAGAAGAAGACACAAAGAGGCCCAATCGGAACCATTATGGTATTGCAACAACTGGCTCGAATTTCTTGTTGTATGCTGGAACACCAACCACGGCATTATACATGTTCCGCCTACACTACGCTACCAAGGAGCAGGGCATTATCGACTACATATGGACCAGGAGTAATCTGTCATTGAGGGTGACGCAGCTGGAGTCTAAACACAGCGAGTTTCAAGACATTTGTGGCCCGGGTCCCTAATAACAAGTTGCTCATCTTTATGATGGAGGATTATTGGCCTAAGAGGCTGTTGTAGTGCTACCGGTGCAGATTGCCATCTCCAGTGACTTATTTATATACTATACTAGACTATATTTATATTATTAGTCCACAAGGTATTTATAATATGGACCATTATTATCCTGAAATAAATAATACTCGACTAAATTGGATAATTTCTATACTTAACGCGGTCACACATAAAAAAATGTAATTGCTCCACGATGTGACTCAGATATGAATATGATGATTACACAAAATAACGGAACATTATTATCTTTTTTTGTGGTCACACATATCAAGTCTTTATTACAAATCAATTATGACTACAACGGGCCAATATTGTATCATGTCACAATTATATTATTATTATTAAATATCTATAATAACAATATAATGTTCTTAACCAAGGACAATTTACACAGCATCATCCAGTCCCAAAACAAGTATTGTTATGAATGGTTGGATTGAAAAGGATTGATAATTACGCAGGCTGTTGAACCCGCAATCAAGGGAAATACTGCTGTGTGCTAATCTACGAGAGCATCGAGGAAATCAATATTCGAATCTACAAGTGACTGAAAATGCATATTATGTAATAAATACAAAATCTAAATCGGTGCGAACTACATTTTTTACAAAAATTAGCTTAAATCTTTGTCAAACTGAACGTGGCAGATCCTTATTCACCTAATTTATACTTTTACACTTGATATAGCAAAGATACATATTGATATAACATGAATGGTACTCACCCAAGTTATGTCTCTAACTTAAGGCTGCATGGTCCCGACCTCTTTCTATATAATCGTGTTACTATGAAAATATTATACAGTAACAAATTACATAAACTAAATGAAATTTTATCTATAAAACATGACAACTAATATAATCTTTTACACTAGTTAAATTTTAGAATTATACGTAACAGAAAAACTCGTTTTCTCCAAAAATATTAAGAAAAAAAGTAATATTTTATTTAATTTTTAGGTATTTTAATTAATTTTTGTAATAACATCTTTTATATTTACTGTAATAATAGAGTGAGCCGAGTAAAACGAAACGTAAATATTTACGGCATTATAAATTTGATTTGAATCAAAAATTTATCGTGCTAGGGTGATGGGAGACACAAGATACCTGATCTCTGAATAGTGATAAATGAACACTGAAGAATACCTATATAGTAATTTTGTGTGAACACACTTCTCATACCAACATCATAAATTTTACCCACTCAAAATTGTAGCTGTGATATTCGTTACTCATGATACACGACATGACACGATCATGAAATGGTTGTTATAGCCAGGTTTAAATCACATTTGACACTTAATTTTAGAGTACCAATCAACATTCTGATAATAGACCATAAAATATAAATCAAAGCATTTGCAAACATTCCTATCGCTCTACGATATACTGTTCCGATTATTGCATTATATATCCTGTAATAATTTATTGCAGATCTAGAAATTTATCTAAATAGCAAAATAATAGTTTATATCTTATTAACAATATCTGAAATTTATCTACTACAAGTAAAAGAAGTTTAGAAAAAATGATTTAAGTGAAGCGATATAAATATTAAAATAAAAACCATACCGTCACGACAGTGGCAGGGAGCGAGCCTACCGATTTCTGGTTTGATAAAAGTATTTCCTTCACCGGAGTGTCAGTTCGAAAGTATTATACATCTTATTTATTTTTTTCTTTAATCTTTCGGAATAATTCTCGAAGCACGAGTGAGCTATATGTGGTTATAAAATGTATGCATTGTATATATATATATATATATATTTATATTTTAAATATAGATTAATTCTTTGCGATATGTCCACCCTCGTAATAGACGGTATTTAGTCTAATCCGTTTAGTCGTGAAAAACAATCAGACCGATAGACAAACAAACTTTCACATTTACCATTTTAGTGTAGATTATATACTAGATATAAAGAAGTTTATGTAGCCATGACCTTAGGAGAACCGACAAAAACGTTTATCATTGTATAATATCGGCATATATGATAAAACCACTTTTATTTGGGTTATAAAACTTAGACAATAGCTATAATTCCCCACAAGGTTTCCTAATAAGAAGACGCTAAACAGCTTCATGCGGTTACAATTGTTCGCGTATTTCTCACAGTTTGCCTATTGTATTGTACATTCATTATATAATATTGTTATACTTATTTAATCATAATGTTTATACAATTTATTATACTAGCGACCCGTCCCGGCTTCAGACGGATCTATTACAAATTTTTGTTGTTTTTTTTCTATGCTATAATACGCATATATTATACATATAAACCTCCATCTTGGATCACTCTATCTATTACTGAAAACTGCATTAAATAGTTAATGGCAGCGAATGGTGGACTGTAATGTTCTTAAAATCATTGATCCATATTTTTCTTATAATGAATATTAAAAAGATGACAAATAAAAATGGAATTAAATTCAAATTTAAAATTAAAAAGTATAACAACATAAATGAAATTTATCTTATGTATCGTTTGGGGTAGGTACAGATAAGATAATATTATGCGCAAATAAGTTCCGTTTTATAGGCTATATTTATGGCTCTCAATTTTTGACCATCGGAAGGTGAGGCAATATGCTTAAATACTAGACCACCGAGGACAACTGAGTCTATTTTTAAGAAGAGATTTAAAATATAATTTTTAATTATTATTATTGTAGGGGTTACTAAGTTTAGAGCAATAAAAATTGTTTAAATCCATTGTTTCCGCTCTGTTGCCTTTGTCGAACCGGACTTAAACGAAAATAAACCACGACTTTTCACAGTTTATTCAATAATGAATGCATTCTTATTATACACAATTGTACTTCTCATGGTGTTTTTACAATTATAAATAAACAGGTTGTATTTAACAAAAAATATCTTTTAATTGGACGTTATCAGTATTTAAATTTTGTTAATGGTATCATTCATTAAATCAATTTTATGGTAGATAATTAACATAAAATTATATAGGATATGAAACCATGGAATTCATTTCTGCAAGGAAACCCAGCAAGTTTAAGCTATTTAACCTTTGCCAGAAAGATATCCTTAAGCGAGAGTAATTAATTTAAGCGGGAATAATACGACATAATTATATGACTATTAAAGGTTCTCTTCAAGGTACCGTAAGATAAAGTAAGGAATAAAATATGAGAGATTATTGATATTTTGAAGCATTTTTAAAATGACAGAACTGAATTATTTTAAACTGCCTTAGATTTATCAAAGCTTCAACAGATTCAATTCACACAGCGCCATTTACACCCAAGTTAAGCTAGCTAAAGCTTGTGTTATGGGTTACTTGATAACTGATACATATACATAGATTTTTTTTTGTAAATATATACATAATATACATAGAAAACACCCAGACCGATACAAACAATTATACTCATGAATACAAATGTTTGTGCCGTGCGAGGAATCGAATACGCGACCATCAGTCCTAAAGCGGTGTGCTAGATCGGTGGACCACCGAGATCGTCGATGAAAGAACATATATATCTAAGGACAGCGCTATTAGCTTTTTTTTTAACTGCCTGACTAATGTGATAAAAAATAGAACAGAGGATGGGATTGTTAGTAATAGGAAGCAGTGGTGTCTGAAACAGTTAGGCAATATACCATGTCAGATTGATTTCCACAAGTGCCTTCCTAGAAACCATTTTAGGGCATTCCTGGTGAAATCTGACCTGCTACGGGCTAACTGCCTGGCTCATGCCTGCCTTCATTCATGCCCATGATGAAGCCAGGATGAACATGATGCCTTCATCCTCCACTCACATACACGTCCTCATCTACCAGCATTTATCGTCAGCGCACGCGAGTGTTTCATGTTCAACCATATTCATTAAGATAAAAGATACAATATTAATACTTATATTAAATTTTCGATATCATTAACAATATTAAACATTTTGCAAATGTCTCGATGATATTTCCGGCAAAACTAACACCATATAGCTTTCGGCCGTGAGCCAAAGTTCACTAAATCGACATTATCAATAGATTCCGTTATGCAATGAACGGAACCCAGATTTCAAGGGTCAAGGTTCAATAAGAACAAATTTTATCAGTTCGCTCGTTATATCTTTGTCTAATATCGATCATTTATATTAAACATTAAACACAAGCTGTGCCAGCGGTCCCCGCGGAAATTTATGACCTATATGTTATTCTGATGTATAAGCTATATTACTGTAAAGTTTCATCAAAATCCGTTCAATAGTTTTTCATGAAAGAGTAACAAACATCGGATGGATGTTTGTTACTCTTTCATGAAAAAATACTTACAAAATCTCGCGTTCATAATATTAATACGATTACCTTCATTGTTCAATGATAGCTGTAATAATAGTCTAGTATTGGTAATATTAGTATCCGATCAGGAAATAGTATAAATTAATAAAATTTCTATTGCGCATTTACCTTGTTTTTTTTGTATATACCATATTAGTCCTAAGAAGGAGATGAAGAGTTTGAAGTAGATTTTTTGTGAAATTATATAAATTTTGTAAACAACGCTACGCACCTTTTGATAGTAATACGTTTCCAAACCTTTGGACTTCTAAAATTCATTAAAAAGAATCTCTTAGTTTGTGTCGGGATAACTGTTTTTTAATGTAGAATATGGTAAAGATGACCTTCTTGGGTAAGAATAGCTCTCTTCAATTTATACCAAACATTTTGATAACAATCTATGTGGTGTTTGACGGCACGAATACTGATTGACGTCAGTATATTCCCACCGTGTTTTCCCCTGACTGTACATAAACTCATGCGTAACAAACAATTGTAACAGTTGCCTAAATTTCATTATGTTATATATAAATCTATTCAATAAACTTGGTATTGGAAACTATATTTTAAAGCACTTAAAAGAAGGTTTAATATGAGTTTGAGTACGCAAGTAGGTACTCTGATATGTATCAGAGTACCTACTTACACAGAAATATATATGTATATATCTCTGTGTTCCCCAAACAGCTTCATTGATTGCTATCACGCTAAAGCGTTAGATATGGTAATAGCAGTATTGAATGATGTGAATGTTCGAATGTTCTAGATTATTATATGGCGTATTAGGTATCACAGACTTATGAGTAAGTCTTTGCGTTTGGGTGTAAGTCTTTGCTTACAATCAGATCATCTGCTTCATTATCATTTCAATTGCATTAAAAAAACATCACAGGAAAGGTTAGGTTATTAGCTAGAGAGAACTCTAGCTAACCTTTTCCCTTTTCATTTGGTATTGGCTCTCCTAGTCACGATTTCTTTGGTCAAGTAATTCGTTAGTCGCCTTATAAGAAGACTTACAAACCCTTTACAATTATTATCCTGTCTGTAGAGGATGTGAAATTTAACCTTCACACGGTATTGTCGGTTTAGTAAGTTATGTTTTACTGTTTAACTGTTACGTAGAATTACGTGTACCACATATAGTACAGCAAATTAGTCCTAAAGGTCGCAGTATGGTTTTGTAACAATGTCAAAAGTTTTTACTACGCCCTTAACTTGAATTTGTCATGTTCATTAAAGTAGATATTACCACATAAGAAATAGTTCACGGTCCCACGTATGTTCCTAAGTAACTGAATGCGGATGGAGTTAATAAATAAGTTGATACAACAAAACTTGCAATGATTTTATAGTTATTTTGATTTGAAAAGTTTATAAGAATCCATTGAATATTAGTCAAAATATAATATAACAAATTTCATCCAATTAAAAGATTTTTTCATTATGAAATCGGAATAAATCACAAAAAGCACTATTATTGACATTATGACTATCATAAGAACTATTCTTGACCTTAAAACTATGATGTCGTATTGTAAATTAATAATATTTTATTATCTAACTGGAACGGCAAACCTACTAACATCCGGATGACGGAAATGGTAACCATCGTCTATATACATCGACCATAGACATTACGTGTGTTCATTGGGACCCCTCATGCGTTGCAATTTTTGAGGATTAAGGTGTCATGTTTCCATGCCCTCTATATCTACAGCCATATTCTCGCCCCTGATAGCCCTTAAAGCGCAATTATAATAATATTAATATTTCAGGACAATTCACACAGCGCCATTTAGTCCCAAGCTAAGCAGAGCTTGTGTTATGGGTACTAGACAACTGATATAAATACATGGATACATTTTTTTTTTGTAAATAAATACATATTATACATAGAAAACACCCAGACCGACACAAACAATCATACTCATGAATACAAATGATTGTACCGTGCGAGGAATCGAACCCACGACCATCGGATAGTAAAGTGGTGTGCTAAACCACTAGACCACCGAGGCTGTCAATTATATCGACTGATTACGATAAAATTTAACAATGACTTTGTACTATATACTGTGTACATGTCTACTCTATATGTTGATTGAAATAATAATTCCGAAACGGCTAATATCTATTTTTACCCATAAGTGATAATGGTTGTCCATTCCTAACATTTTATTTTCTGGACTATTGCTTTTTATTTTTTACAATGTGCCATTAAAAAATACACACAGCCCTAAATTTTCACCGTTCTGTCACCAGTCATTTTAATTTATATGGCAAAACAACGTTTGTGGTGTCAGCTATTTATTATATGCAAGTATTGCATTAATTCTTTTTATTTTTCAGACACATAGGCGCGATCTGACAGTCAAATGGCCAGTAAAATGAAACGATACAGTATTCATTTTAGGACGTTCTTATTGGTGAGTACAGTCTGCTAATGTAACTAAATGTATAATATTAGAACGTGCAACCATGCTTGTCCGTTACACGATCATTGTTTCTATATAATTCCGCAGAAAATAGCGGCTCCATTTATGGGAGGTTATGATTTGTGACGGAAACTACAGCTTGTAATTTTGGTTAAATTTGCAGTTAACATATGTATATATCAATCAGTATAAAATATATAATATATAAATAGATAATAAGTCACTATAAATTGTTTCCTTCTGCTGTTATCTGTATTATCTATCCATCTGTACAAATAAAAAAATGCTTACCTCCCTATTCGGAACAAATAATTCGTTCTACAAACTCATTTTAATTAAAGAAATAGTTTGACACATTCTTTTAAATTAGGAAAACAGTATGGAAGATTTGTTTCTCAAACTGCATATCATTATTTAAAGGATATTTTAATAAAATAATATTGATTCTGCGTTACATTTTTTCATGATTTTATTTAAATTAAAGATTGTGAATGTGTAGGATCCATAATAGTCGTTAATGATGTCCACAGCATGTGGAGTAATTTTATACATAAGTTTCCAATTCTAAAGAAAATATAACAATTTTGCGAATTAAATTCGATAACTAATATTGTTATAACAATACAAAAAGAACACAACACAATATATCAAATAATATGGTACTAGCAATTAATATAGACTTATGGCAATTTGGTAATATTAAAATTAATTTAAAATCTAAACAGTTTATCAAGTATTGCTACTTGGCTCAAAGAAAAAAGACACATAGGTCGAAGTTCACACTGCAGGGGTGCATGACGAATTACAGACAAATTGCTTGTAATACATTATTACAAACGCTCCGCCGTTTAATATACATTACCCGCATTAGCATTTAGGAAACTTGTTTATCTCCATTATGTACACGACCAAATATCTATTAAGCAAAGATTTAAATATTGTCATCGGGTCTAAGTAAACTGTGCATGTTGCTTAATAATTGCCATAGAACGCTTCATTGATGCGTCAAATAGATTCAAAATGAGGAATATTGTCTTTATGAAAACAAGCTGATGGTAAGTGGTTACCGTCGCCAATATATACGATCAGAACTATGGACATCATGGCGGGAGCTGGAATTTAACCGCACCATAAGACCTACCGCGTGTTTGGAATGTCATCTGCACTTGCCTCCCATAGTCCGGTGAAGCTGTAAGGATCAGCTGTCAAAAGGACACTGCCTTGTCCTATGACGTCTGTGATATCGTCACGTAGTAAATTCCAGAGGATGTCATGTCTTATCCTGTAATTTCACTGCCTTTAACCGAATTCTCCAACAGCTTTTAAATATCAAATAACATGACATAAAAATAATAGTTCTAAAAATATAAATTTCAAAGCAATAAAACTATGTCAAGAGTTTGCATCGGTCGGTCACCAACAGGCCATAAATTTCATGCTGGTGAAACAGTGTGCAGAGCTAGTCTTGATGTCTGTAATATAGCTTATACATCTGAATAACACGTAGCCTATAAATTTGACACGAGTGAATTCGCAGGCTTATCTGGTATGTCTCCCATAAGAAGCAGATTTGGGTCGCTAGTAACTCATAATATAACGGTTAACTGATTCGTTCTGTATTTCGGGGCTGTTGCGTCAGTCAGAAATACAAGCGCACTTGACACCACTATGACACTATTGACACACAGTGCTGCAAAAGAACACAGGTCAAAGTATACAGCAATTAGCAAGGTTTGTGCACTATGAAACATTCTTTAACGTGATTATGGATTCATTTGTGTTACTCATCATTTCTTGTTATTCAATGTAATGTCAAAATACAAATTTAGAAATGTTAGGAGACTGCGCAGACGCAGGAGCTTTGATTACATTATTAATCTTTTAAGGAGTTACAAATAAAGGTAGGTATATACATAGAAATAATTATAGATTGACATTACGTTATTATTTGACGCCCCATCAGACATGCCATACCTCATTTCGATGGGTGAAGTATAAGATAGTACAGTGTATGAAATTCACTGTATACTACTTTACACTTTGTACTTATACTCACTTTATTCTTTTTACACTTTTATTCTCATACTCACCGAAACATAACTGACAAAGCAAATTGCTTGGCGGCTGAAATAGGTGTTACTTTATTCTATTTCCTATTGATATCATAAAAATTAGAAATCAGTAGGAAATATAATTTCACGACATTCTCTTAATTTGAAAAAAAAGATTAAATCTTGATAGTTACAATTGATTCGTAGAATCGTTTAATAAATAATTGGGTTGATATTTAATGTTACAACAATTGTTTAAGAGAGCAACCCGCAAGTTTCTTGCTCGTTCTTCTTGTGAAGTGACCGCGTTCAGAATGAGCAGTAGATTAAAAAAGTATGACTGCTCAAAAGTGCTTAAACTTAAGTTTATTTGAATAAAGAATTTTCTATTGTATTTTTTGTCCTAATATATTTAAAGAGAATATGATTTAATTATACAAACGAACATAGACGAAAATGTCTGTGGAGTTCTGTAGAAAATGAAGTAAAATATACAGCTATATTAAGACTGCTGTCGCTGCTGGCTGTTGAGTTGAATCACTCAATAATATATTTGTTGATTGGAATGTTATAAACAATATTAGCCGATCAACTATAACAAACAGCGTCGCGTCGCTTCCAAAAACGTCGCGTGCGTACCCATTATGCAAGTGCCACCCACGAGGGAATTCATTCATAAACACACAATTTACGCATATCACGGTAACCATTTCGGCAAAATTATGAAACATCGAACTACAAAGTCTATTCAACCGAGCAATGTATGTGTAACAATCGCTAATTGTAGGTTTTATTTGTTTCATTGGTAACAGACATCCGCGCTTGAAATTTCCATCGCGATATATTTGGCGAGACTGCATTCTGTTATTAAGTATTTATAAGCGATCAGTTTAGTGTAAAGGTCAGTGAACCGTGTAGTTTCTCTAGACAACAGTAGCACCTATGTATGGACCCGAGAGAAGGTGCATCCGGCTCTAGCAATCTAAATGCGAGGGTCGCCATTTCGCGAATATTGTTTCGAAACATACAAGTAAACAAGTAATTTAGTATACTACTAGCGGTCGCACAGTGGTCGAAATTGGACCATAATTAATTTAACATTCAGTCTGTTCTCAATTTGACCACAGAGAGTAAATATGCGTATATGTATCAAATACACGGTATTTACTACCATGCAAATAAATACCGTGCTATGTGTTTTTATTGACTTAATATTTTTTATGCATAATTTAAAAAATATCCAAACTTTTGTACTATTGTCTCTAACAAAATTTCATTCTGCTCCGTCCTCGCAATTTTCGTAAAAAGAGGTACAATGTTTTTGTTTCACATATTAATATTTTGGTAACTCTACTGTAATAATTGGTAACGTTTCAAGCGTTATATAATAACATAAAAAAGCACATTCGTAAAAAGTATTTAATTCAATATTATGTACTGTAAATATTGTATATATATATAATGAAATCGTAAACATGTTATATTAAAAACTTGTGCAAAGTAATGTCAGAAACAACTTATTCAATTTGAATGATATTTTAGCATATTTATAAAATTGCATAGCTAAAAAGTTATAATCTATTATTATTGCCAACACCTCGCGTCTGAAGACTTCAATATTTTTTTTTAATAATATCAGTGTAGTCTGTTTATAGTGGTGTATATTTTACTGTGAGTTTCTTATATACTTAAATAATAATAAAATCTCTGGATAATTCTCATACTGACATTTAGCACCAAGCTAAACATAGCTCCTGTTATGGGTACTAATATACATAGAAAACACCCAGACCGATACAAACGTACATGTAATAAACATACACATACTCCTGAATACAAATATTTGTACCGTTTGAGGAATCGAACCCGCGAATATCGGAAGTACAGCAGTGTTCTCTACGGCTAGATCATCTAAGTCGTCGTATCAAAATTTATTTATTTCTCATATTAATAAGTGAAATTAATTATTAGCTTTTTGCTGATCATTAATTAATTTGACTATTAAAAATTATATTTCATCAATTTAAGTATATTTAATATCTTTAATACTTGTCAAACGTTTGACTTTTGAATAATTCGCACCACAGGGCCTTATACTTTGTTTCACACATATAAAATCTATAGATTAAATTACTATATTACAATAATACGATTCAAACAGCACACATACATTGTTTCATAAGTTCGCTTGTAAATCTTCACGTGTACCCTTGACACTGTTTCAGTCGTGACACGTCACGGAAATAGCAAGTGACTTGTCACCCAGACCTCTATACCAGCCATCAATCCTCTACATCGCCAGTTTAGAGAGATATAACGAATATTCGGCCTCGGTAGTCTAGCAGTTTAGCACGCCGCCTTACTTCCGATGGTCGCGGGTTTGATTTCAACACGGTTTAAACATTTGTATTCATGAGTATAATTCTTTATATCGGTGTGGTGTAAATATTTTATGTATTTATTTAGAAAAATGATGTATCATAGTATAACACAAGTGGTTTAGTTTGGTACTAGATGGCGCTGTGTGAACTGTCCTGAGATTTTATTATATTATTATCATTATTCTTATTCAGAAAAATTATTCAGAAGTACGAATATTCTGCGTATAATAATGTCTAAAGAGGAATATGTGTAAGTGAGTAATATTAAGACAATGCTAAAAAAGAATTATCTTATAATTAAATCTTGATTCTTGTAACATAATATAGTCTGACAGTAATAATATTATATTATCTGTGGTAATATATAAAGTCTTACGATAAGTCAACAAACGGATCGGTCTCTTTCATTGGCGATGGTTGCAATACGATGCAAACAATCACTATAGAAGCAGTAAATAAATAGTCCTATTAAAAGTAGTCTGTTTTCCAATGCTATACTATTTATCCAAAGCTATATTGCTGTAAAAATCGTCTAAAAGAGTTAAGTAGTTTTTGCGTGAAAGAGTAATAAACATCCATCCATCTATCCATTCATACTCACAAACTTTCGAGTTTATAATATTAGTAAGATTTCGCATTCTTGAATTTTGGCGGTAAATATTCTCATTCAACTTCCTTAAAACTTTAAAATAAATAGGTATTCTTTACATCTACTACTAGTAGCACATTTTTTTTAAATAATATTTATACAGTTTTAGTGGCATTGTACTGTATCTAAATAAAAATGATATTGTGATAAATATAAATATGATACATAGGTACTATTCTCACGCTATTGTTATAAACAAGTAGAATAAATTTGCAAGAATATTAGCTCTCTTTACGTAGTTATTTTACATGGACATCAAACTACTTTAGTAATGTTGTAAATATAAAAATTGAAGAAGATATTTTAATATTTATTACTCAGTTAAGCTTGAATGGCTGGATCCATTGGAATGAAATGTGATATATAATTAATTATATATTTGTGGTAGCTACCTATTTTGCTTGTCATATTCCATTTTATTTTATGGATGGAATGGTGTAGCCGCCTCTTGTAAAGGTTTACGCTGGCGGGCCATCAGTGGAAGATGATAATCTTATCACGATACTGCTTATCTGAGATCTGGGCAATTGGCCCATCGTGGCAATTCCACCAGGTATTTATAACTATGGTATCCAGGGAGAACCGCGTGGGCTAATGCTAGCAATGGAGTTAACAGACCACAGTACTAATAATCTTTTTGCTCTTTTCCCCTCTGTCCTATTAAATTATTTTTATGAATGATAATAGTATAATGCACCACCTACGCTAACGGTTTACGCAGAACAGCGGTGGAGGATGATAAAATGAGCATGAAGTCACGTCAGTTAGCCCATGTTAGCAAATGCCATTTTACCTTGATGGTTTCCAGGGGGAACCGCGTCGAGAACAATCTGCATGTCAGATTGTTCTTACATTGCTAGCCATGGGATAATATCACTCACAATCCCCTTCTCCCGTAATATGTTATATTCTATTATAGCCTTTAGTCCATCACAAATAGATGAGTGCACATTAATGTTTGATGTCAACACAACCTTCTTTTTTTGCTATAGTGGGGTAAAAAGTGCATAGCTACTATTGCAAGGTTAAATATACGAAAAATAAACTTTTCGACTTCAAGAATCTACAAACATTTCAATTACGTTTATTTCAACATACGTACACTTCAATATTCGATGCTCATTGACTCGTTTGTTGCACAAGTAGGCTCGTAAGAGTATGAAATGTTTCATACATTTTATAATATTTGTTTTATTGAACAAATATTTTTTTTTCAATTGTCATTTTTTGGCATTTTATTCTTTCATTCGAACCTTGAAATTTAAATACCAAACGCCGATAATAAACACAAATTTGAGATTTTGTTTGACAAAAATATTTAACTGTAAACCAAATTAGTATAAAATAATAATTTGTTTAGCAACATCAGGTTACAATAAGTTATATATGTATATTAAATTTAATCTTACTGCTCTCCACAATATTATTTATGAAATTATGTATCTATATTCTATATAATATTGTGGAGATTACAAGCAACCAATATAATAAATCAAACAGTATATATTTATTATAATAAGTAATTCATCCTCAATTCTAAAGGTTTGTTCTAATAACCACAGTTGATTTTAATGCAAAAGTAGAATTTGAAATCTTTACGTATTATAATATTACATGATATATTATAAAAAGTAGGAATTTAAACATAGATATTAGTTATATATTATAATTAGTTAATAAAATACATTATTTGTAATGTACAATATTCTGACAAAAATTCTCCAAATAATCTTTTTTTGTATAATAGGAATAACAAACAAACTGGCGATCCGTGTTGGAAATATTTGCTTATATTTGAACAGCATCATAAAATCTTCTTAGTATCTTCCTAATAAGTAGGTACTTATCATAAATGTGAAAGTTTCTCAAGATGTTGGATGTTTTTTTTACACATAAATGCATAAGCGATTGAATGGATTTGAATTAAATTTTACACTATTCAGATGAGCCACATCCTAGAAGCTATACTACACTTTACACAAGCAAGATAACTCTAGATGACATGTGCCTTTTTCGTGTACCTAATTAGGACGGCTAAAAAGCTAACGGCCTATCTGATATTAATCAATAATCACACTCTTCAGTCGAAGACGCTTACAAAGCAAGCTGCTTCGCAATTGCATAAATGAGACTGAGGTATAGTATCTCTAGAACATTGTTATACAGTAAAAATTATCAGACACCCATATGAATTAATAAAGAAATAAGTAATATATATAAAACACTTTTTTCTTAACTGGAATAGCTATTTCAACTCCTAAGCACCTCGAAATTACTTAGCAATTGTCATTGTATGTAACTATCATTGAGCTATTACATCTTAGTTCTCAATAGGAGCAACTTGTGAGAAGTACTACTCATGCTTCATATGATAACGTGATGTCTATGATATACTATTATCAACTTACATAAATTACCATTACTTAATAAAACGAAAAAGTAGCAAGCAGAAGATAGTGAGTAATAAGTTACTCTACCAATATCAGATTTATATTATTTTCTTCGTGAGATTATTTATAAGTGTTTCAATACATTGTAATACCTCGAAGTTCTAAATGTGTTATGAAACAAAATAAATTTAAATAATTTCACAAAACCAAAATATATTATCAGAATAACAATAAATCTGCTATATTAGATTAATTACTTTCGTCTGGGACCAATGCCTACTGCCGACTACATTTACGTAACTACGCGACAGCCGTCTGCAAATATGATTATATTTACTTAATCTTTTTTTTAGTTGTCGAAATTTCTAAAGAATTAATCGTATCGTTATCGAGGTATGCTTTGTAAGGCCAACAGCATTAGAGTAGTACAAAAAATAGATTACTTTTTTTCGTACTACCCTAATACTGTTGGCCGCAGCTGGCCTTTACAGCTTCACCGAACGATAGGGGGCGAGTGGCACTCCGAACCCGCTGAAGGCCTAATGGAGTAGCTGAAGACCAACATCCGCCTGACAATGGCACTCCTTGGAGTTCGAACCTCGACTCAGACAGTCATAATTTGAATTTGACGGGGGATCGATCCGGATGCCGGTGTGGAACGCCGGGCACACGCAGGCGCCCGGTTGAATACCCGGTATGGTATGATTGAGGTCGTCTTCTTCGCTGGGGAGGACGATGTCGTGTGGTTGTGTGAAATGGTGGTAAAGGAAGGATTGGAGTCGTAAATAATCGTCATTACCTATTTTCGATGCTAAGCAGATTACTATGCAAGTTAATTATATGAAGAGAATAAGGTAGTCAAATTACATACAAGATATGTAGGTATGGCATTTAATCCTCCGGAATGGCGACGCATGAGTGATGTTATCAGGTGAGCCATCAGTTTGTGTGCCATTTCAGTTAGGTACATAAAAAATGTCATAAAAAGAAATTATTTGAATTAATACCAACTGTTGTAAGTTGGATACTTACAACATCGCACATTAGAAATTAAAATATCATTTAGATTCTGTCTAAATAGCGTCCTCCGTGAGTTCAAAAACAAGTTAGTAATTTATGATCAATAGTAACGTAGATTTACTTGCCCCTATGCTATAAAAAGGAGTTTATTAAAAAGTTTAAAATAATGCAGATTCCATATTAATAATCCCAATGATTTATTTATTAGTATAAATAAATAATTGAGGAGAATATACTCTAAAAATGATTTTTAATTTGTATTACAATTAAATGTTTTTTATAAAAATTTATATTAATAAAAAACAGTTTTTCAACTAGACACATCTGCGGCATCTCGTTATTTTTTTTCTTTTTGATTTTGTATGCTTCTTCATACACCCTATGGCTATCATATTTGTAAAAAAGCAGACAAAGTCGCGAAAACAGCTGTTGAAAATATTCAGGATAACAAATAAGTTAGAATAGAACATTCGAATCAAACTCAAATCAAAAGGTCGTATCTACATATGCTAGCTAAACCACGAGTTGACTTTATGACAGTATTTAACCCAGAATGGATGACAAATGGAAAGTGTCGTAACAGCGGCGCCGGCTTACTATCATATGTAAATTGATATCAGTAAGTGTCTAATAATATATTTTATACCTTTAAATCTTCTCATAACCCATACAAGTATCTATTTTTTCTTCTGTGAACGTGGTTGAAGATGGACCTTAATAAATCTCAATATGAAGCTAGAGCAATAATCAACATTCATTCTTTTTGTTCGTAAGTAGGTGTTTTATATTGTAACAGAGAAGAAAGTAAACTAAAAAAAGCACCACAATTTTAGTTAATTACGAAATAGGAATTCATTTGAGTAAATAAAGTCCGTATTGACATTTCGACAAATCATATCCCGCCAAAATTTATTTATTCGTAAATAGAATTACAATTTTGTAAAATTCGACATTTGATAAAAAAAAATCTTAGCTGCCAGTATCTACTACATTTTTTAATAATAAATAATATCGTAAACTGTTTTTTGCATTAGAGAATTAAAACGTGCGATTTTTTTACGAATTATAATAAGTTATCTAAGTTCCGCTGTGTACAATGAAGAATTAAAATAATAACGACGATGACTATAGAATGGTTTCTATGAAATTGCTTAATATTCATAATACCGTCTTAACATAATTTCTGTCTAGACTGCATTCATATAATTGTATAACACGGATAAAACTATTATTATATTATGCAATAAAATATCATAAGGCTGTAATATATTAACAAAATAAGGTAACCTTAGCCATATATAAAAGGATATTATTTAATTTAGCACCTTCATAGAAGAATCAGAGTAATTTATCTCGAAAGATTAGAACCATTGCTAGGGGAATTACTATCGATTCATGTTAATTAAATAAATGTATTCTAAAATTAAACAACTTAACCTGTTAAAATAAATTATTGATTGTTATGTTGTAAATGGATTGTTAAGAATTTCCGCAACAAACTGTGTATAGATTTATTACAGTGACTCTATAAATATTATTAAGCAGTTAATTAATTAAAAAATATAGTATGATCTTACAGAACATAAATTCGACTAATTTTACTAATTCTAATATTTCTAATTACTAAAATTAATAATAAGTAAGAAATCATAATTACTTTTTTTTTTAATATGAGTCTTAATGAACCTCCTTCGAATTAATTGTATCAAAGTAGGTATGTAGAAAAATAGGCAGAAAAAAATAATGCAAATTTTGTGAATAATTTAAAACGGGTTCTTGTTGGTTGTTACTTTACATAACTTATTATGAATATACGTATTTTAAAGGTGATGGAATACCGATAATGAACAACATTATTTCGAGAGAAGACGCGGCGGTAGGCTCGCCCCCCGCCGTTCCATCTGGCATTAATGTTGTGAGAAATAATCCCTTATATTTATCGATTGATATATCTTTTCTAACATCTTTCGCTTCTGTTTATTTTTATCGCCATCTTTTTATTTTTTGAAAATGGTATCTTTCTCTTGTCTCTGCTAACGGTTTTAACGTCAACATTCTTTTACAATTCGGTATCATAAAACTTATATAAATTAGAGATATACTCACTGACCCACTAAAGGCTAGAAAATTAATTGTAATTTACTATATTATTAGATTGTAAGACGTACCCCGTGAAACCTGTTCTTATATCAAGTTATAGCTATATTCAATTATAAGTGATTAACACATTTTATTCAAATGAGACGCGTAATTAATTGTGAATTAATAATATTATGCCATATCATTCGACTTCAAAAAGAGGTTCTTAATTCGAATATTATTATGACTATATTGATAGATGGGGTGAGCAGACGCATTGTCATTGGTAAGCCGACAGCTCTCGGATGGATTTAGTTTATTGTTATTGTTTTGGACTATATTATTTGTATGTTGTTATTTTGGTCAATGGACAGTGATGAGTATTATATTTGCATTTTATACGGTTTTTCATTACCTAGCTATAACTACTTCTATATCTATATCTTCGCCGACGAGCATCACGTGGAATGAACTACCTGCCGAGGTTTTCCATAATGTAGTCCACATTATGGAATTTTCAAGAGGATTTCTTACGGGGTGGTAACGCATACGTGACACCCCTGGTGTTTCAGAAGCTTATAGGCTACGGTAACCGTTTACCATCAGATGGACCATGTTTGTTTGCCACCATCATAGTATAGTGAGAAAAAAGAGTGTTGCCTTGTAAGTCTTATGATTCTCACATTGCAGCAGGTGGTCCTTCTAAAGTATTACAGTTACAAATTTCTAACCATACTTCTTTTTACGAAAATTGCACGGACGATAGAGTATGTAATTTCGCACACTTCTAGTATATATAGAAGGAATGTAGAATGATAATATTTTATTAAAATTATGCATAAAAATATATTAATACAATAAAAAAACATTGCACACATTATCATGAATTTAACTCTGTGGTTAAATTGACAATAGATTAATATTGTTTGTGTTTAATATTATTTGTCTATAGTCTTATTGAATGTTACATTAATTATGATCGAATTTCGACCACTGGGCGACTACTATTATAATTGAATACTGCAAAAATAGACGGGCGCGTCAATATGATAATATGGTAATTCATAAAAGTGACAAATATTATCATAAATAGCAGCGTTACAGCCGGATTTCCTTGTGGTCATTGCTCTAACACGGCATTCCAATCAACAGACATACAATCAGTGAATTATAAATATTTGATTATAACGACACAATGGAATGATCTGTCATAATCGTGAACGGTGTCTTGATATGATGAATTAGTTAGCTTAAATTAATGGTCAATTGTGATTTAGAACTAAGCACTTAGAGTTCCGTATATAATAAAAATGTATTATTGATTTTATAATAATATTATATGTCTATTTATTATTATTATATCTAGAATTAAGTCGTAATTATATGTTTCATATTTTTTTAAGACTGTTTCTTCCATCCGACTTTATTAATTTAGAGTATATGAAATATAAAGTACTATTGAGCACTAAACCCCTAGGGCCCAGACAGAACAAAAATTAAAAAAACATTTTCTCAAATAGTCAGATTACTTTTATAAATGTAAGCATCCGGAATTAGTTTTATACTGATGCATTTTTTTTTCAATTTTTTTAGGCCTAGAGATCATGTCATACAGTTATGTATCACAAATTGAAACGTTGTGTAATAATACAAAGAGACATTGACCTCGTCTAATTATACCCGGATGAAACAAGTACCTACACTGCTTGTTGACATATCTACAGCGAATTTATTAATCAACATGTCAACATTATATTAGAATATAAAATAAATCAACTGGGTGGCATTGTTTGTGTAATGACAAGACAAAAAATAAAATCGTTAATGGAATTAATCAACATCACATAATATTTAAATCTCATAGTGTTTACGCATGACACGATTTGATTGGGCCGATATGTCGAATACTTTCAACATTTGAGGCTTACTAGTTCATTAGTTCGCGCAAGACTGCTATAGTGTTCATGCGTCCCTGGTACTATTGCGAACTTCCTTCCCACTTTTTTTTATGTAAATCGAAAGGCAAGCTAATGGCCCATCTGATAAGCGGTAACCGTTGCCTCTACACTTTTTTATATTACGATAGCGACAAACAAGCATACGGCCTATTTGATTGTAAATGGTTGCCGTAGCCTATGAAGGCCTGATACTCCAGGTGTGTGACATATTCATTGCTGAATACATGAAGGGAGATTACGACGTCGCCTTCCCTGGCATCACTCAGGCATTATTCCGGAGGACAAAATTGTCTTGCCTTCGTACTCTGTAATTTCACTGCCTTATTTCAACCTTCAACAGATACATATTTTACAAAGCAGGCGGATGAAATAGGTTTTAAAAAGGTCCGATATGCTATATAGTCTACGTCAATAAAACTATGAACATTAGTTTACGCTAGTTGACTATTACCCCGTGGAAGACTTCTACTGTATTCCTGCGACCTTAGTACTAATGCAAGCGAAGGACATAGTAGAGTTTTCAGTCGATACTCGATAGTAGCAGTTGCTTCACTTACTACTTACTACTTCCCTACTTAAAGAAAAGAGTGTGTGTGTGTTTATGTTCTATGAACTTAAAATAAAGTAATTAATCACTACTAGTACACGTGAGATGTAACTATAAGTAAGCATTAATTAAGAACGAATTAATTAATCATTGTTTTATATTTATATATGAAATTTAGCGATTATAGTTAACTTCAAATTGTCTTATATAAGCTTATTTATTATGTTCAATAATATTTTAGAAATTAGTAAATATCCAATTGATGCAATAATAATAGATGCTTTAATCAATTATTTTCAATACTTCCATATTATAGTTAAAACTGTTATTGGGGCATTTATCAACGTAGTAGAACTCAAAACAATGATTGTGAGAATTTTTGTCTATTTGAATGTGTGTTAATCTCAGAAACGCCTTAATCGATTTCAGTGTTATTTTCGCTGTTGTGCGTGTTATTTTCACGTGTGGTAAGCTTCATAAAACATTTTATATCGGATTAAATACAAAAAAGTTATAAACCATTGTTATTTCAAATTCCGCTCGAATAAAGTCATGGGTTAGTAATAAAAAAAATCTTCATTAAATTGCAAAAACATGTGTAAATAGCGTACTAATAATCCACTTAAAACATAAGCACGTGTGTAGGTAAACATGACGGCGGATTGTTTGAGAAATGTGAAAATATTTCAAACAATTTGTCCGTTCGAGTACATTGCAATGCCTAAAAAGGTGACGAAAGTTCACCAAAAATACTCACGTCGCGATGTATGTTGCGCAAATGGCGTATTCGAAACAAGGTTCATCTTTTACGATGTCGGGTAAACGTAAACGAAGAATGTCACACTTGTCCGTGGATTGTACAAACAATTAATGACCAAACGGCCTATTGTCATCTAATGAGATGCATTCGGATCGAGGTTGTATCACTGAGAGCGAAAGTAAGTGCATAAGGTTTCGAGTGCCAGGTAAATCGCTTTGTATTTAAATCGCATAGGAAAGAAATGTAATGATTTTCAGTTTTGTGGGTTTTTTTCAAACTATTCTGATACTGTTGTTGTCTGGCCGTGTGGCCTTTACAGTTTCATTGGATGAAAATGAGGAGGAGTGCAGAGGGCACTCCAAATCCGTGGAAGGACTTAAGGATACACCTTCAGTGTGAGGGCATCGCTTAAAACCTTGCCTCAGGCTTTGGTAATTTCATTTTTTTTCAATTTGATAAGGGATAGATCAGGGTGAAGGTTGCGTGGACATATATACATTATAGATTTTAACATTATTTGTACCTTGATGGTTAATAAATCAATTTAATCTGAACTAAAGTTATAAAAATACGTTATAAGCTAGTAACATATTGTATTCCACATGATTTTTTCTATAAAGATGATATTTTATTTTTAGGGTTTATTTAAAAAAAAACTTAGCCCAATTAAAAAAATCACCGATTATAAGTATGATACATTATTTAGCGAGTAACTAAATATATAGCACATAGAATGCTGTGCGGATTAGGCTAGTCTTGTATGTACTTATTAACTTATTCATTGGAAGAAAGATAACCAAGAAATCAATGAACTGAAGAAATAAAACTTTATTGTAGGCATATTTTTATTTAATATTTATTATTTTTATATCTTAATTTGATTTATAAATTGAGTTTAAAAAATGATAACGTTATTACCCAACTGCCCAACAAAAATAGGTTATGTGTTTGACTAATATTGTCATTCGAATGTATTATGGTGCCTCAAGATTAGGAAAACCGACCTCGAGTAACGAGAAGAGGTGGGGATTTTTTTTCGGACTACTATAATGCTGTTGGTCGCAGCTAGCCTTTAAATCTTCACCGCGGACGATAGGGGGCGAGTGCAAATGGTTGAAAGCTAACTTCCGTCTGACGTACACGATTTTAGTCTGAGGGCACCGGCATTTGAATCTCGGCTCAGGCCGTAGTAATTTCGATCGCCTTTTCATTAAGGAGGAATGGTAAGGATAAAGAGAATACTCTAGAGGAACTTCTCTCTAAGAATAGTCATAGGCATTGACCTATATATAGGTCAATGCCTATGACTATTCTTAGAGCCTTGTAACAAAACTTTGTCGTACCACTATCCTGTTTATTAAATAGTACACTCACTGCATTCGGCACTCGTGACTCGATATAACATCTATTGTATTTGAATTACAGTTAAATATGACTCACATAACATATAATGCAGTTAACATTGAGACAACAATACCTAATCTTAAATCAACAATTAGCAAGTAATTGTATGACTCTATACATTGGTTAAACATAATAATAATACATTGGTGGCAATAATGCTTACGGCCAACTGATGGTAAACGATTACCGTAGCCTATGGACATCTGAAACACCCGGGGTGTCACGTACCGACCCTTAAAAAACCTTTATATACATCGCTGTAGTCTTCGCGAGAAAAACTCGGCACTCTTTTTATTATAGTATAGACGTATTATTTTCTAAATAACAAAGAATATATACACATATAATCACAACCATGTTTTATATTGTGTAATTTACATATTCGTTTGATAAATGATGACTCTCACAAATCAATGAACCGACAACAAAAAACGTTATTGTGTGTTTTTTATTGTCTATAATAAATACAGTCGCTCCAATTAAATTAGAAGCAATAACCTTACATTTAAATACAAGTGTCGAGATGTGGATTGACAGACGAGGCCATGTTTTAATATATAGACTGTTTAAAAGACATATAGTGACTCGGAAATGTTTCAGGCACGCCCAAATGATTAAGTTCATAGATTAAAAAGAGGTAACCGCAAAGGTGCCTCATACATCTTTATATGGTATAAAATGAAGTCTGCAAGGGATTTTAATGGATTTTTTAGAAATAGATAGAGTGATTCAAGAGTAAGGATTATATGTATTATATAATACATGTACACCCATGCGAAGCTGAAGCAGGTAGCTAGTAAATAAATAAAATAAAAATTGACTGTGTTCTTTTTTATGAATTTGACATTAAATATTAAATTACATATTTTCCGCGTAAAGCATTTTACATATAATTGAACAACATATTTTGATATTAAACTAAATTAATTAATGACTAATTAAATAGTTATTTGACATTAAACATTAAGTTATTTATTAATTAAATAAATCAAGAAACTTAACCTTTATTAATATTCAGGTTTTATAAAAAAATATATGATTTTAATAACAATTAACTAGTTAACCGCGACTTCGCTCGTATCTACGTATGTCACGGAACTCTTATAACAAATGTATGCATTGTACATTTATATGTACAAGAAATTCTCTTTGTAATAGCACAGATAACATAATATTATATAGTAATAGTAAATATCGTTTCAATATCATATGCATGGTTTAATGGAAAGGTAGAAACAGATAAACTAAAACTGCGACTATGCTTTATACAATTTGTAGATTATTTATATAGTAATGGATAAAAATATTTTTATATAAACGAGATTTTCGGTCATCGGTTTAGTTGACCAATGACCAAGACGTTTGTCTTGGCTGTCGATCAAATAAACTCAATACTCAGTATTGAGTTTATTTGATTAAATATTATTTCTTTTTACAATATGCTATGGTGCTTTACTTTATCTAGACACTTTCTATAGTTATGTACATAATTTTCACTATTATATTTCGTGAATTGTACATTAACTTCATATAATTACATAAAAAGTTTTATTTAATAGCAAGTAGGTACGTCATGGTTCAAAAATAGCCCATCTATTATTTCATTTTATCATCTTGGCCAACCGGTATGTAATACAAGTAGCAGCCCTCATATTATCGCTGCCTGCCCACACAGAGCACTCCATTCATTTGTTTTATGTCAGTATACAAAAAAAAAACACTATTCAAAATAGCTGATAAATATTTTTTGTTTGAGTTTACATTTTTAATTCTATAGTGACGGTGATATGAGTATAATTTGAGTAATAGACGTCTATTAAAGCTTTATTGCATGAAAAAAACATTTTTAATCATGACAAAATTAATTGAATCGACTCAAATATACAGTAAAAATAAAGACTAAAATCCTTTATTGTACCTGCTAGCATATTCCATTTAATAATTCGGTGTGTATTACTAAATTTGCTGATGATAACAAAATTTGCGCTATCTCTCTGAATAAATTTTAAATAACTAATTAAATTTATTTATTTATGTGAATTGTCACAAAAAATCAGTAAAAATATAAGTATTTATTTAATGATATAAAATGTAATTCTCAACACTGATTAAGAAATAGAAATAGAATTCATTTTATTTAAATAAACTTAATATAAGCGATTTTGAATAAATATTTTTTGATACTACCACTCGAAACGTAGGCTCGGAACATAGACACTTATTCATTATCATCCTGATTAGAAGCTCTGCTTAGCTTGGGACTAGACCACGCTATTCACACAGCGTCGTCTAGTCCCAAGTGAAATCCCAGTTTTTCAGGCTTATTATTATGACTTAACCTTAAAAAAGCATATATTAAAATAATTACTTAGAAGCACAATCATAGCATGCTCATATATAAACTTGACGAATTTAAGCATGCATAACATGCAGCAAGGATACACTTAGCATGCCGATTATGCCACAACGTTATCTCCAGATTTCACTTAGATCTGTGTTTATTGCACATTTTCGGCACTTTCTATATTCGTAACAAAATAGAATCGCAACTAGTTTGACAAGAGTGTTATCCATTTAAGGAAATAGTGAAAAAGTTGTTACTCGTTGAATGTGGAATGAACTCCGGGTGATAAATAGTGACATAATATTTTCTCTGCATTTTTTTAAACATACTTTTATCTAATATATAAAATTCTTGTGTCGCGGTGATTGTTACCAAACTCCTCCGAAACGGCGTTACCGATATTTATGAAAGTTTATCTGCATATCAGGTAGGTCTGAGAATCGGTCAACATCTGTTTTTCATACCCCATGATAAGGGTGACCCACCCTTATTTTTTCCTTTACTTTTGTCAACATTTTTTATTTTTATCTTCTTATGATTAGCATTTGAACGCAAAATTTTCATGCTTCTACCATCAACCCTTATTTTTTAATAGCTATATTAATTTATATGGCAAAACAACTTTTGCAGGGACAGATCTTTTATATAATTTTAATGTGTCTATTTATTTTATTTTAATTCGTTTCTGTCCTTATAATTGTAAATATATCTCGTAAGAAAGACATGGTACATTGAATAAAAAAAAAATATTCTGTTCACTGTACCTACAGCGAATGAAATGTGAATACAAATATCTGTACCGTGCGAAGATCGAACCCGCGACCCATTGGAAGTAAAGCGGTATGCTAAACCGCTAAACCACCGAGGTCGTAGAAAATGTAAGTGTATGAAGACGAGACAAGTGCTGTATTTTCTTAACGGGCGTCGATCAAACAAAACTAGAGCGGACAGACAGACTTAACTGTTATATAACAACAAAAAGAATAGTTGCACGGTACCCTTGAACCACATAATATGAGTGTTTCGCTTCTCTAAACAATTACATATTTCGCCATGCTGTCTCACTCATTCTATGTAATGAAGAATGGCATCATTGTGTAATGATAATTTAATTTTAACTTTTTCTATTATATACTACAATTTGTGTAGCTATTTAATAAAGGACTCTTTTTCTTATGTATCTGGAATGCCAAAAGAACTATCCAACCAGTTGTTGAAATTAGATAAAAGTCTCTTATCATGAAGGTGGCATCATTGTGTAATGATAATTTAATTTTAACTTTTTCTATTATATACTACAATTTGTGTAGCTATTTAATAAAGGACTCTTTTTCTTATGTATCTGGAATGCCAAATGAACTATCCAACCAGTTGTTGAAATTAGATAAAAGTCTCTTATCATTCAAATCAAATCGAATCAAATTAGATTATTTGTTACTGTAATATAATGTCCCATTATGTTTTGCCTCATTAGGCCTGCAAAATATATAAATATTATATGATATATTATTTAATTATTAAAACAATTGTCATCTGAGTTGTTATAAATGTATATTATTATTATTACATTATTATTCACTTTCAACCTTACCCATGCGGGATCTTCTGTTTTTTAAATGGAATAGAAGATAACCTATTTTCTTCTTCGTGGTTTAAAATGCCATCCAATTTCATTAGTCTAGAGACTACAGCATGGGGATTTTCAATAAGGTTTCTTAAGGGGCGGCAACGCGCTCTTGACACTCCTGATGTTTCAGGTGTCCGTAGGTTACGGTAACTGTTTACCATTAAATGGGCTGTATGCTAGTGTGCCACCATTGTAGTATAAAAAATAACAAGCTAACAGACAGACAGACAGTATCTCTCAAGCGTTCAAACCGAGTAATAAAGTTATTTTTCATATCAATTTTATTATAGGTATTATAGCTCCCCTAGCTTGTTATTTTACTGCCTATAGTTCTCCGCTTTCAAATAGGAACATAGAATGAGATGAAGCAGAGTTACCCACGCCAATGACTTTGTTCAAAGTCCTGGTAATGACATAGGAAAATCGTTCTGTTTGAGAAAATAAACAAATGGGTAACGTTTAATAAAATTTAAATACCATTCAAAATTATTTTTGTATGACATCATTGTTATGTTTCGAATACGAATATATTGCGAATTACGTTCTGCATTTTTTATTGATAAGTACTTTCAGCGAAGTAAGAAAAGTACATAGGAAAGATAGGGACTGCATATTTTTATTATAGTTATGTAATTTCGGCGAATAAAGAAAAGGGACATGGAATGGATAATAGAGAACAATTTAGAGGGAAAAAAGTGGTACATGAGCAAGGCTTTATCGCCAAAGTTAAGCATATACTCTATGGTTAATATAACAACATTACCCGTGGATTGCATCCAATATTTGATAATGTAATACCCTTTACAATAGACAATTACAATGCAAGGAACAAGATTATTATCAAATCATTCGAAAAAATCGGAAGTACTGAGTAAGTGGTTGCGTTGTCGTTACGAGATGTGACGCAATGTGGAAATGTTAAATCTTTTTTGTTCGTTACTATTAATTGACTTTCTCGTTATAATATATGGTTTCTACTATTATATATACCTAAGTAGTTCTGATCATCGCTCGGTAAACATTTGCGAGTTAAGTACAAATTCGATTTGAAATTGTGATAGGTGTAATCTTTTGCAGTTTTCACGTATTTTATGCTGCGATGGTAGATGGTATTATATCATATTTTTGTTATCCAACTATGTATACAATATATTAGTTATTGCAGTACAAAAACAATTGCTCTATGTAAGTTGAGACTCATTTATTACTGAAATTACTTGCATACTTAAGTTTAGTAGTTTATATTCACACAAAATCTTAACAACATATTGTTTAAAGTACAAAAGACATCTGTTTAAAAGTACAAAACACAAAGTTTGTTCATTCTTCAAATAATGTTTCAAAAATGTTTATGTTAAGTATATTTGATTAAAGATTATTTCTATTTAGAAGAGACATACATTTCCGTTCCTTTTCGTCCAACAATTCCATTCTAAACTTCCTTCCATTACATAATATGAGAAGAAACAATGTTCCCACTGTACTCACTGAGTATTCAATTCTACGAGTGATTCAGATTAACGTCCGCGCTACTTTCCATTACGTGCTCTGCGTACAAGTGAAGCGGTTAGATTCATCTGACCTATGACTTGGATGTTATACGATTATCTCTTTACGTAACAATAAAACAAAGATATAAGACATAGTAAACATTTATAAAAATGACGGAAACGTTATTTTGATAACTTTATTTTATTATAAAGTATTCTCTGACTTGTTATCATTGATTGTATTTTGTATTAATTTAATTAGATCTATCAGTGTACCAATTTTCATTGAAATCTTTACAGCACCTCAAGGAATTGTTTTTGGCTTATTATGATATGGGTATGCTCACGATTAGGGTATTCGATTACGGGATTCCAGTACAAATCAAATCAAAACATATTTATACATGTAGGTCTGTTACAGACTCTTATAATATGTCAAATCTTCCGTCAGTTCGGAATGCTTTGAGATGAGAAAAACTGACAAGAAACTCAGCTCATATTTTTTCCAAATATGGTTGTACATGTTTACAATAATAAAGATTGATATTTAAATTCAAATTTGAGAGAATGCAGTGACCATGCATATGATATAACAATTTTGTCAAAAGCTATAAAAATACGGTATATTCGGGTTACGAACTGATTAGACAATCAGTGTTCGTAATCCGAACAGACAAGTCCCCATAAGTAGCACTCGCACAGGATGATAAGATGAAGATATAGTCAGGCCTGTCAGCAAGTCGTGGCGGCTTCGGCAGGAAATAACCACAACGCTTTTTAGGGACATGGACATAGCTTGTGACTAGATGGCGCTATGAAAAATAATGTTATTATTATTAAAGTTATATAAAGTATACTATAACTCTTTTAAAATCATTAAGTTTAGACTGGTACTCTAAATATACTTGATCAATCAGCTGATCATCTTCAAAACAATGAAGGTTCTCAATTGAGTTAGGCCATCGTCAATCTGTGTCAGATCAATATGGTGCAAGGTCAGAGCAATGATAGTTGATGAGGAGGTGTTGACTAGTCACAATTGACACATTGACAATTCGCAGAGGCCTGTTACTTTGATATACAAGTGATTATGAGCACAATGATCACTAATACTCGACATTACATGATTTCGTGTCAAGATCTTCATTTAGAAGGTTGTTATCTGTCGACCTTGGTGTAGCGGATTAACACACTGCTTCAATTTCCGATGGTCGAGTTCACAAGTTCGAGTCTGGGATAATCCCAATATTTGTAAATATGACTTTACATCTGGATGTATGACATATATGTACGTTATGAATGCGTTAAAAATTTTATTCTATGAATAGTTTAGCACCCATAATGCAAGATTGCTTTAGTTTGGGACTAGATTGCATTGTGATATATATTAAGTTTTTATATTTTTTTCTTTATATTTTACACCTACCAATATTTTAATTAAATACTATTTGTATATATGTATGTATATTTTTTTATATATTTTTTCTTTCCATTATATATATAGTACATTATATATATATATATTATAGTATAAGAGATTTCTATTATATAGCGATAATGACGACAATAAAGTTCACAAATTCTATTATAATTCTGAACTATTCTATAATACTGTTCACAACTGGTCTTTCCAGCTTCGTCGAACGATATGGGGATTGGTGTGGGTCACTCCTAGCATTCGAAAGGAGTTATGAAGCGGCTGAAAGCCAACTCATACCTGACAGATATCAATTTTTATGTTATTGTGTATGAGACATTGCTTGAATATTGATTTCATGCTATTTTTAGGGTGGTCTCTTGTGGATCACAAATTTAGAGTTCAAACTATGTCACCAGTAAATTCTCACATAAGTGTTACCACTATACAAATTAAGCCTGATGCTAAACTTGATGTTAAGTAACACAGTTACAGTGTGAATGAATGGTTATAAATCCTACTATTCATTAGATGTAGCAACATTTAACATCTTAATGCATTTTGTCCTGCAATAAATATAGAGAATCTAAGTAGCTTGGTACTTATTTCGAAATGGATTTGAATAAAATAAGATTGGTAAATGCTAGATAAACTGTTACCACTAGAGATGTGTCAACGCGAGTTAACCCGAGATAACTCGAGTTACCTGAATTTCAACTCAAGTTAACTCGAGTCATGTTTCTTAAGAGTTATCACATCACTAGTTCCCATCTTAATAAATTTAAATAAAATACGATTGGTAATTGCGAGATTAACTGTCGCCTATTTCAGCCGACTGACAGCTTGCTTTGCAAACAGTGCGAAATCGAAATAGAAATATTCTTTACTCAAATAAACTTCGTAAGCACTTTTGTATAGTCCTATTTTTTTTTTCTACCACTCATTCGGAACGCAGATTAGTTACAAGAAGAATGAGCAAGAAACTTACGTGTTCCCTTTTAAGGAAATTTCGATTTATATATATACACCATTGACAAGAAGGAGGTATGCAATCAACTATCAATAGACACCACTACGCACTCATTCTTTATGCAGTCAGATAATAGTGTCAGGGTGGGTGGGTAATGGTGAGTGGTAAATGCTTAATGATAGTAAAATTGGGTGTATGGAAACAAAATATCTTAGTCCGCATCTGGCACTGAGTCCAATGATGTTCGAAAGTACGACCGACGAGGTTGGAGGCTGTTTGGGTCCCCCTGAATTCTACACATCTGTGATGAAGTTCTGTTCTGTATTATGACTTGAAAGTCTAGACGACTTCATGATATCATGGCATTCGCGCGACTACAGAGATCTCTAATGCGTTACAGATCTGAGAGAGCCACAACAATATCCTAAACCCATTACATTATTTATGACGTACTAAATATTACTAATATTGTTTACATAAAATATGCATTAATAACAATTATGGTATTTTATTTACAGTTAATATGGACGAGTGCCCGTGGTGGAGACGGATACAGCTGCCCATACGGACAGAATTGTGGATTTGAACCTGCACCACCAGGGCGGGCCCCCGCGTGCGCGCAACCAGGACTCACATACTGCTTATATCCTGACCCGTATCCAGAGTAAGTTATACTTATTTTTTTATATTTACATAGGACAAAACAAAGTCGTCCGTCAAAATTGTACGCTTAGACTTTTGAATTACACAACTGATTTTAATGCGACTTACAACAAAAGATAGAGTCATTCAAGAGAAAAGTGTATATCAAAATAAAAAATATATTTATTCATGTTTATTACAGTCTCTTATGATATATCAAATCTACCATCAGTACAAGAATCTAAGCTTGTATTCTTTTCAAATAAGCTTACCTGTATATATTTGATGAAACCTATGTTCTTGTATATGTATAATATATGCGCATTATGATATAGAAAAGCCGAGTAATACACCCGTGTAAAGCTGTAATATTATAAATACAAAAGTGTGTTACGGATACGAAATATAAAAGTGTGTCCTTCAAAACGAATGATGAAATTTCACATGAAGTTTTTATCTCGAGTAAATATAATCTTGGCTAGCTTACTATGTTTATTCCGCGTAATTTCCAATCATCCTGTATTTTGCAATAATAATAATAACAATTATATCTCAGGACAATTCACACAGCGCCATCTAGTCCCAATCTAAACCGAGATTGTGTTGTGGGTACTAGACAACTGATATAAATGCATAGATATACTTTTTTATAAATAGGTATATTCATAATATACACAACTAATACCCTGATTAATACAAACAATAATAACTGATTGATATAAACAATAATACTCATGAATACAAATGTGCCGTACCGTGCGAGGAATCTAACCCGCGACCCTCGGAAGTAAAGCGGGGTGCTAAACCGTATATATGTAATATATAAATTTGTGTATTTGAAATTGTCTTTAACCAATCGACTTTTCCTACTACTGGGCTGCAAAGTTAGGTTTCCTGAAACCTAATTTATAGAAAACCTCTAAAGATCGTCCACAGAACTAGCATCGTCGGTTTTACCGGACATATCCTGTAATTTCACTGTCTTATCTCAATTTTCGAACTGGATTACTTGCAATGCAAACTGCTTAGCATGTTTGTCTACTTTGAAACACTTAAAGCTCGTACGAGGATATAAAAATCTGATAAAATCTCGTAGGTACTCTCTCCACATCTCTCTAACCTCATACTGGATAATTTATATCGTATTATTGTCGTAGGTTAAAAAGTAGTATAAACATGTATAAATGTCTCCTTCAGTCCTGAAGGGCGCCAAGGATTCTTCTATGATTGTATTTGTAGTCTACTTTAGCAATATCTAGATGTATACCAATTCTTAATATTTATTTTTTTACTTTTTTTTTCTCACTACTCTAAGGCTGTTGGCCACAGCTGGCCTTTACTGTTTCACCGAACGATAGGGGGCGAGTGCAGATGGCACTCCAAACCCGCGGAAGGACTTATGGAACGGCTGAAGTTCAACTTCCGCCTGACGGATACGACTTTAGTCTGAGGGCACCGCTAGGAATTGGAACCTGGGCTCAGGCCGTCGTAATTTCGATCCCCGTTTGAAGTGAATGGGGGACCGATCGGAGAGGTTTTTTTAACACGTGCAATTTCATATATATTTCAGGCACGTGATCCGGCAACTAATAGAAGCAGGACAATACGACATCCGCACTCTTCTATCAGATGAGAGTCGTGATGATTTCAACTCCAATAAAAAAGTTGATTATCCATATGGCTACGGACCGAATTCGCTCCCTCATGTGGACCAGATCTCATTGGTCAACGATGGAATATTCCAGAAGAATTTCAACACTAAATACCATACAAGATTTAATCACGGTAAAGACATCTAATTTACTATTTAATAATAATAAGAATAATCTCAGGACAATTTACACAGCACCATCTAGACTCAAGTAAAGCTAGCTGAAGCATGTGTAACGGGTGCTAGATAATTGATGCAAATAAATCGATTTTTTTTATAAAAACATACATACATACATAGAACACACTCAGACCGACACAAACAATTATAGTAATGAATAATAAAAAATGTTTCTGCCGTTCGAGAGTCCAACCCGCGACCGTCGGAAGTAAGGCCTTTGTTAAACCGCTAGACTACCGAGGCCATCGGAATATTTGGTTTTCTAGTATGCAATGAGATAATTTTATTAATAAAAAGTAATTAAGAAATTTATTTTGATTATTACGACTATTGAAGTTTTTCTTTAAACTACTGGAATGTTGTATAAACTGTTGATTTGTCCAATTGATGTAATGAAGCAACCGGAAGGCGACGGAAGTACTCCGGATATAACAGATATCCGGCAATTATCTGCATAGTTGACTGGTAGATAATGTCTATAGCTATTAAGTCCGCTATATGTACTTTTAAATTATAAACAATAAAGTCATATAAAGATATAAAATTGAGAAAAATGTGAACAATAATTATCTTTTACCCATAGAGATCCCGTTATCATTTAAAAAGTCAGTGTTTAAATAATTAATACAATAAAATTAATTTACGCAAATTCTCATTTATAATATTTGTAATCAGAATAAGAGCCCTGTAGCACCTGCAGCCTAGTAATGAAAACATTGGTAGGTTATTATAGGGTAGTAAAAACTACCCTGACATTTCAACCACAAAAGGTTGTTTTATATGTCTGCGGAGAGTCAGATAATGTAAAAAGAATATAAAACTGAAGTAATCCTCTGATTGTTTAGAGAAACATTGGTATTTTCATTATACTATAAGATAGTCGGGTCTTAACACAACACGAATCAGTTTGTGACCACGGCTAGTGCAACCTTTATTTACGTTCTAGTTTATGCAATTACTCCTGAAAGTATTTATATTTATAATCTTAGTATGTTTTATGTATTTTTTCAGATATTTTCTCACAGAAAACACCTCTGCAACCACCCTCAGCGGCAGATCCGTCACCATACAACATCAACACTTTCCAATCATCGAACTTCACCAAATTCGGCTTCCATGGTTACCATACCTCTTCGCCAGGTTTCTGGAACCCAGCACGCAACCAGTTCGAGAACAACTACGATAAGAAAGTGTATAGACAGACGGGTATTAACGGCCATTTCGGATATAATCAAAACAATTATAATACACCAAATAATAATGTATACCCGAATTACGACTCGACAGATTGGTTTCGACAGGCTTCTAGCGGTGTTACGCACTATAATCCTAGCGAATGGTGGAAGTAAGTACTTGGTTATTTAATTTGGATTTATGCAAAACTATGGCCCGCCTCGGCTGCACTCGTGCTCACAACTTCATGAGCTTTTTATATTATGTACATATATATATAGTATTCATTATAGTAAGTATTTAAGTACGTATATATTATTCTTCTGTATGCATATTAATATTGACATATTTACCTAAGTGAAGTAAATATCAAAATTGTGCCTTTTCTCATCATTGCCCTTCAACCGCTTTCTGTTTTTGGTAGAGCTTGCAATATCGGCTTAAGGTCTCCAATTGTACGAAAATTTAAAATAGAGCAATAAATATATAATATAGTCTATCTCAATCTGGATTAATGTACCTTGTACTCCTCCATCCGCGCAATTTTCGCTAACTGGAGTACAAAGTTTTTGTTTTACGTATTGATAACATAAATTTCATTTTTGTCCTGTTTCCATACAGATACATATCTCCATCCCGCTCCGACGTGACAGTACAACGTTCCGTGACGTTCCCGACGCGTTCAACCGTCCACCGCTCACGACGGCGACGCAACGCGGAGCTGGTCAGCGAGTCTGCGAAGAGAACTCTCAGCGGCGCCGAAGCACTCAGAATAGCTTTGGGTTTAGCTAGGTATATTGTACAATTCTCATATTTTTTATTATCTTATAAAAGGCTATCTCGAACCTAAGCAAGTTAGGCATTTTTAAATCTTATTTAACAGAAAACGTGATATTCATAATTATTTTTGAAATGTATCAAAATTATGCTAAATCATTGGTTGATAATGTTGCCTAGGGAACGCTTTAGTCTCAGGCGTAATTAAATTTAGTCTTAACGTAACAGAGTGATCCTTGTGACATTGCCGTTGTTTAAGGTTAATTATTTACAAAGATTTATTATATTTTACTTTATTATATTTATATAAACAAAACTGTAGTAACTATGCCTTATTTTTATTAATGCAATTGTGGATTTGGTGTATCTCAAACTAGGTACTGTTGAAACGAAATCCTTAGAAATTCGAATCATTAAAAAAACTTATGTAATTCTCATCCAGAAACATTATATATAAGAAATAGTACATAATTATCCATGAATGCTGATATACTATAAGTTTCAGCTTTCACAAGTTGTAACTTCGTTGAAATGTCCATTACCAACTTACATTAGTGCAGAGACAACAGCAGAGCGCCCCCGGCGACAAGCGGCGAATACACAAGACCTGTGTCGAGTGAGGACCGAATACATCACTCCACGGGCAGCGCTCAACAACAAGGGAAACTGGCGATACGTCGTCAACATGCCTGATAACATGACACAACTGGTGCGGGCAGAGATCTGCACGTAAGCAATATTTTTTTATATTAGAATTCCCGTCCCGTCCATCTCCCGGCCAATTCAAACGGGGATTAACGGTGTCTTCGGACTAAAGTTGTATCCGTCAGGCAGAAGTTGGCTTTCAGCAGTTCCATAACTTCTTCTGCGGGGTTGGAGTACCATCTGTGCTCGCCCCTCGCGTGAATCTGTAAAGGCCAGCTGTGGCCAACAGCATTAGAATAAACCGAAGAAGAAATTGAAAACAAACAAAAACAAAAAAAGAAACAATACAAAACTATTCTATGTGTTTTGCGCCATCTAGCGGCAAATAGTAGTACTATGAACAATTAATTTGTTTGTTTGAATTTTTTATTTTGTTTTAAAATCAATCCAATTTTTTAAAATATTTTTTCAGATCAACAGAATGCAGTGGATTATGCTCGCTACCTTCCGGATACAGTTCTAGGTGCGAGCAAAAGTATATTCAAAAACGTTTGGTAGCGTTAGAAGCAAGCGGACAAAATCTCTATACTGATATATTTTGGATACCCAGTTGTTGCCAATGTACTATTATAGCCAATAACTAGATACGAATAAATATAGTTCAATATGTGATAGAATTCTATGGTATTAAAAGATAATGAAACTACATTTATTTGTGCTATTGTACACTAGATGGCACTATATTTTACAAAAACTGACTACTCGATATTAAAAACATATCTACTGTATTTTGCCAGCATTATCCCCTGTAACACTGCCTTATTAGTTCTAAGATAATACTATTGTCATGAAGTCACACTTTTTCTTCTAATTATTTATTGCATAATTTTCTTTTGTCTAATTTGCAGAGGCTTATGACTCTACAAATTAAATTCTTTCATTTTATTGTCGATATGTAACAGTTAGTTATTGCTGTATTATATTGTTATCTTTAGTCTAAATGCTAAAAAAGTCTAACAATGAAGATCCATACATCCATCAGTACCCATATATACGAACTTTTAACTGACCGGTCCGCTTTTGACAATTCTTTCTTCTTGAAGTGGATACAAACTATACAAAATGGAGACGATTAAGAAGGATTTGAAAGTGAACAATACACGTAATTTTATAAATATTATATTATTATTATAATTTAGAATATGTGGTTTAATTAATACCGAAGTGGGTGCAATTTTCACATTTATAGATATTACATCTACTTAAATATATAATCTTATTCTTAAAAGAAAATGCCGACTATTTGGATGATCTTCAAAATAATACCATTTTATAACAAGAGATGGCGCTACTGTATGTTACGACAGTGGTTCACTAATATATACAATACATTTTATAATTTTATATATCCTAAAATCTTATGCTTAGTCAAAATAAGATTTTATATTCATCATTCAACTTCATAAACTGTACAGTACAAGTGGGATAGTCAAACCAAGAAATTCATACTTAACAAAAATTATAAACACAGCTGGTTCCGCGGTTTCACCCGTATGAAATTTATAGCCTATATGTTATTCTGATGTATAAGCGATATTACAATAAAGTTTCATCGAAATCCTTTTAGTAGTATTTGCGTGAAATAGTAACAGACAACCATACATTTTTTTTTTAAATCCATCCATACTCACTAACATACTTTCGCTTACAACATTAGTAAGATTTTGAGTCTATTTATATATCTGATGAATGAACAAATCCAATTACATTAAGTAGAAAAATCATCATTCTATTCTATTCATTATAGTTTTAGACATTTTATTGTTTACCTATTAAGTGTTTATCTTTTGGATTCTCCACCTTATGCCTACCTTTTAAGGTTTATAGTCCTAATCCCATTGTAAACAGTTTACCTATACCGAGGCTAAGAATTTACAAAGATCTCGTATTTTGGACTAAGATCGCTCACATCGTTCACTCACTCTAGGTATAGGCTATAATAGTACATTTAATAATATAATTTAGACGCTTAAATAGTTTAACACTGCGTAATGTTTTGTAGTACGTATCTCTGATTATCCCAACTGCGATTATAGTCGTGATGGAGTAATATTATTGTTTAATTATTAACATTTGTGGTGACATTTCGTGCTTATTAAATCATTGTTCTTTATTAGAAAATTATCATATAGCCACATTGTTATGCTTGCAACATGAATATGTAAATAATAAACAGATTTCTCCGAAAAAGTTTTTAGACCTTAAAATTTTAATATTAATCTTTCAAATTTTTTAACATACAGTTTGTTATTCAGAGTGCAATGTATTTTATTTTGAAATTAAACGGTCATTGAAATTATATAAAAATATAAATGTATATATTTTTTACTGATCTGACAAATGTCATATTATTAATTGAGTACCGAATAGCCTACCGTTGTAAATTTCATTACACATGGCTATTTAGTAATCATTACGAAATAAAAGAATGTTTTTTGCTACTTAACAAAAAGAAGAAAATGTCCAAAAACAGCAACAGGAAGAGCTGTACGGGCCTAGTTTCTTTGCTTTCGCTATTAACAAAAAAAATAGCGAATATTAAGAAAAACGAAAATGATTTGGTCATTTTCATAACATAGCATAGCAACAAGAATAGCTGCATTGGAATAGTTTCTTTGCCTTCGCTATTAACAAAAAAATATAGCGAGTCATATAATTTCAACAAAATAAGAAGTTTATTCTGTGGTATCAATTCTTTATTTGAGACCTAGAATGCAAATTAGACGAATCAAAAGAATTATTATATGTTTGTCTAACGAGGTTAGAGACACGTTGTCATACATAATAATAATACATTTATGTCACTATTGTATGATTTTATTAAGAAACAGTGATGACACTGTGTCTCCATTAATTTCTTTTTAATTAGGCTAAACGCAATTATCCTAAGGCAGAGTATTATATTTTTACAATTTAATATCGGCATTAAACATTTAACCAAGTATTAATACTAGAATAGTTACAACATTGTAAATATTAGTTACAAGTGGTTATTAGTTATTTAATAATATTTGTAACGGTTATTCCTAATATAATAAATAGAAAAAAAACTATTGTATTCATATATCTTTTTACAGTTATCTTCTTACATAGAGCTTGAACTCTATGGTCATATCGTCATTTCGACAGCGTCGGTGGTCTAGCGGTTTAGCACACCGCTTTACTTCCGATGTTCGCGGGTTCGATTTCTCGCTCGGTGCAAACATTTATATTCATGAGTATGATTGTTCGTATCGATTTGGGTGTTTTCTATGTTTACTATGTAGGTATGTATTGACAAAAATAAGTATCTAAGTATTTATGTTATTTGTCTAGTAACCATAATTATTTTTCAGAGTTATTTATTATACCAATGTACTGTAAATGTAATACTTTGAAGTATATTTGACACTATATTGTCTATGTAAGGATAATTGACCTCGTAACATATTAAAGGGATGTAGTTTTTTTTTTATATTTCATAGCTATGTTCTTACTGTAAGTATATATATACCTAAAAATAATCTGTTGAATAAAACCACTGTACTCGTTTTTATTTTTATTTTTACATAGTATAAAACAAGTCGTTGCTGCTGTTTCTTTGCTTTTAAATTACGCAAAAAAAATTAATATAGTTTTCGGAAATAGAGTGATTCAAGAGGAAGGTTTATATGTACAATACACGCGTGTTATAGTATAGAACAATCCGATACATTCAAAGATTTGATTTTTATAAAATAAAGCTATTTTAAATATTGAATTGAAGAAAACTAATGCTGATATATTATTTTTATCTGACATAAAATTTATAATTTGCAATCTAATTCTCGCTGTGAATACATTTCATTTAAAATTAATGTAGTAAAGGTAATTATTGTCTTTTTTATTTGTGTAATTTACACTATATTTTCTTATAAAAGTAGGTATATAAGATATTAAATGGTAAATGAAAAAAGTCTCATACATATTCATAATTAGATACCAATATATTTCTCCTCAAAATATTATATAAAAATTTGCAATATTTAAATTTACTTAACTTTTAATAATTTCCAATCTATAATCTTACTGTGAGGTACCTACATTTTACCTCAAAATAATGTATTGAAGAAAATTATTGTATTCCTTTGTAATTTTTTATAATTTATATAATAAAGTATGTTCTCAATATAAGTTGATATGTGTATATTAGATTTTAAATAATAAATTATAGACGTCGAATAATCGTTTTATTTTTAACAGTTCTAAGATATATTTTTAGTAAATATTTAATATATTGGTATATATCAGAGGTAGAGGTACAGGTTAGGATAGAGATTTGTACAAAGTCGTTTGCTCGGGTACCTCTGTATCGCCCATTGCAGTCAGCCGTCAAGCAGCTTGATTGTACGCTGTTTCGGATGTAGGGTGAGAAATGGTAGTAAGTTTATAACTTATAGAATAACAACACAGTTATTATAAAGATTAGAGCGAAACAAACGTAAAATTTTTAATGAAGCTTATCACGATACAGTAATGAAAACCACAACGAAATCAGCTTAAGACGTTTAGGAGAACAGTGCGTACAAACACACAGACAAATTAACTGTATTTTTAAGTTCTATTATCCCCAAAAAGGTAAAAATTTCCATGTTACATGCAGAGAGCGATCAGTGTCATCTTTTTTATAATTATACGTATAGGTATATAAATGAGTAAATTACCACGAATATAATTAGAAATTTAATTTTAATTTAAATAAGTGTTTCTGTACACAATTAGGTAAATAATTGATGTAATTTTTAAGAAAAGGTATAAATCTTGGTTAAATTGCGATTTGTCTCGATCGCGCCCTCCGAGACAACATATTTTCATCTTATTGAGTTAACGAGAGAGTGAGAGGGTGAAAATCGCCACATCTGTGAGGGATAGAAAATTCAACCCTTAGGCTCGCACCCTTGGGGTTACTGGGCCTACCTTAACAAATTTTCCCTTAGGCTTGAAACTTGATCTTTTCCGCGTTAACCAATATTTATACTATTATTGTTTTTTTCTTTTAAATAACTAAATTAAAAATATATAATGTAATTAAACATATTCAATTTTTTAATATTCTAAATATATTTCAAATTTACTGATATTTATAAAAATAATAATATCTACTGAAATTTAACGACTTAAAGAAAACTTAAATTAACTGCTATCTAATTATACCTGACAGTTTATTAATAACATAGTTCTTTCTCAGAACAATTATACCTAATAAAAATAACAGTAACAAATGTTTAATAGTACATCACTATTTAATAAATAAAAAAAATCCATTTTGTCAATTGAAAGTGTCGTCAATAAAAAGGAGAGAGCACTTACGGCGAAGCGTCGAAACTCGCGCCTTTAAAAATAAAAATTGAGGCAAAAGTCGCTCGACACGCGTAAAAGTAAAAGAGGAAACAGGGAAAAAATCAATGCTTGCGTTTTATGTTCTGTGCGTGTGACAGATCGGTTGTCATGACGACGACAGCGGGGGTCGCGCGCGCCGCGACCGAAATGGCCTATGTCGAACTAAAACATTAAAATGGCGTCTAGTGTTCCCGCGTAAAGTCGTAACATCCGCGGTTCGTTCCCGTTTACGCTTTTCTCATTTCCGCGATGGCAGTGTGCGTCGCGCGAGCGAGACGGAGGATGGGGTAAGGGAGTCAGTAATCGATATTACGCACTTTTGTAGCAATGAAATTGGCGCGGTACGATGCAAGAACGCTTTTTGCAGTTTTGCACGCACTGCAATCTTTTTCATTCTTAATGTCTCAAAGAATTTTTTTCTTATGTATTTATGTACATTAAATATAATGTAAGAATCTGTTAATGTATACATAAATATACATAAGTAACTTAATTATACAACAAAGAAACCAAAAATTAAAAATCTTAAAAAATATAATATATAAGTATAGTAGGTAAGTGATATTTGTAACTCAGAATCCAAATATATTTCCTAAAAATAATAATGAGTTAAAGAAGTCGAAGATTAGGAAAGAAATTGTACTTACATGGAACAAAATTAAATATATATATATATTTAATTTTGTTATATATATAATAAATTTTTTATATGAAATACCTGACGATGTAAAGGAGGTTTCTCGAAGCTAATTTATGAATAAATATAAATAATTGGTTACACAAATGATTCCACTTCTTAAACGAAATTTTAAGTACCTAATAATGCGATAATGTATCTATGATCTGACAAGATATGTTTTGGAATGAATTAATTTTTAAATAATTTTAAGGACAAAATCTAATGGGATATTATATTTTATATATAAAATATATGTCCTGTGTTTATCGCGTAATGAAATTATTTCATTTGATTCTTTATGTGGTCGATTTAGCATACTACCTTATTTCCGTTGATCGCGATTCAATTCTCATACGATAGAAACAATTATAATTATATATGATTATTTTAATTGGTCTGTCTGTTTATTTTTCTGTAACATGATGTTATCTATGCGTTATATATTGTTTATTTATATACAAATATTATAAATTATTTTGCTCTCCTAAGTATGGGACTATAAGTCGTTGCGTGAATTGGCTAGATTATTATTATCATATACAATCGATAAATTATTAACACACTAATAACTTTAAATAATTATAATAAATCGTTGTTTAGGTTTGAAAGTATAATTAATATAATAATAGTAGTGGAGGCCAGATGGTCGGTTGTAATGAATTTGATAAATAATGACGTTACAACTGAACAGAAAGTGAGTAATATCTGGGTGTTGGCGGTGAAATTTTGATGAGTCACAGTGGTAAGGGGTACGATCGGGATGAAATATTCGTTTTTCTCAGAATTGGTTTTTCTATTTCACAAAACCGCGAAGCATTCTATTTCACATTCGCGCATCGGTCTCGCTCTAACAATAATAATATTATCTTGGCAGTCGGCCTAAATGTTGCATTTATAATATCTATATTTTATATAAGATAGACAACCTTAGTGGTCTAGCGGTTTAGCACACCTTTGCTTCCGATGATCGCGGGTTCGATGCAATCAGTTGTAATCATGCGTAGGTTTGTTTGATAGCTTTGGTTGTTTTCTATGGATAATATATACATATAAGTATAATTAGTAAATCACGGGATCTTATCCAGAGATTCGCAAGAATACACAAACAGACAAATATATTATATACGAGTACCTTGGACAATTAATGCAGCGACATCTAGTCCCACGGTAAGCACAGGTACTAGGCAACTGATATGAATATTTTTTGTAAATATGTAGACACATATTATATACTGTTTTAAGTTTGATGCGGTCATTATTTATAAGTATAATTAGTAAATCACGGGATCTTACCACGTTTTATTTTTGTCGAGTTCAGTTTACCCGTGATCATGGCCGTTGAAACACTGCCGAAATATCGAGAACTCAACAAAACTAAAAAAAGTCCTAAAGTTCCTAGTCTTTGGTTGTAAAAACAACCAAAGACTAGGAAGACATAGATTAGTATATAAATTAACTTACAAAAGTGGTTGGTACGATCAGGCAAAGCACTCTTGTAAACAACTCATTAGAAGCATAGATTCAAAGATAGGTTAGTATATCTTTGAGGCGTAAACACTAGTACAAAATGAAGGAATATGTTTGATCCTTTGAAAATATAATGATAGAGAAAAGTAGAGCAGGTATTATAGAATTATATTTATAAATATGTATATATATAAATAAAATGAGAGAATAATTGAGCAGATTAAGTTTAAAAGACCATTGAATGTAGACGGAAATTAAATCAGTTGAAAAACAGAAGAAACAAATATTAGGCAAAGACTAAAAATAAATTATGTCATACAATAAATTATATTTAAATTACGAACACTTTTGGTATAAGAATCTGTTCTTAAGATAAATTATAATAATATCTGTTGTTAAGATAAATAACAACCATTAAGTTATGATGGTCAACAACGTTCTTAAATATTATTTACACCTTTAATACCCTTGCCCCTGCTGTTTTGTGTTGAAATGCCATCGGCGAAATATAGCCAACTACTCGGCTCTATTTGCTTACATTTTGCCTCGCGTATTGAAGTGTTTTTTACGTTTACCACTAATGAGTAATTCTACTCAGAAATTACAAAACAAGAGCAGAATCACGAATTATAAAACTGAGCATAAACACGTCTCGCAAATTCGGAAACTGCTTAGCCAGTAATTGAAGTAATTAAGAATTCACTCAAAAACAGTTTACGACAGTACCTAAAACATATGGACACTCTAATGTCGTCAAATAATGCATCTTCCCGTAGTTAACCTTTCTTGTAAGTAGGGTAATATTCAGGTGTGCAGTTAATAGGTAAAGGGATCAATTAAAGTTGACTGTCAAGTGTCCCGGCCTATATTGAGTCCACGGGGCTCCTCAGATCACAGATTTAGGACGAGGGGAGTGTGCTATGGTGTACTACATGCACTGGGGTTCAAACCCTCTTACACCTTACATCCTGAACGCAAAACAATCGGAAACATCAACCTGTCGCCAAATGGGGAATGTCGCACCCTCCGCAAAAATTGGGAAATAATTTAGTTATTGTTTATTAACAACCCAAAGGTTAATTTACTTTCAAAGTAATTAGCAACACCTAATATTCAAGTTTAGTTAATTCTAAATAAATGTTACATGAAAAGACAAAATTATGAGGGAAGATGGGAAAGAGGAATTCAATTACGCTTACGATAATTATAATAAAAGCGAAAGAATCTAACGGACGGCTGCAAGGTTTGCGTGTCGATCGACAGAACGCCGACGCGAAAGCTCCAAAAACAGATCGAAGCTTTGAGCGAATGTGCTTCGAATCGAATCCCGCCAAATGCAACGACAGCTGTGCGTAGCTCGTAGCGCGTAGCCGCGCGGCGGCCGGCCGCGGTGTAGAGGCGGCGCCACCGCGCACCGGCTCTATTATTATTATTTGTAAACAAGCGTGTGCGGGCGCGGGGCGCGGGGCGCGGGTGGCGGGGCGCGGGGAGCGTCACGTGACCGGCCGCCATTGGTTCCCGCAGCAGCTGCGTCGCCGACGCGCGCGCCAGTCAGCCGCCGACCGCCGTCGCGTATTTACGCGCGCGCTTTTAGAATTGCGCGACGCGACACGCGCACATTTGACGCGATCGCGAACTCTTATTCCCTTTTTGTTTATTTTTCGCTTGCGTCCTTCGAACCGTTTTGTGTTTCCGAGGCAGCGAGACGAAGAAAAAAAGGAGGCGCGGATGGATCGAGCAACCAGAGAAGGTACAAGTTCGCGACTCAATTCAAAAGTTTCGTGCGAGCTTTCGACAGTGGAAGTGTGCAGTTATAGTGGGAGCTTCTGGTTTTTGTGGATTGTTTTGTTAGAGGTATATAGAGCGATGGCAGTAGACCGTGAAGCGAGTCCGGTGTGTTCGCGTGCTTCCGCTAGAGCTTTCGTTGTGTGCAGCTTTCGCGAATCGATCCCCGTTTTCCTGCTACGCATTTGACAACTACTTCGTGTTGACAATGAGTCCATATACATACATATATGTGCAGAGTATGAAATATATAAGCTTACGAAACTGTTACAGGAAATAGTTCGAGAGTTACTAGTAGGGGATCGCGGTTTACAAATGTTGTTCTTGATGATGACACTGTGTTTCAGTCTGTCAAAGTGGAGCGGGAAATAGGGGATAGCGTCAAAGAAATGGTATTTTGCGATGACGCAGCGGCCTGCTATTGACACGCTGATGTGCATGATGTCACGTAATTTAACATATTAATTATATGAGAGACTTTAGAGCGGGAAGAACGAAGTTATTATCGTATTTATACCTATTTTATGCTTCTTTCCGTGTTTTTTTTATTGAAACTTTGATTGACTTTATTATACTGTAGACGGTGCCTCTATAGGCCATGTTTATAGGTACTTGTATTGTATAAATTATTGTCTCTCTCATTACTATGAATCACTACTGAATATGAATTCGTACTGAACTAAATAGTGTTGCCTCTATAAAAACTGATACTGCTTGTAAACATCTGTACAGTTTTGTCATAAACATTGTATTACACAGGGATGCCAAGCGTATTAGGATCCTCGTACAAGTATGAGATTTTTGGGTTTTGGTACTAGGACCTTTTCATCATCGTATAAGTTTATAATACAAGTTTTTAGACAACTATCAAAAGAAATAGCCGACCCAATAACTAATAACTTCAGAAATTTAAAAGAACATTAAAAGTATATTTCTGATAATATACCATTTTATGTAATTAATGAGTATATGACACAGACATATTAATATTAATTAAATTTTGTTTGCTATTAAATTATATTTTGTAATTGCAAATAAATAAATGTGACCTAAAAATCGCTCAAATGTACAACTTAAGGGAGCCAAATTCAGCTAATATTCAGAAATTCTATTAGATTGTTTATTTCTTTTTACGAGGCTTAGTGTATTAAGTTTGGCAACCCTGGTATTACATGTGCCCAATTAACATAGTTGAAACGGTGAAGTTAGTAAGCTGACTATCACCAGAGGTAGACTGCAAGTCGTTTAGGAATACTTAAGTCTCGCCAAGCTGTTTGATAAGCATTTCACTGCTCAATCAAGTTACTTACTTACTTATTACGATGTAGGATAAGAGGTTAAGGTCTTCTTCTTTAGAATAGCAGTTCATGAGTGGTATCACGGGTATTACATGATAAAGTTACCGCTTACCATGAGGTGGACCATCAGCTTGTTTGCCATTTCGCTTATATATAAAAATAACCAAGTAGTTTCGATGTCAATCAAATACTCAGTAATACATTATAATATGTTATAGTCTACATATTACATTATATATGGATGCAATAGAGAACATATTGTGGCAATATGATCTGGGTACAACCATATAATTCAAAACATAACTAGAATAACTAAGTCCGTTTTCTCTTGTAAGAACAAACTTCTTGAAACTATATGTTACAAGAAGTTTGTACACTCATAATATAGGAATATATCTGTGTAACATTACTTACAAAAAGAAATAATACCTCAAAAGCAACCATTGCATTGTATAACAATGTTACGAAGAATAAAATAATATAATGTAAAATAGATATTATTTTACATTAAATTATTTTATTCCACAAAACATTATTTTTTCAAGATTATACAGCTCAATTTTAATGTACTTATATATGTCTATCATAAACTAGTAGATAGATATAGATTAATATTGAGCTATTAATCTAGAAAAAATACTAAATACTCACGTAGGTTAATTAGATCATATAATTGAGTACAATATAATATAATTAGAAATAGGCACTTTTAATCATAATTTTATTTTCCCGTCGACAGTCTCTAAACTCAACTTTATCCATGTCAAGAAGCTTTCATATTCATTATGCTAATTCTTCAGCCATCTTGCAAATGGCCTTGTGTAAGTATAAAGAAATCTAGACAATTGTATAGATTTCTTTATTATGGTCTGGTATTAATATAAGCAAGCGAATCAAAAGTATGTCATTATTTTGCATCGTTATTGTTAATTTTGTAATAAAAACAACAAATTAACAAGTGAGTTTTGTTTTTTAGTAGCTAGTCTATAGAAATTATTCGTAGGTGAAAATACTTAGTAGATACCTGCATTATTATTCATATATAGTTTTGACTGATCTGCCGTGTATATTATGTGCAGTGTAATTACATAATTGGAGTGTAATTTAAACTATATTTGCTATTACATATAACATAAATTTGAAGCTAATAATATTATAAATTTACAACTACATTATTTAAAAGAGCAATACGCAAGTTTATTTCTCGTTCTTTTTGTAAAATGACTATTAAAAAGTGCTTAAATGTTACTTTATTTAGGTTAAAACTTTTCTATTATACGAAAATATGGATATACTTTCAAATAATGAATTATCACAATATCCTATTTCCCTAAGTCGACAGAAATCAAATATTTGACATCAACACTCGACAAGTTGATGACGAAGATGAGCCGGCGCGGTCCCACGGAATAATCGAATAAATAATACGCCTTCCTCCCGTGAATGCGATAATGGGGAGTCAAGTTCAGTGAGGCCAATGAAAACAAATAAACAAATTGGCCAATTTCATCCCAGCTAACTGCTGGTACATAACGAGAGCACCGCTACGGATTGTGCAATAGCATACGCTTCCTTTTTAGTTGAACACACCAGTTATGTTTCCTCTTACTGTAACAATTTAAATATATTCTATTACTATATTTGTTTGCCACAACTAAATTAAATAATCAATTTTTATTCATTTGGTTATAGAAATTTACTCTTGACAGGATTCGAGAATTTTAAATTGGCTTGTGAAACTTTTTGCGAATTATGAGCAGGTACCAGATATTCAAGAAGTTAGATTAGTTTTTAAATCCAATTCTACTTTTATCTGTGTTTTATTTTCTATGTAGCCAGATTCTAAAACTGGAGATCAAACGTTTAATCCGTCTGTACTCCCTAATATCCCCATTATTGCCGCAGTAATATCTTAAGTTGATTCATACTTTCTGTGTGGGATAATCCGGTTCTTATTGCTTCAAAGCAAACTCGAAAGACGCTTACAGTTTTCATAACGTCAATAGCTGTATGTGTAAACTCTTACTTTCGTCTAGGTAAAAGTTTAAAGCAATGTCAAGTAAATACCTACACTGTAGAAGAATAAAGTTTGCTAGAAATCCAATTGTGGGGAATACTTTATTTGAGTTCAACGCAGTCGCGCCGGTGAATGCACGCTTTTCAATGCACCTCCTACTTAGAATTACTTTGGACATATTCGAATCTTATATATATCTTAAAAAAATCGATCGATTGATTTCATCTCTAATACCAAAGTTATCTGAGGATTAAATATAAAAATGTTTTATTGTCAATAACAAATATTATTAATCCACGGTATACAGAACAGTTCTACAATATGGCGTATGTTATGTATAATACTCAATTATGATACATATAGTGCCCACTTCAAGAAATGAAAGTCAATGAATAAATGATGCACTCGAGTGCTGTGAAATTGATGGTTAAGCAAAGGGACAATTGAAAGAGGAAACAATAGTAAATCATACAATCAGCTACATACACATGTGACTTCCTTCAAACAATTCTATCTCATAGGTGCAAGTAGAAAAAATATTCAATTTCCGATGTCGCATCCGATAGCACAGGCAGACGTGTACACAAAAAAAATCTTTACAAAACTGTATCGACCACATTAAACTTGCTCTTAAACTCCACACAGAGATGTCTTATAACAAAGGTATAAGTTATAAAATTGTCTAGCAACTCTTTCGAGAAAGTGTAACGTAATCTGTGCCGAGGTATTAAGGCATCAGAAAAAGTGGTAGTGTGGGAAAGATGGTTGTAAAAAACGCCACATCTGCGGCGCTATTCAACTCGGTTCGAGTGCTTGAATGGGATGGGACGTAACTCTATATCGGGATACTTGCGAGGCCTTATCATTCTAATGTAGATTGATATTAGGTTCGTCCAATTTTTCTTAATTTCAAGTGTGAGATATTCAAAACTTATAATTATGAAACCTATTACTTTCCTTCTTTTAGATATCATTAAATGCATTTACCCTTTTTCTTTACATTTTTTAATTTAAAATTTTTATTTCAAATGTAGTGTTTCTTATTTGAAATTTTATAATGCACCTTAAGCAACATTATATTATATTAATTAGTGGAAAACGTAGTAGGTGACACATTTAATAAAAAAAAAATATAATAAAATAGCTTTAAGCCTTATGACAATGTGTTCTTGTTTGTTAACCTTAAAAAATAAAAATAAAATTCGATGTATTGAAAAACAAAAAAGAAATAAATCCTGCAATTTCACAGAAATACAAATAACCGACATAATATAACAATTGGCCGACAGTGTATGAAATAATAGCCATGGAATTGAACCGGCATCAGTAGCTTTACCGGCAATCACGCTGATGCACGTATCCTGTGCACGTTATCATTAAATTGAACATTATAGTCATCTAGAACGTACTACTGTGAGAAACGTTGTGTGTACTATTTGATAAATACAAGTTTATACAGTATTCATTCGTATACAAATAAATACATTGAAATCTAGCTAGCTCGAGAATGGTCATGATAGTAGATGTTTAACTATCATAATATAAACTTTAATCGGAAGTGATAATATTATAATCCGTAGAAACCTACAGATAATCTGTTTTGAGTTCACGGGTTAAGTTTACAATGAGCGAAGAAACTGATCGATCGGTGGAAGTGCATATCGTATTTTAAAAAATGAAGGATTTGAAAATGTATAAGCAAATATTACAGCCATACAGTCCGCTATTGAGCATATTTCTAAAAGACAAGTTCCTCCTGAGTTTATCTACTAGTACTAGTACCTTGCATTAGGTACTAGATTTGCCAAAGAAATAGAAATAATCTTTATTCAAATAAACTCATTACAAGCACTTTTGAATAGTCATATTTTGATTCTACCACTCATTCGGAATGAAGAACATCACAAGAAGAATGAGCAAGTAACTTGTGTGTTGCTCTTTTTAATAGATGTTTTTTATATAAATAATTACAGTATAACAAGTAAGAGGCATGCAATAATCAACATAGAAATCGCTACGCACTCATTATTAGTGTAATCAGATAATATTGTCAGTGCTATGGATTTAAAATTTTTCTTTAAAAACATTATTATCGTTAACGAATTCTTCAATTGAAATTGACTCGTGGAATAAAGTTTTGGTAAACGAACTTCATTTAAACTATAATTTATATTTATATATTTCATACTACATTGAATATTTAAGACGAAGTGTTTAATAATAAAAGTACATTGTATTTAATGTTGCTATATTGACATCAAATTAGGGAAAATTTTCAGTCTGTGTAATTCGTACCGATCACAAATAGAATTTTAGTTTAGGTTTTTATTTTTATGTGATTAATGGAGCTGACATATCTAGTAACACTAAAAATAAATCTCTAGAATAAATTTAGATGAAAAAGGTGTTTTAATAATTTAGATGATTTATTAATGTTAACTATACAAACTTATTGACCATGTCTGGAATTTATTTGATCGAGATGATTTGCCTCATTTGAGTGAATACTGGAAAAAGTCAGTACAATTTATATTATTTAATATAAATTGTACTGACTTTTTCCTCCTCCTCATGATATATTTTATTTGAATATCCCATAATTTAGTATTAACTAGTAATACGTGAGTATTTACTGTTCATGCAAAACAATGCTTATTTAACACTACTTGCTGTTACCCACCATTTGGTCTCCACAAACTGACATCCCCTCTTCCCCTATTATTATTGTCATAAAATTAGCCTATGTTTGTTCTCCTTATAACAGCCAAATTTTATTAAGATCTGCTCAGTTTAGTTGTGTAAAAAATAAATAGACATATACTTAACGGCCTCGGTGGTCTAGCGGGTTAGTACACCACCTTACTTCTGATGGTCGCGGGTTTGATTCGTCGTACGGCAACAGATATATGCAGATAATGTATATCTTAAATATTATGTGTATCTTAAATATTATCATTGTTGATATGAAAAAAAAAATTAAGTCATGCTCCAAAGCTTCTGAACGTATTGCGATCGATACCTTATCAGTGATTGTTATCAGCATGATCACCAACACAAAGATACAAGCTTCCGGCAGGTATTGTACCCGGACGCCGGATGTGATACTTGTAGCTAGTAAAAAGATAATCGAACAGCAATAAACCTGAATATACTAATAGACGGCCTCACTGGCCTAGCGGTATAGCACACAGCCTTAATCCGATGGTCGCAGGTTTGATTCCTCGCAGGCTACAAACATTTGTATTCATGAGCATGATTGTTTGTATCGGTCTCAATATTTTCTATGTATATAATGTATTTTTTTACAATAAATATTTATATTAGTTGTCTAGTACGTACCCGTAATGATTTGCTTAGCTTGGAACTAGGTGGATCTGTATGGATTGTCTATACATATTTTATTGTTAAGTAAGTACTTATTCTATAACCTAATTATCCAGTATAGTATAATATTTTTATACGATTTTTAAAGTTAACTACAAAGTATGTATTATTTCAAACAGATAGAATAGACTTTGTAAAAAATATTTCACGCTCCAAGCAGCTTGATTTGTAAGGTATTCTGTTGAAGAGTTATATTAGACATTATAAGATTACAGGATAAAAAACTTGACATCTTAGTACTCCGTAATGGCAACACTAAAGTGGTATCGTATCGCGGGAGTCATATGAAAACGTGATGTGTAGCAGCATCATCAGCTTGATAGCTGTTCCAATTACAAAAAAAACTAAAACAAACCTCTCATCTTATACTAGTATATACTTGTATTAAAAACTATATTTTTATTTACTTTAATAAATTCGTACCTACTTACTATATGCCACACACATACACACATACATTTTTTTGCCTTTGCATACACACATAATCTTAAAAATATAAAGTTGAACAACTATTGTTAAAAAGCTTAAGAAAAGTTTTTTCTTTATTTTTTTTAACTGAATTTTCAATCCATATCGGTCATAAAATTAAAATGAATACAATTCGATATTAAGTTTACTAGAATTTCATTAAGTTTAAGTCTTTATATTACTATTATTTCGGTTTCTATTCCAATTAATAAAATAATGAAAGTTAACTGAATTCAGTAAACTCATTCAAGTTTACAAAATTCAAGGATTTCCAAACGTCATCTAAACAGAACGCACAGCAGCGCGTCTCTGCACAAAAAAGCGACAACATCCGATTCTAAAAATAAGCCGTATAATTACAGCGCAGAGCTGAAAGCGCAATGCTTTCGCTGCAGCGGTTGTACGGTTGCCCTTGACAACCGAGACCCAGATACTATCGCGTTCCCCGCACACAGCTGCAACTGCACCAACACATAGACAGCTCAGACGAATCCTTGCATTGCATGCACGCAAAGCGCTAAGTAGGGCCACACTCACACGAACCAAAGTTGCGTTGCGTTCCGGAGCTTTTTAATTTTTTTTTACCAGCGTTCTTTGTGCGACGCTACAAAGAGCTTTACGCCGTGATTGTAAGATGTGAAGTTTATATATGTTTTATTATAAAGAATAACGTAATTTCTCAATTTAGCAAAATAGTATAATTATCGTATGAACAAAGTTGAATACTTTAATAATTCAGAAAGCTTAAAATAAATATCTTCCAAGTTATTATTTTATGACGATGTATCAGAACTCCACGTTCTCTCTGTCCCTACTCATATATTCGTCCCTGTCCGTATTTATAATACTAGCTATACAGGAAAATCTACTTGGAATATTACAGACTACATGAGACAAAAAAATTTTTTTTTACAATAATAATTTGTATTGATGAAGATATTCAGTGTAATAGCAGTAAATACTATTTATTTTAACTTTAATATAAATAATAATAGTTTATACAATTACATATTCCCTATATATATATTATAGTTGCTTGGAAATAGTGTAAAATTTGCTCAATTGTTGTTTTTCTCTTCCATTCATCTCGTTATTTACTTTCTTACCATATCATATTTCCCACAGTCCATCCATCTCTTTTTCGGCCTTTCTCTGCTCTTATAACCATCCACATTCATATGTAACACCATCCTTAAATTTGCGCAATTGCATATGCGCCAGATGTAACTAATTAGTATAAATTTATATTTACACCACTATAGTTTATTCCAAAGTTATTATACTTAAATACCAAATAGTTTTCTAATAAGAACCATCACATATATAAATTGAAGAGAGACTTCATCATTCTTATACGTTTCCCTCCCGAAAATCTGCACAAGTACTCAAGGGGAAAGGAAAAACACGAAACAAGTGTGTAGCAATTTAGTCCCTGCTTGTACTCCAAACAAAAGGCGGCTTTTGATGTGGAGCCAGACGGTGTACCTATATCAATAAAGACTATGCTATACAACCTTAAACTTGCCAAATGAACCCATGCATCTCAGATGATATGAATAAAGATTTTTTATATCTTTCTTCATGTATTTATTTATATATACACTACAGTAACCATTTAATATCAGATGGGCCGTATGCTTGTATAGCATATATTGTATCACTGGAATATAAAATAACTATCTACTTTAACATAAATTTTAGATTTTCTTCTTGTAATTCGAATAATATAATATCTGAATAGTCTCAGGACAATTCACACACCATGTAGACCCAAATTAATCTAGCTAAAGCTTGTCTTATGGGTACTAAATTACTGATACAAATACACAGATTTTTTTGTAAATATATTATACATAGAAAACACCTAGACTGATACAAAAAATGATACACTCATGAATACAAATGTTTGTGCTGTACGAGGAATCGAATGTTAAATGGCAACTGTCGTCAATATACATAAACAGCACTACATCACTTTATCATGTGATATTCGCGATACCACTCATACGTTCCCATTCCGAAGGACTAGAATGTGATGCCTCTTGTTGTATAATTTTTTGTCTTAAACTGAAACACACTGTACTTACAACGGCTGCTTTGCGGCTATAATAGATAGATAGATAGACAGAGGTATCGATGCAGAAAATTTAAAAGTCGACTTGTGTAAACGATAATTAAAGTAGGCATATTTATATTCAGTTGTACATTATATATTGCTTAGGTTAGGTTTATTAAGTTTACTCCATTTTACAATATATTTTATAATGACGATAATATATTTATTATGACATCAATAGCCCATTTGTTAGTATATTTTCTTTCTAAACTAATGTCAGTAAAGTTCTTATCTATTTAGTAACAAATACACTAACAAAATGTTCTATCATAGATAGGTAAAATTTTTTCATCAATGTTTCTATTTCACTTCTATCACGTGTTTGCCATACCAATTACATAAAGAAAATATTACAAAGCATTTATTAATAAAGCTGTCTTGACGTCACGAGTCCTGCAGACGATATAAGCAGATTAGATATAAATAAAACATTTATAATTATAGTTAAAAACGTGACTGGAACACGACAGGTACAAACTGTCAATTCAATAATGGCATCGTATTTAGATTTCTAGAAACACGTGGTTCATTCATGAATAATATTTAAATATAGAATATTTTTTCTTCCTTTGACGTTTTGTTCCCCCATTTAAGTAGACAGTGATTGTCTTTAAACGTAATCTAATAATAAAAAAACGAACAATTGCTGTATCTACTTTACTTAGACATAAACTCGGAATACTCTGTTCCGTAATCAGTATTTTTCATTTAATTATTCTTATATGTTTTTTACATATTATATACGTCTAGTATATCTGCTATTGTTTTCTCTAAATATCATATATTCAGAAATCAAGTAAAAATTTCACAGTTGCTATTTTACATTTTTGATAAATTCTATTTACATTGGACTAGTATCATACATTGTGTTCTTAAAAAAACCTAGTAATTCCTAATTTATATCTTAACTTCCGGCTAAAGATTTAGTTTGTACTTTCATAGAGTTTTATTTTTACGAGTCTCTTCTAATAAAAATAAAACACATGGACAGTAAACTGATTATCAAAGTTTTGCTTAAATAATAATTTCTTAGCTGTTGATACATTATCAAGAATTAATAGAATATTATATAATTTATGACAAATTACATTTTTATAGATTGTTAGGTGCTTATTAAAAAATAAAACGACGCAAAACAATACTTACCTATAGAATATTTATTATATAATACAGCTATAAATAATGACTGTCTTATCGCATATCAATCAATGGGAAAAGACACAGTTTCAAATTGAAACATTTCAAAAATAGTTACCCTTAAAATAGTACAACCGAAATAGAGCGTAGCTTTACTATTAGCGTACCTTTCTAATAATAGAGCTTGTTTACTCTCGTGTATGATCCGCTAGCTACCAAGTTACAATGTACTCGGAACTCTAGAAAAGCTATTAAACCTTGGAACTTTTAAATTTGGCTGGTTTATATGTAATTTGGGTTTAATAAATCATCAGTGCTCTATTTGTGTTGAAGAAGTTATTGTATTGTATATTGCGTATATAACTACAACATGTCGCATACCCTTCCTGGTTTCGCGCAGGTGTATTAACAAAGACCAAGTAGTATAATATTTTTTTATGCGTGTGTAATTTTTAAAAGCCAAGTTTTTCAGTTTCCCATAAGATTTTAAAACATTTTCTTTCTGACCATTATACAGTATGTAGTTTGTAATTTTTTTGGCTTAATTCGTTTTATTACAAACTGAAAGCGTTCCCTCATCCCTAGCAGTGAATCTCCTTGTCATTGTAGTGTTTCATTGTATCCAGAAGATAAGATATACGCGGCATATAAGGAAATCTCATTATTGGAAATTAGGATTAAGATACTAATAATCTGTGAGAAAATGTATAACTCACTTATGTTACTCAATTAAGCGGGTGGATAGAAAACCAACTTTGCCTTGGATATTGCGAGTGTTGTGTGTTGCGATCTTTCGTTGTATAATCTTGTGACGGTAGTTGAAAGAACTACTGGCACCTACATTACACAATAAATATATTATATTTTTAGAATAATTTATTAAAAAATATGATTATTTTAATTTCATGAAATTTATTTCACCTATTTTTACTACAAAATTTAAATTATTCTGGTTTCTCCAAATTCAAATCCTGCTTTTATAAATTTGTGGTTGTACCCTAATGTTACAATACCTTTACGTTTATACTATAAATATCTTATTCAAATAAGGGTATAAGCACTTTATCACAATCTACAGAAGCATAAAAGCAAGTTTAAGCAACCAACCGACTAGACAGGCTACGCACGGGATAATCGGGTCAGGTCGAGATAGGCCGTGACGTCACAACATTATGAACAACGTGATTATCGTCTGCATTTTTTTATCTACTGCCTGTAATGACACGAACGATTTGCGATTGCCTACTCGACTGGCATTGGATGTCGCATCAAGCGATAATGTATTTTGAAACCACAATGATTTTCAGAAACTCTGTTCGTTTCATTTTAACAGTAAATATAGGTTTTGAGAGCAAAGAGAGGAAATATTTTTGTAATAATTATATATACATAATAATAATAACTTAGGAAATAAGTTTAGTATTTTTAAGTATATCAGTCTACTGATAAATATGTAGTAAATATACTTACTAGAAAATCTTATATGAAGAAAAAAATATTTTAAAATAAAGTGACACAAATATTTCTTTTTTGCATGATTTGATTTGTGTAATTCACTTTTATATTAGGTACTTGTTTGTATTTTTGTTGCACGTTACTAATGAGAAATTTATATGCAATAATGCAAGTATTTTTGTACAATATTGTATTCTGGTGGTTTAGCACGTGGGTTCGATTCTTTGCAGGGTGCAAACATTTTTTTTTACGAGTATGATTGTTTGTACTGATCTGATTATATTATGTATTTAATAAAAAAGTATTTCTATCAGTTGTTTAGTTACTGTAACGAAAGCTCTGTTTTGCTTGGAACTAGATGGCACTGTTTGAATTGTTCAGGATTATCATTATAATTGTAATTTGAATATAGAAAACGATGTGAATACAAACAATAACAAACAATGTGAATAATTCGTAATGGTCGATTATTCGCGCCATCGATTCGGCTCGATTCAAAACACTGGCGCACGCATGCGCCGCCCGCGCCGCCGTAAACATGTCCAAGCTTACCCATAACTCTGCAATTTCCTTACACTTTCCCTTCCACCTTTCTTCTTAACAGAAACTATACTACAGCTTAAGGAAATAAATACACATTGAATTCTTAAGAGAATGTATGTTTATAGATACATATATAACATTGCGTATATAGTAATGAAATTAAAAGTATATTTGTTATCTTTAATTGTTTTCCATACTAATACTATAAATTTGAAAATGAAATTGTATATTAAGATTGATTGTATCGCAAGAACGAACATAGCTATCTTTTATCACAAAAAAACAGACTAAAACGTTGGTAACAGCTAGTACTGTGTCTGTAACCATATTTGTTATAAATATTTCTTAGTATTAATCTAAGCGATGATATCTCCTATTGATGATTTGCAGCACACCATAATACGTTTACTTATTAAACTTTTCTTTTGCAGATTGGTCCAGGCCATACGGATAACATCCACTGAGACCTTCACAAAAGTCATCGCAACTGAAGAAGAAAACAAGAAACCAAAAGCCACAAAATCCTCAAACCAAAGCCTCCAGTCATATCTTTTGTTTCAAAAATCTAAATATAAGCACTATTTTTTTAACCTTTTAACGATAATAAAGCTAAAACTAAATAGTATACGCTACTCCCAAACAGTACAAATTAATTTAAGTCTGAGTGATCGGTATTTACAATAAAAAGAAGCCTTCAAGAAAGCAAAAGATTAAGAAAACTATCAACGACCAGTATTTAAACGTTCCAAAATAATAGATATCGTTAAACGAGTGCACAATATATTTTATCGATCGTTATATAAATTGATAACGAGACAATTCCTCGAGAGTTTTGTAAAAAGTCAGCCAAAGATTTTTATAAACCTGTAATTTGTGAGACTTGTGTAAGTTTAACTGCCTGTTATAAAGGATTTTTTACATTATTTATTTCTTAGTGAGTAAACGAAGATATTGTGATTAGTGTAGTGTAAACCAGTGTGCCGTATAATCATATATTAAGTGCTATAATAGAGTATCGAGGACTATAACAAATTATCGGAGCCAGATCATAGTACAAATTAATAAGTTCCCGTGCAGTTCCGAGTGTTCAATACAACAATAGACTTAGTAGAGCTTATTTTTGTATAAGGATAATAAGAGATGACCGCGATGAGGCATCGTCGCGGAAAAACGTCATGAGCGAAGCGCTCAGCAGTGAGGCGGGCGCGGATAGCGCTCACCTGCCGCCGTTTTCTACATTCGGCGAGATGGCAGACAACGAACAACGCATACTCACGGCCGATGGCCGCCTCCTCGATCCCGGCTGGGAGTACTACGAGCGGACAGGCGACACTGTCTCCGTTATAGCGAGCCAACCACAATATAGACCTTGGGAGTCGATGCCACTAACCGTCAACTCAAAAGACGCTATCCTAAGAGCTGGATTCTCCGCGTCACTCGACTACCAACCGGTCACATTGCAGCCGATACCCAATAAGCTGCCGTCCTTCCAAAGCCAATTCCAAACATTTCCAGAAACAACTGTGATCCCTGAAACGGGTTTGCCAAGCGTAACCCCAGTACCAGTTACAGCCAGTCCGACGCCCAGCGCGAGTCCTAGTCAGTTAACCCAACTCACGCAACTAACGACGCCGGCGTCACCAGCCCATCTGACAACGTTGGCTCAAGTAACGCCTTTGTCAACAACACTCACAACTTTATCACCTGTCAACGCAACCACATTCCATACTCTAACCGCTGTAAATGCTAGAACTTATCCAATCGTTCCCGCGCCACTACAAGCGAGGGAACTAGCACCAGCCGGTCAGACGTACATCGATGATAGACATATACAACTCTACCAGCCAAATATCGCTACAATAAACGCTTTTCCAACGCAAAATGGTATTTTACACCAAAACGGTACAATTATTCATCAAAACGGAAGTTTATTACAAAATATACAAAGTCCAACCGTTGTGCACGTGTTGAAAAATGAACCGTTTGATGTTAAAGCTCTACAAGATAAGTATACTCCTAATGGGCTACATCATAGCAATTTCCAGAATCCAATGTTAATAGATAATGGATATGAAAAGAAAAATGGTTTCGGCAGTGGGTCTTCGCCGACGAGATCCGACTTTAGGAAGAAAGAACGACGGAAAATGCGTGCAAATAGTTCTGAGTCAGATGGGTCAAATATGGAAGTAGGTTCGGAAAGTAGTGGGCAAGTAGCGGCGATATCATCAACTGCAGGGTTCAAATCGCCAATGCACGGAGCACCACCCATGACAACCGGCCCCATGGAACTCGACGACATATCCAGTGAAAAACAGGTGAGATTTCTCTATTTTATCTAAACAATTGTGGTAAAATATTTAGATATCATTGAACAGTAAACAAAATTTAAGCCAGTATCGTATTTAAAATTTTCAAATTGAATTATTGTCGAAATGTTCAGTAACATCTAAATATTTTGCATTTTACTAATTCGACTCGACTTCTAGCGATGAATCATGTAAATGATTTTCTTGTCCACCGATGTGTCCATTTAAATGTTGTACTATAACTTCGTAAATGAAATTAACTTTGAAATAAAATAGGATATAATGGAGCACGTTCAAAAGCAACACAATAAAATCAGACACAACAACTAATCTCCCTTTCTGCGAATTGGCGAATTGCGTAAACAAGACTCCGGGGAATCGTGAAAAGCTGACTGAATATTCGACGAAAGATATGAGAATTCTCAGAATTTCATCCGACTACAGCCCGTAGAAAGTGGATATACGAGAAATCCCGAAAAAGAGAAACTTTCGCCGTAATTCCACCTTTTATTATTCGGGGAGCAGTTTTTATTCCCGCTCCCGAGTTTCGAAATGGCCGAACTCTCTGTCTTCGCGGCTATAAATTTAATAGTTAGCCGATTCTCTTGCTCCACCAATAAATTAACTTCCTCTCTCGTTTAAAACACAAATTAAAGTCGGGCGATTTACGCGTGTCCTGCTTAGAAAATTTTATGACTTTCATTCAAATTTAACAGCGAGTGCAATTAGGCGGCAGTTTTGAAGTCTTCAACATTATCGTTTATTCCCATTTAATTAATGAACATATTCTTCAGTATTAAAATATAATTTACCGGTGTTATTTTTTACTTTTCTATTCCAGTTATTGTATTGAAACTAAATTATAAAAACAAGGTTAAACTTTAATACTCTATTTTGCGCAGCCAAGTTGTTTATTTGTGGCGTTTATCATGCTATTCTTTATAATTGCAAGCGAGTTGTGATAAAAAAGCCATCTAAGACCGGGAAAGGTCCATACTGGGACAGCATTCTTGCACAATAAATGTCAACGTTTCCTAGTCTAATAACACGAACGAACACCTTTGCGGGCAGCTGGCAAGCTGTTCGCGATGTGTCTATGCGCGCCTCTCTAATTATCGTAGTTCAACGTTATTTTTACTATTGTTTAGATACAGACCTTTAGCAGCTAGTTATAAAAGAGCAAAAGTTAAGGCCACAAGTCAAGGACATGTCAAGTAAAGTAATATTCAAATATGTTATATGTTATGTAACTGTAATTTCACATCTCAATAACTTTTAAGTTTTTAACAGTACAGCGTCGTTTACAATCACAATTAAAGTTTATGTTTTTGGTGTCATGCAGTTACATATATAAAATATTTCATAGATTATTGATAAAAGATCCCTAAATATGAGTAATAATGAATATGTATTAGAGAAACTTAAAACGATCTGTCATTGTTATAATTGTAGTAAGTACTCAGATTACTAAACAAACTTTCTATACCCAAGTGAAATTAAATAGAAAATAATCAAGATAAAAAAGTTATTTACTCCTGAAATCATAGGGTTCATAATCAATCCTCATTAATTGCCAATCGATTTAATTAAATAATAATTTTCTTCCATTATATTTTTAACAAAAACCGTTATAGTTTTATAAACTGTATTATTATTCTCCAATTCAGTCAATTGACTGATCTTATAACTCATCAAAGATAATTAAATAATAAATAGATGATTATTTATAGCTTTTAATGCATATTACTGCACGGAAAATGGAGTAATTATTTCAATATGGAATAATTGTTGCGACCCTGAATATATAATAACTGTTTAATAAGTTTTATAGTTATAAGTATCTTTTATATAAATTATAAAAGGATTTAATGTGAAAAGCAAGTTGAACTTTGCTTTTGTTTTGTACACATACATATAGAAGCATGACATCTTAGTCCTCTGGAATTAAAATATGAGTGATATTGATATACACGTGATAACATGATGTCCATAGTGAGGAAACATACACAGACATAAGAAAACCTATCATCAATAATCATATATATCAATTGCAAAAAGAACCATCTTAATCCATTAACTACACAGAGAAAATCATTGTAAAATAAAATTATTCCCAGAGTACTTTTTAACTATCATAGAAATACTAGCTGCCCCGAGCAACTTCGTCTGCATCACATTTCTTATTATAATTCGCCTAATTTACATTATATTTCTTTAACTCATAGCCTATATATTATTCTGATATATAACCTATATTACTGTAAAGTTTCATTAAAATCCGTTCAGCATTTTTTGCGTGAAAAAGTAACAAACATCCATCCATACTCAATAACTTTTGCGTTTATAATATTAGTAGGATACTTGGATTTCTATCAGGGTGGTGGCGTGTATTTTATTTGGTAATTACTTTGGTAAAACGGTAATTATTCATTCCTTTTACATCTTACGTAATAGTCATTGAAGTTTAAGCTATGCTGATTGTCATTGATTAATGGTCATAATAATACTAGCTACTCATACGAATGAGTCAGCGTTTGGGAAAACCATGGAAATTCCTAGAACAATGTAACAAGGGAAAGTGGATTAAACATAGTTCAGTAGACAAATATTTTAGCCGCACTAAAATGTTAGACATCCACATTTTGGTGGTTGTAAAAAGTTATTACGAGCTTTGCCTCTGTTTACCACTTTTAAATGTTTACCTAAATGTATGATTTCATTTATTTAAGCTGCTAATGGTCCATATTATAAATACCTTATAGGCTAAAATACATATGAATTAATAACATAAATATAAATTGTCTCTGTGGCCACGGCACTGACAACGGCAATCTGCTCCACCCCTATCGCCCAGTCTTCATCACGAGTTTTTTTTTACATTTTATTGTACATTTTTTTTACATAATTATTATCGATTTATTGACGGCCTCGGTGGTCAAGCGGTTTAGCACACCACCTTACTTCGTCGCGGGTTCGATTCCTTGCACGGCATAAACATTTGTATTCATGAGTATGAATGTTTGTATCGGTCTGGGTATTCCCTGTGCATATATAATGTATATGTATTTACGAAAAAAAATATTCATGTCTTTGTATCAGTTATCTACCACCCATAACAAAAGCTTTAGCTAGCTTAACTTGCGTCTAGAAGACGTTGTATGAATTGTCCTGAGATTAGTATTATTGTTCTTTATATATTTTCCTTTGATGGGGTAATAGATTTGTCATTACGGGTGAAAATCACCAAACAATGACAACTATAAAAGAAATTATGTTGATGAAGATTTTTATTATTATTATCTACTTATCAGGAAATGCGACGATAATACTATTTTTAGTCTAATTGATTCATTCCTTCATTATGTTTATTGAATAAACTGTACAGATGCTAGGAATACACCTTTACAGAAAGCTAGGTTATCAAGTGTTCTATTTAATAACTGTTATAATGTCATTCTCATTAGTTGTACAGTCAGTAGTAGTAATTAACGACATCTGCGAGGCTTAGAGATTTTTTTTTATACTACAAGGGTACCAAACAAGCTTACGGCCAATCTGATGACAAACGGTTACAGTAGCCTATGTATGCCTGAAACACCAGTGGTGTCATGTGCGCATTGCCGGCCTTTAAGAAACATTAATATACTCTCTTTTGAAAAGTACATAATATATATAGAAAACACCTACCACCAATACAAACAATCATACTCATAATTACAACTGTTTGTTTCGTGCGAGGTATCAAACCCGCGACCATCGGTAGCAAAACAATTTTAGCAAACCGCTTTATCAACGAGGCCGTCAATAATGATTTAATAACAATTGATAATATTGTATTGTCAGGAGGTTCTTTACTGTGCAGTCTTAACTACGGATATCTTGAGTCGTCCCATTTACCATAATTAAATTAAAATTAAATAAAAAAATATAAATATTTTTTTATATTAAAAAACAATACATTTAAAAAAACAAAGAAAAGTCTAATAAATAGTTTTTCACGCCACGGCGTAAACACAGGAATCTAAAGCGGTGCGAACTGTGAAATTAAAAAAAATAACAGTGTAAGAAATCGAACAAAAACTAATGTAATATACAATAAATAACTACATAATATAACTATTTTAATATTATACTTTTAGTTAAACGTTTCATTTACAAACACGATACGTAGTAGTTAAAAGACGCAGATTAAATATCTAACATTAACACCAGCTCATGTTAAACGTATACGATGTTCATTAGAGTCAATAGGCTAGCGTACACAAAAAAAAACAAGTCCAACGTTAAAAAAATGTTTCTATCCTTTTTTTCTAAACAAAAAAGGTTTATGTTCTGTTTTTAAATTTTCGTCAGCTGTTGGCCGGGAATACAATCGGTTGGTTCCGATTGCAACCGAAGATAACCGAGCCATGCACGAATGAAATTATACCAGAAAATGGCGGTACAACACTTCTCTTGCTGCGTCACAGCTGTTACACTTTTTGCAGTCGGAAACTAATTCGAATTCCATGAAATAATGCATAAATATAAAAGCTTGCATGTAATAAACCCTTTTTTACGCGGCACTGGGTACGTTAGGATTCGTGTTATGTATACGATATAACAGTTCAATTATGTATTTAAATAGAATTGTAATAAAAAAGTTGTATTGAAATATATACATACATAATTGTATCCTTTTTAATTAGAATTCAATATTATTTACATTCATTATAATATAGAGAATGTGCTGGATCTATTCGTAGATACTAACACATATTTCAATTTCTAATCTATTCATATAAATAAAATTGAAGTGTCTGTTTGTAATTTCAAATTTACACTTTACTCTAAACGCATATTTATGAAACTATATGACGTTATGTATAAAAAGAATAAACAAATAGACTGTATGTTTGTTCTTTTTATACATATTAACAGAATATAATTAGAGCCTAAATCACTTTATAATAAACCTTTCAAACAGTAACAAATCTTAAAACATAAACAAAGTCAAGTATCTTTTGAGTTATCATTAGAAACATACAAATAATATTGTTGCTTTCTTGTGTAAGATATTAGTATAAATTAATACATATGTACAATATATATACTTATTATTAATATTATAAATGCGAAATTTGTGAGTATGGATGGTATGGATATTTGTTACTTTTTCGAGCAAAATTTACTTAACGAATTTTGATGAAACTTTACAGTAATATGGTTTATACATCAGTATAATATATGGGCTATAAATTTCACGTGCGTGAAACCAAGAGCAGCTAGTATTAATATATAAATGTTCAAGGACATCGTGAGCATAAAGTTTAAATTAAAGAGTCGAAAGTAGAATGCATCCAGCGCTACAATACAATGCGCCCGCGCACGACCGAGACGGGCCATTATAATGAGTGCAGAAAACAAATTGTTGTCTGGATAATAATTGGAGGTCTTTATTGTGAACAACATACTTAAAATATTATAAAAGTCTTTTTATTTCCATATTCATCATTAGTTTTTACAAATAAAAATATAATATTGTTTAGTATATTTCTCTAATGATCTACTTGTTAATACTACAATTATAATTATGCTATTTGTGGATATGGACCCTTCTTTGGGTGAAGGCCTCCTTCATCTATTATATATTTTCTGATTTGTATCAAAGTTAGAACAATATCACACATTGTTAGTATTTTCGTTACAATGTAACATTGTAATCTCATATGCTTTGTTAATGTTTAGATAACTAATGTAACCATATAATTTAAATAATCGTGAGATTATGATGTTGTAAAACGTTAAGTTAAAATGTAAAAAAGAATGATTTACTTTGACTTACTAAATTGTATTATAGTAAAAGTATTTTCATTTCCAAAAAAAATAACAAAAAAATTTTTGTTTCTCTATTTTTGACCATAGTTAAGCAGTCATTTCCTATATAGTCCACTATATCATCAGCCCTCCATAAAATATCCTTACTACTAATACTACTAAAGTTTCTTTCGAGATCAGACATCTACCGATGTAGATTGTGCGATTTAGTCTGCGTGAGTACACCTATTATCTCAATTTCAGCTTCAAAGCAGCTTACTTTGTAAGCTGTACTTTGATTTAAAGATTTTTTTCGGACTACTCCGATGCTGCTGGCCTCAGCTGGCCTTTACAGCTTCACAGGACAATAGGAGGTGAGTGCGGATGGCACTCGAAACCCGCGGAAGGTCTTATGGAGCGGCTGAAGGCCCAATCCCTCCTGACGGCTACGACTTTAGGCTGAGGAGTCTGAACCTCAACTCAGGTCGTCGTAATTTCGATCCCCGTATGAATTGAATGATATATGACAGTAAATTAAATAATAGGGATAAATGCCATACCACGACTGTTACGTGATAACGTGATATTCATGTGTCTAGGCGACGGTAACTATTTACCATCAGGTGACCGGCAGCTTGTTTGTAATTTCATATCGATTACGTATATTTCATCATTCGTTCTATTTTCCGAAACAAACAAAGCTCGTATCTTTATCTTATCAGCAGTGCTTTCATAAAGTCTGTTTTATGTATCCTTCGTTGAATATTTAATGTAACTAAATAAAGTTTCATCATAACCATATTTTCAATCGATTACTAAAAGAGGTCGGAATTCAACGATATTTTTTTTGGCTGTTAAGCTATTTTGTCTCCATAATGAGTTTACATGATTCTTTTTGTAGTAGATAGCTCTCATGTATCGGTCACATTCTGCTATGATTCATAGTTGGGGTTTTTCGAAGTCGAGTCGAATTTTATTTCCTACTAATGTGTTGTTGTATATTTATAACATTAATAGAAATATAATTTTACGCAATATCTTTGTCGATTTATCCTACCTTTCAAACCTAAAAAATGTAACATAAAGTAAATAATAAAACTAGACGAGTTAAATAGGATTTTACAGTATTATCTTATATGTAACTCGAAAATCTTTTAATGCACTTTCTTTTTGGAAAATTAATAGGTAGTAATGTGTTTAACAAAATAACTTTAATCCAGTTCTTCGCGTCACAGACTAAAAAGAAGAGGAAGAGGTGCGGAGAGTGCATAGGCTGCCAACGCAAGGATAACTGCGGCGACTGTGCACCCTGTCGCAACGACAAGTCGCATCAGATATGTAAACAGCGGAGATGCGAGAAATTGACCGAGAAAAAGGTAAGTTTTTTATTTTTTATATTAGACATCTAAATATAAGTGATTGATTCTTTTTTAACAGTGTTCCATTTTTAAATTTGTATTTTGTACCCTCAACAATAAATACGTGTACGTTACTTTTTAACAGTGTTCCACTTTTAATTTTTTTTATCAATATAATATATATGTGTTCGTTACTTTTTAAAAGTATTCCATTTATTAAATTTCATCATATTTCCAAAAAAAAAAAATTTGACCCAAAACGATTTTTTACAAAACACAGTAAAGTCTGTTTTTGCATTAAATAGTACTGTACTATTGTTAGATTATTTCTGAAGAAATTGTCCTTATGGGCAAGCAATGTTACCACAATACAATTTATGTATGAAAATATACAAACACTTTGTTTGATTTTATAAAAAAAAATGTATATAATTCATTAAAAAATAGTTGAATTAAGAAACCCGGTGTGGAAATCGCAGAACAATTTAATGTTAAATATAAAATTCAAAATTCCAGTATATACGCACCTAATTTTCAGCATAATATCAAATACCAAGCTAGATTCAGAAATATGTTGTCATATAAATATTCCTGGACTACAATAAATATTATCTGAATCTAGATCTATTTTGCCTGTTAAAGATTTATTATAAGTAACACAACAGTACTTTTTTTGTTGGTATATTCTTTATTTGTTTTCTTTGTTTCTTATAACTTTTATTCGACGGCTGCGTAAATTAGATAAAAAATATAACATATTTTAATACAGAATATGGTTGATCTATGTACCAAATGTTATTCAATTGTGACAAGCGTGATTTAAGCGTAATAGTTATACAATATTTTATATCTTCTACAAACTGTTAGTATAATAAATGTGGGAATGGACTATTGTTTCTATTTTCGTAATCTGTAGAGAGAATTATCAATAGAGTTGAATTCAATTAGGCATTAAACACTTCTCTACAATTTTTTTTAAATAGCTTTTTTGTCACTATATTTTAATTGTCTATTGTTTTTTCCAAATCTATTAATTTGTGTAATAACTAGCTGACCCCGTAAACATTGTTATGCTATGTAAATTAAAATCGCTATTAAAAAATAGCGGTTGATGGTGGAAGGGTGATTTGGCGTTGTATGTATTTTTGAATGCTACATTATAAAAAAAATATTAAACAAAAAATTGATAGTAGCTGATTCTCAGACGTACTGAATATGCATATAAAATTTCATAAAAATCGGTCGTGCGGAGGAGTATGGTAACTAACATTGTGACACGAGAATTTTATATATATAATGATAATGTCCACGCGGGAATAGCAAATCACCTTTCAGTTTCATCCAATTCGAATAATATTTTATACATACGGTAAAAATCGGGCGCGTTGCTGAAAAAATCTCGAATCGATTTGTGAATGACGCAAATACCACGTTTTGCTTTATGTATGTGTCATTTGCATTAATTTATTCTATCGCATACATTACCGCCATTTTGAAACTCTACAAAACGTCGTGATCGTCTAAGTTTACCTACATTGTTGGAAACTTACTCACTCAATAACTATTTAGTTAACTTTCACTGCTGGGCGTAAGACTCTTAGGCATAGAACGACGGATAACAAAAATATATATGTTATCAGTACAAGATAAAAAAATAATCATATTAAAATTGAGAAAACTATCAATTCGACTATATGTTTGTTTCGTCTATGAATAGTAATTCAATTACTTATACAATATCTTCGCCACTTTTTTTAACCGAGTTTCTAAATCTTTGTAACTTATGTACAACTACAGAATAACATAATATTAATAATTATTTGATTTTTCGATTATTTAATAAATGTTTTTGTCAATTTTATCGTTCTTAATCTTTGTATTATCTAATATACAGAATAACATACCTATTATTAATATTTCTTAGTTTTCTCCGCAAAACACTGACAAGATTTGCAGTATACAATTTCGTATATAAAAAGGGCTACACCAATTTATCATGAATTAAACGTTTTTAATACATGTTTCATGTCACTTTGTAGCTAAATATAAAATGTGTCTGCTGTTATTTGTTAGTTAAATTCAAATAAAAACAAAACACAGATTTATATCTATAAATACGCAAATTCCTAATACCAAAACAAAAAGAAGTCTAGTGATTACCATAAAATAGTAATAAAAAGCATAACAGCAAAATTAATAGCCCGTGAAAAGATCGCTCGTACCTATTCTTCTCTGTCTTGCTTTGTTTATTATCTGTATAGGGAAAGACAAGGACAGGTATAATAGTATGAAAGTGAAAATGAGAAGAAAATATGAGGTAATGGTTTTTGAATACCTACAAACAAAGTCATTTTTGATTTATATTATCCATTCTTAATAAGTCAGTATTCATGAATATTTACTGATTATCAAAAATACATGTTAAACTCCGAAAGCTTTTTGGAAGTAATTGACTGAAATACCTTATTTTTAATATATATACTTTATTGTATATATGTATATAGTAGAGTCAGTGTCGAATTGTTGTATGTCATATTTGTCAAAAAATCGTATATAACACTAACATTTTATATATATAACAATACACTACAGTTTTTATGCGCGTGCAAGTTTTCTCTTTAGCACTTTTTGATAGACTACAACAAACTTCTGCCGCCACTTCATCCTCTTATATTATCGAATACAAACATCATATACTCGTATTACATTGCAAAGGCTGTAGTTCCTCATGCGTTGCCAGTAGTGAGAACTAAGTGTCATGTGCCCGTACCCTATAATTTCACTGCCATATCTCACCCTTCATATCAAAACAGCTTGCACAGTAAGCTGCTTGGCGGCTAATAATCTTTACATACGGGGCAATGTTACAACTTTAAATTGTAACATAACAAGAGAAGCAAAGTGGTTATTAAGTAATGATAACTCCTGAACATGAACGCTGAAACGGAGCGCACCCGATTCCCCTAAGCTAAGCTTTACGGTGCTTGTTTTAAAACTAATTTGCCCAAGTTACTTCGCAGCCGGTAACTTGTAATCGTAAATTAAGTCGAGTACCTACCACTTCGCTGTCTACTAACTTTTTCTTATGGAAATATCGCACAATTCTTTCGAACCTACCTGTATTTTCGGTTACGTAACTCATGTCGTATAAGCCGGTCGCAGTGCGTGAATAAATTCGGAACGCGTAATATCGCGATAACTGAAATAACCAGTCAAGATAAGAACCCTGTCCATTCTTCTATATTCATTCTCCTTTAAATTTCGATAGCCTATTCAAAATTGGTCTTATTAAGTTTATTTTATTCAAGATTATTTATATTCTGACAATGGTTCGGTAAAATAGCTAAGAATAACAGATAAATTAGTGGGGAAGAATGATTCCTCAACAGTGACCCCATATATGCAATACAGCATCCACGAGATGGAGTGACGACCTTAAAAATGATGTATAATAATATATCGAGGGATATCTTGTGTTTTTATGGGGATGATAGTTATATGTTCCGCAGTATACGACACAGATTTTCGTAGATGAAATCAAGCTTCATACATAGTGTTGCTGACGTACTGGCTATATAGTTTTATATTTCATACTTATATTGTATTTACTATTAAAAAAAATATTATATATTTTCGTATACCGAACGATTTAGAAGATATTGTGACAGACAACAACACATAGTTATTTATTAGACTTATGTGAAATAAAAATTGAAAATGTCACTTTTATTACTATATTAAAACGTTAACTAAAAATAATAATACGATAAATAAGTTTTACGAAAACTTCGCGAATGGATGAGTATGTAATTTCTCGCACTTATAGTATATATAGAGAAGGAATATAGAATGCTGTTATTACACACGCATATATACTCTTTTGTTTGTTACCTGTACGACTGCCTGTGCCTGTGATTTTAAAAGTATAGTCTTTGATAATAGAATCTTAATAACGTTCAAACTTATAATTTAAATTTATTATGGTCATATATCGACCACAAGTCGACATTATTATGTTTAAATCAACTATCGTTTTTTGACGGCTAGTTCCGCCAATAACTTACTCTACACCAACATGCATACATTAAATTGTATTACTTCATAAACAGGTGACATGAAAACATCGTTGCTACATTAAACATGCTCTGATAAAACATATCACCGCGTACATTTCAGCTGTCCATGAAAAGGAAACCTTTATTATTTGGACACCCGTCACTATTTTCTTAATTTTTTTTCTGAACTACGGCATTATTTATATTGTACGATTCATATGTCGCCCACATTATCTTCGGTGCGCACGAGTCGGCGCAACGTGTGCGACAGCTGCTGTATTCAGCGATCCAATAGCAGGGCGCCGATTGCAAGCAACGCCTCTAGGATTTTATCAGACGATCTGATTGTACCTATTGTTGCGTTAAAGGTGTTTTTCGTGTTCCATGATTCGTTATAGCTACAGTAAGTTTTAGTAAGATGTGGAACAATTATTTTTTAAATATTCAAATTTAATTTATGTATATCATTTCCAATGCAGGATGAATTAAGTTCAAATAATTGTCGTATAATAACTTTAACCGTTGGTTGTACAAATCTCTTGTGAATATTATTTGTATGATCCATAAGATAAGCATTCATTCTGCGTCTATTTAAAAATGGCAATTTTATCGCCATTAATCGCTCTATATACTATACATCTATCATATTAGATACAACAGTTTACTTAACACATTATATATAAAATATGAAGTTATATAATTATAAAAGAAAAATATAAACAAAAATAAAGTAATTCTACATCTAAATCTTACCTTGCCAATTTATAAAATGAAAACCAGAAAAGTCGACCCACCTACAGGTAAAGCAAAGCAGTAAATTTTAATTTCACCAATAACGCCTAACACAATGAAAATACCGATAAGGTTATACAAAGGTGTAGCTATATATATATATATATATATTATATAAATTTATTAGCTTGGAAAAAACATCTGTAACGCCGTTTTCGTAATTTATTTACAAAAGTAAAATTTGTATTTGTTTCTAGTATGATATTACCAAACTACAACAGCTTTTGTTCGTGACGGTTACTGAATAAAGATCCAACCATATTGAATCTTTATATATATATAGGTATATTCTTAGATTTCAAAACTTTAGTTTGAAAGATAGATTTAGGTAATTAACCAGTAGTAGATAACATGATGTTTCTATTAGTTTATGTTGTAAAATGTATAAGAATAGAGATCTCTTCTAATATTTCTATATATATATATTTGTGAAAAGCACTGACATAATTTTTAAAAGGTTTATAACACTATAATAATCCTTGAATAAATCTTAGATCTTAAGGCTATGGAGAGATATGAGAGATGAGATAGAATAAGATGTTTTGTATAGAGAGGGGTATCCCCAACCCCTCTCCATACAAAACATTTTATTATGAAAAATGTCTACAACAACTAATTAAACACGACGAATTATTGCCCATAGGATAAGGCAACTAATATTATCGTTTCATACTAATCAGATTTTATTTGAACAACTTTGTTTTAGAATTACTTGAAACGAAAAACTCTATTATCAACAAAAAAAAGGAACTATCGTTAGCTTATTCGCATGAACAATCCAAGATAGTATATATATCTAACATGCATGACAATATAATTATAATGAATTTTCAGAATAACGTAATAAATACCTTTATATTGACTGTAATAATAGAGTAAGCAAAGTAGAGCGAAACGTAAAGAACGTAAATTGCGATCGAAAGTATTGCTATCGCGCTTGGATGAGGGGAGACGCAAGGTTTCTGAATAGAGATAGAACGAATGAACGAACGAAAACGAACTGAAGAATACCTCCTACATCGTATTTTATTACGTGTATTTTAGTACGTTACTCCTCTTAAGAGTATTATACAGTCCTACACAAATTAAAAAGCTCTAGATTATTACTAAGCATACAATATTTTGTAATACTTTGTACTAATATTAAATTGATCTGCATAAAAATCCTCAAACTTCAATAGATGAAAAATTACTTTACAAATATTATAGCAGCCAATAGGTTTAATCAAATTTACGCTTTTTACTGCCAATAACAGGGTCCATTTTGTACAACAAGCCCCGTTTAATAGGCTTTCACTGAGTGCGTAATATTAACAGATTGAGAGCTTCATATTTGGCGGATTGTATGAAATGAATAGGATAATAAGAATGAATTTTTTACACTTTATCACTTCCTAATATACCTAGTGACTTTATTTTATTCACAATATCAATTAAATATTGATCCCGCGACTGGTACTCGTATCACTCTTACTTAGTAAACTGATTTTACTAAAACAAACGCTTTATTTTTAGTAAAGTTAGCCACAATGCATTAGTAAAACCGAAATAGGTTAAGAATATTCTGAGATTAGCGTGTTTCCGTTAAATCATATTTACTTAGCAACGCCACTCACTAAACGTGTCACGTATATCATAATAAGTATGTAGTATAAAAATATATATACTAGGATAATGAAAATAGACAATGTAAATAAACTGGCTTTAAAAAAAAAGAAATTCATTTCAGTTTCTTGCCAGTTCTTCTAAATTTAATCTGTATGGCAAAAATATTAATACAAAAAATGTGAAGTTCATAAGTGGCTGATATGTCCTACATGAAAAATTATTTTTGATGTCTGATGATGACGATGAATTATATCTGATGTAATAAATTGTAACAATCATTGTTTTTGGCTTATATAATTTTTTCTCATATATCTTTTACGAACAGTACAGTTACATTTTTATTATTAGTATAAATATGTTGTTTGACTCATTCACTAGCTGTATACTTTCGCACGAATTGTATGTTACCTAGTCATAGCTAAATAAAAATCCTTTAGTCATCCTAACATAAAATAGATTCTGAATCAGATTTATATAGTATTCTACTTATGTCTTATCACTGTAACACTGAGTATTTCATATACAGAGTGAAAACTTTCATATAGTGCTTATTGTGGAAAGTTGTGACTGGCTTTTAGAAACATCGTAAGTATAAAACAATAGTATTGATATCATTAGTAAAGTATTCACAATATTTTTCATATTTTTATTAATATCACTTCTTGTAATATTTAATGCACAAATTAACATTTTGTAAATATATTAGTGTGTCCCTTTTGTATGTGACTTAGTTACAATCAGGTACAGTGTTTATTGAATTATTATGACTAACATACTCTATGTTAGTTAAAATACAATAATTTTAATAATAAATATTACTAAAGCAACTATCATAATCAAAATAAACAGTCAGATATGGTATTATAAAAAATAAACACTGTAATCTTCAATAAAAATCTTTAATCTATACATTAATAAACGTATTTAATGTAAGTATAAACATAACCTTATTTCGTATTGCAAATCTTAAGTAAAAAATAAGTTTTCCAAAACAAACCCATGGGAAAGTGAAATCGATGCCAGAATTGTCTCACTAAGGGAATAATAGTGTTTTCCTTTGAATTCCCGCAAACAATCGTACAATAAACATTACCAAGAAACGCGATTATAAATCTCGCTTGCTTTTATCGCTGATTTTAATGGCTTTTTTGTTTTCGACCTCATAATATATTTACTTTAATCGAGTTTTTTTCCACGCCAATTAATGTTTCAAAATATTTTGTACGCAATTTATTATTTCGGGTTCAAATCTATTGTAATTTATATCTTTTGATTATACAACTTTTGCGTTTCAATCTGTATTTTTATAATCATGTATAAATTCATTTAAAAAAATCTTTCGAAAATTCACACACATGAAGATGTTTTTATTTGATTTGATCATTAAGGCTACAACTTTATTTTATTACATAATTTCTACAATTTTCTATGTAACTGAAAAGAAAGTTAGCTTACTAGCTTACGGCCCACCTGATCAGAATCCTCTTAATGTCTCTGCAATCAGAGCTTACGAAACGAGCAAGTTAGCGGCAGAAATAGGTGAAACAGAGCTTTGTGCAAAGACATACATACATAGGACTTTATACAAAGTACTCTCAGTAAAAACATAAAGCAACTTTTGTGTTTGTTAGTCTACGTCCTGTGTTATTACGTTTTTTCAACGTGTTTATTGTAATACGGTGCCACAAAAACTTGATATTGTTGCTTACGAACGTATAACAATGGAAATTTATGGATTTATAAAGCGACCTTGTTGCGAACTGGAATTCGTATACTTATCAAATTGTATACACAAAACTACATGAATACTTACAAGTTAGGAACCAAATAAAAAGCTTGCCGTCGTACATATTTCATAAATGTTAGTATAGTCGTAACTAATATTAAGAAGTCTATCTGTTTGTTATCTTTTCATAACGAAGCATCATATAGGCTGCCTTTTATATAAGAAACCTGGTTTTCTTATATAAAAGGCAGGAAGTCACAGGTAACAGATAGTTTACGGATAATTCTTTGGCGATACACTTAAGTAGTTTAAAGGCTTAGTTCTTTACTTTTTCAGTTAAGACGTTAAGTGACGTATAAAAATGTTCGTGATTTTAAAAAGCAAATTTATTACAATAGATTTGATACGCTCATATCGGGGTTGGACAACCCCGTTTATTTAATAAAAGTATTAATAGACTTATCTTCGGAAGGAATATCAAAATATGATATCCTGCGATGAATGAACAATTTCATTTACATGCTTAATTAAATAAAGAGTCTCTACTTCTGAATAGGAAAAACACAATTTATTAAGTTTTCGTTTGCATACGTGATTTACTTCAGACCGGATATTGGAATTGGAAATTATTTAATCCTTTCAATATTTATAGCAACACGAAACTCATCCGAATAAAAATAACGAAAATCATTTCAGAATTAGCAACATACTAAATAAAACCGGAGTCAAATTAAGAACTTCTACTGCGAATAATTATGAGCCTTCAGTTCTTAACTAAATTCGATTTTTGAAAATGATCAAGGTAAAAAAAAATATTAAAAAAAACATGACAAAGTAGGAAAAAGACAATACCAGAAACCGCAACTCTATGGACAAATCCGTATACAAACAGGACCCTTGATTCACGTCCACCCACAGTGCGGCAGCGATTATAACGGTCGGCGGGAGTTTACACTTTTGATTTTTTTTTCTTTTTTTTTTACCGAACCGGCACGCGCCAAGGACCGGTGATTCACGGGCCGGCAGATGTTATGCCGTGCTTTTTGTGCTATCAGCTGATGTAACGGGCAGCACGAATCGACATATTAAATGATGTATCTTGCCGCGTGTTCCGTATGACGTGTGCCGAGTTGACTTTTGTACTTTTATTTTTGGTATATAAAAACATAAACAACAAGTTTACATTGTAGGTTTATTAAGTAACATGCAATGCGTCTGTAATAAATACAGAATATGCTTCTTTAATACAAAATGGATGACTGTTTACCGTCCAAAAAAAGACAATAAGTATAGCACATGTAAGTGAGTCTACTGATATGACTGATATTATTTTCGTTTTAAATATTAATATAACATAATTTCTTTATTATATAACTAAAATAATATAAAACGTAAAGTAACATATTTTATTTTACTAATTATCAAAGTTATTACCTGTAAGTAACTGTAATTGCGCTGACCAACCGGTGAAGTTTTCGAGACAAATTCCAATGCAAATATCCGATAAAACATATTAAATTATATAATTGGATGCAAATTAGTTACAAAAACAAAATATGCACACTTAAGTACACACATTGTAAAATAAGGAATTTAAACTTTGATGCAAATATGTAAATACCTGAATAATTTATTTTTTCAATATCTGTGCTACCAATATTAATAAGTACAACAACAACAACAGTGTTGCGTTTTATTATAATTTCTCAGCATTAACAATGCATAACAAAGAAGCATAATAATAATAAAGCATTCTATTTGTCATAAATACAGTAATTATCTATTACAATAACCAAGTCATTAACAGGGTTGCCAACTTTAAAACACTTAGCTCCGTATGAAGAAACTAAAAATTTGATATAATTTAGTATCTTAACTCTATTTGGCTCTATAACCAGCATAGCATTTTAATCGATTTTAGTAAGTCAAAATCTCGTAGGTACAAACTTGAACATGAAAGAAAATATCCTCAGAATACAATATTCATAAAATATTTATTTCTGTAGGATCTTCGATCTAGTCATAATTTCTTAGCATTAACACTGTGGTCCTTGTACTAAAAGCATAAATAGTCATAATAATATTAAACGAATTCGCGTACGGTTGGCATCCTTGTTAATAATTTATTGCATAAAAATTACAAAGCGATATACAACCATACTCCTAAGCTATTCTGAAATCCTATAATTATTATAATAAAAAAAATGTACGACAACGATATTCTATGTTCATGTAACCTTTTTTGTGTATACGGATACGGGATCATTACCACTTCTATCTAAAGCCATAAGGATTTAGGTTCCGAGACGTACATCTAAATCCCTAGACTTTTGCCAAATTAAATTTTCTTTATTCACGGGACTTTTGGGTCAAGATTCGAGACACGCTTGTTAGAATTGTACCATAGTCATTTTGTTATAGAAGATAGTAAAAAGTTTTATTTAAGCCTGCTGTCCAAGAACTTAATGTTTCAGTGACCGAAACGAGTAATTTTTTTATTGATAAATCATTATATTGCAAGAAATTGTCATCGTTGAGCTTCATTCTTAACTAGATCTGTTTTAAAATGCGTATAGATCGTTGTGTCAGTAATTCATCTTAGATTCTCTTTTTAGATTTCTTTTAGATTTCTCTTAGATCTTAGATCAAAAGCATTCCAAACTAACTATAGATTTGCATATTATAATGTTCTGTAATATACCTACATGAATAAAGTTATTTTTATTTTAATTGTTCTTATAAAATGCAATAATTTCTTCGCACCAAAATTATCAGAGAAAATTATTTTTTGGTTTTTTGGCAGTGATATAGAATTAAAATATGTCGAAGAAGCAAAGTACCTAACTGAATACTTCTAAAGAAACATCTAATAGAGACAGTAGACTTAGTACGATCAATCCAAAGAGGAAATCAAAGACGAAAGTACTATTGTTGTTGAAATGTTACTTTAATGTTTTATATTGTATCTCTTAAAATATATTTTGTATTTGTCTCCATTATAAATAACACACATTTATTAACTTTTTTAAATACGCCATGATGTATTATGATTTAACTACTTAGATATGTACAGAAATGCTTTATGAACAGAGCACAAACCTTTTTTTACTGGAAACTCATTTTTTATGCGAGTTGAGTATTTAGAATTTAGACATGTTATTTTTTAACTTTTACCGCGCATGAAAGCATTGTACATTAAACAATTGTGCTTTCATTTAGTAATAGAAAAAAATACTGAAGTAACTTTTAGTGTTCATATAGCGTACCCATACCCAGTGGGTATTTATGTTTATTATAGACTAGGAGACCACCCCTTCTGCGTCCAGGTTCTGTTAACATAGGTAGATATTTCTGTAGAGCAATACATGTCTCAAATAGTGAAAATGTTTTTAAATCGGTCAAGTAAGTTCATCCATTATCATTTTATTAATACGTGAAGTAAAAACTTTGTACCCCTTTTGCCGAAAATTGCGCGGACGGAGTATGAAATTTCACACACTTATTTTTCACAGTGCTAATATATTTTTTGTAATTTTGCATAAAAAATACATTAAATCAATATAAAGCTGGGGCGAGTAGCTAGTATAGTATAAAAAAACGTCGCTACTCACTGTACGCTTAATTTAAAACATAATTACGCATCGGATTTTTATGCAGTTTCCAGCTATATAAGAGAAACGTTTATATATTAATACTATTATTAGGTACAGAAGAACCCAGAAATTCAAGTATTTGTAATATATCGCTCATATATAATATACATGAAGAAAATAACACTAACAGCTACAGAGGTATGTAAAGTACCATTATTTTATTGTCGATATAATTTAAAATACAAAAAGGAGACTTATTTGCGTGTATTATAATAAATAACGGCGAATGAATTAAAATTATTCTTATGGTTAAAGCTAAATATTACGACTATAAAAAAGAACACAAACATGGCCGCCGTACAAACAAAATGAATAAGCCGTGGACCGTTGATAAATAAAATTTATAATAGAGAATTAAAGGCCTGGCGTTCATTGATGTAACAAAAACTTGACGGTTATAGTTACAAGACCGGTTTCTGTGTGCATTTATCTGTGCGAGACATTTAGGCATTTCCAACATATTTAAATATCATGTCAATTGTAATTAACATAATGAAATGTCTGTTTAACGTGTATTTATGTAATATATGACACGTGTAAAAGAGTATAGCAATACGTTAAATAAACGAGTAGTTCTCATATTTAAATATATATACTAATGACAGATTTGTTGTCAAAATCATTGATAACAGTGTAAAATTACGACACATGTAACAAAATATTATATTACGTCGAAAAGACCGCATTAAAAATTGCAAAAGAAAAGTAGAATAAATGATACATAGAAAGATAAAAAATTATATAGGTCAAACAAACCTTAAGCTTGGTATCATGTCGTAAAAAGACGGCAATAAGGAATGGAATCAATTAATTAAAAGGTATGAGGAAAAGATACTTGTTCAAAGTAATGTCCGAAATTATTTAACAAATTAATGTTAAAATTTGAGAACTCTAACATAATCTTATATAACATATAACAGCCCTAAATAATAAATTAAATAGTAATAAAACAAAATATTATTTTGGATATCTCTAAGAAACTTTATTTATATAGTTAAACGGGTTTTAACACGGATAATATTATTGTAATTTAAGTTATTTACCGCTGTCGACGTTTGGTCTAGGTTGCACTATATACTATAATGTTAAACCAAACGCGAAAGTATAAATATAAGTATCTCTAAGAAACGTCGATAAAAATATAACTTATAAAATGTATTTATTGTAAGTAATACATAATGATCAGAATTTTAAGAATATTATTCAAAGCGCTTTCGCGAAAGCTCCGCGCGAAGCCACTGCAACAAATCAATACTTTTTCCTAGCAAAGACTACCCCATTGCACGCAACTAATTCATAGAGCCTAGAACACGGTAGGTATAAATAACTGCATATATACGACCTCTTTTCTACAACTAAACGGGCACTCACACATGCGCAATGAATCTGACCAATCGCGTCACACTTTCCGTGTACCTACATGTGTGCATGTGTGCTAGTGCGTGAGGGGTGCGTTCGTGCACCCTTGTTATGCACTAAACACGAAACTGGACTTGATGCATTTTATTATTATTAAAATGGGATTTCGGAGTATGTTCACGACAGATCTAATAATTTATTATTTTTATTGCGTTCGTGCCGAACGTGGTTGGACAAAAATTGTGTAGAATTAATGTAATATTTATATATATTTTTTAACTTTCAAAATTACTTGTACAAAGTTCAATATTTATGAATTGTTACATTAAATTAATTTGTATAATATTGTCATTATTACCAATAAACTAATTCTGTTCAAATTACTGTAATAAAAAATCACGAGAAAAGAAATATTTTTTATGTATTATATGTTGGAAATAATGTATAAGATCACTGACAAATATTTGTTAGAAAACAAATATACTCGTAAATATTAATTTTAATTGCATTATAACCGTATTATTATTATTTCGAAATTATGTCAGAGCTTACATACTTCATTTATTTATAGTTTCTTTATACATATACAGCTATAACTCATTAAGTTTGGTCAATAAGTTGCGTATTGTAACAGTATTATAGTTGTCCATGAATAAAAGAAACAATAGCAACAACCTCTAAGCCTCTTATACTTGACAACCGACTAACGAATGTGCGGAAGAAAATACGCCATTCAATCTAACAGGTGTCTCAAGAACGCCCCAATTATTTTGACATATACTCTGTGGCTAACATAAAATAATATTTGTCCACATCCCACCTCTAGAACTATAATGATGCGTAATGCTAGGGGTGGTACAGGACGGGAGCAATGCGGCGGCAAAATCGTGCGTGCCCACGCATAAGTTCCGCGCCCTGAGCCCTTTGCGCTTCGACTTGAGAGGTTTTAACACTATTTAAAAAATCAAACCATAGACTACAAATAAAAAATAGTACAAACTTGGTACTGGCCATTTACAAATCATAAAAAATATTTCCTATTTTTAAAATAAGAACTGGAAGAATTGGATATAACTAATTTTATTATTGAAGCTGTACATATATATTTTTAAATATGACAAATACTAATGATAGAGGAATTAAACAAAACAATATAAATCCATTAAACATTTATAATTGTAAAATAGGATAAATATAATATTTTTTTATAGGTATCCATATATAATATACATCTGACAGTACTACACTTTATCTCTACCTACAAGAGTGGAGGAAAGGGCCATTGGGCAATCTCTTTTTTTTAATAGATGAATTTGCTGTCATAAACGATATTCGCTATCAGGACACCAGTGGATTGATATATACTATTGTAAACTGCTTAAAACTCAGTACACATTGCTGGTACCATTGCCTTATGGGCACTATAACCTCCAGAGTCTATACTATACTCTTCCCTTCCATGTCTATGTGTATGAATACCAACTTCCAATTTTTTTACTGGATGGAAGGGAACAGTATAGTATATAGTCTGTGGTGCAGTTCTTGTTCCTATACAAAGCCTCCTTCTTGTAAAACTCTTGATTTCATACGATGCCTCCATCATCAGTGGTGTCAATAACCTTTTTGGAGAAAACTTATACTCCTAATCTTGAATTAACATTGTAATAAAAAATCATTACATCGGCACTTCGAATTGAGTGTAAAAACATTATGGGAGAGATACTTGATAATGATAGTGAAAACCATATCAAATTACATTGCGAAGAGAATTTCAGAAGAAGTAAGCGAAGAAATAGAGGAAACCAGAGACTTTGATTGTAAAATAAACTACAAGGAAAGCAATTTCGCAACGATTTCTAGGACATCTAGGCATCCACAACTAAATCTAAGTATAGTATATATTTACGCAACAGCTAGGTACACTAGTTCATACAGTTCATTAGAGACTTCCCCACTGACACGCGTCGAAGTCGTGCAGCGTGAAAGCACCCTACACCCCCCCCCTGCCCTCTACATCCCCTTGTAACCACCCCTACGTCAGAGAGATCTAATTCTGCACGCGTTAGAATACACAACGTGAATTGGAATAGTAAAATAATCGACACTATATTTTTCTTCGACATAAAAATGTATTTTCTTTGTGATTCTTTTATCGAGTGTCCAAATCTTTTTTAAATAATATTTTTTTAGTACAATCCTAAATATTACTATAGCATTTCAATATTACTTATTATTTTAATAATACATTTGTTTAATAGTATCATTGTTATCAAATGGAACAAAATATGTTTCTAAGAACAGGATCAAAGGACGAACGATCGTATCTAGCTACCCAGCTGATTTATATGACATATATATTAATTTCATGATTATTTTAATTCTTTGTAACTTCTAATATTTAACCTCATAAAAGTTATCATTTCAGAGTTAGATTCCACAACTTAGATCCGACTAGGGTTGCCAATATTAAAACACTTTGCCTCTTAAGAATAAATTAAAAAAAATGTGATAAAATATAATTCATAAATTAAAAAATATAATTGAATTGAACTGGAATATTTATTTCAAATCAAATTAAAATATTTTCATTACCATACGAAGATATTGTAGGCTCTTATATTTTTTCAAATCTATTCTATTTGCTGATCTGTAATAGTTATTAACATTTGGCATTTCTTGTGGACTCCCGTGATACAGGTTCGCCTAGTGCGGGGTTCGATGTATAATCAACTTTGTAATATTTGTATATTTCAAATAGAAATAAATATATTATCACATTATAACCTAATTTCCGTAGTAAATCTCATACAAATGAATATAGGGATGAAAATGTCCTGTTACCAAAAGCCAAAAATCTCGTAATTGTATACAAGGATTCTGCTACAGTTGGCACCCCTGGCTCTATAACTATTTCACTACGCCTTACCTATCTTGAAGCTACTCACACCTTGATTGCGAGTAACCGGTGTGTGTAAACTGCCTACATCGTGTAATTTTATTGAACTAACAATAATATTTATAATAAGAATAACGTATTTCAACATTACTAGTTTGGTAAACATAGTTGCGTGAGCCGTGAATGATATAATAATAGAATCTTACTAATATTCAAATATATATATATATATATATATTTTATTATATTATATATCTCGAAATTATTAATTTTCAACAGTATACATATTTAGTAATTTGATTTAATTATTAAATTAGAACGACATGAACTTATTAATGTTTAAAAATTTGCACGCCTGTATGCAGGCTGAATACATGGGACATAGTATTCAATATTGTTTTAACTTCTAAGCACAGTATTCTGGATATCAATAATATTTATTTATTTATTAAAACTTTAATGCACAAATACATAAATAAATGTTAGGGCGGACTTAACACCTTGAGGCATTTATTTATAATATGATTTGATTGCTTTCCCGTTGAGTAATGTGGACAAAATTAAAGTGGACGAATTCACCTACTGTGCATTTACAGATCAAAAATAATTTACAAAAAAAATGTAATAATTGTACGTGTACAGGCCGCGAAGAAACCGAATTACTAATTTATATAAAAAAAAACATTGTAATAATTATACGTGTACAGGCCAAGAAAAAACCGATTTCAACCACATTACTACGATAACAATGACAAAAAAATATAATATAGGTTGACAAGAGACTACCAGTTGTCAAATATAAAACCTCTAAATAGCTTGAAGTAGAATAAAGGTTCAGATAACACAGAAAACAAAAATTAAGATGTATTTTCTCAATTCAACTTAAAAAAAAAGTAATTCAATGACATTCTTGCCAGTTTTTCTCATTTGGATCTATATACAGGACGGTAAGGAAAAAAATATAATATAGAAAATTTTACATTCATAAGCGGCTAAAATGTCCTATATGAGTAAATTATTTTTGAATTTGAGAGATTCTTTGACTATTCGAATGATATGTTAGTCCAGAGTGATATAGGCTATATTTTATGTTAATAAATAACGAAAATGAACGAAGCCGGGGCTGTATAATATATTTTTTTTGTGTAAACGCAGTCTTATGTGGATGGTAGTTAAGCGGAGAGTTTTCCTGGATACATAAGCGTGTTTGAGCTTTACGTGCGTGTCTATGTGACGAGTGCTAGGGGGTTTCGCACCCCCAATCCGCCCCCCATCGGGGCCAGCTCGATTGTACGCGTAACCTACAAATCTGAACTCGCTGCGACCTCAGATTTTTTTTATTTACTCCCATAACCTGCATTTTTTTTACAATTTTACATGATGGTTATGTCAATTGTGGTTTTAAATTTTCTTTTTTTAGAATATAAGTTTCGGAAATGATTCTACTATTGTTCTTTTAAAACAATATATTGACCATCTACAAAATTACTTAATATATATTATGGAATAATTCTAATGAACTACATCCATCTTAATATTATGGATATATACATACAGTTAGATCATATATGTAGTGTAAACAAAGATATATTAGAAAAAATATAGAACTAAAAATTGTAGTTCTTGTTATTTTTTTGTTTAAAATTCGAACACTTTATTTAGTTAATCTTGAAATTTCTGCCATTTGCCAAAAACAGAAATAATTACCATTCTAATTTTAAAAATAGGTTCTGAAACATTCATCTTTATTAACATTATTAAAAACAAAACGTACGTTTGCGGAGTCCGTTACGTAACTAGGTTTAGCCTTAGTACATTATATACCTGAAGGTAGAAGCGTAAACGAACCTGGGGGAGGGAACGCGTAACCTACTGAACGCACTCCCCAGTTTTAATGTGCTAGAAAAATGCAATACACACATACCGTATATATGTGTATACTGCCTTAACAGCCATAAAGATTTTAATTGGAATTAAAAATATAAAATTGAGGTCAAGATGTTTTAAATTATGTACATTTAGAATAAACACTACATTCCAATTTTAAATACACGAAATTTCAATTCACGATTGAATAGAAATAAAAAGTATTTATTTCTAAGTATATATTATAAGTAAAAAATATAATTCGCAAATCTTCTTATTATTTATTAATTACTAGACAACAAAATATTGAAATTAAAAAGATATTAGAACAGAAAGTTGCTTAATAATAGAAGAATCTGTTCACTAAAAATAATCTAAATTACCTGTTTTGACTTAATCAAAAATCTTTATAAATGCAAAGTATATCTGTCTGTTTGTTACCTTTTTCCGATAGAGCGACTGAACATATCTAAATTAAAGAAGTGAATATAGATTGTATTGTAGATAGAACAATAAATAAATAAATATTATCTTTTAGTTAAAATTACAGACATTGAAACCTAAAACTTTTAAATTTTATGAGTACAGAACTAGGGAAAATTTTTTTCAAATTAAATTAAAATAACTTTACTCATGGATTACAGACTCTTACGATATGTCAAATGTGTCGTCAGTTCGGAGTGCTTTCGAGCTAAGAGGTTGCTTGTATATGATTATCAGAATATAGGAATATTAGGAAATTTAGAGTGATTACCAGCATATGCTATTAAAATTTTGCCAAAAGGAAATAGTCTCATCAGTCTCCATGAACGATGGGGTACGAGTTCAATTGACGTTTCAATGAAGCACCTTCTAGCTAGTTTTTTAAACGGTATATCTTCTTCCCCACATATTCCCTATTTATTTACATACCTATACAAGTGCGTCATTGCGCCACTCATTGAACAATCAACGTCAGGCTAACGACCTCACTGCTTCAAGCCTTCCCATACCCTTTCAGGACCGACCAGTGTTTTATGATCTGTAAAGTTTCCTTCTACTACCTACATACATATTACAATTTTTTCAAGCAATGGAGAAGTGCAGGGGCCCTCGTTAAACTGGAAGGGGTGTAAGTCAAGTTTATTGTGACCTAAGCAGTGATAGGCAAATTGCAGTTTTTATGCAGTAGGGTCGGAAGATACCGATCTATATGGTATAGTAAATATCTAACTATCTTTACGCCACTTTGCTTACGCGGCAAGTAGAGAGTAAATGATATAATTTTTAATAGAATAAAATTCAACTAAACTTTATTTCTCTCTCTAAAAGATGATTAAGCGCTTGATAAGACAGTTTTCGAAATAAGCGGTAGATTAAAAAAAAGTATGACTATTCTGAAGTACTTAAATTTAAGTTTATTTAAATAAAGAATTTTTAATTCTATTCTATTTTAAGCACTGTTGTAACACTACTGTACTAAGCGAAGAAGGGCTGCAACTGCTAAGCTGTTAAGGGCGAGCCTTAGCAACTTAGCAGTTGCACTTAGGTACACAAGTTATAAACTTTACATATTTATATCTATATACAAAACAGCGAAATATCATAATCATCAATATATTAAACATACAATTAAAATTAGGTAAGAATCTATATTAGCAACGAAGACCTGCAGACAACTTCAGTGATTTACTCCATTCATACAGTGTCACCGAGTGTTTCCCAGGCCGTACTCGATAAAAAAAAATACTCTATGGTATAAATCAAATAAAGGTGGTTCGGTATAGCGTTACAATGTTTGAGCGAGGCGCGGCGGAAGCCCGCGTCGGGATACGGAGCAGAATCATAAATTATACTTTACCGTTCCCGCCGGTGTCTAGTTACTGCAGTTGTCACGTAATTACGATTATCGTTCAGGACGTGTCGATTTCTGAACAACGTTTCATGACACCCTTTAATATTGTTGAACATAGTACCAATCTTACTGCAGCGCCACAGGTACAATATTGTTGAAAAACGCACCAATCTTATAATAACTGGTAGCTAGGTTAGAATTGCCTACTGTCCTGTTTTCCCAGGATATATTCTGGTTTTTGTGATGTCCTGGTATGTCCTAAATAGTTTTCAAGCGGTGTTCTGTGGTTTTATATTTAAAAATTCAGTTTTAATTAAATAAAAAAATAATTTGATACAAGTACATCATTATTAAATATAAATTATTTTAATCACTTAAATTTCATTTCTGTTACTGCGTCCTGTTTTAAACTGATTTTTTTCTTTAATATTAACTTCAAATCCTATTTTTTTTATTTATGGTTGTCAATCCTAATGTAGGTTATGTTCACCTTTTTAAATAATACTAGCTATATCCCTTGACTCTACATGTGTCCATATTAATTAATAATATTGTGACTATCTATAAGTGAAAGAATAAACCACAGGTCATCAATTTGTATGTCATGTCAGTTATTTTGACCCCTTAGTCTTCCACTTAGCAACATATGAGTGGTTAGAAGGGTATTGCACGACAGTGTGATGTCTGTGGTGCATATTTAAATATATAGGCGATGCTTGGACTTACCATCCGGAAGGCGTCAGTTTGTTAGTCTATTACAAATCACAAAAAATATGAATTTACAAGGCACGGGACCTTAGTCTTCTGGAATGGAAACGCATGAGACCGTAACACAGTCACATGAAGACATGATGTCTGTAGTGCTGTTAATGTGTAAGGCGCAATTGTCACCACTTTCCATCAGCTTCTATACCATTCCGGTTATATAAAAAAAATAGTTTTCTAATAAATATTTTGAGGAATATCATTTCCAGTAATTGTAATATGATAATATTGTATTACACCTTTTTAAATATATAAATTAGAGTATAGATCAAATCATTAGACCGTAATAAATAACCATATCCATATCAAATAAAACGCCATAAATAATAAACTTAAACAAAGAACTGGCAACTCATATTTTCACATTGGAACTTTTGTTAGCACCAATTATGTTGTAGCCGTATGGCCCATTGGTGTGCATCGTATACATTAGATACACATCTGTCGTTTTAGATCTATAATAAAAAAAAGGTTTTGAATATTTTTTTAATAATATAATTGTACGGTATCTGAGAAATATCATATGTATTTTAATACTAATAATATGGATGTGAAATTTACACAGAAGTAAAAAAAATATAATAAAAAAAATGAAAAATGGACAATTTGTCAGTCCATTTTTTGTTAATTTTTCGCCAATTTTTAATCTATTTTTGATTTATTAAAAACACAGCGACATCTAGTTCCAACCTTAGCAGAGCTTGTGTAATGTATGCATTAAACAACTCATAGAAATCCTAAATACATTATTTTTTATTAATAACACAAACATTTTTTTATTGTGTATTTTATGTTTTGGTGTGTTGTTGATGTATATAATATAAGCATTTTTATAATAATATTGCTACATTAAATGTCACACAGGTTCAATTAATTTTTTTTTCTTTTAAAAGTAATTCTCTAAGTTTAAGTTTATTTCTTTCACTGCGTGCTTCGTTGCCCTTTCATTCGATATTCAAATAAACTGTAAATAATTACATATAAGTTACCTACGTGCACATTTTATATTTATATATAGTAAGTACTTCCATAAACAATTTAAATTCTTTCTACATTCTGTACCAACTGAAGTAAAGAAAAAATGCGAGAACGGCAAGAGTAACCTTTAAATGTTACATAAATACACAGAGATAAAACCTCCAGTTGCTATAACCACTGTAATTACTAATTACAAAGATGGTAAGTGAGGCTATTTATCCGTCAGTTCATTATATTCTTAGGTTTGCACCATCTAATTTATCTATGCATTGGTCTTAAGTAATTGAAACTAATCATATACTCCGATAAGAGACAATTAATTATCAGTCACATGTATTTTGTCGAATTAGGTGTTATTTTGCAAAAGTCCATTTCCTTATTTAAAGGGCTGACCATACGGCGACCATCGTAGTGCGGTCGGTGAATCAACACTAGGTTTCCAAGCTATAACCTAGCACTATTTTTTTCGTGATAATGCCTTCGATGTAAAAGTGTAGAGTAAAACAAAAAAATTTAATAGTATGGTTTTGTTAATAAAAACTTTATTTTTATTATTATAATACGAGTATTATATATACATCAGAATGAGAACGAGGCACGTCGGTTTTATACCTACTCTATACAATCCATCACACAAAAACAGGCTTGCATTTATTAATTTTTGACATAAATGTCCGCCATATTGAATTGGAGCAGCTGTTAGGTCGGGTTCGTTGACCTGTTTTTTATGACACATCCAGGTAGAGACTTTGTTCTATGGGTTTCTACCATAGAATTTTTAAATCTTATTGAATAATGTATTTTATTTAGTATAAAATCCATTGTAGATCAAGTCGATTAATCTCTTTTTTTTAATAGTATACATTCTTTTGTAGTTTATATATACTTAAATAGTCTATGTTCTTTAAATATTATTTTTAACACTTCACATTATCCAGCATATGTTCTGAATAACGATAATTTGAATCGAATCCTGTCTTAAGTTTTCTATCTATGTTACTAACAATTCCTAATGAGATCAAATCTGCAATTTTTTTATTATGTACGAACCATTAAACTATTGCAATTGCAAACCGTTCAAGTTACCTCTACATTACCAGTACATCTGGAACTCTAAAATGGTTAATATGAAAGCACAATCCCATCAGTTTTAGTGGATTACAATTGAATTGTTAATAACATTGTAAGACATATAATTAAGGCCTTGAAGAGTTTTGGAGTTAGTTGCTAAAAGCAGGAGGTTTTCTTTTATTTTTTTTTGCATATAGCGATTTTAATACCTCTATTCCTAACAACAAATGAGTCACTCTTATACATTTTTATCATATTTAAAAATATCTTCAATGAGTTAATCTTTTGTAATAGATTTTTTAATATGAGATTGTACAATATTGTACCTACTATAAGTATCAACAATTAGGCAATGTAATATATTTCATAATTCCGTATTGAAATATTTTATCAATCACACAGAAGTTTTCCTGTGCAGATACTTTGCCAATGTTTCCTTTTAAATCTTCTAAAATAATTTAAGAGTTTTAAATTATAATTATTTTATTAGATAATCCAAGATCTTGTGCCTGAGGTAGGTACGACGGCAATCTAGATTAAGTTGATGAAGTAACTCCGCCTCAGACGGACCTTAATTAAGTCTTTATAATGATCACTTTCTAATTTACCTGTCCAAACTAAATTATGATAATCTATATTACTGGCTGTTACTGGCAATCTCGTTTAGTTTTTATAGATAAACTAGCTACTCGCCCCGGCTTCGCACGGGAGTACATGTATTATATATATAAACCTTCCTCTTGAATCACTCTATCTATTAAAAAAACCGCTTCAAAATCTGTTGCGTTTTAAAGTTTTAAAGATGACTTTGTTTCATACTATGTAATGATAGTCTGTAGTCTGAATGATCTGAATATAGACTGTAGATTATCACTTATGTAAAAAAAATCTTTTAGGTCTTTTATTAGGATCGAAAAAATAATATAAACACCTAAATTGTGAGAGTATTTTAAAATATAGGTACGCTGAACAACTAATATCATGTACGCTCGTCTATGCATGTCTGAAATTATTTTTATATTTTATTTTAATGTAATTAATAATCAACTATATAGTGATACACGCAGTGATGAGTGGCCATGTAATTGAAAAATGCATAACCGTTTAAAATTTATGTCATGTCGATTACATCTTTATACGGGCTGTCATATTTATCGTTCAGTTATTCTTCTTGTACATTGGCAATGTGTTTTTTCAACGAATTATTGTGTGTTGGAGAGCATTTACAAAATCGATTAATTGACCTTTCCAACACGTGTCTTTCAACACAACCTTTTATTATGTGAGTTGTTATATGTGTATGTATGTATGTATGTGTGTGTGTGGGTGTGCGCACGCGCTATCCTGGCAGATGCGCGCGCAGGTAACAAGTTATCAGTAGGATAGGAAGTAGGTACCATATGTCCGTCCGCCAGCTCTTGTCAGCTGCTCGATGGCTTGACGATAGATTTATCGAACTGTTCCATTATCCAATATTAATTATCTATAAATTCATTTTAGAGCGCCAACGCGACAGTGATGACGTGATATATTAATTTTATGATATATTCCTATTTAAAAAAATCTCTTATAGATATATTTTCGTTTTCAGGAATACTGCTTTATATGTAATTTCATCGAGTTAGTCTTTGTAAGAAGTCGTCACTTTGAATGAAACAAATAGATTCTTATTTATTTCAAGCTCTACTAAATTTTATAATAGTTCATTTTTTTATCAATTCTGTTATACTATTTTATATGTAAATTCACCGCGATAGACTTTGTAAGAAGTCGTCACTTTGAATGCAACAAATAAACACTTATTAATTTAAAACTCTTTACAATTCTTTATAATAGTTAACTTTATCAGAAACTCTGTTATACTGTCTTATACGATAACTTCACCTAATTAGACTTTGTAAGAAGTCAGCAGTTGTAATTGTGACAAAGGTGCCCCACCTTTGTCACATTTTCTTGACTTAATCATGTAACGTTATTGGTAACTGTCTTGCTATGTCTATGTTGAGGACTATGGTTTCATATCTCTATAACGCATTTCAATTCCGTATCTCACCAAACCGTTTCGAACCGAAACTGCTAAATCAAGCTGCTGAGCTGCTTGATTTAGCTAAGACAGAGATACACATGCATACGACTTTGTACAAAGTCTACGTCATTAGTAGGTTGTTATAATATAGAATTTATTGTAATTAAATGTATTCTTGTTTCAGGTAAGTGTCTCAATCCGTTTCAGAATCAACAGACATGCAGTGTGCCGATCAACAATAAGGTAACAGAATATAGATAGACAGAAACGCAGTAGTATTTTCAATTTTCTTTTATTATTTTTTTTTGTTTAATGAGGCGCTGACTTTCTTTAGTAAATTACCCGTATTGTTATTAAAAAAGGAACCTTAAATAATATAAATATTTACATTATTGCAAGAATATAAGTAATCTATATGAGAAGTTAAAGTAATATTCCAAATTTCGCATCAAAAATAAATTAAAAAAGATAAATAGTAAAATTTTGTTTGGTAAATGACGATCTCATCCGAAAAATTCTAATTACTAGTATGGAACAACACTATTTCATATACTAACATATGCAAACCCGATTTCTCTATATATATTTTAATTAGACTAATGAACTTGCCTTTTGATGGCCGTAAATTAAATAATGTTACATAGGTATACATAATTCGACACACCGTCCCGATTAGGGTTCATGATTTCTCGAGCTTTTCAATTTCTCGGGTCTCGAGAATTCTCGAGGTCAATTTCTCGGGTCTTCTCGGGTTGTCGAGAAATTTACATTTACGTACGTTTTCTCATATTATTTGGTTCCAATAACGTCAAAAAATTCAGTGGTTTTCCTCTCAAATAAAAGTATCAAATTAAACTTTTATTGAGTACATTTAAAAACATTAAGATAATGAATAATTATTTTTTTTAAATAGAAAAATAATATTACATCCTTACATATGAAATTGGCGTTTTGTCGTACTGGTCACTTTGATCTCAAATATAATTCCATTTCCAAATTTATACAGCTATTCACTTTGGGTCACTCACAGCATACAAAATGAATGAATGAAAAAAACTTAAAATATCGCGTTATTTACGAGTACGAGTTCCGCTGTGGCACCAGTGCTACACGGTGCTAAACGGCTCGAAGTATTAATGATGTGTACGGCAGTGGTCTCGCAAAAGAAAACACGTGCATTTTTGGTTCCAACGTTTTCGTTCTGGAAATTTCGACCTGCAAAGCAATCTCCGTGGGCGATCGGAATCCAAGGTTGATAGTGAAGAATTGAAGGCTATTGTGGAAGCGGATCCATCGCAAACCCGTCCGAGTTAGCTGCAGGCTGCGGTGTTAGTGACAAAACTATTTTAATCCTTTAGCAAATTGGGAAGGTGAAAAAGCTTGAAAAGTGGGTCCCTCATGAATTCAATGGAGTAAATCGACAAACGCGCGTAGCCTGCTGCGTTACATTAATCAACCGGCATAATAATGAAGGGATTTCAAATCAAAAAACCTGGCGAACCAACCAAATCCTGCCCCAAGCGAAAATTGGCTCAAAAAATGTTACTTGTGAACGTTTGGTGGACTATTTCCGGTGTTGTTCACTTCGGCTTTCTTAAATCTGGCCAGACGATTACGGCAAATGTGTATTGTCAGCAATTGAGAAACCAGGATGGAAAAGCTACCTGCTAAACAACCGAGGCTGGTCAATCGCCAAGAACGCTTGACCACATACTGCACAACAGACAGTTACCAAATTAGAAGAGCTTCAATTGGAATGTCTAAGACAACCACCGTACTTCCCGGACCTTGCTCCAACAGATTACCATTTTTTCGAAATTTGGATAACTTTTTGCAAGGGAAAAAATTACACTCCGATGGGGCAGTCCAAAGTGCAAAAACAAAAGGCAAATGTGCATAAATAGAAATGGTACATACTTTGATTAAATAAATATATTTTATATATTATTTATTTTGATATATTTTGAAAAAAAAATACTTCAGGTTATTCTCTTACAAAACGCCAATTTCAATTTTTTAGGACCTAATTATTCAGACTTATATTTATAATGATAGCACCATTTTTGGCTGCTTATTTAGAAATAAAAAAAAAACAATGTAAACATAAATAGTTTCTACAACATAAAAATTTAACATGAAAGAAAACAAAAACGATAATATCTTAAATTATTGCGCCGCCACGCAACAAAACAAAGGGCAATTAATTTCTATATAGGTACATGATTTCTCGAGTTCTCGACTTTTCTCGAGCTTGATTTCCCGGGAACAAAACCCATGATTTTCCCGAGAATTCCCGGGAATGAACCCTAGTCCCGATCCAACAAGTATATTTTTAAAAAGTATATAACTAAAAAACGAAGATTACTACGAAACATAATATTTACATATACATCATAAATTACCCAATAAAATGACAGCACTATAAATTATCAAGAATGTTCAATGCGCCAAATCGAATAAATATATCCCAGATTCTGGCAACATTCCCTCTCTGAACATACATAGAACATATAAGTGGTTACCTAGTACAATATGTAATATAGGTAGTATTTACTAATATACTATTGCGTTCTAAATTTAAATAACACTTAAATTTAGAATATAAATATCAATTTCTCTATAATTTGATTTATTTAAAATTAGAATTATTTTATAAAGTACGCCGCAAACTCTCCGACATAACCTAAAAGGTTGAATGAGTCATCGCGGGGTTGAAGTGAGGGTCGCGCGAGGAAAAGCGGTCGAGGGTGAAAATGCGACGTTGCATTTTCTCCGTTCCGACTCCACACTAAATGCTCTGTTGCCGTTTCTTTAATTACGCCTCAGTCGTCCAATTTTTTTTTATAATTAGTCCCATTTTAGGCACAAAAACTTTTGCCATGAGCTCCTTTACTAATTTACTTCGACAGTAATGAGTTAGTATTATTAAAAATAATGGTATCATTACAACATTAACAGTAAAATAATGCCCATTTGACTCTAAAGGTTTTATTACACTATCATATATGGTACCTACCATATAAGCTATAGAGTTAGACAGAAATTAGTGATTTGCAATACTTATTTTTAAACTTTTAAAAAGCACATTATTAATATGGTTGAACGCGTTTGAACACGAATAATTTTATGTAAATAATAAAAATAAGAAATTGGTGGGCTGATATATTAAACTGAAAATCATAGTGTTGTTTGAAACAAATAACAGACACCAATCTATATTATATCGAAATTATTCCGAACCTATATCAAACCAATGGGTACAAACCTATTTATTATCAGAATTGGTGTCGTAACTGTAGCCTCAAAATCGCTATACAACTAGTGATATTTTTAAACAAGTTCAAAGTTAGATCACACTAAAATACTGTCGAATTTAATAAAAGTCTTATTAAAATCGTCTTAATATATTTATAATTTACTAAATTAATTACTGGACTGTGTGGAAAATTCCCATGTTGCAATTTAAAACTTTAAAGACATAAGTAATAAATAATTTCATAGTTACACTCGCTATATAAAAACAGTCGTACTGTAGTTCTTTGCCAACATTTTAACATCACCAGGTGTTCAGTAAATTAGCAAATAATTTATCAAACATTGTACTCGTTGCATCGAAACGAAATCGCAGCTTTTGTTGCGCAAAACTTACCTACGCGAACCGAATCCGCACAAAAGAAACTCTACCTGGCTCTTTATGTTTTCGTATACACGACGACAATACAACTTTATTCGGTTATCCGAGCTGTCAAATGTCAACTTAATGCCCGTGACATCCACAAAAATAACGCCTAATTTTGACGCGGTAGAGTTCAATTTGCAATGATTTCTTCACGCAGATGTAACAAATCTAATAGTGTGCAGAGTTTATTGTTATTTAAGAAAAAAATAAAGAAAATTATCACAAACTCGCACTTCACACATAATTTTATCTTATACCATTCCGCAAGACAAAATTCGAAGTGTTATAACGCAAAAAAGATGTAGAAATGTATACAGCACATTAGTCAAAGTCGAGTAAGCTTGATCAAGTCATTAATTTTTTTATGCTATCAATAAAAAGTGGCTCGTGCATTCAAAATACAAAGGGACATCCGCGCGCGCGCAGAGCAAAACCAAGATGGCGCGCGTCCGCCCGCCAGCCACTTCCGCGGCCGCATCCGTCCGTAACTCGACTCCTGCGCAGCCTGCAGGCTTAGCCAATCGATTTTAGCAGGACCGTACACTTACAACCTTTTATATTTTTAATTTCATGCCTTCAAAATCGGAACTTAAATATACAGGCACGTAAAGCTTATATCTCACCTATCTTACAAAGCAAGTTACTTAGACTCACTCTCATCTCTAAGTAACTTACATTGTAAGATATGTTTTGGTTCAATGGAGAAGATAGAGAAGTAATAAGATACGGAGGCAGTGTCCTTCGGAATGGCAACGCATGATACAACAATCGTCACGTCATCATGGACGTGATATCAGTTACTGTGTCAATATGTATAGATGACGATTGCCACTTTATAACAATATATTTTTATATTTTTAGTTGTTTGTATGTCGGTCTGTTTGTTTTTCCTAATCTCTGAAACGGTTGGACCGATTGATTGAAGCCACTTTCACTCACAGATAGCTAACATTATAAGGAGTAACGTAGGCTACTTATATTTTTGATTTTTTTTTTTTATTTTAAAACAGTATACTTACGACAACCCGTCTGCTTATTTAAGTTTTTGTCTAGTATAATTGTAGAGTAACTCTATAAGACAAAAAGCTTCGTAAATACTCAATTAAAATTCATTATTTCACGACATTCTGCCGTGTTTATCATTCTTAGAAAATGTTGCCGAATTACATCAAAAATTAATCGTCCTAGTAACTTCATGATATCTTACAAGGAAAAAACAATCCATTGATTAACATTAACATCGCAATAAGCAGCAAACGATTTAGTATTTATGACAAAATCGTTCTTATGAATGAACGTTTTCAATATCAGAAACATCTCATAAAAGCAACGAGGCCATTATACGCGGCAATTTGGCGATAAAACATAACTATTTATGACTATAGTCCTATAGTTTATACCAGCGGTTCCCAAACTGTAGGTCACGAGAGATTTTGTTTAATGGACGATAATGGAATGACTTTTCGTCTGAGATGATCTGCGGTAACGTTTTATGCTGGCGGGACATCAGTGGATGATCATAATAGTTTCTATTGAGAACTGCGTGGATGCCAACCTGACAGTACCCTGTCAGGTTTATATGCAACCTAAATGGGTCATTTTTTTATTTAAACAGTCTCTCATAACAATTGGTGCTATTATATAGCTTAAGCAGTATGAGTCAAAAGTTTTTAGTGTACTCAACTTCGGGAACCACTGATTTATACAGTACGCGTTCACCAGAGGCCTTGGCATTATCTTAATGGATTCACCATCACAAATACTTTCAGGACTTGACTAGTCAATCGTAAACAATTTATTCAGCACCAACTCATTGTCAAGTTTAATGAGACCTTGCTTGTATAACAGAGAGAGAATAACTTTAAATGTAGGAAAGACAAGCTGACTTCGCACCAGAATATTTTTTTAATTGTAGACAGATTGGAAAAAACTGTCACTAAATTCTAATTTGTTCTAAAAATATGTAGTAAAACAGTTTATAATGGGATAAATATTTTAATAGTAGTTGTAGAGACAGTCAGGTGATATATTTTATTTATTAGTTTTGTTTACAGAATACAAAAAAAAACTTTAAATATGTTACTATTAAAAGAGTTTCTCTACATAATTACCATAATACCGTTAAAACCGCACCTAAATTAACTAATTTAGGTAAGCTTTTTCTGGGATTAGCGTGCTCAAACCCTGCAAAAATTCTAACAAATTTTATTTTGAGATTTATTACGTTACTAAAGTTTGCCAATAATAGTTTTTCTCATATATATGTATTTACATTTATAGATTAGAGATCAGCTACATATGTATTTATTATCTGTATACAAAATTAGATAAGATAGAGAGATATTATGTTTATTGAAAGATAGATCCAAAATGTCCTCGGACTGGATGAGGACTAATAATATTTATTATGTTGATCACATAATTATTTAATGAAAAATTGTCATCATACTGAAAATAAGTTTCAATTTTAACGCGACGCGTACAGAATTATAAAACTGTAAATTGCCCGAGAAATATTCAACTCGCGTCCCTTTGTGAGTCGATAGTCGTGAGAATGGGACAGAGCAACATGTCATCTCGCTCGCACTCACAAGGATGACACTTCCGAGAATCGTCTGAGCTTTTGAAGTATTTCAAATGCTCCACACATAGTACCGTTAGTTTACTACAAACCACTTTCATTTATTTTTTTCGTCTCTGTCTTCTTTTGTTACCGTCCATTCCCATAAATTGTGCAAATTAAAAAAATGTGTACTGTTCATGGGAATTATATTTGCGTCTTTGAATATCGAGATATTTAAATTAAGTACAATTGTTGTAACCTTACATTGTTTTCTTTTGTATCTGTTTTAAATTTGGAACATAAAATTATAAACACGTTATAATAAATTCTTACTTTTTTTATTAAACCTAAATGAATAATTTACGACATTTCTGCCAACATTATAAAAACGAAAAAGTTCGATTTCAGAACGAACTAGCCGTGCACCACCACCCCCTTTCAAATGTCGGTGGACGGGGAGGCGCGACGCGCGACGTTGCCAAAACGGAAAGTGAAATTTCGTCACACTCTCCCTCTCATTCACTCACACTAATACATACTCAGGATAGTTCACTCCTCGTAACTTTTGGGTCTGTGTGCGTGTAATTCGGCAGACGAGATGTTGTTGTGTGCGTTTGTTTTGATGAATACTGTAGGTGTACGTTAGTGTGGGTCAGACGAATTTTGTATGAGCGTTGCAATATACCTACGTTCGTTGCTTCGCTTCCGTGTTCGATCGACTTTCGTAGACGCAGACGTTGGGAGCTCCGTGATTCTGAACAATTAAAGTTATTAAACGAATGGGAGGTGGATTTTTTTTTAAATCACTAACGAACGTAGTTTGTCTCAGTACCCATTTTATTGGATCAGACGGAACTATTTTATTTACGTATTTTATATGTTTATAAAATAAATAAATGTAATAAATTAATATTAGTTCTCATTGCATCTTGAAATCAATTTTATTCTTAAATTTTGTAGCTGCTCGATTTATATAAAATGTCAATATAACTAAAGCAGTTACTCCCAGTATCTGCAAAATGTTTATATAATATAATAATTTGATAATCCCTATTGTGTACTTTTCTACTTAAGAAAAGTCGGCTTTTAGTAAAGTATTATTTCAATTAAGTTCTAAGTAGGAGTACGCTGTTCTTGAAATCATAAACAGTTTTCCAAAATACAGCATATGTAAAAGTATTATTAAAATAATAAGTAATCACGGTTATGTATATTTCGAAACAACACAGCTCATTCAGTTTTTTTCTATGAACCAGGTACACTAGTATTTAGCAATTGGCAACTCTGAATAAAGCCATTGACCTTCAAAGTGACGGCTGTATAGGAGAGCTTACGGCGCGAGGCGCGAAAATCCGATAACTTTCGTGTCTACCTCCCCCCCGCACAGCGCCCGTGACTCACTCCCCCACCACACTTGCCGCCTTCCCGCCTTTAATGGCATAAAAAATCAATTTCCCGCCTAAATTACGCCGAGTCGACAAATTGCGAACGCGTCTAGTCTATAATCGAGTGTTCTAGGGTTTTACATTATCAATATAATTATCACTAGATACTAAATAAAAATTACTTAGAGTGTTAACTTTAAATAATTTTTGTTTAATAAGCACTAATTGTATTTGGCAAAATGTTTTCAAATATGGTTAAAAATCTACTTATCTAGAAATCAGTAGAAACGTAGTAACACATAATACATACCCACGAACAATTTTAACAAATAAATACCTACGTACGGTTTTGCATAATCCAATTACTTATAAATATAACTTTCCATTATTTTTTTATTAACAAATATAGGGTACAATTTATTTATAAATACCTAGTAGGTTTCTATTGCCCAAACTTCTGTTTTCTTCGCAAAATTTACTTCAATCAAGTTAATTGAAAATCTTTCATTATATATTAAGTATATGCCTAATGATATTATTCAGTTTTAATCTATATTTTTCACATTTCGTATAGAATAAGTCTAAACTATAGAATCTAGCAATTCCAAAGATTAAGTAGATATTTGTATATTGCCTACTGCATTGTAATTCACTACCTTATTCTTTAATGAAACTTGGAAATATTCCAATGAAACGTTGTAGAACTAATAAAACGAATTCCCGTAGTCTATCGCAAGTTGTAAAAAATTTACAATCCGCGATGCTCTTCGAAGAATTTGTTGAATAAGTATATTGAGTTACCGGAACCTTAATAAAACACGAGATCTTCAAAAAATTCGCTACAATATTATTCTAATCGGCTGCGAGGAAATATAATATATTTTTATAATATTTCCTTCTCTTCAATCAACATTTTGATACAGCCCGTATGTTTCAGTATATTAATAACAGTTGTACCCGCGACTTTGTCTGCTTAAACTTGAATAGTATATTTATATTACACAGGTACTACGATTTCTGTGATGAGACAGAGCTTTCGACTGAGCGATAATTAAAAGAAGGTAACTGTTACTATTCAAAAGTGCTTTAATTAAGTTTATTTGAATAAAGGATTTTCTATTCTTTTCTTTTAATAATTATCTATTTTTACGTGTATAATTAACAATGAATTTTCACATAAATAAAATATTATCTACAGATTTTTTAAATTACAACCACACAAAATTTTAACAAAATTAATCTAGTTTTTTGCGTAACTAATGAACAGACATGTGACAAAATCTGGTGTTTATCCTTTCCACAACAGTTTCATCTATACGTAGGTATACTAATACTGAAATATTATTTAAAAAAGATTAATACTTGTTTAAAAAAATGAAGTGAACAGGCCTTACAGAAATTACTGTGTTTCCTTTCCGTTTCATTCTTATTCATTTGGTGGTTAGTTCCTCCTTGTCGTTAATTAATACTAAATTACAATTGATACCAATTCGATCCAATAATGCATACCATATTATATTATGTTTTATATCCCACTACTATAGTACACTCACACTTTGCCAATCGCCACGACTGTACTTAGTTGTTTACACACATACAAAATTCCTAACAGCAAATCGGCGAGTACTGTATGTACATTTACATATGCCGTTGCAGTGTCCGTGTGACCTTGATAGAGGGTGAAAGTGACGCCCCAGCGCGCCCCTACACCCCTTACGTACAGCCTTCCGTGATCTATTTGGAGATACTAATACCGCCTACGTTTTAGTACTGAATAGGTTACATAAAAAAGATTTCCTGTACTAATTAGCACTTTATTTTTTTTACAACTTCATTTCGACCCTTCATTAAACGTTATACAAAGTTGAACATAGGTATCCTCTATATACTGCTATAAGATTTTTTGTACATTATTATATGAGAACGTAGTGATCTAGTGGTTTACACTTACTAAAACTTAGGTCGTAAGTTCGAATTTGAGCGACGCGACACTACAAAATCTTTAAAGTTAATTTCTATTTCGAACTAATTTTCCAGTGATGGAAACACCGATGTTAAACAAAATTAAATAGGTCTATCGGATGATATGCGACAACCGTCGCCTATGACAATAGCACGCCGCTGGTATTAAATCATCATGGATGCTTGCTGATATTTCTGGACTAAGGAGTAGTGTCTCTGTCCGTGTAATATCACTACAATATCACAGCTTATACAGAAATCTATTTGACGGCTGATATAAGTCAGTCCGAGACAAACGATTTTGTATTTAGTTTATATCTGTTGCACTATGCATTCATATATTCTTTACCGAGGTTAGGAGCTACACAATTTTTATAGTCAATTCGTAACTAATATTATAACTACGAAAAAAGTTTGTTACACTCCCAAAGCTTAACCAATATACGTAGCAATTTTCTACACACAACGGCCAAGAGAGACTAAATGCGTAGAATAGAGCCCAATTTACGTTTTTTCTTTACAATTGTAATAAAGAACACAGACTAATTAATAGATATCATTTTAGTACAAAATGAAAGTAAAAATGACATTACAGGAATTGAGATTTCTTTTAAACGAGAAAAAGCGTAGCTGCCGGCTACGAGGCGGAATGTATACTACGGAGATATTAATACCACCTCTAATGGATTTTGTAATTTCATGAAAATGATATATCACTATTATCTATTAGATATGCCGTCATAGTATTTTGTAAAGGTAGTCTTTTGGAGCCATTTACAATTGACATTGTAGTCTTCTGGAATGGCAACACAATGAGAGGTATTATCATCTGCTATATTATATCGTGATGACTGTAGTGCTGATACTGTATATATGTGAAGGTTACTTACAATGAAGTAGACCATTAGTTATTTTGCTATTACAATTATATAAAAAATATACTGCAGAATTCGAATGTTTTCAAAATAAAATATAGCATTTTTAATCGCTAATAATGTAACTATCGGTAGGTATAATAATATTAGGAAAGGCTGGCAAGAATTTTTAGAATGAAAAATAGAAAAACAAATCTATAGTCTATATTGAATTCACCTACAATGAGCCAATGAGAAAAACATTTAGCTTGTTGTCTAAATCTTTACGTAGTATAATATAATGTCGTTTCCGTTGTCTGTGTATGCTTTAAACTACGCAACAGATTTTAATGTTTTCAGTTTTTAACAATAGATAGAATGATTGAAGACATAGTTTTATATGTAGAATACATATACACCCGTACGAAACCGGGGCGGAAAGCCAGTATTATATAAAAAATAATATTGCACAGTACTAATGTTTTTAAAATAAAACATGTCATTGTTATTCGCTTATAATGTATGGTTGTCAGAATTTTAGGGATCAAGTATTTTTTGAGTTTTATAAAAATTAACAAAACTTTGCTCTTTATAATATTATTATGTAAAAACATCTATTTTTATGTACGACCTTGAATGACTAGATGGCCATAGCATTAATCTCGATAGAGCCCAGACGCGCGCCAGACGGCGGGATCCGAAGGGACGATCCCGGATACACGGACCCGGGTGAGGTCTGAAGGGATGAAGGTCACGACCCTCCACACATTACATGTGCAATTGATCTAAACCACGTGCCTCTTACCACGAACGCCTTTTTATAATTTATTTTTTTTCCTCATCGGTACTAATTATACGTAAATTGTTAGAATTATTTATAAAGAAAAAAAATCTGTATGAGCAATATAACATAAGTATATCAACATGAGAAAGAGATTTTATTTTTGTGTAGGTATTAAATATACGTATAACTTAGTAGGTACAAATATCAACATTAATATGGGAAATCTGTAATATATCTATTTAAGTTGTTTAACAGTTTTCTATCAATATATTTTCTTAATACAAAAGAATATAAATACTTCTTCTAATTCTAAACAAAGGTTCATTAGGTTTTAAAAAATCAAAAGAAAATAATTTGAAAGATAATTCTCTAATATAATTCCTTCACTACTTTCGTAAAGATGAATACTTAGGTTATTTATATATAGGTCTATATTCTTTATTGTACATTTAGAAGCAGTAATAATACTAATAGTGATAACTTGATCAAAGTTTTTTATTTCTACTAGAGCACTCATCCAGTCAACCCTACACAGTATAGCAAAGTTAGTAATATTAGAAATTTTAGAAGTTCGTTTCTATTTTATCATACACAAACGAACATATATAATACTTCTTGTTTTTATTTATAAGAACAAAGCATAAATTCTTAGTTTATTATCCAAATATTAAAGTATTGTGAGTACAATATAGCATTGATTCTAAGTTTGAAGAATCAATCGTCTGCATTCACGAAAAATTATTTCTAGTCTTTAGTTCTAGTTCATTGCTCTTTATTCTTTTCGTTTATAACTTCACCTGAACAAAGACATACATTATAAATATTAACAATCTCATTCAGCGTCGAGTCTCTGATCAAACTATATTCTGAACTGACGGTAGATTTCCCTTATATACATGAATAAATATATTTTGTTTGTGAGAATAAAAATAGACCCATTACTATCTGTTTGTTACTGTTTCTCTACTGAATCTACCAGCCAAATTTCATTAAGCGGATCTTAATTATTAGATTAATAATAATACTTCATCTAGTAAGCAGAGCCTGGGTTCTAGATAACACATAGTTATATTTAGATATATTTTTTATAAATACTTACATAATAATATATATATACATAGAAGAATCCCACACGAATACAAACAATCATACACATTAATACAAATTTTGTACCGCGACTATCAAAAGTTAAGCGCTGTGCTAAACCGTTAGACTACATAGGTGCCACGAGGACACTCTTAGTCTATCATTTATCAGAATAAAAAGTGAACGAAGTCGCAATTAATAGCTAATTTAATAGTAATATTCAACGAACACAAAAGAGCATCGTATTCATCATAACTGTCACGTTATTTCCATCGTCTCTCATAACGTATACATGCATAAATTACAGCTAAACACAAAAGAAAGAGACAGATAATGCTTTAATTGCACCGCACACAAAGAAAACAAGTATGCAAGATTGCACATTTGACAATTTAGATATTGGCACTTACAAAAAACGGGAACATACAAAACAACCGTTGTATAAAGTTGTCTGCATGCAGGTGTGAGTGGCGTCTGTTCGCCGTCTGCCGTCCCGCAATGCGTCCCGTAATTCCGGGACCGCCCGTAATTCCCGGGATCGTCCGTAATCCCGTGGGGCCGGGGTCAGGTTCAAGATTTTCACGGGTCCTTGGAGCACACTTGTTTACGGTGGCTATTCTAAGTATTGCGTAATACGGTTTTGTGTTTTGTTATAAATACGGTTTTTATATTTCTTATGACAATAAATGTATATATATAATCTTTATTACAAATAATTTCTTACCTGTTATATATAGATGGGGTCGTCAGAGGTATTGTCAACTGTCGATATCGTGCTGAACTTAATGCAGCACTTGGAACGCGCCCATTTCTCTAGATATATTTATATCCAACGTGACAATGTGTTTCGGATTATTTTGATCTGATATTGATACTTCCATCACCGTTTCGTACAAATTTCAAATGTTATTAAAATTTCCCATCTTCAGAGAATCGCTATAGTTTTATGACTTACTCAAATTTACGTCTTTTGGAGTCCAAAAATAAAAGTACAAAAAGTAAGTTACATTCCAATATAAGAAAATGTCAGTAAAGAAATTGAAAAATTCTCTTGGTTGCGAGCCAAGTGGAAAGTTGTCAAAGGTTTTATAATATGTATAATATTGTACTTTTATAGAAATATTAAGAAAAGTAATCTTTATTCAAATAAACTTAATATAAGCGCTTTTGAATAGTCATATTTTTTAATTCTACTACTCATTCACTGGAAGATGACCAAGAAACTTGCATATTGCTTTTTTAAATGTTGATTGATGAGTATAATAAATGTTCAATAATTTAGACTGTATCTAACTCGCACTTCACTCAATGATCGTTATCTGCATTAAAGAGTCGTAAAGATTATAAAACAATTGAAAGTGATGTTACATTGAAATCTATCAAGAATCCGATTTTTATGAGTGTCTGCTCGTAAAAATCGAGAAGTGATCGTATACTCGTGTGTAGAAAATAGGGCGAAGGGACAAATCATTGTCGCCGCGGGTGTTGCGTTCGCTCCGCTGGCGGCAAGTGGAGAGGCAAATGTCACCCAGGGTTGCCAGTCAGCACCAGATATCTCGAATAGTTACGACGCTAAGATGGAATAGAACTGATGATAATGATTAAGATCAACATCATCAGTTTATGAATAATTTATTCATTACAACAATGATCGACGGCCTCGGTGGTTTAGCGGTTTAGCACCGCTCTACTTCCGATGGTCACTAGTTCGTTTTCTTGGGTACAGTACATACACTTATATTCATAAGACTGCCTGTATCGGTCTGATAGAATCGTCTGTGAGGTTTTTTCTGTCTCACCGATTTCATCTGCCAAGCAGTTACTCTGTAAGATCTGTTTCATTTGGAATTTCAGAATGAACGCATGAGGACTATCACAGGCGTCACATGATGTGATATGGTACTTTTCAGTGTTATCATAAAAATACATAAAAAATTAACGATGTACGATGTCGAAGAGGCAGTATAGAAGATTTTTTAGTTTCTTTGTATGAGGTAGAAAGTTTTACAACCCTGGCAACCCTGAATCGCCCCTCCCTGCCCTCCCGCTGTCAATCCACTTTCAACCGGCGAAAATCACTCGGAGGCTAGGATTTTTTCGAAGAAAATAGAAAATTTTCGCACACTTTTCCTTGTGTAATATATTACCTGTGAGTATTTCGCGAGCACGCTATATCTTTGTGAGCGTATTCTCTGGAACTAATTATTATTTGTCAACATTTTTTAAGTCTTACATCTAATAATTAAAGTACTAGCAAAAATTGTTTATATATACCTACCATATATGCACTATCTCAACAACTCAAAATAATGTATTGCTTTTCTAATCACTTAATATGGGTATTTTTCAGGAAAAATGCTGTTTTAATGGGTATAAAAATATCTAAACATTTGTTTATACAAGTAGCAACATAATAAGATAATATGCGAAGCGAAAGTCGTATTTCTTTATGTAATTAAAAGGGCAAAACATTATTTATTTCATTAATTATTACACCGTAACACATTAACACTATTAAACTTTCTAAAATGAATTAAAACCTAGTTGGAATTTGACGAAATCAGTAATGAATACAATTAACAGTATAATCCTTTTTTATTACAAAAAGATCAATTATAGATGATAAAGGAAACCAGGGAATTGTCTTAATATGTATATAATGTAATATAATATACAAAGAAACACTACTAACTAGAGCAAGGAAGGGAAACCGAAAGAAGTGACAATTTAGAATAGAATTTAGTATTTGAAATATAAAGCCTATAAAATAGAACATATACTAAATACATAAATGGTTTATATTCCACAACAATCATAATAAATTAGAATAAATAAATGTAAAATTTTATACAATATTTTCTAAATAAGATTAAGTGTCTGAAGGAGGCGACAAGAGTCCTGAATTATGAATCAGAATTAATTAGGAATTGAATTTCAAAGTGTAAGAACATAAGTCAATAGCTCTCTGAATATGCCATAAGGATCTGTCGTGAAGCTGGTTAGTAGTTGTTGTAGATTGGTAGTTAGAAGTCTTCTAGAACCATAAAATTTCCATAATGGCCTATGTATTTAACAACAGTAGTTGACGTGTACCATAGGTCTATTTTGAGAACAGTTTTCATTTTCCACAGTGCTTTTAACTATTATTCATTCTTACCTTACATTCTGACTGCGTTTTACTGAGAACAAACTATGGCTACATTTCACAGTCTAAAATATTCGGCAATCAGAATATGGCGGGGTTTTTAATCAAAGGAAGGTGTATTTGGTGTGATGAAATGCTTTGTAACCTTTTCACGGTTTCCTTATAAAAAGTTCAAAGGCGTATTCCGCGGTTGAGCAATGCCTCACATCGACGTTCGCGGGTTCGATCCCCGCATGATTTATTATAAAATGATAAGTTAGTATAATTTTCTATCACAAAAGGAAGTACATCTGGTAATTTAATATTTACGCAAGTTGACGCAATTACGTCAATGTCTACTAGTTCAGCACACTGCCTCACTTCGACGGCCGCGGATTCAATCCACACCTGATTTGTTGTAAAATGACACAGTTGATACAAATGTCTTGCAAGTAAATCTAGTAATTTCATATTAGTATCGTTGCGTAATTGTGTTATCTTGATCTTTACATAGTATAAAGTGAAATCGTTTCTGCTGTCTGTTTGCCTAGATCTTTTAAACTAAGAAAGGGATTTGAATGAAGTTTTTAGCAATAGATAGAGTGATTTCAGAGAGGTTAAGATAGAATGTTTGAAGAGGTATGTTTTTATGTATAATACCCGTACGAAGCCGAGGCGGGTAACAAGTTTAATACTAATATATAGTTGAATAACAACCATCTACCAAGTAAAACAGTAGCAAATAATGAAACTAAGTTACATATGATTCCAACGCTACGAATATAATATCTTTATTGATCCGGGTTATATTTTAGTGTGAGAATTTTCCTCTGAGAATATAAGTGCTTACTCTAATAGGAGTACGTATTGTACAGTAGAGATATCTGAAATAAGAAATTACCTTTCATGTATGAATACAAATCTCAAGTAAGTTTTTTTTACATAATGTAGGTACATGTAATCTAGAAAAACTATTTTTGTTTTAGTCATATGTATATATATATATATAATACATATATATTATATTATACCTATTCCTTACAATAATATATAAATATATATAATAAGTATTTATTATTATTATTATTATATTCAAAGATAGATAGAGATAGAGATACATGATTACGAATTTTCTTCGAATTTCCAGAACGTTCATAGTGACGTCATAGGCCAAGGAGTTTAACGATATTTCATTTTCAGTTTTATCACTAAGTCTAGACATTGGAGAGATTTAATGAGCATACGTTATACGAATACGAAATGCCATCTATTAAAATTATAACACAGCAGCAGCCTCCAATAAAAATATACTAAAATTGTTTATTTTGTTTTTTAAGCTGAAGTGTAGAGTTTTTCTAAGTTTTTTTTGTTAAACTACTCCTGTATTATCGGGAACAAAATCGAAAGAAATCGATCAAACCAGTTTTGAGTTTTATCGATAATAGAATAGAATAGAAAATTCTTTATTAAAATAGACTTACATTTAACCACTTCTGAATAGCTAATATCATTCGGAAAGCTGTCTCATCATATAAAGAACGAGCAAGAAACTTACGTATTGCTCTTTCAAATGATTCCGTTATAACTTTACATTTTTAATTTAAAATGTATGAATACTAGACAAGGACTAACGTCATAACATCAATTGATTTTATTTTTATATATCAACAGTAGGTATCATTTCCACTATCATTTTATATAAAGAATAAACAACAAACACAAATATATATAATATAAACTTCAATTATGACATTATTAACAAACAATGTAAACAGAATAACAAAACTAAATAATGAAAAATTAGTATAACTTGAACAATTAAATATAAAGTTGGTTGATTTAGTGTAATTTTCACCACAAATCTGCGAGTTTGCGAGTTAGCGCCGCCATTGTCCCGGTTATGTAATTTTATATCTATTGTACACAGACGACAACTGTGTCCTTATATTATAACTTTGTGCCATTGTGAAATGGCTGCCGCGGCAGATATACCTACAGATGAAGTGTAATTTAGATTAAAAACTATATAACAAGCAGCACATTTCCTCGACTGACTTGGTTATATGGCCGTACACGCGTTGGTTGCGGGTTGGATTCCTGGCCTAGCTTAACATCCTATGATCGTGGGTTGGATTTCTCGAACAGTAAAATCATGACAAATGTTTTCACCGTTCATGTGTATAATTGTTTGTATCGGTCTGGTGTTTTCCTATTATGTATGTATTTATAAAACATGTCTAAGTATTTGTATCATTATATTATAAATGTTTTGGTATAATAACTCTGGAGAATTCACACAGCGTCATCTTCTTTCAAGCTAAGCAGAGCTTGTGTAATAGGCCTAGCACCCATAGCACAAGTTCTGTTTATCTTGGGACTGGATGGCGCTGTGTTAATAGTCAAGATTATAATTATTACCCAATGACCAAAACCTATCAAATAATGATTAAATATATTCGTCAAGTTATGCCTCTGTTGTTTCCTGTTATTTCATTGCAATTATGGTACTAAAGTATAGTTCATTATTATTTTTATATTATTTTAGTTACAATTCATACTATAGTCGAGATCATTGTTAAAATTTACACAATATATTTCTTCTGTAATCACGGCAGATGTTGAGTGTTGATTGCGAATGTCATGTGTTGAATGAAGAAAACGCTCGTTCCTAACCCCACAACATTACCTCGCGTGAAAATAAAGAGATCGTATAAGGAAAACTGCCGGGACCCGGCGACCCCGAATAAAACGGTCACAAATACCCGGACCCGGCCGTGACCGAGGTCAGGAGCGACCCTTGAACTTTGTCGTGTAACATACACTCTAAACTCTGTATGTTACGCGAAAATATACATGCACTCACCACTGAATGACGGCCTCGGTGGTCTGGCGGTTTAGCACACTGCTTTACTTCCAATTGTCGCGGGTTCAATTCCTCGCACGGTACAAATACAAATATTCATGAGTATAATTATTGGTATCGGTGTGAGTATTAACTATATATATTGTGTATGTATTTACAAAAAACAAATATCTAAGTATTTATATCAGTTGTCTAGTACCCATAAAACAAGCTCTATTTAGCTTGGGACTAGATGGCGCTGTGAGAATTGTCCAGAGATATTATTATTACTGAATACCTATAGAATCCTAATTTAACCTTCATGACTATTATCCCTGACTATCCAGTCAGATACATATTTTAATTGGACCTGAATTATCTTTATATCTACGTGAAGCTTAGTTACCTAACGTGACAAGTTTGTCAGAAATAAACCAAGATGGGTTGGGGATTGGGGAGAGGGCACGTGGATTTCATGTTAATATTATGGGTTGCAACAAAATAATAAATAGTATTTTCGAACTGATACCATATTGAAACCTTAGATGAAAATGCTCTTGGGCGACAGTAATCACTTACTATAAGGTCAGCTGCGAGCTTGTTTGCCCTCTATTCTATAAAAAAAGAATGTGAAATGTCCCAGATGACCAATATTAGCCGATAAAATCATTACTTCCTTTGCAACAGTTGAGCTCGACCAACTGTAATTTTCAAAACAAATATACTGAAAAAAGTTAAGAATAGAAAAAGCAATATTACAGATGGCATTTCCGTACTGTAGCGTGTTTTGATATCCTAAATTGTTTTTATAATATCAAGGTAAGTATGAGAGAAATGTAGCCACAATTTAGTTACCTTTAAATTAAATACTTACGGCGTCTCTCTATATTGTATACCTAATCTGTGTTGAAATTGTGTAAGTTCATAGACAATTTTATTTTTAATCTATCCATTATTTAGTACAATACAATTATACTTCTTTATTCAAAATGAAAAAGAAAAATAAGCGTTCCAAATTTAAATAATTTTATTTGCGTCGTGTGCGTTCAATTTTGCATATTGTCGATAATTTTATTGTTCTTGTATACCCGAAATCACAGCAAATACTATGTTGTAGCGGATACTGAGTGAGTCAGACATCGAATTGTGAATTGTGAGACAATGTACTGACTCACCCGCCAATCAACTCGAGCTTTTCACGAGAATTCCAAATTTAAATTATTTGAATGTTCCATTATTGAAGTTTCTTTGTGTCACTACCATTTTTATTATTGTAACTTATAGGTTATAATATAAAACTGTAAGCTAAATAGAAAAATGGCAGTATTCAAAATGTGTGGCATTTTTTTTACAAGACAAGCATTCAAATTTTTTTTTATTTATTTTAATTATTTTTTCCTTTAAAGTTTTAAATTTACACAGAAGTATTATACATAATTTTATAAGTATTTAGATAATAATTAAGGCGGCGTGGTTAATTTAATTTACTTATATTGTATACTTATAACGAACGTGCTCAAGCACACACTACTTTCTAAAGCTTGTGTAATTGATACAAATACATAGATATTTTTTTTCGTAAGTACATACATATTATACATAGGAAACACCCAGAGAGACACAAACAATCATACTCATGAATATAAATATTTGTACCGTGCGAGGAATCGAACCCGCGACCAAGGGGGTGTGTAAAACCACTAGACCACCGAGGCCGTCATTGCATCGCCATTGTTAGTTGCGCCATTCGCTTTGTTTTTCTCCGACGTACGGTGTGCGTCAGTGGCGCGGTATCATAACGTATCCGCCACTTTACAAGCGGAAGGCGGTTCAATTTGCTGAATTAAGCGACATACTAGAGCTGCACAGATTCACAATTCACACACAGTTTTTTTTTTGCGGCTGAATTTGTAAACAAACGAATGGAACGTCTTGATAGAAGGCATAAATTAGACCGTAAGTTATAGATACTGATATACCAAATAGGCGGCGTTGGTGGTCTAGACGTTTAGTACACTGCTTTACTTGTATGGTCACGTGTTCGATTCCTCGCATGGTACAAATATATGTTTTTATGATTATGTATTTTTGTATAAGTCTGGGTGTTTTCTATGTATTTTGTTTGCCGTATGTAGTGATACGTGGCCTAGCGGTCAGTAGTCTAGCGGTTTAGCACAGTGCTTTACTTCCGACGGTCGCGGGTTCGATGCCTAGCATGATAGAAATGTTTGTTTTTGTTCTTTAGAAAATTGTCCTAAAGTCAATATGATTTCACTTTCATTGAACAGAGATTAAGTGCGTAGCGGCTCTTGTTGTTAATTAAATATAACTAAATCAACAAACAAGTTTCCTGCTTATTCTTCTTGTCATGAATCTGCATTCCGAATAAGCGGTAGAATAAAAAAAAACTTGACTATTCAAAAGTGCTTATCTTAAGTTTATTTGAATAAGATTATTTCTATTTCTATTGAAAAGGACACAGAATTATTACATAGTATTTACAATTAGATAGGAATTCTAATTGTATTACAGTTCAAGTATGTTTAAGTAATGTAGAATTTTAAAAAATCTATTAACTTTATCAATATTATTAAAGTCCCATCTGTTTCCGCTACTCGTCGCTTCGGCGCTAGTATCCACGCGAGTTAACGAGTGTGCTTGCTAGCAACGAACGTGATTGCACTGAATTGAGCTTCCGTTGCGACAGGATAAAAAAACCCGGTCGCGTCCTCGCCGACCGCATTAAACAATAGCCAATCGAGCTCCGACTACATTTAGCCTAGAGATGTGTTAACTCGAGTTAACTCGAATTCAGCGCATATCGAGTTAACTCGAGTTAACTGGAGTTGAATTCACCCAACTCGAGTTGGGAGAATTCAATCGGTAAATGAATGAATGAAAGAGCGATAGCATGATACGGTCGTTGGGTTAGTAGGTACTCCCGCCATTGCATCGACCTAATGTAACCGACAATGACATGAAGTTTCTGATCATATCATATTATACTATTTTCACTCGAAATTTCGGGTTTAAGAGGAAATTTGGGACATTTTCGAATCGCCAGTGAGTGGACATGTAAAATGTAAAAAATGCTACGTTTCATTACGCTTCATTCACTCAAATAGGAGGAGTTGACCTGCAGCCATGCATCACTCTATCAGGACTTTCGTGGGTTTGGAGTGTCATTTTCACTGAAAAAACTGTTGATGTCAGTTATGTTTATGTCATTAACTCGAGTTAACTCGAGTCATGTTTTTACGAGTTAGCACATCTCTAATTTAGTCGTTCAACTGGACGAACAAATTGGATTGGAGTTTTATTGATTGTCCAACAATGTAGTTGTTTAAACAAAACGCCATCGCGTTTTATTCCGTCTCACTTTCTAGATTATTCTGCGTTTACAGTTTTACAACATAATTTCCAGCGCTTACAGGTGCGAGACAAAATTGCTTTATGATACGAAATACGAAATAATTACAGTAATACTTTACCTATAGTAGCAGTCTAGCAATACAATGTAAAATGAGTTACATACACACTTAAGTGTGTTTGAAACTATTTGCTGTTCCAATGAAGGATGCAAAAAAAAGCAAGCAATGCAAAAATTTTAATAAGAATTTACGATTTCATGTGGAATAAAAACTAATTTTAAAATTTAAAGGAATCAAACAGTAAAACAAGAGGATGTCTGATAGGGTACAAATTAACCAAAAAAAACGGATTTTGATCAAATATCAACAGACAGAAATTTATAATAATATTTAATATGTAAATACCTATGTACATTTAGTTGAAAGTTATGAATTTGATATTAAAAACGGATACTTTAGTTTTTTAGTTGTATACATTTAAGTCAAAAAAGTCTGCGTTCGGAATGAGTGGTAGAATAAAAAAAATGTGACTATTCAAAAGTTCATTTGAATAAAGATTATTTTAGTTTAGTTATAGTATTTTTGTAAATTACTGGTACACATATATGCGACGTTCAGTCCATCCATTTGTATATTTGTGACTGTCACCAAATCTCGTTAACCCGAAATTGCTATCGATCAGCAAATCACCCCAAGGTTACAGGTGTTATTCGGTTAGATGTACCTCAGCGAGACTCGAGGGGCAAGAGGGTGTCTGATAGGGCGCAAATTGCCCAGAAAATCCTCGTAATAGGCGGATTTTGATCAGATATATATATACATTCTGTGGTTTCTTAAAGAATTGCAGACCCATAAATTTAGATTTCAATTTATAAATAAAGGTAACTTTATCTACATATTAAAAAAATATATCTTTATACAATGTATTGGTAACTAATAGCTACCCGCCTGTATTCGCACGGGTGCACGTGTATTATACATATAATCTTCTTGAATCATTCTATCTACTGCAAAAAGTTGCATTAAAGTCTGTTGCTTAGTTTGAAAAATGTAAGTGAGCAGACAGTGGAAGCGACTTCATTTTATACTATTTAACGATTTTATACCATTTTGGACATACATTCTTTAGTTTTAGTTTTAATTAGTTATTTAATTTTTGTCTTTTCTTACAATGATTATTTGCATTACTGTGACCAACACAACACTCTTTGTCACGAAGTTTTAGGTGGAATGGACTCCTTAAATAACAATTTTTCTAAAATATGTATATATATATATATGTTTAAAAGTGCAATAAAGATACACAATTTTAAAAATAATCACATATAGAAATCATGTATTTTACATCGATGTTATTATTAATTTAAATATTAGTGTTAAATAAAAATGTTTACTGCTAAAAACATACACGTTTTTTATTAAAAATAATAGGAATTCCTACAATAATTACAACTGTACAAACCCTAAGCGCGTCACTACCTAATAAGACTAACAAATACAAATATCTTTATTGCAGATCATAGACAACGAAACCCTTCATCATAAACTCAATTGCCAGCCTCGTATTTTACACAAAATGACGCCGCCATTCCATGGCGATGTTAATAAATAATTTTATTAACAATAACAAAGGAAAACAAAAGGTTATCTGGCGAGGTCGGCCAGCAAACGAAACGACCAAGTTCACCTATAAATTACATGAGAAGTTGGCAAGTAATTTAACACGTGAACACATTTAATCAACGTGTACTAATACACTGCGAAAATGAAAAAAAAAGAACATTTCCAGACACTGAAATAGGAATAGCAATAATCTTTATTAAAATAAAATTTATTTAATCGGGACTAAAATTAAATGGCTCCAATACGGAAATAAACTATATGAGAGTCATCAATATTAGTAAAGCTAAACTGTCGGAAAGACTGCGCTTACTTATAATACAAAAATAATGTGAGCACATTTAGGAATCTATATTATTATTAAATGTTATAGAATATAAAATTGTTTACATAAATAAACTTAATATAAGCACTTTCGAATAGTCCTTAGTCATATTTGTTTAATTCTACCACTCAATCAAAACTCAATTTCATTACAAGAAGAGGGAGCAAGAAACTTGCTTGTTGCTTTTTTATGAAGTTTGTATGAATATAAACTAGCAAATAGCAAAGTGAATAATTAATAAATAGTTACTTGACTAACAAAATGAAACAGTATTAGTCATAGTCAGGAACTGGTCTACTCTAATAACTATGGTCCCTACAAATTCTGAATTGGGAGATATTTTTATTATAATAGATTTTTTATTTTCATAAAAAAAGACTTCTGTACCAATATTATTTAAACACGAAAATTGGAAAACCATGGAAGGCCGTGCTTCATACCAGTTATTGTTATTTTTTTTTTAATGTCTTTGTATTCTTTGTGATTACAAATACCAGAAAATTCAAAGGAATATCGGAAGGAATTTTTAATTACCTATACATATAAAGAATCTAACTTCTCATAGTCTGTACATGAAAGAAAAACTGTTATTCGGGGTTTGCTAGTAAATATATTCCAGCGTTTCCCTGCGAATAATGTTGACCTTACACGAATATAGAAATCATGCATGAAATATGTTTGTAATAGGGTAAAATGCACCCCTAGATATCCATTAACTTAGCTTTTTATACGTGTCGTCACCTACGCCCCCTACTTGATTAATGCTTAACAAATTATTGGGGTTGAGTTGCCTAAATATAATACATTAAGTCACTGTACGTCTTGAGTTACATTAAAAATATCTTAAGGTAATATATTGGAATTTAATAACTTAACTGATTGTTAGCTTATGAATGTAGAAATTAGTCTTTCCTGAGGTTTCTTGTTTTTTCCCGAGTTTTCAATTTGCTCATATTCAATTATTTCCACAGTATAAAATAAAATTGTTAAAACTAAACTTTAATAATACATGACTAAAATAGTTTAACTACAATATTTATTAGAAAAGTTTGGGTATTTCGATACTCAACTAATTTAGTAAATATTATCTTTTTATTGTAAAGCTGTCAATATTTTTAAATAATATATAAATTAATATCTAAATTATCAACATAAATTCATCTCTAAATAGTATAAAAGAAAAAAAATAAACCTTTTACTCCGTTTCTTCTGAAACACACGAGCTTCTATAATTTTTTTCCTGGTTGTCTTCCAGAAGTTATTCATGTTACATATGATCTATATATATATATATGTATATACACCATCTAATCGTACGAAGCCGGGATGCGTCGCTAGTTTATTGTATAAGCACCTAATTACGTTTGCCATTCTTATTTGCGTAATTGCATAGAAATAAAACTTATATTTATAAGAAACTATCAGTTATACATATATAGAAATACAATATTTACGTTTATCGTCGGAAATAATCCACGAAAAATAAATTTATTCATATGCGTCTTAAAATCAGGGTTACCAAAGAAATAAAGAAGTAAAAAAATTTGATAAAGTCTTGTACATTAGCTAAATCTGTTTCTTTAACCTTGTACATTATATAATTAGAATGCTTTCCGTATTTCAAAATCTTGTACAAATTGGATGAGGCTGAAAATGAAGGAATTTTTCCACCAAAACTGTTTTATTTGTTATAATAATAATAATCATCATCTTTATTTGTCTCAAATAATAAACTAATATAATTGCAGCTTATAATAAAATGAAGAGGTATAATCGAGACAAAACGGTCTACAACTCAGAGGGGGCAGTAGTCCGCACGAGGATCTCGTATAAAATAGCAGAGAGTGTCTCTGCGGTTGGCATCCCTGCTTAAAATATAACCCTGTACGTCTCAGCACAATATTTTCGATGTAATCTAATCTAAATGATAATCTCGCTTAATAAAAACCTGCGTTGACATTTATCGTATTAGATGCTGTTGGCTCCGAGTATACATGTAATTTTGAACAAATTGTCGAACGGTTGGATCATGAATCAGAACATAATGGGCTTATTGACTTTACCTATTAATTGGAAATCTTGATTTATTCACTTTCGCTTACACTTTGTTTGTTTTTGTTTCTCTTTTATCAAATACACTACAATAAAGAGAGCGCCGTACTCCACCGTAGTCTAGAGGAGGTCATTTAGATCGAATGTTCATCAGTTAAAATTACATTTCCAACTTACTTTCCGGTAATAGAAACACAGATAACAAATCTATTTAATCCGATAAACAGCGGCAGGTTCCAATCCAGATTACTGATGAAATATTTTTGAAATCAATGTATGTAGTATAATGTTTAACCATTATATACTAAAAATAACTGTTTACCTCTATATAATTTAATATATATTTATAGACTATTGGATATATGGAGTCTCACTACTTTTTCACCTGAAAAGGTACAATAATATGTTAATAGTGTATTTACGTAGTAGTGAATTTATGCCCTCAATGTAATTTGAAAATTCAATAAATTATTTTACGATCCTATAATAAGTACGAAGCTTATATATATAAATCGAAAGAGTATTCTAATTTATATTTTTTAATATGAAAGAAGAATAAAATTATCAAAGAAATTACAATAAACCAATAAACAATTTAGTTTGTACTCTCGACATGCACCGTATATTTTGTACTTACCGAGTGTAGTTCCGCAAATTACTTTGCATGCCATCTGTCGTCGGGTAGCGACACTAAATACGCGAGCGCATTGTAATTTACTAACGGTTCATGGGCAAAAACGACCCGCACGAAACTAAACAAAATACGATCCAATTAACCTCGTTATTTTTATTTTTACTGTAGAGATTAACATTCGAGATTATCTCGCTCCTTTATTATCTTTGGCAATGCGGCGCACCTGCCTTTAACCGATTTTAAATAACTGCCACTTACATCCATCATGGCAACAACTTCAATGGATACATAGGTACGTCCGAAGAATTGTTTAATGACTTTTATGAACGTTATATCATAGGTACCTATTTATATTATTATTTTTTTTAATTAACATACCTATTACGAATTGCTTAGTTTGTAATTTTAACTTAAATGGAAATGATAAGTATTGTTATTTTAATAATATCAATAATAATAATATATAATATTAATAATAATATATAAAAAATATAATCCATTACAATATTATAAATGTGATACTGTGTCAGTCTATCTGTCATAGAAAGTCATTTTATTTCTAGTCAAGTAAGTACAGAACATTTTGTTAATTAGGTATATAATGTAAAATGATTAATAATAACTTTATTCATGCGCCTTCTGTCTTTTCTTCTCTACCCAAAGGTTGTCTGGAAGAGATCGCTTAAGCAATAAGATTTTGGTATCTTCACAAGTTCATACCGTATAAATTTTATTTCTCATATTTTATCAGGTGCAAAAAATAGAAATAAATAAACAAATTAAATTACTAATTTTGTCAGGTTTGCAAATAATTTATCCCGATAGTTTCCAGGGAGAACCGCATAGATGTCAACATGACCGTACATTGCTACCAATCTAGTCCTAGTCTATGTTCTATTCCTCTTGAGTTATAAATCCAAATTGCTAACAATAAATAATTAATTGCTTCCTCTCAGATTTACCCATTTGTTAATATAAAATAAATAGTGAGAAGGAGATTGTTAGTAATGTAGACTAATAACACAATGATAGCAATGTATCACGTCAAGCAATTAACCACGTGGAAACCATCGTGGTTAATTGCCATTTGCCAAGATGACCCAACTGCCTTGACTTCTTGCTTATCTTCCTCCACTGGTGTGGTGCTCTTTCAACGTAAGTTAGCGCAGGAGGGTGCATCATTCCATTATGATTCATCTAAATATATATAACTCAAAGGTGACTGACTGACATAGTGATCTATCAACGCACAGCCCAAACCACTGGACGGATCGGGCTGAAATTTGGCTTGCAGGTAGATGTTATGACGTAGCATCCGCTAAGAAAGGATTTTGATTAATTCTACCCCCAAGGGGATAAAATAGGGGATGAAAGTTTGTATGAAACTTTGTCAATTTTAAACCGATCGGGTTGAGACTTTGCATGCTACTATGACGTAGATCCCCTAAGGAAAGATTTTGATAAATTCCACCCTTAAGGGGATAAACGCGAGTGAAGCCGCGGGCAAAAGCTAGTTTCAATATAAAATGTATTCGCTGTTACGTAACTTTATTTAATTGTTTCTGGTTGTATTTTAATATATAAGATTAAGGCAGGTCAATCGAGCGGAGTCGTTCGCGTGACAGTCACGACCTGCCCCAACAGCCCACGCATCCGAGCGGCCCCACGCTGTTACCTACGCACCCAGACCGTACCGTACGCACTCGTAAAGTTAACACGTGCTACCTATTCATCTATATAAACACAAATTCTTGAATTAACACTGCCAATAAGGCTTTAACCATTTTTTATTGGATGGAAATTATATCGTACTGAGGTAAAGGTTAACACTGGCAACCAGTGTAGGATAATAGGATGAGCGTGTGGCCAGGTCAGTTTAACCATCTTGGCAATTTCAGGCAATTCGTGGTAATTGTAGCATTTTTTTATGGACGATAATGGAATGGTGCACCAGATTGCGCTAACGGTTTACGCTGGCACCAGTGAAGGACGATAAGATGAGAGTATGGTCAGGCCAGTTAGACCATCGTAGTCAATTCTCCGGGAATTAATCGTAAGGATTTCCAGTGGGAACCGCGTGGATTCTTTTATCTGTCTGTTTGCCGTAAATGTCGTGGTATTTCACGATTGAACGAATGTTAATGAAATTTAATATGCGTACAGAATAAGTACATATCTCTTTGTTCTATGGTTAGACAATAGATGTAGTTTTTTATCTCAAAAACTAATCTGGAAGGGATGAAAGTTCATGTGGACGGATTGGCGGCTACAGTATCTACTGTAATAAAATATGTATATAATCGTCTATAAAATCATAGACATCTAGACTATTGTACCAAAGATTTAAGCATGAAGTTAGAATTAAGTAGCTCTGAAATTCGTAGCAGCAATAATATATTAGTTTTTATCTCTTAAATGGTCTTTCTTTTTAATCTATTTCTACGGAAAACAAAGTTATAAATCTTGAGCTTCTCTACACTTTAAGTAGATTTTATCTATTTTTGGCTGTAAATCCATTATTTATTGAACAATAAAAATAATATTACTTATACATAGCTCGACTTTAATTTTATTTAATATCAAAATCGTTCATATGTAATGCTTTACATGCATTATTCTTGATATTAAAAATGACGAGTTTCGAGTAGTTCTTTAAACAGAAGTATAGAAAAATAAGAGACTTAGTAGGATTAAGATTTTGATAGCACTTAGATGGCAAATTCTGACCACTATCGACATCTAATCCAATATCACTATCAGGAGAGTTCTTGGAGGACTTAAAATAAGACTTGCCCGAGGAATTAAGATTTCTCAAATTTATTTTGTATAAAATGTAACTGCGAAGACCAAATGTATTGATTTTTTTCTATCTACATCAAATCTCCGAATTACAGAGATACCCTAGATTTTGTCAACAATATTCAGAGTCGATTCAATCAGCTAGTTCATATTAATCGGAATATGAAACTTATTATTATTGTAGTCCATTGTTGAAATCGGTGGATTGGTGGGTGAATCCATATTTTTATATATCTTCGATTATTCTTTATTATGTAAACACAATCATTATACATCCTCCTAAAGTAACATAACCGCCGTCTGTTGTATTCAGTCCTCTTATTAAATCTCTCTACAACAGTTGTCAACACGTCCCAAATTTTACGACTTCTATTCTTTTCTACTCTCCGCTTACAACCCTACATCATTTAACCAATTTTTTAAATTAAACGTAAGGGTGTGATATTAAACGAGATTCCACTTCGAAACTTGTTTATTATACACAAATTTTTATAAATTATTCTATCCAACTTGTCCACGAAGATAATTACAAAACCTGCTATTTGAATGAGAATAGACAACATTGAAGTGAGACAACGATATTGTGCAAGTGAAACGGCAACAGAACATGAACAAATGTCGTGCTCGTTCTAACACAAAAACAGGAGTAACGAACTAAAACGCCAGGTGTGAGCCGTGCCATGTGCGTGGTAACAGCGACTGTATTTATTTATTCCATGCTCAATATGTACACATTTCTCCAATTTAATTAGCGCGCCTAGAAACGTAATGGTTTAGTTAGCGCCGGAGATAACAGATGTCTATTGACATTTGACTATCTCGTCGTTTACACACGTGATAGAATTTGTATTCTTAAATTTAAGTTGATTTCATTAAAAAATTATATACCTAATTTATACGTCTGTAAATTTTAATATAATAATAAAATTTATTACAACCACAGATAGGAGAAAATTAGATAGCACGGCGTATCACAAAGCGTAATCTAGTGGTAAATTAAGCAGAGCTTAGGTGTACTATAAGTACTGGACATTTAATAAATAGAATGTACAACGTATAAAGATACTTCTTCATCTTCGACTTCAGTTATTTTTTCTTAGATACGAGTACGCACTACTACTGTGTTGCATGAAAATTAAAGCCGTGACTATTGGCAATGCAGAGCGCTCTTACCGCTTACAAAGCAGTGGTAAAATATTTCTTACTTATTGTAGACATCCGTTAAAAGTATTACTGATAATATGAGTGGCATGAAATTTTCTAAAATTATTGTTTCCGATATAAAGATGAAATCTATGTTAAACACCGAAAGTCACGCCATTTCAACAATAAAGCCATCTAGCGTCGAGTAGCTAAACTACGTACCACGATTGCAAATAAGCAAGAGCCACGTAATTCTAGCTTTGTATTTCCCTACACTACGATAGATGGCGCTAAACAGAAACTTATTATAAAAGTTATAACTGTGTTTCTGTTTTGTAATAATTCATTTAATTGCAAAAAATATATAATAAAAACCAATTTACAAATACACTTTCGTCATTGGATCATTACTAATTAGAATGTAATATAACACTAAAACACTAATCTGTCGCCATCTAACCTTGACTCCATTGCATGTTTGTCTATTCGTTTCTCCCTTTTTGTGTTAACGTTCTCTTTATTTTACTTACTTTATTTTGCTTTATGTTAAGTCTGTGGTGTGTCTGTGTTGTTATAGCTTATTTTGGGGCCGGACGGGACTCTGCAGACAGTGAAGAGCGAGTCTCGGCGTGGCCGCGGCAGAGGGCGCTCCACCGCGACACCCGTGAGTACATCACTTTCTCATCTTTTCTTTCTTTTTGCTTTCCATTTCTTTCATGTCATTAAATGTTTGTGGTGACTAATGTTTATAACAATTAACAACTACCAAATCACGTTTATTATTTTACGTTTGAACCTACCTAATAACAAAGCCAAAAATATTTGTGTGCAATACTTGTTCGTGAACCTATTAATATAGATATATATATATATATATATATATATATATATATATATATATATATATATAATAGGTAGAGATATTAGCGATGATATTAAACATTAACTATCGGTTCAGAACAAGTACACTTATTAAGGTACATTTTGTTGTAGCGCAGATTATTATTAAACATTATTAGATAACATTACATAGTTATAGAGAGGCATATATTGAAAACATCACTCATTAATAGCTAACGGCATGCACGTTTCATTTCTTAATGTGTAAAAATTAGGAAAAAGCACCGGTCTGTATGCTTTTCTAAACTATCGCCAGGTTAAAAGGTTTACGCTGGTGGAAAGATGATAGGATGAACATGAGATATGGTCAGTTAGCCCATCGATAATCCACCAATTTTTTTTTTATTATTGAGTACATTGGAAGAAGTAATGATATGAGCATGAAGTTAGGTCAGTTAGCACAACGTGGTAAATTCACCAGGAACTTATCATGATAGTTTCCAGGGGAAACCGCGTAGAGGTTAACCTCACCTGGTACATTGTTAGTAATGGATTTATTCCACATTACTAACAATACCCTTACCCCTATAAAAATATTGTATCCATGTATGTGCATGGCGTTCATTGCGTGCCAATTTCATCAGCATACAAAAACAGGTCACTTTCGCTTTCGAGGCCAGCTCCCGAATATAGGAATAAAGTAACATAGCGTCCGGTTCACGGCCACTACTGTTAAATACAAATCCCATTCACCGAGATTAATACGCGACACCAATCAAAACACGACTCTATTCCATAACTCAGCGTCCATTACGCGTTATTCACGTAATGATTTCTCTATTCTTTATCTTTTTTTTTAGTTCTATATACGCGATATTACGTTATTTCCTTATAATATTCCTATATATATTTTCTTACAGAAACTGACATTTAATTATTAGAATAGAACATTCTTTATTCAAATAAACTTAATTTGTGCACTTTTGAATGAATTTTAAATAATAATAAAGAATTTTAATTTAAAGAATACTTTCCGAATGATCGGTAGATCATCTTTCAAAGCTTTCTCATCAGTAGAAGGAATTTAAATAAGCTTGTTCAATTACTCGTATATATTTTAAGAAACATTAATTTAACTATTATTTATATAATAATAATGTAATGTAATTAAATGAAATGTGTTCTTTTACAATTATACTACGTAAATGTTAGGCCAGCAATGGAAACTTCTAGAACAAATATCGTTAATCCGCAGAGGAGAGTATGTGCCGCATTTTTCAGCGAATGCCCCCAGCGCGGCGTAACTACCACCTGTAGTTCATTCAGGATTGGAATACGTTCGAAATTGTAAATTGTCATTACTGAATGGACGCAGAATTTTCCCGATGGCACCAAACAAAATGAAAAGTGTAGTTATTTACTCGATTGATTTACATTCACACTCGCGTCATTTAGAACAAAATAACGGTTGAATGAAACTAACATTGTTTATTCAGCACAGGATATTTCCAGCAACTGTTTGCATAGTTTCGTTTTAAAGGTTTTACCGCATCTCATAACTAATTAAGCCTCCAATGCGTTTAAATTAAAATAAAAATTATTATTATACGTATGTATTCACAATAAAATGTATACAAGTATATCTATCAGTTGTCAATTACCCATTATACAAGCTCTGCTTGACTTCGGACTAGATGGCGCTGTGTGAATTGTCCAAAGATATTACTATTATTTTGTAATTTTCTTGTTTTGTAAAAACGTCATGAATTTTTGTTATATTTAATTTATATCTTTTAAAGGTAACTGTAGTAATATAGAAAATGCTCATAACTATATAAAAGTAGTGAAGATAGAAAGTTAAGAATATAATATATTGAATAATTTTAACAAAACCTAAACGCATTTCTTCAAATTCAAATTCAAATTCAAAATATCTTTATTCATGTAGGTCTATTACAGACTCTTATGATATGTCAAATCTACCGTCAGTTCGGAATGATATCGAGATGAGAAGAACTGACAAGAAACTCAGCTCGTAATTTTTTTCAAATAATAGTGGAACATGTTTATGATAAATACAGTTATTAAAATTCAAATTTGGGAGAATAGAGTGACCACCAGCATATGCTATCGCAAAGAACAAAAAATTTAATCAGTGTTCACAACCTGAACAGACCAGTCCCCACAAGCAGCACCCGTTCACGAGTATGACGTATGAGCCAGCCATCATTGTACTCAACCATATTTGAGGGAGCACATCGACCCGGCCCACCACGCCGCCACAAGTTTGAACTTTATAGCGAGCATGACTGTTTCAGGTTACTCCACTACGTCAATTATATTATTTACAGCATAGGCTGTACCGATCACAGTTTTCACCCATTACAATATTAAATTTACATTATTTAATTTACAATATGTCATTACAAAATTTATAATAAGTTTATTGTTATTACATTATCCATGTCAATGGGAAAAATTATATGCCTCATAACAAAAGTTAAAATTGTAATTAAGTCCACACATTGTAGTCATTTAAGTAGTCGTTTATTTTATAATAAGCTTTAGAGCAAAGTGTTTTTTTTACATGTATCTTAAATTTGGCTTCACTTAAATTTAAAACACTATCTGGCAATTTATTATAAAAACGTATACAATGTCCCATGAAAGATGTACTTACTTTTTTGAGACGATAACTAGGCATATTTAATTTATTTTTATTCCTTGTATTAAAAGCGTGTAAGTGACTATTTTTTGGAAATAAATTTAAGTTTTTGCGTACATACATAATATTTTCATATATATATTGAGAGGGAACAGTAAGAATACCTGTTTCTTTAAAGCGTTCTCTAAGAGATTCGCGACACGGTAAATTATATATTGAACGAATTGCTCTTTTTTGTAATATAAAAATTGATTCTACATCAGCCGCTCTTCCCCACAATATAATACCATACGACATTATACTATGGAAGTAACTAAAATACACTAGTTTCGCTGTTGCAGTATCAGTCAATTGTCAATTTTTTCTGATAGCAAAAGCAGCCGAGCTTAGTCTTTTGGCTAGTGTGAATATATGTGGACCCCACTGCAATTTATTATCTATTACAATACCAAGAAACGAAGTCTCATCAACAAAGTCCAAAACATGATGATTCATACTAACAGTTGTCGTTACTTGTTTTACAATTGGTAAAGAGAATTTAACACATTTTGTTTTCATTGAATTAAGCGCTAGATTATTTGATGTAAACCAGTTTAGAACATCCTCAAGAGCAATATTTATATTATTAAAATCCTTTGTATTTCTTTTCACTTTGAAAATAAGTGATGTGTCATCAGCAAACAATACTATGTCAAGTATGTTTTGAAACTGGTATGGTAAGTCATTTATATAAACAAGAAAAAGAAATGGGCCAAGTATAGAACCCTGGGGTACACCCATTTTTATAAATGACCCCTTGGACTTGCTTCCTTTAATGTCTACCACTTGAATTCTATCGCGCAAATATGATCCAATGAGTTCTGAGGATTTTTCTCTAATTCCATAATGCTCTAGTTTGCGTAATAATATCCTATGATCAACGCAATCAAACGCTTTAGAGAGATCACAGAAGACACCAATGGCATCCTGTGAATCTTCCCAGGCACCGAAAATACTTTGTATTAAGTTAATGCCTGCATCAGTAGTAGACCGTCCACTCATAAATCCAAATTGCTGTTTATGAAATAAATCATGTGTATTAAAATGAGCTAACATTTGTGTAAGTAGTATCTTTTCAAAAATCTTACTAAATACTGGTAAAATTGAGATAGGTCTAAAATTTGATATATTGTCTTTGTCACCAGATTTAAATAGCGGTATTATTTTACTCACTTTCATTAGATCTGGAAAAATACCTTGATCAATGCTCATATTAAATATTTCAGTTAAATGTGAAGCAACTTCACTTATTACAGTTTTCATGACTCTAACCGACATACCCCAGATATCCTCAGTTCCTTTTAGATTGAGAGCGTTGAACGTTTTTATCACACAGGAGCAACTTATATGATGAAAAGTAAAGTCATGAACGCAAGGATTTATGGTATTTTTTAATAATGTTTCAGCTAAACTAGGTGACGAGTTTAAATTTTCCGTAGCTTTGAGAGGTATTGTTGAAAAGAAATTATCAAAAGTTTGAGCAACTAGTTCATTATTATCAATAATAACGCCATTTTCTGTTTTTAACTCATATTCTGACTGGCGCGACTTAATGTTACCTGTTTCTGTATTTATTATATTCCAGGTAGTTTTTATTTTATTTTTAGAAAACTTAATTTTATTCTTTAAATAAAGTGCCTTGGCGGCCTTACATACTTTTTTGAATAACTTTGAATAATTTTTGACATATTCATAGAATATAGGATCACGCAAATATGATCTAATATCATATAATTGATACATATTTTCCCTACTTATATTGATACCTAATGTTGACCATTCAGCGTACTTAGAATTATTGACTTTAAGTTTCTTTACTGTAAAATTTTTATCAAAATGATTTTTTATTATATTGAAAAAACGATTATATGATATATTTGGATCAATATTATCAAATATCAAAAACGGTAAACTTCCATTTAATCTGTTTTTAAAATTCTGTAATTTAAATGCTGTTGTTGGTCTGTAGAACTTATACATAATCTCGTTTTTTTCATTACATGCGAATGTTGCTATTTGTCCACAATGGTCTGACGGCAATCTATTTATAATCGATTTATTTAAAATACTAAAATTACAATATATATTATCAATACATGTTGCCGTAGTGGATGTAATCCTAGTAGGTTCAAAGAAAATATGATCCAGATCAAAACTTTTAAAAAGGTTTCTAATTTTATTACTTATAGGACTATCAACAAGAAGATCTATATTGAAATCCCCACATACCAAAATAAATTTGTTACTTTTGAATGCTAACTTCAGTACATCTTCCATGGTAGACTCAAATTTTTCATAGTCTGAGTTAGGAGGCCTATACACACATATAATTATGTGTTTCTCTAGTTCTACACATGATAATTCTATAATGCATTCATTTGAAAGTGCTACAATATCTTTACGTTCTTTCCCTTTAATGTTATTTTTTAATAAAATAATTGAACCACCTCTAATTGAAATTTGCCGAGTAAATGTACTCAATATATCATAATTTGGTAACTGAAATACCATGTTGGATTGTTTCAACCAATGTTCTGTGAGGCATACAATGTCAATATTAAATTTACTTATAAATAATTCTATCTCTAATTCTTTGCCAAGAAAGCCTTGAATATTTTGATGTACTAAATTTAGTTGTGATAGCTTTCTCTTTGTCTGTAACTTAAGTTTAAAGATTCTTGCACAGAAACATTAGTAAAACTACTAAAAACTGTGCAGTCAGAATAAGTACCCGTTATACTACTTATAACAGGATTGTGTATATTATAAGCTAACAAAGTAGCTATATGTCTTTTATCAAAATGTGACAAATACAAAGTATTTTTAGTCAATGTAAATTTTTTTACAAATTTATTTGTATCAAAACAATGAATGTTGTCATTATAACAGCTCATGTTATATATATGAGTGTTAAGTTTAAAGATATAATTATTTCTATTCTTTGATAATGATTTTGAGTATGGAAATGTACATATTACAAATTTTTTAATTCTCATATTTGAGACAGATTCAAATAAGTTCATCAAATCATTTTGAGTGATACCTAAACTATTTCCAATGAATAACACAATAGTTGTGTATTCAGTATAACTATTTTGATTTTTTAACATTCTATCAACTATATAATTAAATGGGGCATTCGGCATACAATTGTTTTGGATATGTTCACTCAAACAGTTATTCATGAGTGATCCTAGATTTATTCCTATACTATCTGAATATATTACAGTGTTATTCTTACATGTGTGGTGACTACTAACAACATTGGGTAGTATATTTGTTTGTTCCGGAGTGACAATGGATGTTGATGAAGGTGATGTGTAATTGCCCGACATAGTGTTGCAGTCTGCATGTTGCTGTGACAGTTGTTCTGATGTTCCACTTTCACTTTTTGAGTTAAATTCAAGCAATTCCTTCATCACAACATTATGTTTTGATATTTGAAACTGAGCATGTGAGTACTTGTCACTAATAGCATCCAATGATGTTTCCAGTTCTTTTATATGCAATAATAACCTTGTAGTATTTGTATCAAACTGTAATTTATGGGTCCAGAACTGATTTTCATAATATTGTAATTGTTTCGTATCGTATCTTTTTATAGTCGATACAACTGTGTTTTATTATATACTGATTTATACTTATTTCATTTATATCTATATCTATAACAGTATATTAGTTAGTTTTACCACCATTTACCAAGGAATACATATTATTTTACTATAGTTATACTAGCAATAATTCAGTATTAAATATTATAAAAAAGTATAGTTTATTTTCTTAATAGATTGCATAAATAACGAAAGAAAATTCCATCGAGAAATAAAAATAGAGAACTCTCTTTGATTGTGAAATGGAAGTGCATTTTAAAAACGACCATCCATTACCGTTATTAGAGACACGTACTTTCCTGAATAGACCAAGCTTGTTTTATTTTAAACATAAAAATGTACTGTTCTTTGATTTTGTTTTCTGTGTAAATAGATTTATGTGCTAAACACAAATAACCAAAGAGCTCTACAAAACATTTATTCGTAGTAAACTTATTTAAAAATGTTGCTTTAATGAAAGTACTTTTAATGTAAAACGTAGCACTGTTTAGATTTAAACTAAAAGGACAGAGTATAAAATTACTCGCGAATGCAGTTCAACTAATAATTGTAGTGTAATTAAACTTTTTATAGACTATAACAAGGTGTCGTATAATATGTATTGTATTGTTTAGAATTGTAGAGAACACATATATCTATAAACTATTATATAAACTACGTAACAGTTATATATTTTAATATAACAATAAAGGTACCGAAAATAGTGTTATCAACACCCAGGAGTCAATAATTTTTAACGGCCAATTTTAGGTTCTTCTGACAAATTTTTAAGGTATTTTGTACCAAATTTGTTAAAAAAATAATAAACTCGGGACACAGCGCCATCTAGACCCAAGTTAAGCTATTTAAAGCTTGTGTTACGAGCACTAGATAACTGATACAAGTACATAGATTTTTTTTTCGTAAATACATACATATTATACATAGATAACACCCAGACCGATACAAACAATTACACTTATGAATACAAATGTTTGAAAGGCTAAACGATTTAAGATGAGACACTATTGTGCCCAATAGTGACATGATGATGGCTTGTTATGATTTTGATATTTTTGTACCGAAACATAGCATAATATTTCAAACAATAAAACCAAAATGTGTAGTAATTAGGAGTCAATAAATATTATTATAGGAGTCAATAAAGTAAATGAAGTACACAATAATGGGTCTTATGTTCACTAAGATCGTGAGCGTAATTTCAATTGTAAAGTACAATTTTATTTAAGGATTTAAAATAGCAATAATCAAATCATGAATCTGCGTTCTGAATGAGTGTTAGAATAAAAATATAACTATTCAAAAGTATTTCCTATTATGTTTATTTGAATAAAAAATATTCCTATTTCTATTCCATTACGATTTAAAATAGATTACCACCTGAGTAACAGATGACTACGTCATGGGTAGTCGCTATATTTGAATAAAAGTATTTCTATTTCGCTACGAATTATAATAAAACTCAGGTGGATTTACAATTATCGCGTCTACATAACCCAAGCTCGGGAATATAAAAAAAATCTACATATCTAGTGCATATGTAATCTGAACAAAAAACAGACGACACAAAGAGACGCTTCCAGCTAACGATGAGACGGGAAGATTGCACCGGTTCTTCTTTCTGAGAGCTGACAAAAGTTTTTCAAAGCCGTTCGTTTGGTGCATGGCGGCCGATGTGCGAAACTTTGGAGGATTGGACATGTCGGAATGAATTGTTCTAACGTTCTAGCGATCGATAGATGGAAGACAACGTAAGTTAATCTAAGATTTTGGTCAAAATGTTTGACTTAAATATATCCTTCTCTAGATTTTCACCTCTAAAAATATTCTATTACATAATTAGGTGTATAATTCATGGATTCATTGTTAGTACTTTATGAAAGTGTTAATTTTTTATCACTTTATATACGGCAAGAAACGTTATATTTATTATAATATTTTATTAATTAGTTTCTTAAAAAAACTGTCAAAGGAAACGGTTATTTTCAATCCTAATAAACAATATATCAACATCTGCAAAAAAAGCATCGAAATCGACTCAGTTTTGGGGAAGATTAGATACATATTATAGTACCGAGTAATGTATAGTTTAAAAAAATACAATCTAAATTAAAGAACTTATAACTTTTGGCAGTCATTTGAGAAACAGTAACTATCATTTTGTAAATACTAATATATATTGTATATATTTATAAATTAGATGTCCGTTTGTTATCTTTTTCATTGATTAAATAGATCTTAATGAAAGGGATAAAGATTGATTGTATTAAGACGGTCAAAGGCTACATTTAAAGCATACGAACACGCGAGAAGCTACTAGTCTATATATAAAAGATGATAAGTTACCTAAACAAGATGAAATATCAATAAAGTTCACTAATACATATGTAGACAATTAAAACGCCTATCATGTTGCAATTAGGATCTTAAATGTTAATCTCTAAATATATAGTTGCTGAAATCAAATGAATTGTGTGATAGATTTAGAATATGACGTTTTACAATTGGCACCCGGTGTTGTTTACGCACACATTTTATTGCATTTTATCAAATTATATTTATTTATTTATTTATAGGTTGCCTTGAATGTGGCACAATGGTGTAGGTTGGCTTTAAAATCGTCTCTAAGATTTAATGATCACTAACATAGAACAACTAGTCGACTAGCAACGCTGACTGCGTTACATTCTCCATCACTTCTCAGTTCCGCTCCCATTGGTCGTAGCGTGATGTAATACAACCAATAGTCTTTTTCGATAAATGTACTATTAAACTGTAAAAGAATTTTCAAAATCGGATCATTAGGATATGATGATTACCCGAATATCCAAACTTAAACTATATATTTTTATAATATTTGGTAAGTTTCATCGTCGGGATATATTCAGGACTTTGTGGATTACTGTCTACAAATAAATATTATAGATTTTTTTTCATTGTTCTACGTATGTATGTGTGTGTATGTATACACACACATATATATATGTTAAATGTACCAATGTCAAAATGTGTAAATGTATGTTCATATCAATAATGGTTGTCAATAAATGTTTTTCTTTCTTTCTACAAAGTATATATATATATTCATTGTGCTAAAATTGCTATTATATAATAATATAAACTACAGAAATTATTTCTCTGTTCTATGATATAAACGAATAAAATTGCAGCAACCTTTAGCAAACTATATGATATGAACGTTTCTATTTAATACATTATATTATATATCGCTGACATATCAATCTCAAAATTTCTCATAAAACCATCAGAAGCCTCTCACTCATCAGGTATATTAAATACTTCCTCTTCATAAACTTTGTAATAAAAAAATCTAATGCTAATAGGTATTATAAATACGACAATATTTGTCTATTTTTTACCTTCTCATAAAAAAATAGATGCACTCATCTTATTTGTTTCTTGCCATATCATCTTTCACACAATACTTCCATTTATTTATAACTTGTTTTACTAATAATATAACTATTCCCATGAGCTAGCAGACACCTTCGTAGTCCATGTGTCCCGGATGTTTCAAAGAGAAGGTTCCGATTTTAAGTTTGGTGCGATAAAGCGAAGCTTGTTCGAACTATATACTCGCTGTATTAACATACATTTGCTATCTTTTGTCGTGAAATATTCCATAATATTTCAGTGATATAAAATATTATAGATCATAGATAATTCTAGATCAATAGCAAAATTGATCTAGACTTGTAAATATAACTAGAGAGCGGCTTAGCGGGTTTAAACCATTTCCATTTCACCAACTATTTTCCACACAGACCTATAATGTTATGGTTATAAAAAATAGCAATAAATAACTTTTGATTTTCGCAACTTTGTATACTTTTTTTTAGATAAAAGCCGTCGTTGTGGTAAAATCTAATTTCATTTCAAATTTTCTAAAGATCCATTTAGCTGTTTAATGTACGTTTAAAGGTACTATAAAGGCAGGCAGACACCCTTTTGCATCTTAATAATATTATTAACGCCAAAGTTTGTGAATATGAATGGACAGATGGATGGATGGATGATTGTCACTGTTTCACGCAAAAACTATTGAACAGATTTTAATGAACTTTACAGTAATAGAGCTTATACGTCAGAATAACACATAGGTTACAAATTTCATTTCTCATCAACCTTGGAAAATTTAAAAGTGCATAACAATATGTCAATAAGTTTTGTTTTTTTTATATAATGGCATCAGTACGTATTTTAAATTTCCGATACCTAGATAAAACTAATACTTGAACACAAGTCCAATTCGGGAATAAATTGAAACCCGACATAATGAAGACGGGCGCATAAAGCCTGCAGACGGACTAATTTCAGGGGCGCCATCTTGCGGTTACCATGGTAACGAGACTGGCCCCCGTCCCCCACGTGTTCCCCACCGCCTGCACTTGCGTTGCACTTCCTAAAGGCTAGACTACACTATATAGATCTAGATATGAGATTTGGTAGTCTGATTACTAATAATTTTGATCGTTCAACTGTTGTGAGCATACAAAAACCGACTTGTGACGTAATCAATACTTATTATAATATTTTAAATGTGATAGTGTATATTTTTTTCCATGACTTAACGGTTGGACAGTTCGTAATGAAATTTGACATGAAAATTGATTGAAATCAAAATCACAAATTATCTATTCATGTAGGACATTTTAACCGCTTATGAACGTAAAATTTATCTCCGTACCGGGTAATATATATACAGATTCAATTGAGAAGAACTGATCATAAAGTCAACTGAATTTCTTTTTTTTTAAAAAGACAGTTTATTTATATTATGTTTCGAGCATGGATAGGCTATGTTTTGCATCCAAATAAAAAGCAAACGAAGTTTCGGTTAACAGCTAGTAATATTAATATTATATATTAGTCTGTCTGTTTGGTAGACGGCTGAATAAATCATTAGGATACTCCTAATGATTTATTTGATAATTTATTTTAATGAAGCAGGAGAAATAGTAGGTACCTATATGTAGTTATTATTCATGAATATCAATATACGTTTTGATTTCTTGATGTGGTTTCAACACCATCACGCCATGACTCAGTCTGCTAGTTCCATTATAACTGACCTTTAATCAAAACCTCTACTACCTGTGGGTAATCTCGTTATTCTAGAATAATGAAATGGCAGAGGCGTAGCCTAGTGGTTTGCTATCCGGATTAGAATTCAAAGGTCATGAGTTCGAGTTTAGTAACAGACAATCTACAAATATCGATGGAATGTTTCGTTGGACGGTTTTTAGGCTTAAAATTTCACATGTACGTAGAATCTACATTGTGGATATACGAGTACATACGTGGTGTTCACAGTTGGATGACAAAAGAGGATATTTTTATACATACAAGCAAAAACAGCACAGAGCAGCTAAATGTAGAGTTCAACAAGAACAGAGTAGCGACGAATTTTATTAGCTCTGCACTAGCACTATTCCTTGTTGACTAATGTGGAGTATGTCCAGTTGTGGACAATTTATTTATGGCAACTATTCGAGCAATAAATTTGTCGTTAATATATACCTAATCTGAATTGGTAACAACGACCAGCAGTAATGTAGGAAAAGTCGGTAATAGATTTTTCTGTCTCATTAACTGTAATCTTTAGATCATTTCAATTGACAGTATTTTAAAGTAACACATATACGTTATTGGCAATTTAAGTTACATCACTGCATCCAGTCCTTTCTTCCTAAGTATCTTTTTTTTTAAATGTCCAAATAGTTTTTCATGTTTAAGAAATCTAACGCAACTAAATCCATTGTTACAGCAGTTGTAAAGACAAGACAATTGCTATCCGAGTTTATATATAGACCTTCATAATAATTATTAATCGACAATCGATCGTCATGTTTGGACCACAATTTCTCAATTTTCTTCGGGTATAATGTGATGAGTCACAAATGTGACCTATTGTGCCAAAGATGATGACGTAATTTATAGATGGTCCCATTTTAATATTATTGTACATAAAATCTTGAAGAAGCGGATATTGGAAAATGCGATATTAATGCAGTCGTATATAATAAATAATTTACAAAAAAGTTTTTTCTTTAATATGAAATTATTTAAAAAAATCTTTCACAATATGGAATCATAATTTGAAAATAGAACTGTTACGCAGTTACATATTTGTATCATAAATAAAATCATTTAATACTTCCTCAAAGCATTTGTTTCTGACAAGTCATAAATAAAGTACCAATGTACCGACGTACATATATCACAGAAACTTCCTTAATTGATATTTATTTATCGAAGGTAAATACACACATACATCAAGTTCGCAAACTGTGCAAAAATACGAAAATTTCGAAAATGCCGCATCTAAGTTAAATTTATTTTAGATGTCGCCATCTCTTTCTTTCACTTCAAACGTGAATAGGAAACTCGACGCTAGAGGCCGCCTTCGAATTATAAACTCGGGCGAAATTTGCACAGAGAAGCTTGTAATTGCAAATTTCGTCTTTTAGCGCATGCGTCGCAGCGCGATCAATACACCAACACTTTAATATTATTTTTTTCTAAATAAATTCGTTTTGCGCGCCAAAACGATAAAGTTATATTTAAAGGAAAAACATTACGTTTTACAATAATGAGTAGTAAAAGATTTATTAAAGGTATATAAGGAGACAATTTAGGTATTTCAATTTGATTTGAATAGTTAGCAATTCGCGAGTGGATTGGGCGGGGTGGCGCCACCCGCTCCTATTGGGTAGTTACTCTAAACTATTGCCTGAAACTTTCATTAATGCATTCTATTGCCCCTTGTATGCAACTTTTATTGTCTGTGCAAAATTGATTAAATTTGGCAATGCAAGAAATTTTCACCACTTTCAGGTAGTAAACAGAATCTTTGAAATCCAGTTTACAGACGATGTAGATATTCCCTGAAATAAAAAAGTAGTTGAAATAAAAAAATAATAGAATGTTTTGTTTTAAATGACTTTGTATTTAGTCAAATGCTGACTAAATATATGTACAAAATAGTAACTACGTTGACTAATAGTAATAAATAGTAAAAGTAGTAGCATATTAATAATATTTCACATAATAATATTATTTAATTTAAATAAATGAAACAAAATTTTACAATCACCGCTGGCCCTGCAAAAAATTAAACATACTTTATGTGAAGTTCCGTGCGCTCCCGTAATTTCCGGCAGATATTTGAAAATTTCATAACTTTTCAGACGGTCTCAATGTTATAAAGGAATCGTTAAATATTTTATTCGGCTCACAAACGTTCTGAAATTGTTTCTTTGATTACAGCTGCCGGCAACAAAAGGTAACAACATTCAATTGATTTCGTAAATATGTACGTTCCTAAACGCTTTTATGTAACTGGAAGGTAGGTAATAATGCATTCTTAATATAATCATAAACTACAAAAAAAAATACAAAGCACATGCACAAAATGTTGGTATGATAGTCCAATCAGCCCGGAGGATATTTTTTTTGTTGTATCTAACTTTTTTAGTATTTAGTTTTATAATTTTTAAATAAAGAGTTTTGTGCCTTCTTGCGTCATCAGCATAATTAATAAAAAGAAAATATAATTACGAGTTAATTAATGTAGTTGTTACACTCTTTTCAGATTTTGTATATCTAGTTTTGTATTAACGTTGAATGTCTTTCCTTTCTTAAATATGTAATATAAGAATTGTCATAGATATTATTGTTACTTTTTCATCATATTTATATTATATATAGATATAAAAATCACAGTTCTCATCTGTCGCCTACATACATTGACGTTTATAATATTTATTTATAAATGATTAAAAAAATAAATCAAGAATTGGCAACATGACGAGAAACACTGATATCCAGTCAGATTTAAGACATACAAGGACATAAGAGAACATACAAGACATATAAGAATAATCTCAGGACAATTCACACAATCTCAATTTAAGGAGCTAAATTGTGTTGTGGATACCAGATAACTGATACAAATACATAGTTTTTTTTTTTTTTTGTAAATACATGCATATTATATGTAGAAAACACCCAGACCGTTACAAACAATCATACTCATGAATACAAATGTTTGTGCCGTGCGAGGAATCGAACCCGCGACCATCGGTCGTAAAGCGGTGTGCTAAACCGCTAGACCACCGAGGTCGTCATTTATTGTAGCTACAACAATATTTAATTAAGTCCGTATGCCCCTCACACGCTGAAAACGCAAACTCGCGTCAGCATTGTCTGTCTGTGTTCTACAATGCATACCTAGGTAACTACAGAGAATACCAGCACATATATGTACCTACTTGCATTCTGTAAGGATACACTAACGATTCAATATGCTAATACGGCATCTATTCGCAGACCATTCTACATTCTATCGGTTAATAGAGAAACGTTCTTGTTATGTTCAAGTTTAGTTACACAATTTTCAAATAAGGGCAGTTAGATTGTCAAAAAATATTGCAGGTGATGATCAGGATACATTAAAAAAGTTTATTTTTTATTTATAATCTGTTAGAAAAACAACAATAATTTATAATCTATTTTAATTTTATACAATCATAATTTATGATGTATAATCTGTACTAATATTATAACAATAAAAATTTGTCCGTCATTAAGTTTTCGATTATATGGCAAGGTAAACAATTTTTTTAAAATATTTAGTTTCAATAGATTTTATTATATATTATCTTTGTTATTATAATAATAAAAAAAATTCAGGACAATTCACACAGCGCCATCTAGTCCCAAGCTAAGCAGAGTTTGTGTTATGGGTACTAGACAATTGATATAAATACATGGATACATTTTTTTTTTGTAAATAAATGCATATTATACATAGAAAACACCCAGACCGATACAAACATTCATACTCATGAATACAAATGTTTGTACCGTGCGAGGAATCGAACCCACGACCATCGGATAGTAAAGCGGTGTGCTAAACCACTAGACCACCGAGGTTGTAAAATTTCTTAAAAATTATTCTCGCGATTCTATGTGTTTTTTTATTTAAAAAATAACCTACTACTAAGATAGTAGTAATATAGCTTTTATCAAAGGAATCAAAATTCATAATCCTTTATTTAAGTAACACAAGTTCTACTAATTTCTATTTATAGTATCATAAGGATACTTCATAACATCTTCATATCTTATTCTATATATCTTTATAACATATTTCTTTCTCATGTTTCTTCGTGAAAAGGTAACAAACAGACAGACAGGTATACTTTCGAAATTACGAAATCGTATGGACGTTTATTTTTATCGTTAAAGTGTATATTTTTAAATTTATATCTATCTTACACGATATCGTTAGCAACGTGTAGGCAACACGTCAATTAATAAATTAAGCGATCATAAGAAAATCAACGTCAGTAATTAACAGGGTACATTTCCAGCAATAAAACACCCGTGTATTGTACACTGGACATTTGATATTTATGGCAGTCAAGGTCTAGCAATTCTAGTATTAGTAATTTATTTATTCTTTTACACACGAAATTGTATTCATGGCGGATTTAATGTCCGATGGCATTCCTGGTAGAGAACCCTCAACCGATATTAATCTATACTAATATTATAAAGCTGAAGAGTTTGTTTGTCTGTTTGATCACGCTAATCTCAGAAACTACTAGTTCGAATTGAAAAATTCTATTTGTGTTGGATAGTCTATTTGTAGAGGAAGTCTTTAAGCTGTATAACATTACGCTAAGACTAATAAAAGCGGAGCTGCAATGAAAAATATTGCAAAAGGGGTGGGGAAATAAAACGCAGACGAAGTTGCGCGGATCAGCTAGTAGTAAATAAAACAATATATATCGCTCTATGTTCCATTTTCAAAATATTAAATTTTATTTAAAATAATATTTAATGGCTATTTACGATCGTAAACAATGTTATATTAGGTTCTATAGAAGTACATTGCTTTGACGACAATACGTTTTAGCCAGAGCCGCAAAAAGTACCATCGTTTTATTTAAAAAATTCTGCAATCCTTAGGAAAGTTTGGTTCCACACAATGGTTTGGTATGCTGCATTTAATAAGTTCAATATTTCAACATAGTAGTTTAAATGGGACTTGGTTATTTCAGTTTGAAAGTTCCGTGGTTGAATGGTTATGTTGCACTAGAAAACTTCTAAATCATGTCACGAGAAAGAACGTCGGCAACAAGTGGCAGTAGCTTATAAATTGCACGCCACCTTCTGTCGCTATGTCTTTGAGCTCTAACTTTTAGTGGTACAAATACAAATAATTACCATTATGGTAAAAAAGCTGACAGTAATCTACATCGTAAATTATGTAGATATTTAGATAAAATTTTCGTCCTAAAAAGCCGAGTCTATCAAATCCAATTAATCCAGAAACCATTAAACGATACACTCCAAATTTCATCCAAATCGGTCCAGCGATTTACGAGGAGTTAAGTAACAATGTACATGAGAATTATATTCATTACTATGCTAAATGTAAATAGATTTCTCTGATCACCTAAATCAAGTTCTCAAAGTAGTTATGAAATAGATGATCACAAAGTCAGTAGTTATAAAAGAAAATAAAAGTATCACTGTCACAAAAAAATCTGTAGATTTTGTTAAGCTGAAGAGGAAAACGCCATTACACATTCTATGTGGTTGTAGCTCACTCATGCATGAAAGAAATATCTCCTTTGGAAAGAATACAAGAATACACTATCCTAAAACTAAAAAAACATCGCTCCTGGGAATATCCTTCAATTTTTGTCTCTAGTGTGTATAGGTAGTGAACTTTGAAAAGGGGTGAGCACAATAGATCTTTGCAAGTCGCAGTGCTACATATCTTAACACCTGAAAATAGCCCAAAATCCTAAATTAAAAAAAACATTGTCGCTTACGATCAATCAGTTGAGTGATCTTCAATAACATTGGTGCATTCAAAACGAAGCTTCTACAGCATTGTTCTAAGTAATATAATATACATTATGTATTAGTATTGCATGAATTATTCATACCAGATGTCAATTTCCAGAAAGTTCGACGTTCCACATTTACATATTATCTAGTTCAAGAAAAAACTTATGTATAATTTAAATATTTACATTACTGTAGTAACAACAGGACAGTTTCGGGTGTAGGTAATAAACATTTTTGTTGGTAATATAAACATTGGATCTATTCCTATCCTATCTTCACTATACACAAAATAGATGATGGTGTCTATTGTGTATATATATATATATTGTATCTATTACATTAACTATTTAAATACATACATAGTATTGTTGATTTACCTAATCTAGGTAAATATCAAAAGAGTGCCTTTTTCTACCCGTGCCCTTTACTGCTTTCGTTTTTTACCCACTGGTTACCAACCCGTATAATATTAAGCTCGGCAATTATATTGCTGTTTAGTATATTATTTTATATACATATATTGATTTTAATTGGATGAAGAATCGTAATTTATAGTTTGTCTATACTTATAAAATATATACTTATATGTACACGAGAAATTTTGTTTAGAAACAACAGTTATAAATTTTACTTGGTTTCTCAAATGCGAATGTATTTTTTGGTTTTATAATTGATGAATTTTACCAAAAGTAGGTCGGCACTGCACACCGTGCTTCTTGTAAGGCCAACTATTTGTAGTTTCTCAGCCATTGCAATTAGCTGAAAAAATTAAACAGAATCCATTTCAGTAATTAATAAATTAGACTTTACAAGGAACTCATTTTCCCTTCCATGGTCCATTCGTTATATTTTAAAAGTTAAGATTCATTCATGACGATCGCTTCATTTAATCTCCATACATAAAGATGTAATCGGTCAAAGACATACTAATTTTGTTATTATTGAAAAAATAAATTCTATAATCGGTTGTTAAACTACATAAAAATATAGAAACAACTATTTTAAACTAAAAAACAGTGTCTTTTAAAGAAAAGTAAACAACTGAATAAAATTAGAATAAAATATTAATTTGAATTTGTAACTTCCATTAAAACTGTCTAAAAATGTGGATCAAAAACCATGTCTTGTACTAAAATTATGTAAATTTACCATTATGTTATACGTATGATGTTTTACTTCCTAAGAAGCTTAACAGGCAACTTTTAATATTCGTGGATTACCCGGGAACGTTTTGAAATCTGTTTTATAGCCGGATTATGCTTCCATACAGCATAAAATCCTTCGTGCGTTTTATTGCCGCTTCAATATTTATGTTATCAAATTGTCTCGGGATTGTAATCTAATGCTCTAAGGTTATGTCGTCGATTCTACATATAATTTCACATATATTTAGTATGTCATATACATTTGTTATTTTTTTATTATTCAGTTTAAACCAGGTTGTTTAATGACTATACAGTTAGAACTAAGTCCTCAATTCTTAGATACAATTCTTGCCTAATGAGAGTACATTGAACAGTCCAAAAATCGAACTCATTACTCTATTTTAGCTATTTAACTATTTTATTATATTCTTTGAAACTATACTCTTCAATTAAAATGAAGTAAGAAAATATTCGAATAATTAAATGGATTTATAGAACTTCTAGTGTGTATGCCTAATTACTTAGTCTATGAGTTGAAAATTCATTCGGCCCGGATAGACCTCATTAAGTGTAGAAAAAAAAGTAACAATAAACTAATATAACTGTAAATAAAAATATACAAACTTAACATGCTCTATGTACCTAGTTGATAAACAAAGTATATTACTACTAGGTATATAGATACTCCGTCGTAGCGCTTAACTTTTTCCGGGTGAAAGGCAAATTTAATTCTCTGTGGAAATTGGTATCCCGCGGCACGGCGGAGCTGCAATGAATCGAATTTGCCCGATAAAACTCCTATAAATATCTGTTGTCTTGGTATTCCATGATAAAATGACAATATTACATCATCTCATTACGTGTTGTGATTACTTTGAAGTGAGTGTTTCTCGTTGCAACCACAAAGGCAATGAATCACTGCAACTAATTCTTATTTTGGCATATGCACGAGTTTATGTTTAGATACCCGTATAGTTTCAATTCTGCAAACAAATAAGCTGAGGACATACTCGATAGCAATTAGTAAACCGTTGTAAATATGAATACAATATCATCTTACTAATATTATAATCGCGAAAGTTTATGAGTATGGATGGATGGATGGTTGCTACTCTTTGACGCAAAAAGGACTTAACGGAATTTGATGAAACTTTACCATAATATAGCTTATATATCAGAATAAGATTATAGGCGGTAATTCAAAAAGATATTATGTAAATTGGGCGAAATATAATGATAAATGCCAAGTGTGATGAAATCGAACTGGCGCGGATCAGATAGTACGAACACAAATATTACTAAAATCTAAGAATATATTTAAAACCAGAGATAGTAACGATAACATAATGTAATGTTAGTGCACTGACGGACTGTTTGCTGTTCTACGGAAGAAATACCATAGTAGCTACAAACATGCAATTATAAGTTACCCAAACACAAAGAGAATGTACTCTTTGACCTGGGTGAAAGGTTAAAATTTGAATGTTCTCGGTAAAATCTACACAGTGATTTTAAAAATAATAAAATTACAGTTCTATTAATGGTACTCTTCTGTGAATAAATCATTCTTTAAAAAATGTCTCATTAATGATTAATGATGCTTTGATTGAGTAATTTTGTTACTCAAGTAACTATTATATTTATTTACTTATGTCAATCTTGTTTTTTGACAGTTTATATTCACACAAAATCTTAAATATGTAATAATGAACAACATTAAAAAGTACTTTAAGTAAAGTTAACTTAAAGTTTATTCGAATAATTGTTATTTATATTTCTTACACGGCCAGACGGATTCATATCAATTTGGTACACATCTGGATCACATAAGGAAAGCTTTTACCCGACATCATAGGCAAATGATGCAGTTAGTGTATAATTATCTGATACTCCACAGTATGTCATACAACTAAATACTACGGCGATAAAGATAATAATGACGTTTACGAAGCAACGTGATAAAATGATTTGTGCTTCCCAAGTCCATCGCTCATAATGAATTTTATCTTTCATCACAACATAAACTAAGAAATGAATCACAAACATTATCGTGTACATAATAATAAAATAATATATGGACACAACGATAAATCAGCCTTGAACCTAACATTATCGGTTTTCCAGTAAATCACTTAAAGATATTTTAATTAAACATCCTCTATATATCAGGGGATGGCGGGGGGCCGCGCGGAAAGGGGGGGGGGGGCGAGGTTTTGGCGAAATTAATTTAATTTTAACTTGATAATATATCACGTAGACGTCTCCGCTAATAATAGAATTATGTTTGTACTTCCAGAATCCATTTGCATTCTTATTAGGTTCGTTATGAGTATCGATTTTTATTAATGAAAATTTCGTATCTCCATGCGAACTTTGTTATTTTTCTTGGCTTTTGTACGGGTAAATGATGTACCTATCATAAGGTAATAATGTTGTACTATTTTCAATCACGATGTTTTATTAAATATTATCGTAAGCCTACTAACTTCATCATGTTACCTGTTTTAAATGCGCTGTATGTTTAATTCACATAAATGTAAGTTACATTACAATTGTTTGTAATATAATGGGAGATAATTTTGCCTCATTAAAATGTATTTCAAACACATTTTAACAGTCATAATGTCATGTAATTTTCTTTCAAATTGATGATGTAACGCCAAAGTAAAAGACAGTATAGTTTAATGTAGTTAAAATAGATATAATAGCATATAGGACATTATAGGACGCAATAGTAATTTTAGACAGACCAGAAAACCGTGCAGAAATTACTCGAATCATGTATGCACATATGTAATTGTTTCGTAGACTAGGGCTCATCTACGAAGCCTAATGCATTTTCGCAGGCTTGATGGCCAGTCCGCTACGCTAGATATTTCATTCAACCACCCAGACTCCCTAGATTGCTATTCTAACCGTCCCGTCTCCTCCCCTCTACCTACCTCCCCAACTACCCCTAGGATGGGGGCCAATCTACCCCCACCCGTCCGTGCAGCGTTTAATTTCCGTATCGTATGGTCATTAATTTGTAAAGTGATATTTGGTAGGTATATTATCGCGAAGTTAATCGTTTAATTAATTTACTTTAGATACGGAATTTATGTTGATTAATTTTATAATATCATTAAAATGACTGTTATTTATTTATTAGTTTAATGGAAATAGAAACTTTTAAATAAAACTAATTCGACGAAATCTTCAGTTATAGAGAGCTCTCATAGTACATTAAGAATATTTAGAAATAGATAACTTATCTTTTAGATAAGTGTTCAAACCTCTAAGCATTTAATCATTCGTTAATGCAACAAGAAAATAGGCGGGAAGTTGTAATGTTTATCTGTGGCAACTTTAGCGCCCTTTTACTAGCGCCCTCTGGCGGCGAGATTATGGCGGATTGCCGCTGTCACCGAGCGCATTGCCGCCAACTTTTAATTACGACCATTGTGAGGAAAGTTTAACTCGACGACAAAAGAACTTTTTCTAATGAAAGTTATCCAGGCGCGCCCCGCCACCGTTATTTCCTAACCTTGTACTTGTTGTTCTAGTTTTATATTTTTAATTGAAATTTTAATTGAAGATAAATAAACTTGGTTTGCCGTAAAGCCACCTGTGCCTTATTCTTGTTCCGTTGTTAATTTTTTGCGGTGTTCTAAACAAAATACTTGCTTAATGAATTTCTTAGATACCTACACATTAGTAAATGTTGAAAACTTTAGTCATGGGTCTCGTAGTCGCCTAGTGTAGAACTACTGTTGTTCTTGAACGAATTGTAACAAATAACTTGATTAAAGGAGTAAGAGATATTCAAATATTCAAAACAGTCACGTATTGGTCTAAGTATCTGCCTAATAATACAACATAGTATAAATTCTTCGAAAACCTTTGAACGTATATGTACATATATGTGGTAATTCCTAAAATTCAGTAACATTATCTAGAACATCGCTACAGCGTGTTTCCGACGCAAATTGTGCTCGGTGTCGCTGTTTACATAGAAAACTGAGACACCGCCCTGCATAAATTGCAGAGCTTCATATAATTAAAAATCAACATTTACATTCAATTCGATCTTCTCAGCATTATATCACTATGTACGTAGGTACCTAACGCTATCTCCTTTCGTAATATATTCTAAAATGTGTGATACATTCGTTTATTTCTTTTAAATTATGATTTAACATTAACAATGTGGGAGCGTTGGTTTTATATTCACTTACAAAGAAATATTTCTAATGTATATTTTCCGTTGCTATCTCGTTGGAAATATTATTTCGTCAGATTGTACAGCATTTATAATCACAATTATAATATTACTATGTTCTTTGACTATATTAGAAAAAACATCTGTATCCAAAAGCAAATGGGTTTTGCAAATATCGGTTTATTATTTTCATTAATACCGTTAAAGGATAATAGAACATACACAGTTGTTTTAGATCTTGCGCCTGATTATTGATAAATAAAAAAAAACTTTATTGTCATTTATCTAAGATGCAGACTTTGTCTTTATTATACACTGATTACACTAATAATGAGTGCGTAGCGATTTCTATGTTGATTGTCGCATGCCTCTTACTTGGTATACTGTAATTATTTATATAAAAAAAAACATCTGTACGCAAGCGAAGGCTGATGTAACGTCCGCCATAGCAATCCAAAGGTGCCTTCTTCTGCTAAGATAGTTTCCTGCCTTATCAAATGAGTCTAAACATGTACTCATACAAGGCGACCTATGGTTGATTGGAATGGGAAATAGCTGAGAAAAAGTCTTTAACCTAAGCAGACTTATCATTATTAGAATAGCTCTTTAATAACCCATTTCTATGATACAATGTTCAACGAGTTCAACCAATTATGTTAAGTTTTAGATTTTATATATAGCAACTATTCGATTGTACCTATTAAATAAATTAATTGAAGTTCCATCCGTCCATTCATTTAGTGTAGCCGCTTATAATATAACACTTTCTAAGAAGTAACATTATTTCCAAGCGATAAAGTAGAAAACTTCTAACTTTAACAAATCTATTTGAAGCAAAAGAAACTAACAAAGCTATAAAAGCGAAATAATAGTTATGGAAATAGTCTTTCATTTTCCACGAAAGAAAACTCCGCGAAACTACCGACAATATGAATGAAACTATAATATTAGAAAAGTTTCGTCCTGGAAATGAGAAAACGTTGTACCAACTCGTTCGTCTAATACACGTAGTTATAAACTTGTTCAATATAATATCGAGTGGCGGGTATAGCTGTCCCACTCGCACGCAACCGCCATCAGTCTGCTTATAGCTGACGCTGAACTGGCCCTATTTAATTGCATATTCAGCTGAATAATGCCATCCACTTCAGTATAAGCAAATTCCGTGTATTTTCCACTTCCGCAGTTATACCTATATTATTTTTTTTGCTCAAGAGAGGGTAGCGGTAGGTAGTATTTTATACTACGTATATTATTATTATTAATAATACAAAACACTGCTTATGAATATTATTATTATTGTAGTTCTCATTCATATCTTTGTGAATAACTTTTGACGCGCTACTGGCATGTATGAATGTATTATAATGACTATACTTAAAATATTCTTTTTTAGATATAGTATTAGGAAGTCTTCTTGGGTGATACACTTTTGTGCCTCATTCTATTCTGATAGTCGCAATAGCTTCCTTTTAAAGTATGTTTCAGTTAGAGCTACGGCATTGAAATTTAAGGATATGAAGCATAACATCTTAGTTCTCCGGAATGGTAAGGCATGGTATAGCAGACGTCTCATGATAATGTGATGTTCATAGTACTGTTCATATATATAGATAAATATACGATGGTTATAATTTATCATCAGACATCAATTACATAAAAAAAAAATACAATAATCAAATCTTTCTTTATAATTCCAGTTTAGAGACTGTTATTTCAGCCAGTTTTAAGTATCGTAAATGCATGTAAGTATAATATTCTTATGTGCAAGTACATAGCAATTGTTATGATAATACTGGCTGCATGCAATAGACGGCGGAGCGATGAAATATTGGCCTCTTTTGCATAAGTACCGAGGCGTAGTTCGAGCGAAACGTTTGTTCTACGGCGCGCTACGTCGCGCCGCTACGGGCGGAACTCGTAGCCGTATAATTGCTCATTACCGGAAACTATAATGAAAACAAAATGATCAATTTTTAATTTTATCAATCAACTGAATGTAGGAATTTTTTACTTCAACCATATTTTGTTGTGGGCTTGTACAGATTTCAATGGACAATGAATTTGCTATTTTTAACATATTTTGTTAAAATCGGTAATTAGTGTTGTTCCTTTTTTACTCATAATATACTTCTTTTGTATGCATTTCGTTTATATAAAAAAATTGTTTTTATTATTATGTAACAAAAAGCAATAAGGAATTTCTTCGCCCCTCGTTACCTCTCTCCAATTATATCTGCTTGTAGTTCGATTCGTGAAATCTTGAAGTATGGCATGAGCTTCGTCCTTCGTTTAGGTATCCGCGAAATGCTTTTTATATAATCCAGCTAGAATAAATATGTTTACTTAATACTTTAAATTTTAAATCATCTTAAATGAACACAGACTCTTAATTTGACTATGTTACTTGTTGAATCGAAACGTTTGATTTCAAATTTGAATTATTATATTCATTAAAAAGATTTACTAAAATACATTATATAATTTTACTAAAATACTATTCGATTAATTCGAAATTTACTACAAAATTGCTATACAATTTCGGTAAAATAATAATTCATGGTCTACACGAAGATTGTTCCTTCGCCTGGTACAGACCGGTGGAAAAATTTTGTTCGTGCCAGCAATCGACTAGACATTGTAGGTAATAATACCTATTTAACCACAAACTATTTCGCAGGTAGGAGAGGGGATTCTTAGTAAGGAGGATTAGGGGATCACTGGCGTCAGCCAATAATGTACCGTCAGTTCGGCCGAAAGAGACATCGTGGTTAACTTCTGGTGATTTGAGCACAACTGGCTAACTGTCCTGCCTTTATACTAATTTTAGTATGCTCCTCTGGTACTCCGTCAGCGAATACCATTAGCGGATTATCCATTAAAAAACAATATCATAATTATTCTTGATGCACTTATTATAAGCTGAAAATAATAATTTCCCATACTCATTAATAATAAGTATCCCTCATAAACGGTTATTTAATTTAAGTGGATACTTATATTAGTATGATAATAGGTGTACCTATGTTATCGGTCGCCGACGGTCATATGTATGCAGTCGCTCGCTCACCTTCAGTCGCTAGAAAAGGACGGAAGTCTTAACGATGCTCTTCCGAACGTGCATTAAAAGGAGACAGAGAATACTCCGCAAATACAATGCATAGGTTTTTTATTTGGTTTGTCTGATTGAAAATGTAGAGCCGAATTTATTACCAGTCGTCTTCGTTCGTTTACTTTCCATTTTATTGAATGATATACAATACAACACAAATCGGAATTGATTTTGAAGCAATAGTACCTATCTATTCTTCTTGGATGTATAATATACTCAACATACAGTATCAACTTAACTGCATTAGAATCAAAGTTTTAGTATTTGTGTAAAAGTATATTTATATCTAACTCTAAACTTATAAAAATATTGAAGTCGTATTGTCATAGGTTTCAATCATATTCTCAAAAAAAAAAGCATACGTCCCGCCTTACAGTAAAATAGAATATCTAAATGAGATGTATCGAAAGTTCTTTATGCCAACATTTTATCAATACAAAATCTTTCTGAAATACTCAAAAACATCTTAAAACTTCAATTTCTCAACGTAGAGTACGTATACACAACCACCTAAAATTTGTAATTTGTTTATCAAACGTCTGCTGTAAGTTAAAAGTGTGTGTGTGTGTAGCGGACAGCGCGGGGTGGTGGGCGGCGGGGGCGGTGGCCGCTCTTGCCGCGTTCGTTCCGTCACACTGGCAGCAGTCACGTGCGACGACGCCGGTTCATAACGTGTTTTACGTAAAATAATATCGATTCTCGTTGCAACTATCGATCGGCTATGCACTTCACTACAACTCGTTTTCCCGCGCAAGTTTAATTTTCGAACCTTCTTACCTACGTCGCGTGTGTTGTGTTTTTTTGTTTTTTTTATTTATTTGTGACTTGAGACCTTGGATTTTATGTGAATACCAAATTACTACGAGCACAGGTGGGTTTAATGTTCCACAAGAACACCATGATTTAAAATTTAATTTATAAATCATAACATGTTATGATTATGATAAAATATCGAAACCGGTTTGATTACGCTAAATCGCTTATAGTGAAAAGGTCAATACTCCGAGTGGCACGCGAGTACGATGAGATGGAAGTAGAGCTATGCTCGCGGTAACTTTAGTTGCATTTATTATACTCGTACCTACCTATTATGAAATAAGGAATCTAATAGAACGGAAGATGTACCTAATTCTACATGCGTAGTAGGTAGAAATTCCATCAAAGGCGATAAAAATAAAACCTGTTAATCGGCCAGAACTAAATTAAAAAATAGAAGTCATTATTTTTTTAGATTTAATTAAGACTATTAAAAGTATTATAATCATTCATTGCCGATTTAATTCTCGAATCTTTTTTAGTAATAATTCATATTTTTAATGCATCGGAAGTTCGCATTGTAATGTACATTGCTAGATAATCGTATTCTCTCATCTAGCTGCTCCATACGTTTATATACTCATTACAGATAGTTTTAATAATACTTTAACATTTATGTTCTGTCTAACAAATATGTTATGAATCATCTTTATTTTCTTTTACATTAAGCATGCCCATGGCATAATTTATCAGTCCTATCCTAATTTTATCCAACCTCTCAGTCCTATTCAATTTTTTTTAAATTGATAAATTGATCGGCGTTCACATAAAATTTATTCTTTGTATTAGGCTAATAGACTTCTATGTACCCTAGAATAAATTATTAACGTTCATAAAAAGATATACAGGCCCATAGAAAGATGAAGCTTGCGCAGCAGATGCATTTGTAGGTAGAGTTGTACATGCGCAGGTCATGTGACACTAAAATAATTTTCAGTCTATTTGCCATTATATAATTATCTATATTGTCAGTTCATTGACAAAGTCGGGCTTAGGTATAAAATTGTGACAGATATGTTTTGTCGCGGTAATAATGTTTTAGCGCGGATATCAATGTTTTTTTCTTCAGAAGGAGACCTACATTAGTTTATGTAATTAGAAATTAAATTGCAAAACATTCCAGTAAATTCCAGTTTTATACTGCCGAAGCCAATAGCTGTATGGGCTGAGTCTTTTGCCTTTCCCTGAGAATAGGATAAACCGATCGAAAAACATTTATGGTTTTTTATTCTTATTCTATTTTACATTGTACAAAAGACAAGGATTAATTTGATCTAATATTATTTATATACATACTTATCTATAAATACGTATCTATATTGTGTGCACCGTTACTTAATAATATGTGCATAGATTATATCTAAGCTTTATTATCTGATGGCAGAACATAAAATATGACATAATAAGCAGCATTAAATAATAAAAACTAAATAACATTGTATAATCGACGATGGCAATGATAACAGATGTTCTTGATTTGTTCAGTATACGTATTACATAAACAAATAAATATAGTTATTAAATAAGTTATTATAGTTACGAGATTTTATCACAAATTGTTACATACTCAACAATTTACTGTTGAGCATATATATTTATGGTTATCTATCTGTAACCATAAGCAATTATTTTCTTGTAAATTGAAGAGGAACACATGTATCTCAATGATAGGGTTTCGGACTATTCAGAATATATTTGGATACCATGCTGTAATCTCAATATCGATTACAATCAAATTATTGTACTGTGCTTAGAAATATAATTAAGACTAAACTGACTTTTATAACATTGTTTGATAGTTCTTTTATTGATCAAATAATATGATATTAATACTTTACTTCTGTATTTATTATTCAGGTAGATATAAAACGTTACGAAACAGCGCAAAACAATGTTATTTCATAATTCCTTTCCAGAGTAGATCGACGGTCGTCTGCAGCAGACGCTGGAACATATGAGTAATAAAAACTTTCTGATTTACTCTTTTGAATATTATAATATTCTAAAAATAAATAGAACTGAAAGAAGATATTAAAAAGGATGTATTGTATACACCGTACCATGGGGAGTTTGATTCCACGCCAAAAGGACATTTTTGCGAATTGGTTCTTCTTCCTTGGGGATCCTTTTTTACTTTTATGTTTGTTTAAATAATTTTGATTGTGATAGTTTGAGTAGGTTGGTTAATAATTTGCCATTAGTCATTCTGGAACTCATTTTACATTATCACTCAAATACAATCATTTGTCCAGGAATTCTACTTTGCTATTGACGATTCGGACAGTTTGTTAATTAAAGAACTCAATTTATAACTATTGTATAGTTATTTAACAATTTAAGACCGTAATGTTTGGTAATGTTTCATTTTTTAAATATTCTATTAGATTCTCATATGGAATAATACGCGAATACTTCAATACCTTAATAATTTCCTGAATCATGGTGTTCGTACCCATATTTATCGTTATCGTGATATAAAGTTAATGTTTACATACTAACATAGTAAACTGATACGTCTTAAGATAACGCTTATCGCGTGGCCCCGTTCCCAAAACAATTTTCTTACGTTATTATTTGACATTAAAATGTAGGAATGTATTACGAACAAAATTATACTTAAATAATCTGAGTCTACGCCGATCAGTTATTTTATTACAATTTTATCCGTTTTTACAAGATTCTTCAATGCAGCTACGCTTCTATTGGTCGTAGCGTTATGTTTATTATCTCGGCCCGCGGTTTCACCCGCGTAAAATTTCAATAATAAATATAGCCTATATTTTTTTCTGATTCGTAAGCTATATCACTGTAAAATTTCAGTAGATTTTGCGTGAAAGAGTAAAAAACATACATACTCACAAACTTTCGCGTTTATAATATTATTAAGATTAAGATAGTATATAGCCTTCCTCGATAAATGGGCTAAAGAATTTTGAAAATCAAATTAGTAGTATTACAGTTTACCTTTTCATCCAAATTCACAAACTTTACTACTTTATAACATTATAGATATAGATTAAAAATAATAATCCTCTAGCAATCTAAACATTAATTTATCAAATGTGTTGCTAAGCAATGCGTGGGGTAACGCCTCCTATTAACAACGCCACAAAAAATTTACACGAGGACAGTAAAAAAAGAATGAACGAAATATTGCTAACTATTCCAATAAAGGATGAATTATTTTATCGGATTTGTTTTTGAGTGTTTTTTTATGGAGCATTAAAAACTAATTTTAGTAACTTGCTGCGTTATGTGGAATGTCCTTTCATATTTCCTGTGTATTTAGTATACTTTAGATTAGAAGTGATGTCACAAGCTAATGTTATAACCTCTAAACACGATTTTACAATGAAAATTTGGAAAAAAGGAATATTTTCGTATTTTTCATCACTTCTTTTTTTGCAAAAAATTAGTATTTTTGGTTATGATAGATCTGTAAATGCAATATATATATGCATACATTATAATATAATAACTATTCCAGGACAATTTACACACCGCCAAATAGTCCCAAGCGAAGCAAAGCTTGTGTTATAGGTACTAGACAACTGATACAAATACTTAGACAGATTTTTTATAAATACACAATATACATAGAAAACACCCAGACCGATACAAACAATCATAATCATGAATACAAATGTTTGCACCGTGCGAGGAATCGAACCGGCGGCATTGGAGATAAGGCGGTGTGCTAATCCGCTAGACCACCGAGGCCGTCAAGATTAGTTTTCCAATTAGTGTTTACATACGATCTGTCCCATTGTACATGTGTGCATGCTGAATAAAAATTTAGGTCACTCGTGGCGTGTTCATTGAGAGCTCGTCGAGCCGATAGTCTGCGGTCTACCGGGTCGATGTATGATAGTGTTGTAAATAAAAACACGTGGCCAACACGTTGTATTGATATAAAACCAGTGCAAAACATTCGAGTTATTATTCATTCGCACTTTTGGATTTTTGATATCCAAAAAGTTAACGATCTTTTCTTAACCACGAGTGACCTGACAGTCGACTCTATCTTAATCTCGCTAATACAATAGTTTGAATCTCATATAGATTCATATATGAGTGTAATCTAAAACTAATGATTGAGATTGTGTACATATGTCTGTCGCCGTGGTTTAGTAGTTTAGCATACCGCTTTACTGCCGATGGTCGCGGAGATCTATTCCTCGCACCATACAAACACTTGAGTATAAATGATTGATTGGTCTGGGTGTTTTCTATGTAAATAAAACATATTACCTACTACAATTATTATCTGCTCTGATATTAAACTTCCTGCGTGATATCGCAAACCATAATGAAAACTTCGAAAGCTTGCTTGTGTTTCACATCCATTATGCAACTTTTGCTTTTTCTTAACAGCTTCTTAAGAATACAATAAGGTATTAAAGCTAGTAAAATATTGTAGTTTTGATATTAAAAAACTTAAATCCTGTGCTATTACTTCATAAATATATATAAAAATGAATTGACGTTTGTCAGTTGTCGCTAAACCTCTAGAGCGGCTGAACCGATTTGGCTAATTTTGGTTTTGAAATATTTGTAGAACCTTAAAAGAGGTTTAAGTGGTGAGTAAATATGATGTAATTGCATGAAAAATCAACAATTTTATTTTCCCATACACAAAAAATATGAAGAAATTGTATGGAAAATACTAACAATCAAAACATTCCCATACAAACTGTTTGTACCTGTCATACAGGGTGCGTTCAGAAAATAAAGTAAATAAAGTTTAAAAAACCTTTGACGTATTTAATTCTGAGGCGGCATGGAGTTCGCGGGGTCAGCTATAATAGTATAGCAAATAAAAACTGTCTGCAGCGGTAGACGGGTTCGCAAAAAGAATCAATATTGTGCCGCGTCCACGCCAGCACGAGTCCGGTTAATTGGAAAATTCGCTGAAAGCTATAAATTTTCACTTTTGTCCACGTTATACCTTTTCCGTGTTGCATTAAGGACAATAAATTAAAAGCGACTGCATGCGGCCGACGACAGTTTTGCTGTTTTGTTATGCGGGATGCTGTTATCTGACATTAATTACTTAATGCGCTGTAGGATTTTTATTTACACCGTAAATATACTATAATGAACATGTTTGATTGTGTATAATAATAATAATATCCTTAGAAAATTCACACAGCGCCATCTAGTCCCCGCTTGTATTATGGGTATTAGACAACTGATCATCATCGTCTGCTTCTTACTTATCCCATTTATTTGGGGTCGGCGTATTATGTTTTTCTCTTCCATTTATATGCAGTCCTTTATTATATCCTATATTTACTCCCTTTCTTACATTATCATCTTTCACGCAGTTAACAGGTACTACACAACTGATATAACTTAAATATTGTTTTTTGTAAATACATACATATTATACATAGAAAACACCTGTTTGCAATACAGAATACAAATGTTTGTAACGTGCGAAAATCACTCGGGACATAGAAAATAAAGCGATGTGCTAAACCACTAGACCACCGAGGTCGTCCATTATTTTTGTTTCTTTATTTTTATACAATTAACTTTTATTCATATGGTTTAATGATTTTATCAACAATCTATCTAGGTGAAATGGTTGGTCAATATATATATATCTTTAATATATAATTATTCTCATAGAAAAATAGGGAAATCAATTAGGGATTTCTAAATATAGGTATATAGGTATACTATAACTCCATATCACGGACAGATGGTCTCAAAAATATAGATCTTTGATGTCTCAGGGCAATTATTTGTGACTGTCCAGAAATTACTTCAATTTGGACAAAATAAATTATATGATTTGAAAAGAGTACTGGTTATTTTAAATTAGTTATGTTTGGTATTTCAATTATCTACAGGTGTTCATATTTTTAATGGTATACTTTTGTAACTTTTAAGACATAATGCTTGTAACATTAATGAAGCTATAAAAATACGAACGAAATAAAGTCGCGTCTCGCGTCCATTCGTGTCTACGGCAACTTTTATACGGGACGTAAATTTCAATTTCGAACATTTCCATGAGGGTCGTAATTGACTTTACGAGTCATATCATCTGCAATTAGCTAGTCTCGACTAGACTACCTGTAAATTTTGCTTTCAAATGGAATCTTGTTCTACTAAAAATCGCTTTACATTAGGAATTTCCTATAAGCTTTAGACTAAGTATTATTAGATATCATCAATTTATGAAAAAATATATATTTTTACTATTATTTTGAAGAGATCATAAGAGACGACTAGAGGAATGAAGCGGAACAGAAGAAAGAACACCCGATCATCCTCCGTCCAATTCAAACGGGGACCAAAATTACTTCTTGAGCCGAGGTTCTAGCGAACCGTTAGCGGTCCCCTCCGGTCAGCCAGGAGTTGGCTTTCAGCCGCTCCATAGGTCCTTCCGCGGATTTTTCCTATCTTTCGTTAGCTGTATAGCACAGCCGCAGCCAACAGCATTACAAAAAAAAGAACATGGAAAAATTTGTTCTAGTACAGAATAAACTAATAAGTGCAGAGAAGACTCCAACTATATACTTATATAGTAGAACGTTAATGGATGGTTATTTTAATGATATTTTAGTATATCATGCAATTAGCTATTGCTTTTCATATATTTTCATAAGAACAATGGTTTGGCCTGAACAAAGCGTGATCATAAAAATGGCGGAAAGCCGACTGGAATACATAAGGGCGTCGCATAATATGTAGGTCTCGCTCGCTACATTGTTTCTTACACTTTCGCTAACAAACGCCGCTTTCTACTGAGAAATGTGATATTTACATTTTTAAAACATTACATAGGTAACTACTAAACTTCAATACATACCTATTACATATGTTTGGAAAATGTATGCTTTAATAACTAAAGTATATTTTACATCTTAATCAGCGTACGCGGCCTGCGCAGATAAATAAATAAATGTATTTCAGATTATGCTTTAAATTCCCACGGGAACGTGCGGGAATCAGAATAAAAAAAAATAAGAATAATTTATTCAAGTAGCACATTTTAGCCACTTATGAATGTCAAGTTTTTTAAATAATGTTTTTTTCGCTATCGCCCAGTTCAGAATACAGATTCAATTGAGAAGAACTGGCAAGCAACGCAGCTGAATTTCTTTTTTTTACAAGCCACTTTATTTATATTGTATACTTACGTGTCTATGTGTAGCATTAAATGAAAATCCCGTGCATGTTTATCATTTAAGTAATCGTTTAGTGATCTAATATCTGCAGTACACATTAATTACAAATAATATTGAGTACAACAAACCGAAGAGCATAAGAATTAAGCGTGGCATACAGTTTTTCATTAAGTAATAATGAACAAATGAACCGTGCTCCATGACCAAACAGCGATATGGTAAATGCATCCAAAATGACTTTATATTAAGTAAGTTTCGAAAACATACGGTTTGGTGTTGAGATAGTATACATACGATTACAAATAACAGGTTTCCTATAATAGCGTGAATGCAGTCGGCGCTGGTAGACAGCGTGGCGAGGCGTAGTCACGCATTGGCCATGTGACATCTGATTCTACTATGCTACAATTTATTCCATTCATGTCCACTTAGTGGATGTGGTCTCGGCAGAATTTATCTAGTTAACACCCTACATTTACATAGATTTGTGCCGTGTGTGAATATTAAATGATTTATTTATTTATTCGACGGCCTCGGTGGTCTAGCGGTGTAGCTACACCAGCTTTTACTTCCGATGGTTCAATTCCTCGCATGGTGTAAACATTTGTATTCATGAGTGTTTGTATCGATCTGTATCTATTTAAAAAATTAAGTATTTATATCACTTGTCTACCATCAATAACATAAGCTTTAGCTAGTAACTAAACTACTTACTTGTATCTTAATGTAAAATCTTTTACATATAAAATCTTATATGTAAAATACATGTACACCCGTCCTAAGTCGGGGCGGGTAGCTAGTGTCTAATAAAATTAATAATAAAAATATTCCATCTAGTCAATAGACTTTTTTTTTCTTTTCTTTTTTTCTTTCTTTTTTTAAATTTAACACCTGTATTCTCATCAATAAATAATTACATATATAAACAGTCACAAAAAAACAATCATTGTAATCCGTCACGGCACATCGAGGCAGCCTAAGTCTGCCTAAGATCCTCTTCTGTAATAAATATAATTTCAATATTAAAATGACATTATTAAACATGACAATTCACAAGATATCTCTCTTATTCTAAACACGCGTAACATTCAAAGAGTTCTGTTATCTTGTTTACAAACAGAACGGAATGGCTTCATTCATTTCCCGCCGGCGTTCGGCTCATATTTCCCGGCGGGCCACGGGATCGGGATCAGACAGCCGTAAGATATCCACTCCTGCGAATCCCGTCCTTGAACTTGAAGCAGTCACGCGCCCGACAACAAACAGGGACGTTTACCTTACTGTAGATAGGCTCATTCGATCCCTCCCTATATACATACTAGCTATGCCCACGGTTTTACCTGCGTTAAATTTCTGATGTATAAGCTATATTACTGTAAAGTTTCATCAAAATCCGTTCAGTAGTTTGTGCTTGAAAGAGCAACAAACATCCATATTTACAAACTTTTAAGTTTGAGTTTATAATGTTATTAGCTACATATATCTTATATGTAGCTTTAGAAAATAACCGCACAATGAAATTCTGAAAGTGGAATAATTTTATTTTATTAAATAAACTATCAGATTTTCTACTGCTTAATCGCCTTACAAAAATAGTATTGTTATTCTTATATATAAAATTCTCATGTCACAATGTTAGTTACCATACTTCTCTGAAACGGCTTGACCGATTTTTATGAAATTTTATTTATAATTGCATATTGAGTATGTCTGAGAATCGGCTACAATCTATTTTTCATACCTCTAAGTGATAAATGTTGTCCACCCCTATCATTATTTTTCTATTTTTTGGCAAAAAAATTTTATTTATATTTTTTTATTATGTGTCATTAAAAAATACATGCAGCCCCAAATTTTCACCCTTCTATCACCAACCCCTATTTTTATAGGGTTTTTTACAGCTTATTGACAGCTAGTAATAATATAAATGTATCTTTAGGATCGGCTTAATCGAATTCTGAATGTACTTTATTAAATTAACCTACAGACTTTCTAATTAATTAATAGAAATAAGTAAGTAGTGTAAAAAGTGATATAAATGAAAAAGAAATATATATATATATATATAATAAAAAACCCCAGTCGCTACAAAGAAAGCGACAGATATATAACTTTACAATTAAAAATGCGTAATTGCTTTACTGTGATGGCTGTCCCAGGCTGTGATGATAATGATGATGATGATGATGACGAATCGCTTGATTATGGAATATTAAAAAAAATTGACAGATTATTCTAACGAATATACTTAACAATACTCTAGAAATCGATAGTAGCAACAGAGATATGTGCCTGCTTTCTCTTTGTACAAATTGTTACGTCAAAACTAGTAAGGCTGGTTTTCTACAACACGTCACCCCTATTCGTCTCTGATTCGTGTACATTTGTCAGTTCTTTCCAAAGCCACAATATCTTAATCTATAGGAATACTATGGTCCATCCCGAATGTTCCATAATCTATAATGCTGATTGAAACGATTGTTAAGTAAGAATAATAACTAATTAAACTTTGATTCCGGCAAAATATATGTGGTTTGTAATTCGAAAGGAAATAAAATATTTCTTCAAATACTTATAGTTAATTTGAGGTTATTTATGTACTACACATAACATCAAGTTTATGTATACAAGTGACATATGTCTATAAACTATATTTATTATTACGTTTTCATATTTAGATACCCAGTCAAAAATGTCTAGAATATGTCCAAAGCATTTTTTAACTTCCATTTTAAATTTACGTTAACTTTATAACCGCTGTGTCAATTCCTTCCTCTTGTTTATGGTTTTCATTTATGTGTGAACTATAAAGTTTCACATATAAATGAAAGCCAGAGAGAAGCTCGTTCAGCGAAGAACATTTTAAAATGAAATTAAAAGCATGATTACATAAAACTGTTAAAATAAAAAGATCAATAACAAATAGCTACATTGACTCCCACGTACACAACATTTTATTAATTGACATATTAATCATTGAACAATGAATGTTATTTATGCCAACTATCTAGGTTATGTAACTAATAAGGAAATGGGTAATATTCAAAATCAAACAAACAACACAAGATGATAATGCAGGTAAATCGCTTGCTATAAAATGAAATTGTTTTCTATGATTTTAAATATTTAAAAGAAAAATGGAGAATTTTCCCTCCATTATTTATGGTTTTTTTTATCAATAACATATTATTATTTTATTTATTTCCTGTGCCATTATGTACACAGGAATTAAATATGCGGTGAAAATTTGATGTGACAACGGCTTAACATGCTACTTCAATATTAACATTTTTTCACTCAATAAGTGAACTTTTTGACTATGATACTAAATACGCATTTATTCGCATATATGTATTCAATTGTAAATACGAGTATATGTACCTTCTAACACAACAACAATAAAAACATCGTTAAACAGACGTGCTAACTTGCAGGGCTTACTTACAGCGTACGTGCTCTCTAAATCCGGTTGCCAAGTCCGGGTGAAATATACCCTGTTATAGCCGGTTGGGAATACGCGTAGACACGCCGCAGACGGCCCTTGAACTTTGCCCGGGTGTACCCGGGTGACGGCTGTGCGTGTAACTATGCATGAAACGGTCGGAAAGACAAATCGACCCCAATTTGTCTGAAATGTCGCCGCCCGGAAATAGAAACGTTTTAAATGTGCTCTAACACTTTTTTCACTGTTTTTATTTTATTTAAGCGGTAGAAGACTTGGGTTCTGCAAATACAAGATAAGAAATCCTACAAAATGAAAAGTAATGATTTAAAAATTAATAGATTTAAAAAATAAAAAAAATAATAATGTTATTCAAAATGCAACTGACGAAGAATGTTTTACCCTAGTATTAATATTATCTATTTCTATATTATAACTAGACGCCCGCACCGAATTCCGGCTGTTCTAAAAAAACACTATAAATTTTATAAAATATCCATGAACTCTTTAAATTTGGTAATCAATTATGAATTATTTTAATTTAGCATTATAAATATTTTTTATGTATTTATAGCTTTACATGTGCTAAAATCATACATCATTTCCAAAGGTATATAAAAATGAGTGATACAAGCTAGAAAGAAAAATCCGTAACAATACACTGCTATTTATACCTATAAATCTTGCGAACATTACGAGGCAGCAAGTTGACGAGAGTCATATTTCAACGTAAACAGCCCTCAAACAACCCTGACCTACCCCTAACCGGTTATATCCGTCCGATTCGACTTTCCACTGTAGATTAGACCCGGGTCACTCCCCGGGCTGCGGTCGACGCCCCCGAGATTTGTTAACTTCCTATCCGATGCTGGGTCAGCTTTTCATAGTATAAATTGAAAAATTTGTTCGCTTACTTTAATATTTGAAAATCTATCTGTAGTACCTTCACGTCTTTTTAATTATATAACTAGAAGAGCAAACAAGCTAACGGCCCGCCCGATAGTAAGTACTAACCGTCGCGTATATACATATATATATATATATATATATATATATATATATAGGTACATACCTGTGATGAGCAATACGTTGTCATTTCGGGGTATATAATGACAACGTATTGATATCTTTATATATAAAAATTATGTATCACGTTGTTTGTCCGCGATGGACTCCTAAACTACTGAACCGATTATAAATTTGATTTGCACATTGTGTGCAATTTGATCCAACTTGAAAGATAGAATAGCTTAAATCTCAATTTATAGTCACAATATTCAATAACCTTAGACACATCAACGCGTGGCCGGGTTTGCTAGTTGATATATAGTTTACTAGCTGTACCCACGATTTCACCCACATTAAATTTATAGCTTATGTGTTATTCTCATGTATAAGCTATATTACTGTAAAGTTTCATCAAAATCCGTTCAGTACTTTTTGCGTGGAAGAGTAACAAACATCCATCCATCACATCCATTCATACCACAAACTTTCATGTTTATAATAGTATATAGTAAGATTAATATTAACAAATTCTCTTAATTATGTATTTACTTAGAACAACATGCCATTTCAAAGAGCAATACGCAAATTTCTTGCTCGTTCTTCTGTGATGAGTCTGCGATTCCAATGAGCGGTAGAATCAAATAAATACTAACTATTCAAAAGTGCTTATATTAAGTTTATTTGAATAAATATTATTTCTGTTTATATAAAATACATATTTGACAACTTTCCCCTTGGCTCACAACCAAGAGAATTTTTCAATAGTTTCTTTATAAACCCATTCCTGACCTGTTCTTACATTTCATTGAACTTTTATACTTATAATACAATTTCAATTTATACAATTTATGTGTAGTCCTTACTTCTGACTAGCGCAAGCTGAAACAGAAGTCATACCTCTCTACACTGCAGTTTCACTCCCTTATCACATTAACTGAACAGCTTATAAGCAAGCTGCTTTTCCGGCTGAAATAGGTGGTCTCTCATACCTATTTCAGCCGCTTGCTTGTTCAAAAATTCCAAATACTTTATTTAGTTAATACAATTTTTTGTTAGTTATATATAGTCGTTGAAGCGTTCTTTTAACCATAAAAATACCTTTGCCAGAAACCTGCACTCTTCTATAGGAGTATATATTTGAATCCAACAAAGTGTTCTATATGAATGTGGATGATTATAAAGGCAGAGGAAGGCCGAAATAGAGATGGATGGACTCTGTGAAAGATTATGTGGTATGAAAGAGCGTAAATAACTAAATGACTACAAAGATGAATGGAAGAAAAAAACATATTACGCCGACCCGAAACGAATGGGATAAGGAAGAAGCAGATGATGTGGTATATTAGAATCCAATGGTGTAATCAGTGTGTTTTACTCCTTAAGAAGATAGATTTCCATCTTAAAAATGACCGTAGGTAATGTACATTGCTGATTATAATCATAATTCATCTGTATGATTCACCGGGTATAAACATGCATGCAGTTATGACTCACGTAAAATAATGTACATATTTGTACAGTCAGTTTCATATATACCGTACAATTAATAATTGCCTTTAGTGAACACGCAGTATCAGTCAGTTGTTAGTATATGTTCCAATTTTAAATAACGCCTTTGGGATGAATCGTTCTTTGCTTTATCTGTGAATTTTTTAGTAAATAACAAATCATATAGGTACGCCGATAATGACTAATTTAATATTTATTTTATTGTAAAGATATTCTTGAAACTTTAATATCAAAATGTAAGACAAAATAAAAGTTCGAATGAATTTAAAAATAAACATCAATACCATAAATTAATGTCAAACAATTTTCCAACCATAAACCAGAATTTTTAAATAAAGCAAAGTCTTTTATTATGATGAACTGCGATTTTTCATTGTTTCTAAATATCCTACGTCCTAACACCCGAGTGAACGTGTTTTATATTACGTACGTATTCAATGATAGGGAAATAATACAGTATCATCAATAGTTCTACATCTAACAGGAAATCCTGAGTCCTGACCTACAGCAAGTGGAAAGTACCTCGGGTGGTGTTTATCCCGGTATGTTTTTATCTGTCCGAGTCAGCAACTGGCGTATCCGGCCGATAACACGCTAATGCTGAGCTCCGCAGTCAGCACTTATCAATATTAATACATATATATTTCTCTTTAGCGTTAAATGTTATAGGAAATTGATAAAGTTACAATTGTGTTGTTCCATAAACTTGTTTATTATAGTGCCTATAAATTTACCTTACTTCGCCCTAAATATAGTTTACTACAGATGGTGTAAGGAGTTTTATATCGCTGGAATATATTTTTGGGTTTACCAATTACTAGTTTTACCCCGCCCTACTCTAACCGCCTGCTATATATCTTAGTTTACTCGATGATAATTTAGCTGTCTATAGGTATCTTTTTTTTTATTATTGAAGTATTTTTTGAGTTCATCCACTGAAAGAAAAACGTGAGTTTGTAAGGCTTTCTTCAATGATATGAATTAATAGAGGTTTTAAATTTATTTAACGGTATTACAAAATTTTTTTTAGTATCTTTTTAAGTATTGTATCGATATTTATATATGGTTTATAGCTATTACTAATGCATTTGTTACTGAACGATAGGTGTATGTATTTATATATTTAGTAATAGCTATTCATCTATATAACCGACTTCAAAAAGAAGGAGTTCTCGATTAAACTATATTTTTTGTGTATATTGGCACCAACTGCGATTATTTGATGATCCGTTTGTTCCCCGTTATGTTCATATACCTATGTTTATTATGAATAGAAGTGTTATTTAAATTTTAAATTATTTAATGTTAGTGAACATATACAAAATTCACTAATTCTCATTTAATTGTTTACAGGTCTTACAAGACATCAAGGTAAATATAAAAATATATAACATATCTAATCATTTGCTTGTCTGTCTTGTCAATTACCTTTCTTTTGCACATAACAACCCTAAACATGATGCTTTTCTTCATTGTTTCACTTATAGTTGTATGTTGTCTGTGATTTTTTTTTAATTATTATAATAGTTCTTAACCATATCCTTATATAATCTCTACGCTTGATAGTTAATGAAATAACCTTTACTTCTACTTGTTTCATTAATATTTGCAACTTTAATTAGCATTGTTCAGTTCACGTCTGTTTGCACTGCTATTATTCCATTTTGTATTACAGAAATTGATTAAAAATGTTATGTTAAAATTATTTAATTACAACTTAATATTAAACTTATTCTGTGCACGTTGCATATTATTTTAATACAATAGAATAACTATTTAGTTATATTAATGTTTCAAAACTTTTTAAACTATTAAAATACCGTCGTCATTTAATTATATTAGTTCAGAGTAATTTAATATTTATTGCTATATTAACGTGGTATATTTATTAAGAGAGAAAGTGTCAATTTGCCTAGGTTGACTTTGTACAAAGTGGTAAGTACCTTTGTGTCACCAGTCTCTTTAGGCAATGACATTACAGGGTACAGAGGCATGATCACGTGATGACTTGATGTCCGTAGTGCTGTTCAACTATGAAGGCAATTGTTACGACTTGTCGTTACATGGAGCGTGAGCTTGTCTGCCATATATTCCATTATTAATGATGCCATTGCCAAAAATGTTGATATGTTATATATACATAAAAATATGAGACTTCATCAAAATAAGGCTACCAAAAGTAGATCTTATACTACTTTTTCTGTTGCTAAGGTATAAGGACCTACTTCTGATTTCGCCGACGGTATGAAATGAGTCGAAGAATATAAGTATTGATGTTACTTAACTTATTAATGAACTCGCTTCATAATACGACTTTCGCTTACTGTCCCGATATATATAAAAATGTAATAATTATGATAAACTAGTCATTCTTAGTTAGGCACATCTATTCTGGATCTTCCGTGTCTCTTTGGGACGGTGTTAAGGTTCAAGACTTTTGGAAATATGACTCCCTTGTCGTCTCATTATGTGATCACCTCAGCCGTGTCTCAGTGAGATTATCTTCGATAGGGTGGACCGTAATTGTGATAAACAATTATCTCACATTTTTGACATTATAAAACTTTAAATAGGTGTATCCCTTATTTACCCCCTTAAAGTTTTATTATCGCGACAACTACTGTTATAACTACTATTTCCTTTGCAATTAACCCTATCTATCTCTATACTAAAACTGAATTGAAACGCGAAAGAAAAAGTAAAGTCTTTCACATTTGCAATATTCATATGGATTATTGCATTACCATTATGTTCCTAATTTTAAGATACATTGTATCCGCAAAGGTTCGATATTTACTACGTCGTAGGGGGCTACGGGGTCTGGGGTGCACGCCGTAGGGAGGGGCGGTCGATGGGTCAACAACCCCGGGTGGATTTCGATGCCACCCCGTACCGCCTTCAACTTATTTATTTATTAAAATTTCGTACTTTATATAGCTCACATATTAATGAAAGTTGAGCAATTTAGGCAACTCGCTGTCATAAACATTGGAAATAACAAAATTATATGGAAATTATTTCGTCTAACTACCAGACACGTTTAACAATTTATGTTTTCATTTCATTTAATCTGTCGCACTGATTGCTTTTTATTGTGGCATTGGAGTTAAAAAAAAATGTGAAAGTAACACCCACACCACTAATATGTGGACCCCAATTATGGATTAATAAACACAATATGACATATCCAGTACGTAGACTTAGCAGAAAATACAGACTGTTACTGGAACGAATATGTACTGTAATGTTATACAAAACTTGACGGGTCACTAGTGGAGGATGACAGGATGAGCATGAACTCAGATTAATTCTTAAGTCTTTCTGTGGTTAATTCCTGGTAACAACTGGTGAATACCAGGAATTAACCACGGCAGTGTTCAGGAGGACAGCGTGGAAGTTGATCAGGATTTGCTGACAATGTCCCCGTGACTAAAAATACCTAGCTCCTCTTAGTTCAGTCAGATGAAATTTTAACTATGATGAATACAATGCGAAAATAGCGATTGTATTTCTTTATAAAGTTCTTTAGAAAAAATAAATTGAATATTTTTAGGGACGTGGACTGCCCCGGCACGATATAAAAAAATCAATAGCTAAGTGCAATACAGTATTATATCTTGCATCGGCATTAAACAATATATAGGTATCTACGTATTACAAACAGTCAATGAGGGCTTATTTCATTTATTAGTATTTTATTACCCTGATAGTAATCGTATTAAAATGATACATTAACTCGATTGGATTGTTAATATAGGTATAATAAGCAATCTAGTGTTATTTAGGTTAGATAAAAATATATTAGTATAATAGCACAAAGTATAGACTCAAGCATGTCATATTTCTGGTCTCACACGTGCTAATTATTGCGGAATTAAACAAAATAATATAAATCTATTAAGCAGTGAAATGGACTTCCGCAAAATAACACCTAATTCGATTAAATCATGCATGTATTGTAATAAAAAATATTGTTTTAGTTATGTGTTAATTTCAATAATAGCTATTATTTTCCCAATTAAGAGGTGTGTGGTTAGTAATGAGAGCTTTCCTGGCAGCGTACCCTATCAGGTTGACCTCCACGCGGTTCCTCCTGGAAACCTTCATGCTGTTACTGGTGAATTCGCCACGATGGCTTGACTTAACTGACATCGTCTTCACCATATCGTCCTCCACTGGTACTCTACCAGCTTAAACCGTAAGCGCATTCCATTACCATACGTAAAAAAATCCCAATAGAGTTCAATACGTATTGTTTTCAACCACGTTATAGGCTTTCTCTTTTTCTCATGCATATCTTCAATCTCTCGCACTTTAACAATATCTTCGAAGATTCTATTTACAAAACACTTGGTCCGCCGTTGCCGCTCCGGGAGTGCGCCTGAGCAAGTGACGTCATACGCGTACATTTCTTATCCCTGTCTGTATATATACATCTCTTTCTAAACAGAGGTCATTTTCCAGCTGCGTACCCTGGAAAGTGGTTTATGCAGTAACTCATAAAATGGTAACTAATATCACGTGTTCAATTCTGCATATAGTCAGGTACTACGATACTACCATACTAAGATGATAACCCGTACCTATTTACTTATAGAGACACTACAGTTTGTAAATAAAACAAGAAAATTTTGATAGGTATGTCTTTGACTTTAAAAATTTTGTATATTGTTAATTATCCATCCTATCTGAATCTGTAAAAGGTGGAACTGTAATGATCTACGAATATTTACGTGGTCATTGCATCGCTTTAGTATATTTTGACCCATTGTTTAGCGTCATCTTAAAGGAGTTTGGATCTCTTCCACTGATCCATATTAGATACCTTAAGAGGGTTAATTCTCAATCATATCATCTATTACAGATAACTCATCTATTTGGATCCTCCCTATCTCTCCACTCTCTCTTATTATTAACTAACTGTGCCCGCGGTTTCACCCGCGTTAAATTTCAATAAAAATATATCCTATATATTATTCTGATGCGTAAGCTATATTACTGTAAAGTTTCATCAAAATCCGTTCAGAATTTTTTGCGTGAAAAAGTAACAAACATCCATACTCACAAACTTTCGCGTTTAAAATATTTTTAGATTAAGTTTATTATCTATTTAATTCATATGCAATCTCTGCTTTAAAAGTAAGTTTAACTTTTATTTCTTCTATATTAGTTATTATTATTATCTTCCATATCATAGCTATTCCTAAACATATATAGCGCCAAGTGATTTTATTAAAATCTCTTCACTTTTCTTTTCCTTATTGAAATCACCATCGATCTGCTAGTCTTATTTTATTATCAAATAAACGGGTTTATCGTTCACTATCATCTATAATATCAATATTTGACTTCTAAATGGCATATTTGGTTCTCAATATGTATAGAACCAAGCCATGTTTGGACATTACGACCGGATGTTTTGGAAACATCCAAGCAAATTATTAACAATTGCAGCCGTAATCAATTGTTATTTGTTAAACATTAGAGTCTATTGTTATCGAACGATAACATAACACTAGAATGTGGTAGGAATTTTAGAGCATTTAGACTACTGTTACTGCTGTTACAATCCGCCTATATGTGAATGGCAAACAATTTGACGGTCCATCTGATGGTAATGGTAACTGTCGCTTAGATACTAATATTTCTGGCCTATATTCATATGAACAGCACTAAATACTACAGAAGCAGATATGATGGGGTATATTATATTAGAAGACCTGTCTGTGACACACCTAGGCCCTGTCATTCTGTCCTAATTAAAATATTTTATTTATTATATATGCACGTAAATGCAATATATGTTTTGTAATATACATAGAAAACACGCAGACCAATACAAACAATCACTCATGAATACAAATTTTTGTTCCGTGGGAGGAATCGATACATAAATACTGAGATACTTTATTTTTTGTAAATACATAAATAATATACATAGAAAACACCCAGACCGATATAAACAATCATACTCAAGTGTTGTACGGTGCGAGGAATCGAACCCACGTTGGAAGTAAAGCGGTGTGCTAAACATCTAGACCACTAAGGCTATTAATATTATATGTATATATATATTAATATTATGTTGCAATTTACTAATTTTCTAATCCGCAATACTGCTCACAATATTATCATGTAACTGCAGGTTATATTTAATTCCACTTCAATCGATTATCAGTACTTAATACAAGTTTACATACTTTATCTCTTACATATAACCACTGTGAACTGGTACAATGTCAAGCATTCATAGTATTAAACCGACAAGGTAAATACAACATGACAATTAGTGTTTATTACCTCAAGGCAAATTCTATTAAAACTATTGTGAGATACTTAACTGAGTAATAGTACACGTTGGTTGTCACAAAGGAACTTCTTGAGTTGATCGGCGATGCAACCATTAATTATTTCCGAGGTAACCAAGAAACTCTGAAATAGATCTTCCTTACAGACTCGATTTTCAAACCCAACAAATTAGATTATGTAAAGATCTATAGAGAGTTTGTAGAGGTGAATGTTTAACAAGAATCAAATTATAAAAAAAACTATAACAGTACTTAATTAATGGTAAAAGTAGAGCATTTGTTCTCTCTATCTACCCTTGAAGATAGGTCGATCCATCGATAGATCGAAGATAAAAGATCGAAGCGAAAATGGATCCATAGTTATTGAACAATACATAATAACCTTTTGCTTATAGGAGTGGTGGATAGTTAATGTTATGGCGTTAGATATCCTTGTTTTTACGTGCTATTTGATTTTATGACCTGTCTAATTGGTTAAAATACTGTGTTTAAAAGAGAATCTTGTCTAAACTGACTTAAACATAACTAAAGATAACAAAAAATGTAGTTATAAGTAATGCATGATTTCTGTAAAATACCTTAGGTAGCATAATATAATTAAAGTAATTAATGGTATACGTAGTAGGTACATATTCGCTAAAAATTATTACACATTAACCATAAGCCAGATGTACAATGTGTAACTGTTTATTGAGCTAAATATATTTAAAAATAAAATAGAAGCCTTCAAATTCCGCAGTTTTTTTTTTATTTATTCTAAGCAAATATTTCCGTACGGCTTATAATATCAAACATGACATTGAAACCTCTTCAAAATTCTGTCCACATAGATGTGACAAAGACGTTAAACATGCCCGGAAGCAAACAATCCAACATAATACATAGAAGGTTAAAGATCAATCGACGTACAATACCTTTAAATCTTCGTGAACATTTCTTGTCTCGCTTAATTTATTGGTCACTGATACGTGAATCATTGCCATTCCAATGGCAATCTTAACGTATTTGCTAAGAATATAATTTGGATTGATTATTTCATACTTTGTTCATGTATAGTAGGAGTTACCGTTTATAATCTGTCTCCTAAAGAAAGAACATTTGCAGATATACGAGTATTAACCACCGGTATCTTTATAGCCTATGCGTTTTTTGGATATTGCTGTAAAGTTTCAATAAAATCCATTCAGTAGCTTTTGCATGAAAGAGTAACAAACATAGTAATAAACATAGAATACCATACGCACAAACTATGGCGTTTATAATATTAGTAAGATTGCAACCTAATAAAAATGTAACTAGTCTATCTAGGAGGGTTGTTAAAATGGACATGGTCCTTTGCGCAAATATGATATAAGTACATATTTGTGCAAAGAACCATGTCCATTTTAACGACTGAGTATTTATTTGTTTTAAGTACGATTTCGTTAGAATCCTTTTACTATTTTCTTTTTCCACTCTTATCTTCCTCTGGACTATTCAGTAAGTTAATCATGTATTGTATAAAAATCGCATATGCTTTATATACAACTACATACTTATTTACATAGACTGCATGCATATGCACAGCCGAAACGACGATCGAGGTACCTATTCAAACGGCTGTCTACTATCTCTCTGGGGAATACATCGGAATTGAAGCAGACTAGGAACTATTACGGATGTAAAATCCAAATTGGATACCAATATTTCGTGAATAAACATCGCTATAATAAATTCAAAAAGAGCTTTTTCTATTTAATAAAGACAATGAATGCTCTGGCATGCCTCCTAATAGCATTTCACAGAATTTCGCAACTCTTTTGGTCGTTTTCGTTTCCATAAATGAAAATGTTTTAAATAATTCAACTGGCAAATGTACCTTTAAAAAGTATTTGCATCACAAATTTTGTTAGTGGTTCAAAGAAAAAAATATCATTTTCTTAACATAAGAAATATCAAAACAAGATCGAGACTTAATATTATTCTGTCTTATTTATGGTTGAATAAAACTCTCGTGATTATGCTATTTATAATATGAGTTGTGACTTTGTATTTTGTGGAAATGAGACACATTATCTTTTATTGTAGCCTTCAAATTTGTTTGGATAGCATTGAATAGTGAATTTTAGTTATAATAACAGCAATTATATAATTTAATGATACACTATTTGTTTACGTAACTTTGTAATTTATTCTGCCAGTTGCTTTTATTCAAAACTAATTTCAACCATTAACTTCACGTGACCGAGAATGCTTAGTATGGAGTAAATAAAATCAAATTAAAAAATTTATTCATGTAGGACACTTTAGTCGCTTATGATTTTTTGATTTAATATTTTTTCCCTGCCGTCCAAGTCAGTATACAGCTTGAATTGAGATGTCTAAGATTAAATGAAAATGCCGTGCATGAACCAGTAATGCCATGCACGTTAGCTACTTAAGTAATCGTTTCGTAAGTAATAGGTTTTGCTCAATAAATATGATTTAATTAATGTTTTAAATTTATTCATTAAAGATAATTCCAGGATATCTTTTTCGTCCCAAATACTATATGTTTATCAATTATAATTACGATTATTTGAGCCGTTAAAGTGTCGAGAGTAATTAGATAAATTCTTAAGTCTTACAAATTTTATATTAAATTAACTTCATGTGCTTTGCAGCAGACAGAGTATTGTTATTGGAAAATAGCCAATTATTGTACAACGTAGAACTGTTTTTTGTATGGATTCGCAGGTCATCTGTCTTATCGACCGGGTTTGAAGAAAGCTGACACAAAATGTAACAAAACGATGAGGTGTTGTCTGGCATGAGACCACTGTAGACATATGTAATGTAATATATATTGCAAGTATCACTCATATATATGCTATGGATACTTGTAGTTATATCAATTTTCCTAAATTATAATTTCATAATGAAACCGTTATTTTTGTTAATTTGTACAAGCTCATTTGAAAAGAATAAGAGCTGAGTTTCTTGTCAGTTCTTCTCAGCTCGAAAGCACTCTGATTTGACGGTAGATTTGATATATCATGAGAGTCTGTAACAAACCTATATGAATATAGATATTTTGATTTGATTTTGATAGGTATGCAGTTAGTCAACTATACATATATTTAATGGAATTAGGTGTAATTTTGCGAGAGTCCATTTAATTACTTAGTGGATTTATATTGGTAATTGTGCTATCATTAACATGTGTGAGACCAAATATTCAGTATGGAAACCTGACCATCGCTACTGGAAGCGTTGCGATACATGTTACGCCTCTGACAGAGGCATCATAAAGCATTAAATAATTTGGAAATAGCTTGCAAGCCCAGTGTTGATCATTCGACAACCATACTGCCAAAAATATGTTACATACCTTATAAAAATTGAATAACAGTGAAATTGCAAACTATTTCGTAAATTTTGGTTTCTATGGAGACTTATTACGAAAACAGTAATGTTTAATTTTCATATATTTAACATTATTATTAGCAACTATATAATATAATAATGTATAGATAGCAACTATTATGTCAATCATCTCTCAGCGACACTAAAGGTGCTACGATAATAAAACTGTATGTTATCACGTTATGAGATATACAGCCTACATTGATAACTAATATGTTATTTAAATATTTAATACTGATAAGATTTTACATTTGTGAGTTGCAAACTTTAATTAGTTTATAATTGAAATAGAAATAGATAAATCAATATGTAATTAATTATGTATTCCTAATAACTTTACGATTTGATATAATAATTACGCAATTGACTAGTAAAACACCAAGAACACGTTCATTCCGTTCATATTATTTTATGAAACCTCAATAACTGCATGTGACTAATGTTCTTTAAAAAAAATTTATTACAAGCTAAAAGCATGACAATATTACTAATATTATAAACGCGAAAGTTTATGAATATGGATGGATGCATGTTTGTTTGTTACTCTATCACGCAAAAACTACTGAATGGATTTTAATGAAACTTTACAGTAATATGCCTTATACATCAGAATAACAAATTGGCTATAATTTAAAAATATATTGTGAAAATTGGGTGAAATATAATGATAAATGTCAAGTAAGAGTGATGCTAATGAAGTTGCTCTGGTCAGCTAGTAATTAATACATGTGAACAAGAGAAATAAATGAGTGTTCATGGTTAACAGCGAAAAAGATAAATATCACGAAAGATGCTATAAAAACGTTTGAGTATAGAAAAAAGAAAAAAAAACGAGATCTTATTTATATGCTATGATATGATATTTGAATTCTGTTAAAAGGTGACAATAATCGTTATTTTCTCATACGTCGTGCCACGATCTCACCCGGCCAGTACAAGAATAGCCGCCGCCCAACGTGGTGTACACGTGCTAAACAACTTGTACAACTTGTATAATCTGTAGGTATTACACGCGCGGACCGGCCGTCTCACAATCCACCGTGTAATGTATACTTCTCGTGTTACTCCCACGGCAAACTTAGCTGCAAACGTTTGTTCTCATATTTGAAGATATGTCAACAAACATTTGAACAAATGTTAGCGCATATCAAAGATTATCTGTAAGACATTGAGTCGTGATTGACAAACGTATATTTTCACTGTACTCACTGAGTATTGGACTTGTTACAAGTGAATCAGTCGTGCTTCATTTGTATAAAGTCCAGGTCTGTGTTCTAATTTCAAATGTGTGCATATTTCAAACGAGTTCATCGAGAACTCGTTTGAAATATATTGGCAACACAAATCGCCGGAGCCAGAAGAGAAAAAAAAACTCGTTTGAAATTAGATCATTGTCTACACTACGTTCTAAATTCAAATTTGCACATATTGTGTTCCACCTATATACAAAACTTGTAATAGACAGCAAAGTTCAAAATGTACCAGTTAACTGCCTTATTACTCATTTCAAATATGGCTATTAGCAACACAAATCGCCAGAGCCAGAAGAGAAAAAAACTTGTTTGAAATTAGAAAATATTCCTTTACACTACATTCAAAATTCAAATTTGGGCTGTCATGCTCCATTACACGCAAAAACCTGCAAAGGACGGTAAAGTTAAAAATGTACCAGTTGAGTCTCTTATCAGTTCCTCTCAATGAAGTAACTGGCCGATCTGGATAATATTTTTTTCATTAAGGATACTTAGTAAAAAAAAAATGCAACGAACATGAGTGCAAAAAATGAATTTCAGTTTAAATTAATTTAAAACTATTGGATTAACCGCAAAAATCTCCCTAAACACAAATGTTTAACGTGGAAAAGTGTTAAAATGTCAGCTGTCCTGTCACCTACAGCCGCTGTAATACAGCGCTTGGAGTGTAATTAATGCACGCTCGTATAGAGACTTCATGCCCATGTTATATACGTATATTGAGCTTTATCGTGTAATGCATTTATGTAAAGCGTCAAATCAAACACCGTATTGTTAATTACTCTACTTCAAACATTGCTTTTAAAGGAATTCGATGGATTTTTTTATTAACGTAGGTTCAGTAGTATTTGGCACATTAGTGAACTGTCAATATGATAAAAGTTGCATACATTGAATATAGATAATTGATGGGTGAGTGTAATAAAATAGATAGATACGTATGAAGAAGTATATCTTTCACTTAGACGAATAATAATGTACGCATCTGTCAAATTGTTTTATCTAAATACCTGCTACACTAAATTGCTTATAGAACTAGGTATTAAACCAAAGCTTCGATTAAATTACATTACAAGATAAAAATCATAATATCTAAGTCCCCTGGAATGGCAAAAAAGGAATGGTCTCACATAATAATGTAACATTGAGCTAAGCCCCAAGCAATGCAAAGCTTGTTATGGATACTAAACAACAGTACATAAATAGATTTTCTTATAAATACATAGGAAATGCCCAGACCAATACAAATAAAAACGAATACGATTGCATACCACGGTGCATACCACCGTGCGGGGAATCGAACCCGCGACCATCTGAGGTAACCCTGGCGTGCTATTCCCACCGTCACGCTGCACCTTGACAGTACTCCATTAATTTTTGGGCGCGTCGCGTGTTTATCTGATAACGTTATCTAATTAGGTCGTCAGCGTCACGTGGCCGTCATGAATACACCATCGCTGAAATAATATCAAAGAAAATCAAACATTTTAATGATGACTTGCAAATAGCTCAGTGGTTAAATGAACCGTATCACGGAAATGGGATTCCATGTACTATTCCACATATATGTGACAATTTATTTTTATGGATGATAATGGAAAGGTGCACCCGCCTGTGCTAACGGTTTACGCTGGCGGGGCACCAGATGACACCAGTTAGCCCATCATGGTAAATTCCCCATTTGTCGCGATAGTTTCCAGGAGGAACCGCGTGGAGGTTAACCTGATATGTTACATTGCTAGCAATGGGGTTATTAGTTCACATTACTAACAACACCCTTCACCCCTACGTGTGACTATTATAATAATGCTAGCTAGTTATTTATAGAGATATAAGTAAAGGTCGGTGGATCATGAAAGGCCATGTTACATGTAAGGTCAATTATTAAAAAATAAAATTGGACAATTCTTAAAAAAAAATATTTAGATCTTCCAAAGCCCTTGTATTATTAATAAAAAAAATTGTGTATTTTTTGTGATGATTTCATTATGCTTGCGTGAATTATAGTAACATAGAAAGTAATGGAAACAAACAATAATTTAAAGCACTGTTTTAATTTATATTGCATTGTAACGCTGGCCGGGTACAGCTGATTTATAGAACATAAACATTCATAACAGACATTGCAACTATTGTAATATATAGCGTGTAAATCAATGGGAACAACAAACATTAGCGTTACAGTTTTTGTTAAATTAATTCGTAATTCGCACAGAATTTGGGATTACATGTTGACTGCTTGCCAAAGAGATCAAAGGTGGGAACGACCTTGGCCCAAAGCGTACCGACGTTAAAATAATACGTCACCGATCGACTGATACTGTATTGACGTGTACCGGTCACTTCATAATGCTTTTTTTATTTTTAACTAGCTGTACCCGCGACATCATCCGCGTGGAATTTAACTTTATTTTTCTAAAATAAAAGTAGCCTAAGTTACTCCTTATTTTTTTTTTTCGTATGATAATGGCATGGTGCACCCGCCCGCGCTAACGGTTTACGCTGGCGGGGCACCAGTGGCGGACGATAAGATGAGCATGAGGTCAGATCAGTTAGCCCATCGCGATAAATTCAACTGGAATTTATCACGATGGTTTCCAGGGGGAACCGCGTGGAGGTCGACCTGACATGGTACATTGCTAGCAATGGGAGTTACTAGTTCCCATTACTAACAATCTCCTTCCCCCCAGTTACTCCGTATTTTTTTTTGTATATGATAATGGCATGGTGCACCCGCCTGCGCTAACGGTTTACGCTGGCGGGGCACCAGTGGCGGACGATAAGATGAGCATGAGGTCAGGTCAGTTAGCCCATTGTGATAAATTCAACTGGAATTTATCACGATGGTTTCCAGGGGGAACCGCGTGGAGGTCGACCTGACATGGTACATTGCTAGCAATGGGAGTTACTAGTTCCCATTACTAACAATTTCCTTCCCCCCTGTTACTCCGTATTACATCAGCTACCTGCAACAACAGACAGTTAGTCCTAAAAATTGTATTAAGTAACTTACGAAAAAACCGTGACGCGACCTGGGTCAGAAGTTGGGTACATCTATATCGGCTACATCTAGATTTATTATGTTATCTGTGCAAATACAACTGTCAAAACTAACCACAGAGCTACAGATCACCACTTAACGAGTTTGTGTCGCAACACCCAAAAACAATTAAATAAAGTCCAAAGCCAATTGCACAAGTTGAACAAAAGCGGAGTTTACAGGGCCGGCGCGCGGACTGCTTGGCGCGACAAAAGGTCTTTGTTTGCACTTTAATGTACGGCGGGCTTTGTCGTACAACGCAAATTTTGAATTATTGCCCAACAATTTACGTTAAACTGCATCTTTAATTCTGTTTTACATATTCTCGTATCTTCGTGTTTTACCTTTAATAAAATCAGACTTCATCCGGCAAATTTAAGTTTTCAAAATACTTTGAAACACGACATAAAATCCTGAGTTTTACGAATACTTGGTAATATATAACTCTAAATCAAAATATTTTAGAAATATTTAACCTACACTTATATATTATATATAAATATAAATTGTGCATTAATTTCCAATATATTCATTAGACAGCAATAAACACAATTATTTTATACAAACAAGTTCAACTAAAACAAACAAAATTTACATATATATGTGTGATTTTGCACTCCATTCGGAATATAAATATCTCAAGGAGCAATATATAACATTTCGCCGGAGCCTGAAGAAAAAAAACAATGTTCTTAATTCAAATATTGACTACACAGTTCTTATATTTTTTATAAAAAATAATATTCACGCTATCGTATTTCTTAAAGTAAAGATTTTTTAAAACTATTATTACCTGGGAGTTCTGGGATTACAGCGTTTGGGAACTCTGTTATTGTTATGTAATGAACCGAGATAATCAACCGTAAAATGTAATGCTTAGGATTGAATAAATATATTTATTATTTATTGAAAAGTGAACGTGCATTTTCAGGGTGGGTTAGTGTATAATTTGTTTTTGTAAAAAACACAATGCAAATATCTTGATTGAGTGCCATATTGTATTTCTATTCCCCAAGTTCAGGTAGTATCTACATATACTATCAGAAAATATAATATTATTGGATTATATTAAACTATTATATTATTGTTAGTGCACTTATTTTTATTTTTTTTTATTTTTTGTATGTGATTTGGGTGCGTTGTTGTAGGATTGTTTGGTTGTATCACGTGTATCACATGATAACGTGATGTCCTTAGAGCTGTGTGCATAGTCCATCAGTTTCTCTGCTATTCTAATTACATTACATTAATAGTGTTCATATTACAGTTGTACTAATTTTTAACATATAATTATTTATATTTAATGGTATACATTTTCGCTAATTAATATTTATACATTAGACGAAAAATTCATTAATCACCGAAAACTTATTAAGCCTTATTACAGTTAGTGACTATCTGCTTGCGAGTAGGTTTTCCATCACAAGAAAATGAATGAACGGTTATTAACAATATTTTGTATTTAAGTGACTGGTGAACGTTTTACCTGAATCGTTAGAGCGCATCGTCAGGTACCATCTTCCCCCTCCATTGTATCAGGTCGTATACATTTTAGAGGGATTTAGTTATTTATATTATTTATTGATACTAAAAAGAATATAGAAAGAATGCCTGAGCCTCGAGAACCGTTCACATGCTCTGTGAATGTTAATTAATTTAAAGAATTCGATTCTAATTGTACGAAAAGCATCGAACCATAAAGAAGAGTTGGAAATAACTATATTATTACGGTGTGTTGAACACGTAAGGAAGGGAATATGCATACAATAGACCCATATTTCAATTATTCGAAATTAGATCTGGTACACTTTTTGGATTTATGCAGTAAAAAATAATTTAAATTTCGAACATCCTTTGCAGATGTGTTACTTTTTTTTGTATAGAATCTCTTTAAGCACCATAAACAATAGTGTGGTGGTGGTAATGGAATTCATATCGTTATGTGATTGTGTAAAAGGCCTTTATTAGTAGTTTTTCATTGCATAGTAAATTATGTCAATCATAAAAAATGTAGACCTTCAGTATTTGTTTCTATTTCTAAGACTTATTACTCTGTAATACATTAACCTATAACTCGAATGAGGTAAGTACGTTTTCAATTTTAAATTACTGCGAAGCGAACCGTACATGCGGCTTCCAATCAGAGCGCACGATTCAAAAAAGGAAGACTGTCGTATCGTGCATGATGGAGCATTACCGTTATTAACATCTAGTTTATATTGTACAGACTATTTCATTTTGTTCCGGAAATTTATTAATGCAAGTACATTTGTAACTAGGCCGAGGTAGAAATGAGACGATTGCAGTTAACTGAGTGACCCATTTTGTATGCAATGATTGTATTCATCTCAGAAGTTGCTTGAACTTTATTACTCGATCGTGCTCATGATCGATAAATGTACTGCAACTTTGATATTTAATAGCACCCATAATAAGATTATCCTAATAATAAATGGTATAATAAATAATTGAAATGTTTCGAAATATAATACAAGCAATATAAATCTCGATATAGAGTTCATAGATATAATGGAATACATATTCCATTAATCATATTTTAATGATAATAAATGTATTGGCAGAATGTTTTCGGTTTCTTTATGTTGTTATTATTATGAATGATACATAATGCATGGCCTAATTTATTACCAAAGTAACTAATAATATCATTATGCCTACCATATTTCTCCGCTCCTGTCTTCACTTATATTATCACAATTGATTGCATTTGCTTAACTTACTGTATTAAAACTTCAAAGGAGAACCACCACCCACACCTCTGGGACACTTTGTTCAAAGTTGTCTGCGAAGGTAACTCTACATAATTGTACCGCTATTCGCTTGTTTTGCTATTCCGGTTTAAAGGGTGAGATATGACAGTGAAATTATAAGGTATGAAAGTATAATAGTCCTCTGGAACGGCAATGCAAGAGTAGTACTATTGGTGTTGCATGACTACGTACCCATGGTGCTGTTTATGCAAGTGAGAGTTACCATTTACCATCAGCTTGTTTGACATTCCAATTACATTAAAATACTTTAGTCACCACACAAGTAACATAAAAATGCGTACTATATTAAATATTTAAAAACAAATAGAATTATCATACATTTTCCTTTTAGAATTGCATAAAAAATATAAACCACAAATCCCTCCTTATATCTATACTAGGTACATCCATTCCAATTAGTATTCTATCACAAAAATCATAGGTACTATTTTTCCTAAACATTAATTGGAATAGTAAGTATTCCCGTATCAAAGTGCCATTTTCGTTGCAGAGCTACCGTGGTCGCAAACCCCTCGGCACCGGTGTCCCCGGGGGTCCGAACGTGCCCGGCGTGCCCGGCCTGAGTCCCGGCGTGCCCGCCGCGGCATCCCCCAGCCCCGCCCCCCAAGCGCCAGCCGCGCCCAGCCCAGCCCCCGCTACCACAGCAGGCATGAAGCAGGAACACCCCAGCCAGCCCATGGTAAGTGTCGTTACGTTACCTAATATAGTCTTCCAAGGGGTAGCGGATTTTTAGAAAATCTTCAAGCGGAGGAAGACATTTAGATACCATCATGGTAAATTTCTGTTTGCGCCATGATGGGCAAACTGTCCTGACTTTATGCTTATCCTATCATCCTTCATCAGAGCCCTGCCAGCGTATACCGTTAGCACAGGCGGGTGCATCATCATATTGTCATCGCTAAAAAGATATAGTCTTCATTCTCTGAAGACTATGATGTATGGCACTAATTCTTTAGTTAACTTTTTATATATAATTTCTTATTATTAACAATCCCTAGCTTAAGCCAGACTAGAAGACGCTCACAACTCCGAATGTCGTTGTTACCAGAGCAAAGAGGCCCCGCGGCCCCAAACTTCACACCCCAAAATTGCGGATAACCTGTCATATCCTTCTCTGGTCTATTACCCGACTAGGGCTGTAAGAAAGGTTCGACAAGTTTAGTAATTTCACATAGTACGACCGCGATGAGATTCAGAAGCTGCGTGGGGTTGGTCGACTGACTAATGACGGTTGCAACATGAGGTATCATCCAGAACATGGGCCGAACGACTCTTAGAGAAAACTTCAAACTGAAATCTACAGTGTTTAAAAATGGTCTTTACTCGTAATACAAATGAATTTATACCACCCGCTTCCTCCCGGTGATGGATGTTCCTGGTGAAGATTTCCCACACTTTAAAAAAACTTTTCACACTTTAAAAACTACGCTAAACTACGCAACAAGATAATAATATTAGGATGAAACCAGATCGTAACGAATTCACTAACAATTAACCGCAATGGTTTTCAGTAGATATCGAGTGAGGAACTGGTACTATACATTACCACCAATGAAACCACTATTCTATATTATTGACAAACCATTTTCCCTATTCTAATAAGGTTGCATTCCTGCAGGATTTCCCCGGATTTGACCTGGTTTAAAAAATATGTTAATGATAAGCCAATAAATTATGTGTCAAGGAAAAACCCGGTTAATTTCATAACAAGCAGTGTATTAAAATAATTCGTAGTTAAATATTTATATTTTTTATACTGTGGTTGAAATATGAATTTAATTAAAAATAATTTCTATATTCGAAGGTATTCTTTATTTAATACAAATTTTATAAGCTTAATATATATTATACTTTTGAATACTATTTGACCCCTGACTTGACTTTGACTATGTGATCCCAGTGGGTTTAACGGTTTAGTCTTGCCTTTCTTCCTGAAGGTTGCGGTTTCAATGCCGCAAAATAACGCGTTTTGTCCACCATCATATCGATCTATTCAATTAGGGATTAAAACTACGACGGCCTGAAGCCTTAAATTTGCTTTTAGCCATGAGTCCTCGGTTTTAGAGCCCTCAACACTCTCCCCCATTTTCATCCAGTGAAGCTGTACAGATCAATACTGATAAAAATAGTGCGAAAAAAAGTAATATGTCACTTTCTTTCAAATTAATATAATGTCTTGAAATAATGGGACAACAGTTTAATAGCTGTAATACATTTATAAGCCGTTTAAGGAAATGAGAATCGAGACCGCTTATCTCATATACCACACCTAGTACAATACTGGGCTAACTAAAGAATTACAAACTATGGAAAATGCACTTTAAAGTTTTGACATTAAAATCTAATTTCAAAGATTTTAAATATCTTAGTTAATCCAGTATTAGGTGTGGGGATATATGGAAAGCCAATTTTGTGGTATTTCCAATAAAGTGCCTCTCATTTGGCGTGTATAATTAAATTCTGTAAAAACCTAGTTAAATCAATCTCATGCGCTAATTAAATTAGTTCAGCATTGCGTTACGTTTTCCTAATTATTGTAACCGTTATCTACAAAGCTTCCGGCTCACTTAACCGTTCGCTCGTTATTCTCAAATGACGTACAATTCCCGCTATCTATGAATAGACTATCACCACCTATGCTCCTATGTGTAAGTTTTGTTACTTTTTTTATATATGTAATTTTAAAAAATATACTCTTTTTAAGTTTTACCGTAACAGTCTATTTATTCGTACCTATTTTTGACTATCTTTTTTAAATACATAAATAGTAGTGTTCTATATAATGAATTTACACATTCAAAATATATAAGTACATATATAACGTATAACATAGCTTATAAGAGGAATCGAAATGAAAGCATAATAACAAAATATCACGGTGTTTAATGAGCCATTCGTAGTCTGAATTCAATTAAATAATAAGATGCATATAAAAATACTGCCGTATTTTACCTTAAAAGCAGAACCTTTTCCTTAAAAGCCTCATTTTTGAAGGCGGCTAAAAATACTAAACGGAAACCTTATTAAATGCAATATAACTAAAAGGGAACAAAATAATTTATAATCAAAACTTCTACGAGTACAGTATGAAAGTAATTTTGAGTACGTCGCAGACAAAATTGAATTTTGCACAATTTTCCTTCAGCGAAATACAGGATGTCTCGTCCGACGAATTACTTAATTTATTTATCTGTTCCTTCCACAAAACATGGCCGAGCGAGAGGCAGTTTGATAATTTTAATTGAGTTCACTTTGCGCTTTTATTTGTTTTACAAATTCATTTTTTCCTAACATTTAGCATCGTTCTGGTTTAGTGTATTTTTATGACCTAAGCTAGGTAAAGTTTATATGGTTAAGTACCATTTTATTAGATACTTACTCTATGTTATTTAAGACCGAACATCGTACCACTATGGTTTACTACCCCAACATATGAACCCTAACGGTGGTAAGATTTAGTCTGGCTAATATCAAAAGTATTGTGGTAATTTATATTTTTAATCAATAATATAGAAATAATGTTTATTCAAATAAACTTAATATATAAACTTTGGAATAGTCATAGAAACATTATTTATGTATTGGACATAATTTCTTACACTTCGTCCGGTTCGATTCCCGATTGAGGCACAGAAATATTCGAAAATCCAAGAAGAGTATTATTTACATCTGCGTACCTATAGTTTCACTGGTCATGCTATAAATTAGGGTATATAAAGTGAACATTAAAATACTTCACTGAAACATATGAGGCAATTAAAATCCTGCATTCTCTTTTGATCATTAGTTCCGAAGTTTGATTCGGTGTGCCAATTAAACTTTCGGCAGCGGCTGTCATAAAAATAATAGAGTTACGAACGAAAAACGTCAAGATGCAGCCGTATGCTGGCAGAGTGCCTAACAAGGCCTCTAGTTGAAACAATTGAATTTGTTATGAGCCTGGCCACAAAGTAAATTAATTAATACAAAGTTGAGTACTGAAACAAATGCCGCACTTTGTCATTTAAACAAAAAAGATGAATTCGCAATTTGAAATTGATATATTTTTTTTACTTCAACTAAAAATATATAAATAATGGCTTGAAACATTTTGCCTTTCTCATTGTTTAGAAAAACTGTACCAAGAAAATATAATAAATATAAATTGTTTAATTTTAAATTTTATGTATAATAGTATAGGGGTATGGTTTTTTAGTTATGATCATACTTGAATTAATATTACAATAATAAATCTTACTAATATTATAAACGCGAAGCTTTGTGTGTATGGATGGATATTTGTTACTCTTACATACAAAAACTACTGATCGGATTTTTATAACACTTTAGTTCTATAGCTTATGCATCAGAATAACACATGGGCTATAAATTTCATGCTGGTGAAAAAGCGAACACAGCTAGTATGACATACATAAATTATCTATTGAAATTAATATCCGCATCTTTCAAATAATATAAATCCGGAGAGATGTAGCGTGAATACCTAACATTGTTAAAGTGGGGCGTAATAAATAATTACTATTGACCTGAGTCTTTACAGATGAGTTACGACTTGCTCCAGAAACAAAACAATGTAGCTGACTTAACTATTTGTCCCGTTATGTACGTCCGTTAACAAATCGTGTGCGATAACGACTTACTCTTAGCAATTCAGCCGTCGTATATCAAGAAAATAGCCTGTATAAATAAATATAGTTATTTTCTTTGAATTAAATTCGGTCTACGTATAAAGTGATGTTACATACAATTATTAGATATCACGATATTCTCTAAATAGCTAATAATAATAATATATATCGCAATAAACGCAAGGAACAGTAATTATAAAAGAAAATTTTACAGAAATATGCTCAAGAAAAGGCGTCTTTATCGCTTAAAGCGATCTCTTACAAACATCCTGGATAAGGCTCACTTTGTGAAGAAATGTAACAAAATTTGCATTTATTGGACAATAAATAACGGAGATATTAAAGTAATTAGTATTTTTTCAATAACCCGTACGTTTATTACAAAGAATTCTTTCTCTCTATTTTTTATTTCTTTCTCCGGAACTAAAATTTAAAGATTTTTTTAATAGCGACTGTTTGGAGTTATCACATATGCAGTAGTATTGTAGGAATATATAAATTTACAATTAAATAATGTTTAGTATAAATATAAGAAATGATTCTCTAGTCATACAGTATTTATAAAAAAAATTTGAAAAGTTTTTAATATTTTTGTTCATCCATTTCATCCATTATATATAAAAAATCAAATAATTTACTTTCATAGTTTAAACGAGTAGTTTAGACAAATATGAGTGAGCGTACATAATTTGACTCAATTTAGCGTCGAAGTCGTAATTACATGCGTAATTGCTTAATAAACGTGTAATCTCTTTATAGAATGTCATTAAGAGGACAAAACAAAGTTTTAATTACACAGTCACACGTGCTACGTGTGTAAAATTTTACATAAACTTTAAGATATTACAATCTTTCTCAAAGGGAAAGAAGATATACCTTCCTAAAAGGCTGGCAAATTGTGGACTCATATTTTACAACACAATCTGTGATAGTTTCAACTTAATGTAAGTTTATTTGAATAAATAATTTTCTATTCTGTTCTATTATATTATTTAATTTTTATAGTATTTTTTATGTAAAACCTTAAATCAACACATTTAACTGTATATAAAAAAGGTTACTTACCCGGTTTTTATTTTTACCAGCCTCAGTTTGTTGCTGGCGGAGTGGAGTTTTTTTTTAATTAAGGATTTCGGTTTTTTATGGCGGCACTGGATATTTAATATGAGCTCTTATAAATTACAGAGGCAATTATTGTTACAAAGTTGTAGTATTACACTTTTATCTAGAATTTATGGTTTATTATAAAAGAGCCTTGCTGTACGTGCCTGCTAATATGCTTCTGACAGTTTTTTAAAGTATTTTTTCAATGAACATATACTGACACAAAACTCAACGATAACATTACCGGTTTGACAGATTATCTTACTTTCCGACGCTCGTGAGTTTGGTTCTCGTATAATACAATCGTATGTTTGTTGTTTCTATAATTTCCAGTGGGATAATATGATGAAAATTAGTGTTTTATATTTGCCCCCCTCCGCCGCTTTATTAATTATTTGTATAAAGTTTGCTTACAAATAAATAATTGTTATATAATCTTTATTGCACTTAAATACATTATTTAGGCATGTCCATTAGAAATAATGTTAACAAAGAACTTATCTCTAAAAGAGATAAGATCTCTTTCAGTCAATCCAATACACCCTGTATTGGGTTGACTGTGGTAGCATAGGAAGTGTTGAGTGGGTCAAATTATATATTGTTTTTATTTTGATTATATAAATTTTATGATTAATTACTTAACCAAAATGGATGTTATCAGCATCATTAGAACAGTTTGAAGACGGCAGCAACAAAAATTGAGAATGTCACAACAACTAGCATAAACAAGAGCTAAAAAGTAATACAAACTTAATCCATGGAACAGTTTATTATTTAATGGCTTTATTTTAAACGGTCCATTCATAATTTTCAAGGCAATATCACTATGTAATTCTCACAGCAGTTATTTAATGTTTTAATAATTTTATTAACATGTAGCTATACTTTTTTTGATTGATTATTATGATTATCTTTACAGTAAGAAATGATTTTTTAATTTCAATTTGATTTTGAACTGATAATTATGGAATAGTGACCCGCTAGCGGTATACTCTGGTGGGGCACCAGTTGAGGATGATAGGATAAGCATAAAGTTAAGCCAGTTAGCGCATCGTGGTGAATTCACTAGGAATTAACAATGTTACCTACGGTCTGCTACGCTCACTTACATTCAGCTGATCTATATGTCTAAATATTCGTGGCGCTATTGGAAAAGTATATACAGACGGCCTCGGTGGCTTAGCGGTTTAGTACACCGGTTTACATCCGATGGTCGCGGGTACGATTCCTCGCACAGCATAAACATTTGTATTCATGAGTATGATTGTTTGTATCGGTCTAGGTATTTTCTATGTATAATATGGTATGTATTTACGAAAAAATATATATCTATGTATTTATATCAGTTATATAGTAACAGAAGCTTTAGCTAGCTTAACTTGGGTTTAGATGACGCTGTGTGTATGTGTGGCTTGTTCTAAGATAATTATTATATTCAATATCACTCTTGAAATATCATCAGGTGACAATTTCTTTAAGAAAATGTTTTAAATATTCGAAAAAATCGAATCTTTGTCCGACCTCGGTCAACATGTGATTACGACAGAAGCAGACAGTGACGTAGCTCGGCACACAATAACAAGGCGTTCGGTAACCTCGACCGATTTAAACTGCCAATGTATACTCGTAACTCTTGTACGAGGAATATTTTCTTTTCTATGCACGCCACTGTTTATGGCATTCGTACGGGAGGCCTATGATTATTTTTGTTACCTGTTTTGGCTTCTTGAAATGCTCTGCTTGCTTGCATTACATTAACATCGCCATAGACATTGCTCATAAGATAAAAACCTTGAGAAGGACGACTGGAAGAATTGATTAAAAAAGAGACATGTTCCTTAGTATTCTCTGTATATTTTTTACAAGGCACAAAGAGAAAAATGAAAAAAAAAACATAAACTAACTGCGTCATGAGTTGCAATTCCAGAGAAGTTGCTATGGAAAGTATTCCCAGAGGATTTCCTCTGGAAAGTCTCCTCTGATATATTGGACTATATAGGAAAACTATGGGCAAAAAAAGAGAATCATGGAGAAAGATGGAAGAGCTTTCACACAAAGAATGGTTCATTTCCACAAATAGCATATTTGTAATTGTAATACTAACAAGTAGATCATAAGAAAAAAATATACTTACCACATTTTAATTTTATTTGAAAAAAATATGGATACGGAAATAGAAAGGCTTTGTTATTTTTTTCCTCTGAAATTATTTTCCAGAAGAATTACTTGGAAGTTCTAGAAGTTCCTATGCAGTTAAATTGCAGCGTATTTAGTTTAGTCCGCTGTAATGTCATTGCAGTGAAATGGATGTGATAGAGGAACTAACATTCATGCAGCTAGCTAACTTCGTATAAAGACTACCACAGTGCTAAAAGAATACATTTTCCTTAAATATTAAATTGCCGCTAATTAACAGATGATGATGTATATTATTTAGGATAAATCATACGAATACAACAATTTAATTAATATAACATAACATTTACGTATCTTTTTTAAAGTGAAAAATATGACGATTTTAATAACACCTTTCACGGTTATAATTAGTAGTATAGACATCAAAAATATGTATTGTCTTGTGTTCTACAATTACTTAATATATCTGTAACTAAACTGTATTATTATTATTGTTACAGGCGCCCATGCCGTTCTACGCCGGCGATCCCAACAGATTTCCCACAGCATGGCAGACGGACCCCTCACAAGGTACGAGTGCTCCATTTATCATATAAAACCTTTAACTAACTCTTAGCCGCGACAAGTCTAGCGTTCTGCTTTTTTAAATAAAAGATAAATATGTCTTGTGATACAAACTATGTTCCTGCCAAATTTTATGCAAATTATTTAAGCCATTTAATTCTGAAAAGATATCAAACCGATAGGCATACGGCAGACAAACATATTTAAATAGACAGAAAAACATATTTATGCATTTATAATACTGGCTGTTTCCAGCAACATTGTTTTCTTTTTAGATAAAACAGCCTAAATTCGCCCTCATGATATCTTGTTGCGTGCAATAGGGCGATCAGATATAATACCATGTTAACGTTCAATAATTGTTAACGCTATATTAGCTAAGCTACATAATTAATATTTAATTAAATTATATCGTCAAATTCCTTGTATTAATTAACTACAAAGTTACAACAGTATTTTCTATTAACAGGTTGGCAGAATCAGTTCATCCAGCAGCTTCCAACACAAACCAGCCAAACGACGTTAGACTATCAAGGCAATCATACAGCATACGCCACGTCACCTCACTACCAAGCTAACACAACCTACGCCGTCCAAAACGTCGCCACTACCTTCGATGTTACGAACAACACGTACTACCAAACGGGAGTCCAGTCAGTTCCTACTCAAAGACCACCCTCGACCAATCGTGGGGTGTACACGCCAGTTCCATCGCCTAGAGCACCGCATTACACAACCGAATATCAGCAGCAGTACGCACAGCAAGCTCCCACACCGGGTGGGACAACTGGAAATGATTCCAGACCAGCATCTGCAGCTTCTTTCCAAAACTCAGTGCCAACTACATCAGCACCCGTATATACAGTTAGTCAACAAAACTACGAACGCACTGAATATAATACAGAACACACAGAAGAATATACGAACCAGGAGAATGGCACAGGCGATACAAGTAATGAAGGGGAGAGACAGGAACAAAATACACCTAATGGACAGCATTCGGGAAACGCCGAGCCTGGGTACCTGCAGGGGAGCAACGGTCCGCGAGCTTCACTCGATTGTAGCGGGTACCCGGGCGGCTACAATAGCGGGCAATACAGAGAAAATGCTCAGACGCAAAATCAAAACGAATGGCAACAGCGTCAGTGGCAGCATAACCAAAGAATTCAGAATCAACAAATGCAAAACCAGCAGCAAATACAAAATCAACAATTACAGAACCAACAACAAATGCAGAATCAGCAACAACAAATTCAGAATCAGCAGCAAATTCAAAATCAACAACTACAGAATCAGCAACAATTACAAAACCAACAACAACAAATGCAAAACCAACAACAGCAAATTCAAAATCAATTACAAAACCAGCAGATGCAAAATCAACAAATGCAACAACAAAGGCAAGAAGAATCGGATCAACAGATGTTCTCACAATCAGACAGGGTTAATTTGAACTCGAGACTGAAAACGATGATATTAAATAAACAGAATCATACTCGGGATGGCACTAATTCGCCACCTGATAAAGGGGATCCTGGGGAAGGACCGCCTCGTGTAATAGATGATAGGAAAGGCGGGGTACTCTCCGTCAACGATGACAGGAATAATACCGGTCATTTTTTATCGTATAGCCACCATCTCCGAGATAATTACCGCTTAGGCGAACAGGTATATCCTGTCGCTGGTAATTATTCACAAAACGCTCATGCTTACGGCGTGAACGAATTCGGAGGTGGTGGCCACCACGTATGGGAGGGGGGGACAGATGTCTCGAAAGGTTATGATAAACAAGTTACAACAAAAAATGTATCTAAAACTCATCAAAAATTACCGCCTTATTCGGATATGAGAAGTCAATTTAGCACGTACTCAAATACACCATATGAAGGCCAAAAATTTGCAGAAATATGCGGTAATGATAGTAATTACAATCAACAAGATAGTAAAGATTTTCAGTCAAAGATGCTCATTGGACCTGTATCGGAAATGAATCAACAAATAAATAATCCAACTAGAGACACAAATCCACAAAGAAAACCTTATGATAATAGAGAAACCTATGATCCTAAATTCAGACATCCATCGGCTCCTTTAATACCAAAATTAGAAGCACCAGATAACTACCAATATCATAAAGACGAAAGGTTAATGGAAAATGACAACAACTCAATAAATCATAACAACTTGTATCCAAAACAAAATGATCAGGCTTTAGTTAATTCTTATAAAGAATATCCAAATGGTATGGCTGCTAGATCTCAACAATTACCACCAATTTCAACAATTAAACAAGAAAACTTTGGGTCGAAATCACAGAGCTTCCAGAATTTTCAAAACAACTTTGGAGGTTACGAGCGAGCCCCGGATCCATCAGAAACATATCCTCATACTCCCAGGCTGCAAGAAAATATGGGCTTTCAAAAATACAATAGGAGTTATAATGATTTAAAAGCAATCAAGGCGTCAGAGATCAGAGTAAATTCAGATAGAAATACTTCGGTAGATCCAAAACCGCCATACTACATAGAACAAATAAAATCAGAGCATTCTCCACCTGGACACAAAATATACAAAAATATCTGTTACAATCTGCCGCCAAGAAATGAACCTTACTTATTTCGGGGTGACGGTGGCCCAGTTATTTTTAGAAATGAAGTGGGATACTCTTGTTGCCGTCAAGGCTCTACAAAGAAGCCTCCACCAGAACATTTGAGAGATGGCGCATGTCCAGGGTTTCAAACCAAAGATGAAATTATAGAAGATGAACCCGAACAAACTGATAAGGACTCGAAAAATCCATCGAAACCAAGCACTCCAATTCCAGACCCAATAGTAAAGAATTCCAAAGAGAACCAGTTTAATTATTCAAAAGAGTATCTGGAGAATTTGGAGAAGTTAAGAATTAATTCTAGAACCGAAGTGCCTGATTGTAATTGTTTTCCGGCGGACAAGAATCCTCCAGAACCTGGAAGTTATTATACTCATTTAGGTAAGTAATAAGAAAATAAGGCTAGGTGTAAATAATATAAATCTCAAACATGATTACATAAAATATTTTACATTACAGGAGCCGCAACATCTCTAGTAGAACTAAGGAAAGATCTAGAAACCCGAACAGGGCTATCTGGTAAAGAGTTAAGGATAGAAAAGGTCTGCTACACTGGCAAAGAAGGGAAGTCTCCTCAGGGTTGCCCTATGGCAAAGTGGGTGAGTGTATGGATCTCAAAACTTTTATATATTTACTATTAATTAAAAATACAGATATGATAATATTGCTTTTGCAATAATAAAGTAAATAAGATTGTTTGAAAATATAATTGGAAGTTTAATATAATATTTGTATATTACGATTAAACACGTAAATTCTCAAAGTATGTTCACAAATTATTCTTATAAGTTTTTCTAACCCGCTATTTAAAGCAGGTAATTCTGAATAGAACCATATTTTTATGATAAAGTTAATAATTGGTAACATAAAATACATATATTAAAACAATAAAATATTACATTATTCAAAATACATAAATATTAAATCTTATGGATTAAGATTTTTAGAGTTTTCACCAGTGTCAGTACCATATTTTTATTATAGTTTGATTTTTTAACAAAATATGCATTTCATTAAATAAGATATATATAAAATTACAGGTGATAAGGCGGTCTAATTACACAGAGAAGGTACTAGTTGTTGTGAAGTATAGAAACGGGCACAAATGCGCAACATCCTGGATTGTAGTTTGCCTCGTCGCCTGGGAGGGTATCCCTCAATCGGAAGCAGATTTGGACTACACCTTATTATCACACAAACTAAACAGATACGGTTTGCCAACTACTAGAAGATGCGCTACAAATGAAAACCGTACTTGTGCTTGTCAGGGTAAGCATTATATTTGATTTTTATTTTTATGACAATTTACTTTGAAATAATATAAATTTTGTCAGTTTATGCCATAATTTACCTAATACGCTCACTCTATATGTACTATTATTACCTAAAGGTTAGCTGGTAGAGAATACCATACGGCATTTTAATTTATAAATATTTTTTTCTGAAAAACTTTCGTAAAAAAAGGGAAAAATAAAAAAAAATACTAAATCCTTCATGTAAACTATGCAATCACGAGATCGATTTAGTATAGAAGATGCAAAATATATTTTGTTTCTTGGTTCACTTATATAATACTTGGTTCACTTATATAATATTTGGTTCACTTACATAATAATAGTTTACCCATCGAAGATTTACATGTCATGTTCTTATGGTGCCTTGCAGGGTTGGACCCCGAGACATGCGGCGCGTCCTACAGTTTCGGCTGCTCCTGGTCCATGTATTACAATGGATGCAAGTACGCCCGTTCGAAAACCGTCCGCAAGTTTCGACTTTCGGTCAAAAGTGAGGAGAGCGAAATCGAGGAGCGCATGCATGTGCTGGCAACACTGCTCAGCCCGCTGTACATGAATCTAGCGCCCAAGTCATTTGAGAACCAATGTCAGTTTGAGAAGGAGGCCTCCGATTGCAGACTGGGATTTAAGCCAGGGCGACCGTTTTCTGGTATGTTGGTTGTTCTGCTAGTAGATTGTAATAGTAGCCCAGGTTAAATCACACAACGCCACCTAGTCCCAAACTACTAATTACTAAACAATAGAGACAATTTTTTTTTTTGTAAATGAATGTTTCCATCTACCATATCGCATTCAAATATTTTCAGTGAAATGTTACATTCTCTTCAACGTAGATAAGTGAATGGAACGACCATATACCTCTGATTAGCTCTTTGTGGATTTTTGTTATATATGTATAATTTCTGTTGAATTTTGACTACTTGCAAGAAATTATATTTCTTCATATAAAAAATCGTGAAAACTTTCATCGATTAAAAATAACAATAATTCATCTTTAAAATGTAGTATACTTAAAACATTGACAGAAGGCAGGAAATTCTTCCAGAATCTTCCGTGTTGCAAGGTTTCATTCGGCCTGAGAAATATAATGTAACATAGTGAAGTCGCAACGAATACAGTGTTGACAAACTGAACCGTAATACAATTTATATAAACTTAAAAGATAAAGCCCGCATACTATGTATTGTGACTATTGTTTCTGAGTAAACTATTTAGAATATAGTGTTAAATTTTTATTTTCACTAGCCATTATCCGCAACTTGTCTGCCTTTCTTTGATATTGGCTGTGTCTGTTCTTGTGTCTATTTTTACTCCAAATTTTATTTGAATCCGTTCAGTCGTTTATTAGATAGAAGACAGACGACAATTCTACTGTCTGTCTGTAACCGTTTCACGAGGTGAATGTGGTCTATTTTTGAGCACGGACATGTGCTGAGCTGTTCAAAATCTGGAAGAAGTTTATGCAGACGGTGATGCGATTTTTTGTGCTGTGTGAATTGTAATCAGATATCGATGTAAGTACACCGATACAAACAATTACACTCATGAATACAAATATTTATGCCTTGCGAGGAATCGAACCCGCGCCCGTCGGGAACAAGGCGGTGTTCTAAACCGCTAAATCACCGTAATAGTACCATAGTAGTAAAGCGGTGGATCCGCAACTCTACTTGTATTGTTTGATCGCAGGCGTGACGGCGTGTATAGACTTCTGCGCACACGCGCACCGCGACTTGCATAATATGCACAACGGGTGCACGGCGGTGGTGACGCTGGGCCGTCACCGCGGGCTGCAGCGCGCGCCCGACGAGCAGCTGCACGTGCTGCCGCTGTACGTGCTCGACGCCACCGACGAGTTCGGCTCCAAGCAGGGCCAGGACGAGAAGGTCGCCAGCGGCGCGCTCGACGTCCTCAACAAGTGAGTGGTATTGTACGACTCCACTCATACTATTCATATTGCAACCGATAATCTCTTTTTTTATACTACAATAGAGGCAAACACGCATTTTTTATAGATACAAACGAGTTTACACGTACATACTGTGTGTGCATATTACAAAGCATGTCTGTCTGTCGAAATCTTTAAAGCTAGTGCTGAGGTTGTACCTCTAGCACCAGCCTATCTATCTGGCTTTAGCTATTCATAATTTTGAAGTTAAGTCTTTAATTTAAGGACAATGTGACGAATCATTCTTACAAAAGGTTTTAATCGTTGCAGATATCCTATGGAAGTCCGAGTTCGATCTGTGCCGTTACAACCATGCAGACGTCACGGCAAGAAGCGAAAAGACGAGGAAAACACTGACAGCAACAATTCGACCAACGGCACACAACAGAATCCTAACAATAATCAAAAGAAATCCCAACAGTGCTCCACCACGGCCCCCAGAACTCCACAGCCAGCTGACGCACGCAACAACGCCAGCCCACGAAGCCAAAGCAGCGCCTCCCCTAGGGCACACACACCAGCATTGAACCAGTCAAATCCTTCAGCGTTTACAAATAACTCACAATATAACTCTGCTTTTGTCAATCCATCAAATATGCACAATCAGAACTCCAGTATTATGAACCCAAACTTAGGAAACCCAGCCTTACTAGATATGGCAACCATGATCGACAATTTCACCGATGCACAATTGCAAAGCAATCAGATATCTAGTACGGTTTTAGACTCCCCGTATAATCCATATGACCAAAGTTACAATATTCATCATCAGAATTCTATGTACAATCAAAATCCTGTGCAGCCGATGGTCGAAGGTTGTCAAAATAATAATCCAAATCAGCTGCCGAGTTTTGCAGCCGGCTTACAAAAAAGGAACCATCCGTTCAACAATATCACGGGACAAATGAACGTCCCACATAATCAGTGGCCAGATTTCCCTAATACTGAAATGTTTAACAATGTTGTGAAAGAAGATCCTGACTCTACCACGGCGCATCTAAATGTTCCACCAAATTATAGCCCTGATTCAAATAGAAGCGAAACTAATTCGGACCAATTATCACAGAAAAATGTTGTCGAACCTGAAAAGCAGAATATTCTTACGGGCGATATGTCTAACAAAATACCCGAATTCGATATGCCCAATTCGCCGAGGCTCACAGAAATATCACAAAACATACAAAACACCCCTGAGTCCCCTGCGCCATCACAAGGCTCAGAATTAAAATCTCCAAGTAATGACCTATTAAATAGTTCTCCAGATATTCGTAAAAGTGTATGGAAATCTCCTGACTCTAAGAGTTGGGATGCGAAACCAAAGGATCAACTGACCCCTGAAAATGAAAATTCACTATTTAGAGTTCCTAAAGCCAGACCTCCTTCTAGATCACAACACCCACCTGACGGTATTGAGAATTCGACGTTTTTAAAGCCTTATCCACCATCAGATAGACCTCACTTAAACCAAGGATATGAGCATAGAAATCCGTATAATAATAGCACACCCAACAATACTGTACCTCAAACATCAACCTCGCAAACAAACTTTACCATAAGCCATGATGAAATTAATCAAAATATGGCAGTGGTGAATAAACCTTCAAATGAATTTTCTGGAAATAATTTCCATTCTGTTAATCAAAATACTTACCCTAATCAGACTCCAATTCAGGGTTATGGTAACTATCCCCAGGTGCCCAACGCGTACCCGTTCCCAGCAAATCCTTACGGGCACTTTAATCCTTATGAGAACACGTATAACGACTATAACAGTTTAGCTTATTATAATGCCGAAAAATATAAAAGAGAAGAACTTTTGAGAAATTCGCACTGCTATAATTCATATGGATACCAGTATAATCCCAATTTCACGCCGAATTTTTACCAGAACCCAAACCCGAACTGGTGTCAATCGTCGCCTAACTGGTGCTTATATCCACCGCCATTCTCCATTCCTTATCCACCTGAACCACCAAAAGCAGAACCAATCGGTGAAGTAACGGATTTTACTGACAACTTAGAGTGTTTCAAAGACAGCCAAATGGGAGGAGTAGCCATAGCATTAGGGCATGGAAGCGTATTGTTCGAATGTGCAAAACATGAAATGCATTCTACAACAGCTGTAAAAAATCCGAACAGAATAAATCCAACAAGGATTTCTTTGGTTTTTTATCAGCATAGAAATTTAAATCGTCCTAAACATGGTCTCGAGGAGTGGGAAGAGAAGATGCGATTAAAGAAATTAGGTTTAACCCCGACTACACCGAATGCGGCCGGACAAAATTCAAACTCTGCTTCGCCAGCTACTACACCAGGTCCGGAGCAGAGACAAACGCCGATATCGGAAAAATGGAAGAATAATGAAGATACGATACCTGGAGGTTATACCTCCTTAGCGGCTTTAGTAGAAGCTACTAATGCTGCGAAGAAAAAAGGCCAACTAATGCTGAGAACAGAGACGCAGACGACGATGTCATGGACGACATTATTCCCAATGCATCCGTGCACCGTTACGGGTCCGTACCAGGAGTCGGCCACCTGACGTCAGCCATCCGCCTCGGCGTCGTCCGCATGACGTCATCCCGGCGCCTCTGCTTGACACTAGCTCTAGGTGACAACGCGTCGCACGCCTGATACCGACTTCGACACAATGGAGTCGAAGTCCCTTCCGTAGTTTGTAAGGTCTATGTTGCCTTTCAATATGTAGAATTTCTAATCGTTGATTAGAGCCATGTGCTTTCCAAATGTTCTGTAGTTCCTGAATTCGTAAAATTAAGATTCGAATAATCGTCGGAACGGAACTGTCCAATGTGCTATAAATTTCCCGTGAGATTCCTTTATGCATTTACATTGGAATTGAATACCGTTTTAACGTAGTATTTTTAAAGTATACCGAGTGAGTTTTTAATCAAAGATGTAACTTTAAGTTTTATAGTGTTTATCGCATTTCAGCTAGTCTTACGTTATTGCGTTAGTATCGATTGTGTATTGTCGAAGTGACCGTAATTGTGTAGAATTTTTTGTATATTCTTGTCGTAATTTTAGTTACTACCGGTGTTGACTTGATGACCTTTTGGGAATTTAGTTTAATTAATTTTATATTCTGTGTACTGTATAAAATACTGACTTTAGTATGTTTTATCTGCATATTTTGTCGAAGTTCTCTAATTAAGCGCATAATAAAGTTTTTGTGCGATGCATTGATCTCATAAACTACTAACCCTACATAATATGTAACCGTATTCAGAACAAAAGTACAAAACATCACATCAAAAGCTTGTTCGTAGATGAATCGTGGGTCGACGGACGTATTCGGCAAATGTGTTTCTTGATATTTTTGTACCTTTGTCTGTGTATTAGTTGTTTATTTTATTGTATTATTAACTATCATTCCTCCGTGTTTCGATATTTGTTTTGGCGTATTATTTGCGTTAGTTGACATAAATCATGGCGGTAACGCGACATGTATTTGCCACAAACATATGAGTGCTTTTCTATTAGGTTAAGATGTGTGTATTTTTAACTTTCTAGAATATTTAACTTATTTATATTGTATTACGTGAACCATTATCGAATCATTTTCTTTGTAATAATTTAGTGTTACTGTAGACTTTAATATTTAATATATTTGCTTTATGACTCGACATTAAATTATTGCAGTTGTTTTATGCATGTTTCAAGTTAGCCTTCTTTACTTTCAACTCGAGTGCCTGTATGTTTGGCCATAACGGAATCTGCGTTGATATTATGATTTGAATCTTGTTTGCCCATTTTCAATTAATATGTGACCTTACTTTTTAAAGTCAACAAGTCTTGTCTAATTTTGCGGTGTTTATTATTTTGTATACTAGATGCATAACAATAAAAAGACGATGAAAGTACATTTATAAGAATATTATACGTGCGAGGAAAAAAAGTAATTTTTTCAGGCGCTTGGAAAGATTATAAAGTAGGCATATTATTGAAAATGAATGAAAACATACTGATGAATAGTTATTAATATATAATTAGGTTAAGGAAAAGTTTGTTTTAAAGATTAAACTATTGATATAGTTTATATTTTTTACGTGTACCTATTTATTGAATGGTAAATTTATTGGGACGGACGTGAAATTATTTATAAGTAAATGCAAGTTTTGTGAGCAAAACTTATAAAAACTAAGCAATAATAGACATCGGGGTCTATGTACATTGTAACGTAGGAGTGAAACTATAATTAACGAATGGTGCGATACGTCGTCGATCTTATGCAATTGCTTCATATTTGGTATGTAACGAAATTTGCCTAAATTGTAATTCGGATATTATTTATGTACATTGGTAAAATGCCCTTAAATTTCTTGCCAGTAAACTAGCTGCCAACAAAATTGTTAATTCCTCATCGATGCATTGTGTGACTAGACATATCAAAGGCAGTCGTAATGTTTTAAAAATCATATTGTGAATATATAAAATCATACCTATTGTAATATTGACCGATAGGCATTCAGCATCAATATATTGAAATCATTTTTGTTATATACACTTTTAAAAGAGGGAATTTTTAACACCAATAAATTTTGTAAAGTAAACATTTGTGGATGAGCATCGGTCTTTTTAAGGGAATTGTATCATTTAGGGTCACACTAGAAACCTGTGATATAACCATTAACTCACGAGTGCTTGACTGCTTGTATGTTTGACTGTCTTCATCATTTGGAGATTGATGCAGTAGAATAGCTTTCAAACCAAAAACGACCAGTATTGTCAATACCTATGTTATAACCAAAAATATTTGAAATACGTTAGTTACGTTGCTCGTTTGTATCGAAAGTGGGTAGTATTACCAATGTGAGTGTTTTTTTTACATATATAAGGCGGACGCCATGTTCGTCGCGTTCAAGTTACGGCGAACCTATTGTATAACAATATTTTCATTGTCTTCTGCCAAAACAAAAGAGTAATCGAATGTGTCATGTAAATAGAACTACCATTATTTATTAATACAATAATTTAAAACAATTTCTTATGTTTTATTTTATAACCTGTCTTGCCAAATATATCTTACTCATCTTAGTTACTTTAACTACGTAATATTACCTTATCTGTGCTTTAACTAAGTTAATTATATAGATTTTTATTTCTTGGCTTTGATAATCTAGCGGTTTAGCATACCGCCTTACTTCCGATAGTCGCTGGTTCGATTCCTCATTATTTAAAATAAATTGGTCTGGGTGTTTCTTATGTATATTATCAAACAATATTAACGATTCATATCAGTTGTCTAGTACCCATAGAACAAATTTAAGCAAAATTAGCTTAAATTTGTGCTATTGGCAAATTGCAATGGGCAAGTGCAAATTAGCTTGGAGCTAGATGGCTCTGTGTGAAGTGTTCGGGTTTATTATCATATTTTTTTAGTAGATGGTATGGTTCACCCGCCTGCGCTAACTGTTTAGTCTGGCGGGGCGCTATTGGAGGATGATAGGATAACCTTGAGGTCAGGTCAGTTAAACTCACATCAGTTTAATTTATCACGGTGTTTTCCAGAGGGAACCATGGAGGTCAAAACTGACATCAGTCCACATTACTAATGATTCCCTTCTTTGGGGAAGGGATATAGATCTGTATAAATATAACCGAGAGGTTCAATTCATCGCTATAGACCAGCACTATGGACTCTGCCATTCATGAGGATTAAGGTATTATTCTTTTAAAATCTATAATTATCATTGTCAAATATCTTTTAAAACACGCTTGATATAATGGAAGTATCTCGACCAATGTGTTGTCGAAATAGTCAGTACTTGTATAGTGGAAGTGATAAAATAAAATAAAACATTTGTACACAAAACAGTGTATTTAATAAAAAAATAGTACAAGATTATATTCATAACATACAATTACAAAAGTACCTGCACCATTTAATAGTTCACTATCATTTTTAACATTAACAAGTTTGAATAAAAATATATTGAACTACAATTCATATTTACTTTTAAGCCTCTTGAATTGAAATATATATTTATATAAAAAATATACAAATTTTAATCTAAATTTATATAAACATTACATCAATTAACTATCTTTCCTGTGGCATAATAATGTTACGTTGTACTTAAACAAATTAACACTCATCTGCAAACTTACAGCAATATTCATAAAAATACCAATTTTAACTTGGACGGTCTCGGTGGTTTAGCGTTTTAGCACACCACCGCTTTCGATAGTCGCGGGTTTGAGTGCAAAAATTCGTATTCATTAATATAATTGTAAATTGTATCGGTCTGGGTGTTTTCTGTGTATATATTGTATTCACAAACAAAAACGTATTTTTTATGGATGGTAACGGAATGGTGCACCCGCCTGCGCTAACGGTTTACGCTTGCGAGGCACCAGTGGAGGATGATAAGATGAACATGAGGTCAGGTCAGTTAGCCCATTGTGACAATTTCACCAGGAATTTATCACGATGGTTACCAGAGGGAACCGCGTGAAAGTCAACCTACAAAAACGTATTCAAGTATACCATCTATTTCCGTAACACAAGCTCTGCTTAAAATGGGACTAGATGGCGCTGTGTGAATTGTCCAGGGTTATTATTATTGCAACTATTTTGTGTCTTTCTCACAAGCCAGTTTTGTTATTTGATAGACTGAGACAAAACATTGTCATAGTAAATTGGTATTATAGGTATTTTTATGAATACTCTTATAATTATTATACTTAATTAAAGCTAGAAAGTTGAGTATAGTTTTAAAATGTATATTCTATATTTAGCCGTTGATAAATATTAAATACAATATAAGGTCCATGCATTATCACAGGATTAGAACAATCTTAAAAATACAAAATGTGAAACCGTGTCTCCTCATCGGCCTAGGCAATTATCATAAAATTTGATCTAGACATAGTCTAAGTATAAAATGAATGAAAAGCTTCATTTTCGCTTTAGGAATAAATCTTGTGAAACTGTCTAAACGTAAAAAAAACTGATAATACAGTGCAACCTTCATATAACGTACTTCAATATAACGACTTCCGCGATTTAACAAATTCTTCGTAAACCCCTTGAGTCGTCCATGAGAGTCAATGGAAAATATACCTTTACATTGCGAACAACCTTTTTATAACGAATTTTTAACTATCAAGAAAAGTATAAATACCTCTAACGTATGACTCTTAATCTCATATTATGTTATTCATGTCGCGACAAATTTCGACGCGCTTTTGTTCGTAAAACAATCATTGTTGTTTGATGGAAAGGAATGTAAACAGTTCTCGTCACTATTGTTAAAGATTCAAGTTGAAATGGCTCAGAAACGTTTTAAAATCTTTATAACAAATTTTAGACCAACGTAACCTCGATATAATAAACTTCAGTTCAACGAATTATATTGAGATTGCACTGCATATAGCCAGGGTGGAGGTATGTTGAATAGTTGGTGGTATGAAACGAAGAGAAAGATGAGGTATCCAGTGAGTTGGTACAGCTAGATTGGAGATGGCATATGAGACGAGGTCAGCTGTAGGTACTATTAACCAAATGATACTGGCTACAGCGCCTAGATTCTTCTTTTCCCAAGTTCCGATATATCAAAAGGTGTAGTGTCATAGTTGGTAGTATAAATTGAAGAGCTATATGAAGTATCCATTAAGTTTATAGTTAGATTGGTAATGGTATATACTTAGTCGACGGCGTGATGCAGCGCGGAGAGTATGTTGGCGAGTGCGGAGCGCGCGTCTCCGAGTTGGAAGTTCCCGAGCGCGGCGCGCGCCCGTCGAGCTTGTCCGCGCTGCAGTTCCACAGTCTTCGCGATTCCATCTCCTGCCATCACTGCTTCGTACAGCTGATATCAATACAGACAGTTTAATTCATGATGAAAGAGAAATAGGATTGTTAGTAATGTTGATTCTTTTTAATGGATCATAATAGAATGGTGCACAGTGCGCTAACGGTTTACGCTGGCGGGTTACCAGTGGAGATAAGATGCACATGTCAAGTCAGTTAGTCCATCATGGCAAATTCATTAGGAATATATCAATGAATAATAAAAAGGACTACCGTCAAAGCTTATCTTGTTTAAAATAAAAGCTATAGTTATTATTATACACATCTAAACGGCTGTATTAAAGTAAGTACTTAGTTTAATAAATACTGAACATTTTAAGTCCTAAATTAGCCCCATTGCCTTATTCAATGTCAATCTATGTTTTAAAAGAGTATTCGATACATTACACAACAAAAAAATAAACTTTAACACACACACACACACACACAAGATTCGATATAGATGTCTTCTATCATATGCATTATATTACTTTACTATATTATTACTTTACTTTATTAAATAATTTCCTCACCGTACGCGATGTAAGGACTTTTATTTGGTATTTCTTTCACACTTTGGGTTAAACGAAGTTTACATAAGTATCCCTAACGTTTTTTAAAATATTGTACTATCGTCTATGTTCATCAGGGATAAGTAGGATTCCAATGGTAAAACAATTTGTCATATCGGTCCAGTAGTTTCGGTCTACAATGCATACAAATAAATAATCAATACTTTGAAATCCCATGAGCTGTTCTTTTTGTATTTATACATTCAGAAGAAGGTTTAAGTGTAGAATTTGTTATTTGTAATACACGTGCGTAGCCGGGGCATATACATATATACAATATATATAACAAACATCTTGTATGATCAACCTCAAAAAGAAATGAGAACATTCTTTTCTATTTGACTAAAATCTATACTAATATTATGTTTAGTAATATTGTAAACATTGAAGTGAGTTTATTTATTTGTTATCTCTTAACGCCTTAACGGTTTAGAAAAAATATCAAGAAATTAGGTATACAGGTATATAGTATTTGGGACAGAGAAAGACACAGACTACTTTTAATCCCGGCCATACAGTTTGCAAAAGTCATGCAAACAAAGTAGAATTATAATAGATAAGTAGTAGATGCAGCAATGAGTCAGCTAAATGAAGTTCTAAAATGATTTATTTATTTCGGCTTCGGTGGTATAGCAGTTTAGTTTAAGAATCGAACCCACGACCATTGGTTATAAAGCCTTTACATCCAATGGTCGTGAGTTCGATTCTTCGCACGATAAAAACATTTGTGTACATGTGTATTATAATACCCCCGGGGATAATGCCAGGGCAAAAGAGTTCGAGAGGCTCTGAGGCTCCAACCTGCACCCTACTAGAAGGGTACGGACGACCATATGTCTGCAATCTGTCGAAGATTTTTTGTACAAATACATATTTTATTTACTTCGGTAGGTTCAAACAAGTCAAATGTAAGTTGACCTTCAAAGACCAATTTTTATCTGCTCTCCAAACGAGTACGAATCCGGTACTAAAGAATAGTATAGTAGTAGTCAACTTGAAAATTCTCCTCAATTTAAAAAAAAGGACAAGACGATCTGAAATGAAACTTACAGCGTGGTAATCGATGTCGTGGACGCTCCTGCGCCCGGCCTCGATGTGCGCGTAGAGTTCGGGACGCGCCTGCAGCGTGAAGGCGAGCGGCGCGCCCACCAGAGAGAACGAGCGCGGCTCGGGACCTGTGAACGACTCCAGGTCCAGGAACGCCTGCCACGCCAGCGCCAGGTGGCACCCGAACAGGTAGCCCTGCACACACGTTGGGTAAAGGGAAGTTAGTAATGTGGACTAATGACCCCATAGCTAGCATATTTAAGCACATGTCAACACATATCAAAGTGTTATGAATGCAAATTTATGAGTAGCATGTTGTAAGGTCCAGTTTAGGATGACTACAATGTTTGCAAACATGAATCAAATGTGTGAAAGTTCTTCAAACATTTTAGACCTAATTTTATTTCTTATCACTTTCTATTTAGTGTACTTTTTATTATCTAGTCTTATCAAGCGTATATTGCATGCATCCATATAATTTAGGTTTTAGGATAACATTGTGTTGGATTATTAGTGTTTTGTGTGCTAACTAGGTTTGTTACCAGTGTTTTGTTTACACCAGGTCACATTTATTCTTAAAAACTCGACCTTGACCGTCGGAATTTTTCTAACAATCCTTTGATGAAATTTTTGTCTCGATCGATCAAGCCGTTTCGGAGAAGTATCGTTACAAAGAGTCCAAATGATCGTTCCACACTTCGCGCTCCACTCAATAAATAAATACATTTTGATGTTGGGCAGCAGCCCAATGACGTTTTTAGACCTGACCTGTGTTTGTAAGTCTGGTCCGTGTCCTGCCAGCTTCAGAGTCGCCGAGCAGCTTTTGCCCAGCAAAGAGCCGGCCGCAAGCACGTGTCGCGCCGCCCACTCGCGCGGTAAACTACCCAACACTCCAGTCATCGGCAGCGGCTCTACGATGCAATCCCATTCTGCAATAATAATTAAATGTCAGCCAGATTAGAAAAGCAGTGTTTAATGGAGGATAATGGAACGGTGCACCTGCCTGCGCTAACGGTTTACGCTGGCGGGCACCAGAGTAGAATAAGATGAACATGAGATCAGGACAGACAGCCCATCGTGCCAAATTCGCCATAATGGTTTACAGTGGAAACTGCGTGGAGTTCAACCGTCAAATTCAGGTCATTATTAGTAATGAATGTAACATACATTGCTAATAATGGACTCAATCCACATTACTAACAACCCCCTACCCCCCGAAAGCCGGTGGTTTGTCACCCAGAGCAGAACAATGCACTGACTTGCTAGCTTTTTGCATCACTTTTATATTTTTTTAACAGATATTGTCAGTGAAGTAGCAACCTAAGTAACAAACTAACTAACCTTAAAACGCATACCTATGTGTACGAGGATGAAAATAAATTTTGACTGAAAGCAAAATATCACGAATTTATACGAGGATCCTCGTACCGATGGAATCCCTGATAAAATACCCTCCCTGCTTTCGGTTTTCAACGGCATCTTAAACCAGAGACCCCTGTGGCTCGGCAAGGGGAGCTCTAGTATGAGAAGCAGTAAACACAGCAATTATGTAATTAGCTTTAAACATTTTGGGGTTAATCATTTTAAAAAATAACTAGCAGTAAATTTCGAATAAACTCTTTTTGTTTTGTTTTAGGTATCGGTTGCTACTTCGAATAATCTTTTTTGTCGATATAATCGGTGACATAAACAACTATCGATGTCGGTGTCGATATAAACATCGATCTTTCGTTTCGATGTTATTGAAAAGTTACAGTCGATCTAAAAGCATCGATATTGTACGACTAAACAGGTTTATGGACCATCCCTATGATGAATGCAGTCCGAACTTAGGTATACATTTTGATTGGCTTTGTATACTAAGTGACCTGTATAAGGAATGTATTCAAAGACATTCTATAATGTCCATGGTTCATTGTTTATGTATTGTATGGAGGTATATACCAATTCTATAAAGTTGGTCGGTGGCCTGCTTTTAATTCTCAGAAGTATGAGAAATAAATTATTCATTATAATTGGAGAGCAAATAAATTATTAATTACTTTACCGAAGTAGGCTTTGTACAAAATCGTCTATGATACCTCAGTTTTACCTATTTCAGTTACGACGCAGCTTGCTTTGTAAGTTATATAAAAGAAAAAGTTGCTATTTTTTTAAGGGATTATAATGGAATGGTGCACTAGCCTGCGATAACGGTACGCTGGCGGGGCACAAGTGGAGGATGATAAGATGAGTATGAGGTCAGGTTAGTTAGCCCATAGTAGCAAAATAACTAATTCAATTAACCAAGTTTCCAGGGAAACCGCGTGGTCAACTCGACCTGGTATATCGCTATTAATGGGGTTATTAACTTCTCCGCAATCAATTCCATTTCCATTGGTCACGACATCATGAACGACTGGAACTACGTCGCTTATTCTGTTTTATTGTGTTTTTCATTATTTATTGTGATGAAAGAAAAATTTAAAAAATTACGCAGAACATTAGAAAATTTAATAGAGTCGTTCTATGTACAATGCGCTGAGTCAATATTCATAGTTAAAACAGAAAAACGTCCGTATCCGTGTATTATAATGAATGCAAAAATGTATGTTTGTCGAAGTCTTAAAAAGGAAGGGACTACTTTTTTGGGTACCTTTTATCTACAAAAAAGTAGATCAAGTTGCTGTTACTATAGTATTTTTTTCTATAAAACACATATTTGTTCCTAGCGAGTACAAGTCATCTAGACGTGACTTCCTAGTTTTTAGGAAGGACAGACAGATTATCATAGCTTTTTACATATTAACAATTCGGCTCACGATAGAATTCACTTGCATTCAGCGCGCGTTCGATTCCTCGTTGTTGTACAGTGGTGAATTTTAATAGCAACCTTAATACATTACTGTGTCAGTAGAGTACAACTATTGGCATCTTTACATTTGAATGGAATGAGTTGGTTGTCTGTATTCCAAGATATATAATTTCGCATACTTATATAAGAACAAATTTGCGTGTTAATATTTATATATAGGTGGTATTACAGGAGACTCAGTGATCGAAATTAGACCATAATTAATTTAATTTGCGAGTCAGAATATTATTAAAGTTCTATTTTTTAATACTACTGTAGTGGCAAACAAGCATACGGCCCATCTGATGGTAAATGGTTACCGTATGGACATCTGAAACACCAGGGGTGTCACGTGCGCGTTACCATCCCCTAAGAAACCTTAATATAACCTTCTACTGTCAAAGACTAAGATAATATTAAAGATAGACAATATTAATCTATTCTCAATTTGACCAAAGACTTTAACAATAAACAAAAATAGTATGTGTGTGTCGAATACAAGGTAGTGTGTCCATCCGCCTGCGCTAACTGTTTACGCTGGCGGGGCACCAATGGAGAACGATAAAATGACTATGAGCTCAGTTCAGTGAGCCCATCATGACAAATTCACCAGGCTTTATCACGATGGTTTCCAGGGGGAACCGCGTAGAGATCAACCGGACTTGGTATTATATATTGCTGGCAATGAGGTCATCAGTCTACAAACCCTTTCTACTAACAATACCCTTTCTTCTCTTTCTAAATATTATGTATGTATTTATAAAAACAATTACCTATAGTTATCTAGTACCCGTAACACAAGCTCTACTTTGCTTGGGACTAGATGCCGCTGTGTGAATAGTCCTCAGATGTTATTATTATTAATATTATAACCACGTTTTCCATAAGCTACTGCAGGACGATACGAATTAAGTCAAGCAATAGTTCTGTGACAGGTTTCATTGTTGAGACATGATGTCGGCACAGTCATTACATAATCATTATCATACAATGCCGCTGAGATGACAACACTTGCGCCTGTCATGCTTCATGTTCTCGCTGTCTTCTCTACATAATATTTAAGTATAAATTCCAAACTTTCAACGTTAAAAATAGGAAATATATAATAATTTAATATATGATGCACAATATCTATGTGTGAAAAACGATCAATCATATACATATTATATCATATTCATATACGTATAATTTAATCGAACCCACCGGAAAATGGGGCAGTGTGTTAACCGAGATTGTCATTATGCCCAATAATGACAATCTCGGGCGTGTTGTGTCTACCGAGATTGTCATTATGCCCAATAATGACAATCTCGGGCGTAGCAATAGCATTTCTCGATAAATGGTTCGATAAAATAATTATTTAAGTAATACAATATATATTATATTACTTAAATAATTTTCAAAATCGGTTCAGTAGTACCGGAAATTAGCCTAAAAATCCGAACTGACAAACTTTATCTCTTTATCATGTATATTAATACGGATTAATACCGTCATATTATTTGCGTAGAGTAGAGTAGAGTTGAGGACAAGCATATTTACTTGACAAATGACGGATGTGTGTACATCGCATACTGGCTGTTAGGTAAATACGAAAATGAAACGGAACTGTGGACTATGACTTGGACTATTAAAATTAGAAGTACCTACTTAATACATTTAGAAGGAAATTTTAATAAATGTAAAATGAAAGATTGACAGAATATTATATGTTGTGTGTGTATGCACTTAAAACCTTTAAAAAGGAAGAAAACTAAATAATCGTAAAGTGAAAAAAATTTCTAGAAGTTATTTTTATTACATTTACCGAAAACTATAATGCTAAAATTTATATACACAGATTTTTTATACCCCAAATACAAAAAAGAAAGTAAAACAAATCAAAAAAAAAAAATTACAATTTTTTGGACAGAAAATTTTATTTCTTTATTGCATGTGGCATTAAAAATACATACACTCCTAAATTTTCACCCTTCTACCACTAACCCCTATTTTTTAATAGGGATATTAACTTACATGGCAAAACAACATTTGCCGGGACGGCTAGTTTTATATAAAAGAATAGCCTATGTCTGTCCTCGAAATATAATTTATCTTCACGTAAAATCAATTCAAATCTTCTATTAATTTAGTCGTTTAGTCATGAAACGGTATCCAACAGATATACACACATTCTCATTTATATTACAATTGATTAATAAGATACTATGAAAATTACACGAACCTGTAACTGCATCACTCTGCTCCTCCGATAGGGGACGTGATGGGAGAGGGTTGTTCTGTTCATCCCGATCTCCCAAAAACTCGGCCTCGGCTAAATCTCTGACTGCTGAAGACATGAGCTCCACCAGCTCTTGATTCCTAATAATACATAGTGAACTTATTATGAAATATTTATTATAAAATTAAAGAAAAAGTTTTCTTTTCTTATGGATGTTAATGGAATACTGCACCGGCCTGCGCTACTGGATTTCGCTGGCGGGGCACCAGTCCTCCACTGGTGCCCCGCTGATAAGATGAACATGAGGTCAGGTCAGTTAGCCCATCGTGGTAAAATCACCATATATCACGATGTTTTCCACGATAACCACGTGGAGGTCAACCTAACAAAGTACATTGCTACCAATTGGGTTATTAGCCCACATACTAAAAATGTCATTCCCCATTGAAACGAATTTGGTTAATCGAGATAAAAATATGTAACATATAGGTAATACTTTGCATGGAGACCCCTCGATACCAAATGATGGCATCGGTGGTCTAACACAGCTCATTACTTCCAATGGTCCCGGGTTCGTTTCCTCGCACTGTACAAACAATTGTATTCATGAGATTCTTTGTATCAGTCTGGATGTTTTCTATGTACCATATATAATAATAATAATAAACTTTTTATTGTGCATAAAAAATATTTACAAAAAAAATCTTAATATAAAAATATGTTAACAAAAGGCGGCCTTATCGCTCAAAGCAATCTCTTATAGGCAACTTGGATCATATGATACTGTATGTATTTACAAAAACATGTATCTAAGTATATCTATCAGTTGTTTGGTTTCCATAGCTCTGCTTAGCTTAAGACTGGATGATGCCGCGTGAATTGTCTAAGGCTATTATTACTAGTATTACAGTAATATCTGAACTTGACAAAGTACCTATATATAACATATCACAGTTAACAAACATACCACAGTGTAGTTGATAGTAAAGACTAACTTTCTGCACTTCCTGTATTTACAAATGAACTGTATGTATATATTGTATACACGCATATATGAGCGAAAGTGTTGCGCCGGCACGGACTTTCCTTTCTTCAGGTACCTATAGAATTAAACCTATACATTTTGCTAGGTGTAGAACCGAAATTGCTGTGACATAATTGAAATGATTTTAAAAGAGTTTATTAAGATCACTGTCAAAGACAACTCTTGAAAGAATGATTAAATTAATAGTGAAAGTATGTATGGACATATTGAAAATACATATATTTTTATTGTTGTATTTCGTTATTATACATATATAACGAAATACTAATACCGTAATAACTTATAACAGAGGGAAACAAACAAACTAGAGAGAAATGTATAGTACATTATATATTTCTAATAGTGTATTTGTAGAATATTAATAAAATTCCCTTACTAGTTTTTAAGTTGGGTATAGCTGTAAATATTGTAATATCCCTAACATTAAGTTCAGTTAATCTATTCATCTATTTTAAAATTCGTGCCTAGAGGACCTAAACTTCATGAGCGGTTCGTTACGGTGTAAATACTTTAATCACATGCCATTTAGGCGAGAAACATATACACGTATCAAAACATAGGTAAGGTGTTTTTTTATCTCTGAGTTTCAGGCACCCCGTCCTTTATTTGTATTTAGGCCTAAATTCATTCCAATTAATGAAGAAAGAGCTCAACAAGATGGGATGCGACTGGAGACTGAAAATTTGTATTTTCTCATCTTGTCTCTTTTTATATTCAAATAAAAATGACAAATTATACACAAATACCGCGGATAATAATTTCGAGATATTTTTACACAATCTATGTCTACGTAATAAACGATCTATTTGAATATATTACTGTGACACTTATATTAAAAATAGAAAAGAATTGAAGACATTGAATATATTTAAATAATAATAATAAACCTAGAAAGCAAGCAAAACCGATGCATGCAACACGCGAAGGTCGCCACTAATAACTGCACCGTACCACGACGGCAAATATCATTCTAATTTGATCTTTAACTTTTTACGACATCTAACACATTTTAGAATAACATAATAAATTCCGCAACGACTCTTAATCTCGGTAAACATGGTTTCCGACAGATGTAATATATTATTACTCAACACATACGATACGTGCCTGCGACTTCTCCCCGCCACATATTGCACATCTAATAGTAACGTGCATAAACCCAAAACCACAAACCTTGAAATATAGACTTTAAAGTAAAAACTCTAAAATCCATTCTCTAAAACATGCAATTGTGGAGTTAATACAGTATATTATTAAACATGTGATATCTTCAAGTGTTAACAAAAATATAAACATTATTGAAAAGATATCATACATATTGCGTTATTTTTATCATTTTCATGTTCATAAAAAAAATTGGATGATATTACGAAGCATCGAAAAAAAATCAAATTATGTTTTTGGACTTTTAACTTTTTTTTCTTTTAATACAATTAACAAACAGTATGCCTATGTATACAATGTGTGATAAACATAATTATTTTTAAATGTATTAATCGTTAATCAAAGTTTACTAAAAATATTACTATCTGTGATATTACTTAATATCAAGTAATCAGAAATCTAATATATAAAACTCTCATGTTATTTTGTTTGTTATCAAGTTCCTCCTCCCTCAATGGTCACCCTTATACCAACCCCGTAAATATTCTTTTTTGACAATTTGTTTCATATAATGCTTCAGTTTCTGTCTAAAATAACAGAAACCGGAATTAAATTTTAGTGAGATACGGTTTCGTTTGTTAAACCTATCTGGTATGAGACACTACTTTCACATAATTCAGTTATTGACAAAACTATATAGTCACGTATTACTTAACTACAACGAGCGCGAGTGGTGAAATCAGTATGACGATGGATATGGACCGACCTAATGGTGTTAATTTACTTGCATAACATCAAAGGCAGCGAGTTAACAAGTGGTCGATGTCAATGATGTATTGTGTTATGCACTTCGGGCTTCACCAGCTATTCACAATATTTATAATAATATAATTATAATATGTAAGAACAATTCACACAGCGCCAACAAGTACGAAGCTAAGTAGAGCTTGTGTTATAGATATTAGACAACTTATATAAATACGTAGATATATTATTTTTGTAAATACATACATAATATACATAGAAAACACCCAGACCGATACCAAAAATATACATGTTATTTATTGCACATTGAAATACAATAGTAAATTTACATGTATGTAGACAAAATGAGCAAAGGTGGACTTATCTCTGAAAGAGATCTCTACCAGTCAACCTAACACAGCGTGGCATAACTAGTACTCATGAATACAAATACTTGTACCGTACGAGGTATCAAACCCGCGAAATAAGGTGACGTTCTAAATCGTTAGACCACCGAGGCCGTTGAATTACCTCGCTCAATAAAACATTTTTAATTTCATATTTTTGACAAGACGTTCTTTTGTCACATTTTCTTTATTTTTGGTTAGCTATTCTATTACTCTGTGCTTACTGTAGCACTGCGACATGCATAATTCTATTGTGCTCGCCCTGTTTTTAGTTTGCTGCCTAGGCCCGTCGTGGACAACAATTCAAGGATATTCATAGATTTTTATCTCAAGATAGAGCACTCTCTCACGAAATATCTCCTTTGGAAAATATGTGTACTACTAGTCGGGCAACGTTCATGTTCAGGAGCTCTTTGTATACTAGGTGTGTATAAGTGCGATATAAGTAAGTAATCTTACCTCAAGTTAGCGAGCTCAGAGCAACAGTTCGCGAGCAAATAGTCGCCGCCGAGAAGAGCGATCTTGTTGCCGAACATCATGTCGTCCGGGTCGCGGGCAAATTGCCGGGCAACGTTCATGTTCACAAGCCCTTTGTGCACCAGGTGCGAGGTGCGGATCATCTCCGTGACCTCGGCCAACGCCCGCTGACTGCAAACAAGGAAATCGTTTACTGAAGGCTGTATACGAAGAATGCGCATGAAGAAATGGGTAACTTTAACATGAACTGTCTCGTTAAGGAAATATTTAATAATGATAAGTGATCCTACTACCCACATGACCATATTAATCGTGCCTCATCATTAAATTAATACTAGTACTTTTTTTCTGTAATTGGAATGGAAAAAGCTGACGGCCCATCTGATGGTAAACGATAACAGTCGCCTATACTTATATATATATTATGTCTTTTATTCTGTAATTTCACTGCTTACGCACGCTACTTGGGGGGTAAAATAGATGACACTGAGATACACTCTCAGGCGCCCTCTGTACAAGACCTTTGGTCATGACTAGCTATTAGGATAAGGCGATTAAGAGATCTGGAGTATCTTTTAGACACTCGAATATACTATGTACTAACATTTTATATTTATAGTTCTATACGAAGAGATAATTTATAGTCGGTTACATGAAAATAATTACTTACTATACATTGTTTTTAAATTATCAAATTATTGTAAACAATTAACTTAATTTACACATAATTTCATGACGTCGGAAGTATTGAATGGTTCATTAAAATTGCAAAATATATTGTGTGTTGCAGATATTATTGATAAATTTGTATAGTTATAAAGTTGTAGACAACAATTATTCAATTGTTGTCTTACTGTCATTTCCTTTTCGATTGTAAGAAAACTTGTGTGGTAATGATTGTATTTTTATAAGTTATGGCGTCTCGTTCTTGCTATTTGGTGACGAGACACGGATATTTGTGTATGAAATTGTCGATAAATTATTGGGAAGAGCTCTAAGAGAGCTTCGGGGATTTTTTCCATAATAATGTCATGCACCAGCCTGTGCTAACGGTATATGCTGGCGAGGCAACAGTGGAGGACGATAAGATGAAAATAAGGTCAGTTCAGTTCGCCCATCGTTGTAAATTTACCTGAAATTGACCACGATTATTTCTATGGAATGGAGAATGGAATTATTTGTCCACATTACTAAACATTTTTCTTCCCACCCTACGGGGATTATTAATAAAACGATCAGGTCGACTACTCTTTCACTTTTCCCACCCCATCTCATCTCATCACTTACACTTCACTGTCACTCACGACCTTCCTCCCTGTAAACCATCATGGTCAATTCCTATTGAATTGGTCATTATGGGTTAACTGCCTTTATTATTCCTATTAGTGCCACATCAGTGCATACCGTTACCACAAACTACCACTTCATCATAACCCATTAAAAATCATAATCATGTCAGTACATGCACACAAAGGTAATATGTTATATAACATATGTACATATGTATTATTTGCGGAAATTAATAATAGTACAAACTTATTAAAATTATTATATTCGACAATACATATACAAATTTCCTTAAAATAAATAACAATTTGATTATCCTCGACGTTATTCATATACATTCCTGCTTGTACATAATTACTTAATTACAATTGCAAGAATGTTTTCCCGCCATCCTGTCCACAAAGTAAATGTACCCCGCCGACGTCACTTCATGTTGATGACTTATGAATATGTATAGTTCCATGTATATCAGGGTTGGCACCTGACTGGATATCATATCTTCGAGATAACCACCATAATAAAGAAGTACATATTTGACTACTGTCCAATAAATTAAATCAAGTTTTGTTTTGAAACTAAGAAATACATAACCACTAAATAAATAATCCTGAACAATTAACACAGCGCCATTTAGTCCCACGGTATGCAGAACTTGTGTTATGGGTACCAGACAACTGACATAAATACTTAGTTAGTTGTTTTGGTAAATACATACATAATATACATAGAAAGTACCCGATACAAACAATCATAAACATGAATACAAATGTTTTCCAACGTGCGAGAAATCGAATCCGCGAGCATCGGAAATAAAGCGGTGGGCTAAACTGCTACATCACCGGGCAAAAGAAACAATAAAGTTGGAGAGCCAACTTGAACGATTAACTATCCCACCCGCGCAAAATTGTCTGTTTTCGGTTTTTGCACATTTTTTATTGAAACTCTTCTTTTTTTTTTGTCATAACGTACTGTGATCTAAAGCATTCTTCAACAAATTGGCTATCCAGCATTAAAATAATTTTTCAATAAAATTTCAGTGTCAGTAATTCCTGGTGAAATATCTATAAATACAGTTCCAACCATAAAGGTATTTATATTCCAAACAACTAATATAACAGATATTAGTATAGATATGTAATTTTTTAATTATTATTTAGGGATGGCAACCCTGGAACAACCTAGGTAGTTAATTCGATGCGACACATTATTTGCTCGGCGCCTTTAGGGCCTTATTCAGTGATGGTAGAATGACGTCATTACCAAGTACCAATATTGTAAATGGTTGAAGATGTAAAGTCCCAGATACCACTTGGTATTCTATGTAAGTAGTTGCAGGTAGCTGAGACTGCAAATTATGTTCGCATAAGGAAAATGAGGACTATGTTTTGTACATTACGTATGTACATTCAGAATTTTATGCTTAAGACTACATAGAATATAGATAATAGATCGTTGATTTGATAATTACCAATCACGCATAATTATACTTTTATAGACATGAACAGTACATTCGACATAAAATTAAGAAACATGAGGGATCAGAAGCAATACAAAAAGACCGTAAGCTCAGTGGAAGATTGTTTAGAGAACTAGTGAATACGTACATATTTTTCAAATTTGTAATATTGCGTATTAGTATATAATAAAAAAAGTAACTAAAATTTGAGTATGATTTTCGTAACATTTTCACTATTAAACTGTTGATAAATTTTAAATAATTAGATTGTACCTTGTAGAACTTTGGATTCTATATTAAATCCGATAAAACACGCTTTATATCGAATTCAACTGTTACATAAAAACATCATCCATTCTTCAATCAAATTAAAATTAGCATGATGTTAATATGAATAAACTACTGCTGCTATCTAATAATATGGGACTAGAGATTGTTAGTTGTTTATTACTATACCAACTATTAACTACGACTAACACGGGACTTCTCCTGTTTTCAGGTAAGATAACCATCTTAAGGGCGTACATATATATTTTTATATCAATAGTCTTTGCATTTCAAGTCAACCAAACAGATACACACTTTCACATTCATAATATTATAGATATTAATAACTTACCTATGCAACACCCCCGCGGCCTTGTCTTGTTCCATGTCCGGTATCTCAGGACTGTGGCCGGCGGCCTTCGACACCAACAACACGATGAGTCCCCACGCCTGCATGTTGTTCTTCCCATTGTAGATCAAGTTTCTGCACAAGAACATAATAAATATTGTCAGTTTCTTTCGAATTAAATTAAATTACTGGTAATGGTAAAGCAGAGGTCGCTGGGCCGGTGGTAGACTGTTACATTCATGCAAAGATTAGACTTGGTTACTTAACATTAAGTAACCAAATCTAACTTAAGCCCGGTAGTAGGAAAATCCCGAAAATAGAAAGTTTCACTCGTATGATATTTATAGCCTATATGTTATTCTGATGTGTAAGCTATATTACAAAATCTGTTCCATAGTTTTAGCGTTAAAGAGTAATAAACATCCACCCTTCTATCCATATATACTCACAAACTTTTCCTTTTTATAATATTAATAAGAATAAGATAAGATTAATAGTCTACCTATTAGACCTAAAGAAATATTATTATATAATTATTCTAAAAATAAATAGTTATTGCGTGATATACGAAGGTATGCAAGTATATTATTGAACTAAATATTGCAATATGAATATTTATAGTTCCGTTCGAGATCTGATAACAAGATGTTTTTTTTAGTAGACAGCTTGTACACATTATTTTAATAAATATTTGTTTTATCTTTATATTTTATCTTCTTTTATGTTTTGGGAAATATATAAATAATTCCATTTTATCCATGTAGTCAGGCACCATATTATTTTTAAGTATGATAATGGAATGGTGCACCCGCCCGTGTTAACGGTTTACGCTGGGAGAGCACCAGTAGTGGATGATAAAATGAGCATGAGGTCAGGTCAGTTAGCGCATCGTGACAAATTCACCAGGGATTTATCACCATGGTTTCTAGGGGGAACCGCGTGGAGGTCAACGTAACATGATACATTTGGCATTGGGGCTACTGTTCCCCATTACTAACAGTTCCTTCCCCCCTTAAGCACCGGTTACCACCTAGCATCATGCGCTTTTATAGTTTGTTGGGTTACGTCGGTGGACACTGTTAACGAAAACACATGTAAATAAGGGGGTTTGCGTATATGACGTTGTTGGAATCGTTTCCAATATTGAAAAGATTTAAATTAAGTTGAACCATATGTACTTATATAAACTATTTGACAGTTGCAGTTTTGATTCATACAACTCCATTTGTATTTGTAATTTTCAATCGTTTAGTTCAGTTCGCGTATAATCGCTGCAAATAACAATAGTATTCGAATAAGAAAACTGTGTCACACATTCAACAAACCCACGAAATTTGATAAGATATAATCAATAGAGGCGCGGTTTGTCGACAGCACAGTGAACAAATCAACATATCGTTCGATATTGGAGTATAGTGATGTGACATTATCCATACAAAACCGTTTAATTAATCATTAATAATAATTTTAATTCATTAAACCAATACATGGCCTCTTCTGTGAGTGTGATTAAAAGCCACTTCGTCTATTGAAAAAAATCGATTGTTGTAATTTATTGCAATATTAAAATCGACTAATAAACGATATATCTTATATATAAAATTCTCGTGTCACAGTTTTCGTTCCCATACTCCTCCGAAACGGCTTGACCGATTCTCATGAAATTTTGTGAGCGTATTGAGTAGGTCTGAGAATCGGCCAACATCTGTTTTTCAACCCCTAAATGTTAAGGGTAGTCCACCACAATTTTTTTTTATTTTTTAGATTTTGTCTAAAAAATTTTAGTTTCTAATTTTTTATGATACAACAACAAAAATACATACAATCCTAAATTTTCACCCTTCTATCATCAACCCCTATTTTTACATAGCGTTATTAATTTATATGGCAAAACAACGTTTGCCGGGACAGCTAGTTATTAATATATTAGTAATTAAGTTCGGGGGAAAGGAATTGTTAACAATGTGAACTATTCTATTGCCAGCAAGGCAAGCAGACCTCCACGCGATTCCCCCTGGATACCATCGTTATCATTTTTTTGTGAATTTGTCACGATGGGCCAACTGACTTAACCTCATGCCCGTCTTATCATCCTCCACTGGTGCCCTGCCAGCGTAAACCGTTAGCACGGGCGGGTGCACCATTATCATAGTAAAAAATAATAAAAAAAAGTTTTCCGGAATATTTTTTTGACATCCCTATTAAAGCAACAACAACAGTAGCCTACTATTCCGATTACATATCTGGCGATCAGTAGTGATAGTCGAATATTGCATAATATTGGCTATCTCCATTTTACTCGTAGTACTAGTCTGTATATATAAATAAAATTGGATTGTCTGTTTGTAATATTGAAATAACCGTTTTTTACTACAGTAAATATATGTATTTATATTCATATGCATATGAATATAAATACGGTACATATACCAAAATAACATTTTTTATTATTCTTGTCTGTCTGTTTGTTCCGGCCTATCTCTAAAAAGGCCGGACCGATTTTGACGGGACTTTTTTTGGCAGGTAGCTGATGTAATAAGGAGTAACTTAGGCTATAAAAAAATCGTTTATTTTAGAGAAAAGTTAAATTCCACGCGGACGAAGTCGCAGGAACAGCTAGTTACGAATACAAACGCCTTCTTATAACTGAACATTATCTATATTTACACTAATTAGGTACTAAATTATATTTTTGATAATTAACAATTGATAGCGCAATGTACGCTAATTATCAATTAGCGCATAACAAGACTGTCGTGCCTAAGATTTATAATATCGTAAGACGATATGACGTTTGGCCTGTCTGATATATCAAATTTATAAGGTATCTGTATTTCATCTATTAATTGCAATATTAACAAATTAACAGTCACACGCAACTTCTGCGTTACATCTCCAGCATTTTTGCAATATCTATTGCAGTTCCGCTCCTATTGGACCCGTGATGCAGTCTTTCTCAATAAATGTCTACCCTTTACTAAAAGATTACAATGAACATCCAAACTCATAATCTATATTTTTATAACATTAGTACAGATACCTCAGCACCCTTATTTAAAAGAGTAACACGATAGTTATTTGCTCGTTTTTCTTCTTTACATAGTATAAAACAATGTCTCAGCCGCTCTATTCGCTTATATCTTTTAAATTGCGTAACGGATTTTAATGCAGGGTTCAGTAATAGAAAGAGCAATTTAAAAGGAAGGTTTATATGTATAATACATCCGACTTATAATATAGAACGCGCCGAGAAATTTAAAGATTTGTAACGAATCCGCCCGAAGCCGGGACGAGTTAGTTACACAATAAATATCAGAATGATTGAGATATGGATACCTACCTAATAACATACCTTATAGTAGACAAATATTAATTAATCTATGTGCCAACTTAAATAAAATAATACATACATTAACGTAATAAATAGAAGCAACAAATTTGATTCTTAGTCATTTCTACTTACGTATCTACGCAATTAGGTACTTATCGCACACATCAATTACGAAATTACCAATTATATAGGTAACTATTGCGTGATGCAATTGCATTAAAATTCCGAACATTACTGCCCGTTTATGTATGCTTGAGCTACAAAGTTAATACTGATATAATTATAATCAACTAACTTAGCCGTTTTCAGCAAAGGATGATTGCTCCCAACGAGTTTTCTCAAATGAAGAGCGACGTTTGCAATCTCGTCACTGAGAATCCATCGTAAACTCAGAAACGACGTCGGGTACCCAACAATTTTCTCGGCCTCACTCACGGCTCTGTTCCAATCTGGCTTCGGAGTATGTGTTGCAATACTGGCTCGATGCGAACTACTTGTGCTGACTTCTCTATTACAAGGTTCCGAAACTTTCGAAACTAATGCACTTGATGCAGGGACTTTCACCAAATTGCACTTTGATAAACATCTCAAACTACTTAAACTCATTTTTTAGAATTTAATACTCTACGAATGTGCAATTCAAGTGTCGAAAGCTCGAAAGTAAACTAATATATTCAGGTACTCGGAAAACTCAATATCATAACAATACCCAAATAACTACAGTGTAATGTAAACACACAATTTTATCACAGATTTATTTCTTCTAATTTTAATCTTTATAAACAACAAAAAATAAGTTGCGTAAAATTTTGTTTCGTAATTTCAATTTCAAATACTTTATTAGAATATAATAACAGCAACTTGTACTTTCGCGGTATCGCGGCAAACTAAACAAAACCACAGAATACATTACGCCACAACATAATTGACAGGCAGAACGCAGTCGAAATTGACAGATTGACAAACAGTGTGACCATCTTAATCTAATGTATTGGGCTTTGTTAAAAGTTTCTAGTTTAATTCTAATCTTAAAGAGATTCAATCTTATAAAAATCTTAATTAAATTGTAATATTTATGATAGATAAAGGTGTTTTATTATTTTTGAAAATTGATTTAAATTATGTTTTTTTCTTATTACAATGCTGTTCGAGTAACAAAAGACAATATTTAATACCGTTATGACAGATTCGAGACACTTATTTTATAGGTTAGACTTTACTTCTGTTGATGTTTTGTAATTTGTGTGATTATCTCAAACTTAGTTTTTGTGTTTTTTGTGGTTTCATAATTAAAATAAAATATGCCATTGATAAGGGTGATACGAACAAATAAAACAAAAATAGATTAAATTTTGATTTTATTACTTACTGGCAACACCACTTAGAAGTTGACGTTGACATTTCGTTTGACAACTTTGTGTATTGTCAAACAGACGTCATAGTTGACAACTTGTCATATCGATGTCGTTTCGAATTATTATTTTGTAACTAAAATATTTTTTTCAGTCAATTGATCGAGGATCGTTGTCGTTAGTCGTAGTCGTCTTTAGAGTGGTCACTACGTCGTGCGGCTATTTTCAGTGTTTCAGATTGAATATTGTTGTACAGATATTGTATTATTATAATAATTCAGTGATAGTGCGAACATTGCGCAGTGTTGTAACCGAGCATAGTTTAGTGAATTTTTATAAGTTATTTTTAAGGTGAGATTTTCTTCTACTTGTTGGTTTATTTTTATGTCCACGTACAGAATTTGCTAAGTATTTCAGTCTGCAAACGTGGTGAGCTAACCTGTATTCATAATTAAGACGCATTTTGACAAATCTATAAATAATATCAATAAAACTTAAATCTTTGTAAACAACTTTACTTGTAATTCTGCCGGCTTTTTAATTATTACCCAGTAACCGCTTAATAATGCGTGGGTTATTTTCCATTAGTATACTCATGTTACTCAGATTTTAAATTTATTTTCTGGAGACCACTTTGATTAATATTATTCAAAATGTATCCAACACTGGCCACCCATTGAAAAAAATAAATAGGAATTAAAAGGTCTCTATATTTATTATATATCTATATCTATTCAGGTTAAATATTAACCTGGCAGGTTGCATATAATTTCAGAACAACATCACTAAAATTTATTTTTTATATTCATGTTAACAATGAATCATTATCGGAATGCAATTAGCTTTGCATTGGGAAATTGAGTTGTAATTTTACACAATTAAAGACATAACATTTGATAATGCTTAAGTATACATAAAATCACCAAATACACTTATTGGAAATACTAAATTTCCACATCATGCATATTAAGAAGGTATAATTAATTCCTTATTTATATTAAATTAAAGGGGTATATCAACAAAAACACTGATGTGCTACCCTTAATCAGAAAACTACAATACTGGAATAAACCAGTTTCAGATATTGTATTGTCCTGTACATATTTTGAAAGAACATTATAATATTTATGTGTATTATTATTCTATTTCTATTATTACCTTTATATATATATTCTTCTATGCTATTTATGCACCACCTACAACTTTTGTTTTTTTCTATCTAAAGGTTGTCTGGAAGTGATCGCTTGCCTGCAATAAGACAGCTATTTGTACATCTATATCTCTTTTCTATATAATTGTTATGTATAATTTTAAATAAATAAATAAATATAAAATTTAAAATAATTGTGCAGATTTTATTTTTATATAAAAACGTAAGCATATGTATATGTATTGATAGATTCTTCATTTATTATGTAAAATGTAAAGAAAACATGTTATTATTGTTGAAAAAAATAACAGTAAATTACATTTTCATCAATGTTTTAAAACTATAATGTTATTGTGAGAATAGAACCTCTTATGGTTAAAACCATGGCAATTTTCTATAGCAAGTGTGTTATTAACAATTATGAATATTAATTGCATTTTATTAAACTGTTGATAATTGTATTATTATTAGTCAATTCTAAAGCATACTGTATATGTTTATACCAGTTCAATTGAAATAATTATACAGAAATGATATAATCTGCATAACTTACTTTTTATAAAGAAAAATAGTTAAGTTTAATGTTGAATAATCCTTTTTTCTTTCAATTTTATTAATTTAGGGACATTGTCCATTTTTGGTATGTCAGTTCCATCATACCCTTCAAATAAGCCTGAAGTTATATTAATATTTAATTCTAGTGCATGTTTTCATGCACTGATATAAATTATATTTATATCACTTCCAACTTGTAATCAGCACCATTGTCTTATTATAACCATCAAAAGATTACTTGCCCTTTGTCATTGCCACTTGTTTCAATATATTATGAAAAATAAAATACAGTCTATATAAAACTATTCTGTAAGATGGTAGACAGTACAAAAGTTGCTGCCTAGTTGAGATTAAAAGGTTACCAATTCATTGCAGCTACTATTAGCAAGAGATAGAAACATATTTCTATATCTTGTTAGGTTTGATATATATAGTAGACACCCAGTCAGATGTGCAGTTTATTTAATAATATTGCCACTAATATTTTAGTGAGAGTACTCTTACTAGTGCATTCTTCTTATCTATTACTAGCTGTTTCCACGACTTCATCCACATGAAATTTAAATTTATTTTTCTAAAATGAAAGTAGCCTAAATTACTCCTTATTACATTAGCTACCTGCCCAAAAAGTCCCATTAAACTCGGTCCAGCCATTTTAGAGATTAGTTGGAACAAACACAGACAGACAGACAAAAATAATAAAAAATGTTATTTTAGTATATGCCCCGCATATATATTCATATGCATGTGGTTAAAAACGGTCATTTCAATATTACAAACAAACACTCCAATTTTATTTATATGTATAGATAATAAAGAATTGGTAAGTAATAAACCTGAACAATTTTTTTAAAATGATGATAATGAAATGGTGCACCCGCCTAGCCTAATAGTGCATGCTGGTGGGGCAGCAATAGAGGATGATGAAGTCAAGTCATTTAACCCAATGTGATGAATTCCATGAATTTGCCATGCAAATTTTTCCAGGGGGAAGTGTGGAGGACAGGTATATACCATATATTGCTAGCACTAGGGTTATTAAGTAGTCTACATAAGTAACAATCCTCTCCCCCCAACCTGAACAATTCTAACAGCACAATCTAGTCCCAGGCTAAGCAGAGCTTGTGTTTTGGGTATTAGAAAACTGATAGTGAACAATTGTAATTATATTTGATGTTCTTTTTTGATGCATAAAAATTTGTAAACACTTGGTTTACTAATTGCAATATGACTAGCTAAAATCCTAAATAAAACAATGCAAATGCTATTTACTCTTAAAACGCAGTATTTATAGTGCATAATATGATGGAATATAAGAGGTGTAAAGCAAGCTGTATAATTTGGTGACAATAGTTTTTTTCATAGGTATGAAATGCTGATAGCATAAAGACTTATACTCCCTTGATGAAAATAAATATGAACTCCACTAATGGCGTGGCCTTATATCTTGCTAGTCCTAGGTAGGTCACCTGTTATAACTCTTTATCCTGTTACTCCACTGTCATGCCTATTAAACTGGTCCACAACTTCTATAGCATATTGCGTAGTATCATAAAAGATCAGTTGAAAATACCTATGCAACCTAATCTGTACAAATTCCACTCTACTACAAAGATACAAATTAGAAATAATAATGTGAATCTGTGTTGGTAATGGCCCTTAGTGTCAGGCACAGATTCTGATGATCAATTTCTCCTCAAGTGCTAATTTCACTAGAGTTCAAAATGCAACTATTTTTTTAATTTTAGCAGTCTTCGCCTGAAAGGAAATGTTTGATCAGATTTTGCTCTGGCTTGGGTACAATAATGATTGGTTATACGAAATAACTGCGTCATTTGTCGTCGTATATACGTCTTTCGATATATTGGTACCTATGTAGAGAATTTTGGTTGTAGACCTTGATGGTGTGTCAATTAAATACACTACCTCACATTCAACTACTATATGTATATATTCACAATTAAATACTGCATTTACATTTGATGATCGTGGATCTTCAAATTCTTCAATCGAAAGTGACTCTCTTACTCTTTTTCTCCTACTTATGTTTCTCCTACCGGCAAGCTTCGGCTTCAGCTTGATTGATATGGTAGTGAAATTACATGGTACGGTGCAATGACACTGCGGTGTCATGCGTTGCAATTCTCGACGACTAAGGGCTTCCAGAACAGCAACGCATAAGGAGTAACAGGGGCATCACATGACGATGCGATGTCCGTGGTGCTGTTCTAAATATTTAGGTGTCAATTGTTGACCATTTCAGTAGCAACGTAATAAAATTATATCAGTACGGGTACTGCATATTTTGAATATTTTAAGCAAAATCGTGCTTTATGATTTATTCATAGATATTAGGTGTTTTATTTATTCATTTGGTACATATTTGCCGGCTTTTGCGCAATAGACTCAGTCCAATGGCTTATGACCGTGAACTCTGTGATAACATTCTGTTCGTAATGCTATTTATGGGACAAGGTGAATTTGTATAGATGTCTTCGGATGTTCATTTCCATAGTCATAGTTTTGTAGAAATTTATTATCATTACAATTATTAATAATCAAAAACTAGTCTAGTTTTAAATTTGTTTGAATCTGATGAAGTTTGATCACTCAATATTTGAACTGTTTCTGAAGAAAATGCATCAATACAACTCGTTTCTTTGTGTGTACGTTACGATATATCTTCATTCTGGAAGAAGTTGTAGAATTTACTTCTATAATGTTTCTATACGCTTTTTGATAATAACTTAAGGTGATTGCCTTTAGTATACGCACCATTCTATATTCACTCATAAAAGTACAGATCTGGTTTGTCATAATAGCCCAAAAAAATCAATGTCTGTGTCGTATACAAGAACTTCTGCACTTCTTCTTCTGTTTTTGCAGGTATGGAGTGGGAAGGGCCGAGCAAGCAAGGCTTGTACGACCCTCAGAACGAGCACGAAGCCTGCGGTGTTGGTTTTGTAGTTGCTATCGACGGTAAACGTAGTCATAAAGTAAGTATGCTTAGTAATTGTCACATTCTGTCAATCATATACTTCTTTTATACATAGTAAACAAGTTGAGGCACCTTCAAGTCTAATGAATCTCAAAGTTGCATGCATGCATGCAGTTTGATACCGTCGTTCTTTTGAACACTAGTCAAGAGAAAACCGATCACAATCTGGTTGAACTGATTAAGTGGGTACTAAAAAACTAATACGATTTAAAACCTGATGTTCAAACCCGAACACAACTCGCAAAGGAAGCTGCGTAGTTATGAGATTAGGTATACTTGATTCAAACTCACATACTGCCTGGTCTAAGTAGGTGTATAATATTACTGGACCACGATGTCAGTTTAGATTCTGCCTATTCTATTTATGAAAGAAGAGGTAGGACAATCCTCTATCTCTTCCTGGTGAAGTCGCTATGATGGGCGCTTAACTGATTTTATGTTCATCCTATTATCCTCCGCTATTGCTCTGCCAGCATATAGAGTTGCTATTTTCTGGATCATAATGCCATGGTGCTCCCGTGCGCTATGAAAATGCTTTATCCAACTTTACATTAGTAATGTTCGCGTTTAGATCGTTCGCGATGCAGAAGTGCTCGCTACACGTATGGAACATCGTGGAGCGTGCGCATGCGACAATGACACTGGAGACGGTGCTGGCGTGCTGACCGCCATCCCGCACCAGTTCTACTGCGCTCAGCTCAGGTATGTTATCATATTTTTCAAGCACCCGACCTGCCTTATCATAAGCGGCTAAAGCAGGTTACTAGAAGAATCGCTCTCGTGTTCCTAACTTTGAACACACCATAATCATATTTTGGAAAATTTCGAAACCTTTAAAACCGGAGCATTTTTGTGCTGCGACGGCGACTAGGTGACAACAATATTTGTATAAAATTATTATGGAAAAGCGTATTAACATGATAATTATTTTTAAAGCACAATTTCATAATCTATTGTGAAAGAGTGAAGTCTTGCACTACCTTGTTAAAATATTTAAACCCAAAAATAACTTGTTCGATCAATTTTCCAAGCCAGACCCGCATGACAGTGTGTAAATATTTGTCTAGTTTCGGAAATGTTTGTAAAAAATGGGACACAAGCATAATAATTATCATACATTGTCTTGTTGCCAAATAGGTCGAGCCGGTCATCTTCCTAATACATTCCAATTTTATTTTATTACTTCTATTAATAGTATTATAATTAAAAGCTTTGATAACTGCTGACTATATTTTCGATAGCTAGAATTTATGTATTTAATTATATTGCCCACGTACTTACACTAAAAGTGGGGCGATACATGTTTATTTTATTACCCCGAATCTGAATGTCGGTTGTTGCCCCGTGTTTTCGTTGTTTCTTGTATCTTCCAGATAAGTTTTGGCAGAAACACGGAATATTTAAAAATGCGTGTTCAATGGTAGCCCGGTTGGACCATGAGATAATTAGAATTAGTTACGTTTTGTGTTACTTATTCAAGAATACTGATGAATACTACTGATACTGAAGTTTTATATTATTCGGACATTTCACTATATGGCGCATCATGTCTTCACTTCTCTACCCGAAGGTTCTCTAGAAGAGATTTCTTGTGTAATAAGATCGCCTTTTATATCCTTACTATAAAAATATTAGTAAATTGTTTACTAGTCTTCGGTGCGATAAACAGTTAAGAAAAAAAATATCACATACGTACTGTACGAGTATGTACGCACTGCAGTGTTATACGACGCGTCTATATGACATACGACATCAGTCTCCCCACATTTATCATGCTAATTTCTATCGACGACGTGGACCGTCGTCAGAATACTCGTGGGTAAACAGTGGAAACTTTTCTAAGCAAAATGTTATTTAAAAAAATTATTTTTATCTCTTGATTATAATGGATCTTTGGATGTCCCAAAAAAGGATTTTTTAATTTATAATTACTGTGTATGATTTATAAAAACGTGTACCGAATGTACACACACATTTGACGCCCTCGGCTTTTACCATGTTTATTGTCGACGGAAAATTCAAGTCGTTATCATACAAATGCATCTCCTTTCCTATTTTGATCGTATATGGAACATCTTATATAATTGTGTGTGCATCATAATGTATATGACAGCTTATCATAATTTTGTGCCTAAAAATTTGGAGACCTATATATATAATAAATAGAGCAAGGTAAAAGACGCTAGAAAAGTTTGACAGGATAATATAAAAGCCATATCAAAATTCGAATAATATGGACCACGTCTTATACGAAATATATTATTTTCCATTGTCGCTCATTCCAGTATCATAAACTAAAGAGAAAATACAATTTATACTTTAAAATATGAATGATAGTTCGTGTTATTTGAGACGATGCCAATTTCAGGCAACAATCGACTGCGTAACCTTTGAATATTGTAAGTTGGCTGCGGGCCAAGTGTAAACCATAATTCCTGACGGAAAATCGATTCGTTATGTAATTCTGAAGTAAATATTAAGGTTTTAAGTCTGTTACTTGAAGTGTTTAGAATTTTCTCGTTGTGTTTCCAATTTTTTAATAATGACGTTAAAAGTAATTGAGTTATTGTGAAAGATTAAAAAATTATAGTTGTCCCAGAAACAACTGTACTAAAAACAGACACACAATATGGTGATTTCTATTGTAATCGAAAAAATCCCCCTATTCCCCCTATTGTCAATATAGCTATTGATTAATCTAGAACGTTTTCCTATCTTTTTTTATCGTCTGGATTATCTCGAATCTTACATTAAAATGTTTGCAAGATCCAAGTAATATGTTTTTCTTTACTAACGCTTATTCCATTTCATTTTAGGATCTTACTTTTTCGGCAAATTGTAAAGAGCTCTATATTCATATACGACATTTTTGTTACTAATACAGAACAATATTTTTTATCACTGTCCTCACAGTTCAGTACGTTGTCACCTTGTACTTCTTTTAAGCACACCAATGATTCATTCAGCTCAACTGGATAATCGCACCTAAATCACAGTCAGCCTTAATATAGCTACCCAGTCCAATACCAGCATTACATGTCACATGATTTCAACTGGAACGATTTTATATATGGCGAAATATCAAGTTGTAACTTCAAATTTGATATGATATTGAACGATTCATACGATGTGAAAGAAATAAAAATAATATTTAGCGCTTTTTACTTATTTATATGTTACTAGCTGTACACGCGATTTCGTCCGCGTGGATTTAAACTTTATTTTTCTAAAATAATGGAATTTTTCTAAAATAAAAGTATCCTAAGTTACTCCTTATTACATCTGCTACCTGCCAAAAAAAAGTCCCGTCAAAATAGGTCCAGCCATTTCAGGGATTTGCCGGAATAAACAGATAGACAAAAATAAAAAAAAATGTTTTTGTAGCTGCATCTACCGTATTTATATTTATATGCATGTAGTAAAAAATGGTTATTTCAATATTACAGACAGACACTCCAATTTTATATGTATAGATGATGTAAAAGAGTATTATCCTTAATTTTTTTAATACATATTTATTATTTCTAAGTATATTTAAAAGGACACGTCCTGACTGTTCTATGAACTCATAGTGTGAATTGAGGAAAGAAACGTGTATTTGATACGAACATTGGTTAATAAATGATTTCTTGGTATTCTTAAATTTACAAACACACATTGAAAAGATATGTAGATTATTATTACATTTTTAGTTTTACATTATCATTATTATTTTTTACTTTAATTTGTCCAACAATACTGTACATTTAAATTTAGCTGTTGTTCCCCCTTTGGTTATCCCCTTAGGATATAACTGCATGTCTATGCGTTGGCAACTACGCAGTTGTTTCATTTAACTTACGGTCGCATGTCGTTAGCAAATAACCGCGTATTCTTTTTAATCTTAGTGAATCCATTTATCGAATTTAAACATTAAAATAAGATGGACTTAGAAAAGAATAATATACAATAGTATGTATTAATTAACAGTTTATATTTTCGTGAGCTACGAAACTTCATTAACGTTGTACTCATAACAGACGGGACATGAAATATGTTTATTGAATTTACCAGACGTTCATGGAATAAAGCTTTTAGTATATTCATTATAATTATAATATACTTATGCGTACAGTAGTAGAAAAACAAATTCAGCAACAATACAAATCAGCTTATGATTATTTATCAATCTGCACTTTAATATTTGATACATCATGCAATTGTCCAATTTCTTTAACTGCCATAAGTCGTTTGATATGTACTATAGACGTCACCAACCCACTGCCACTTAACCTTGATTGCTTCTAATTGAATGGCAATTACCACGCGCCGAGACATCGGTGTACACAAAACCATCCCACATTTCTTGCTGGTTTACCATCCACTGGTCTGAACAGGTTGAACAGAGCGTGCCGAGTGTGTGGATGAAAATTACAACTGAATGGTTTCCATAGAACCAGAAGTAAATACAAAAAAGAAATGTCTTCTGTTCTGAACTCTTAATTAGCAGACTTTATTGCAAATGCAATGTCAAAATCAAAATTTATAAGGGGGGTACCTATCTATAAATTATGATACACGAATTTAAAAATTTTTGACGTCACATATTTTCCAATCTTACAGTCAATAAAAGTGTAAACTATCCAACAAGATAATTTAAATGTGACATTCCGAATTTTTTTAAGTTTTGAAGAAAGAAAAACAAATTTTTGTCGAATTTCAACCATTTTTCACACCCTTCCAGAATTAGAGGTCTTTCAGAAATTATATTGTGTTTTGAAATAAGAGAAGCACTGTCGTCGAATATTTCACTTGTTATCTTATTTTGTAACCGATGCAATATCTTATGCATATGCTAATATAAAACTCACATACTCGTTCTTGTGGTTGATTGAGAACTAGTCACGTTGCGTTGTGTGAAGAGTGTGTAATGCAAGGACTGATAACTATAGCATTTATTCAGCCTTGGTGTCTAGTAGTAATAGTATCTAGTATACCTATAAGTATACGATATGTAACAACTACTGACTTATCATAGTAGATTAATATATAATACTCAGAAGGAAGTAATCGAGATTTTTTTTCAAATGATAGCCTATAGTCTTTAATATAAATTGTGCTCATGAAAGGATTATCAAGCTAGTTCTCATTGAATTCTCATTGATGAGTTGGATGGTAGCATTTTCACTTCACTAGTCGAAACTTTCTGCCAATTATCGAAATAATTAGTATATTATGTAATTGTTCTACGTAGGAGCCACTTCATTTGTAGTGTATCATGTATTGCGCTTTAAAAGATTTTCCGTAATTGTAATTGTACGGGCCTTATCTTGTTATTATAATTAATACCTTTAACTGTTTCGTGGAAAGTTAAAGCTTCATTTTACCATCCAATAGCACCAGCTAGCTATTCTGTTTTGTATACGATTGGAATAGTAAGTAAGATGGCCTCCTTTATAAAATATGGTTGACTTCCACTTTAGACATCAATAATTTTTTAATCTAAATAACAGGGACTCTCTGTCCACAATTAGCATCACATTTGGAACGTAGTGCGTGTAGCGTCGATGCCACTAGAGTAGAAACATCGAGAACTAATGTGTTATGTATGCGTAATCTATATTGTCAAGTTTACTGTACTAATTTATTGTTTTCCAGATCAAAATGTCACTCAGAGCTCTCTGAACAATAGTAGCCGTAGTTATCTGCCTGAGTACGATATTAGATAGCACTCGTCAGTTTTATTAATTAAGACCTACAGAAGTTTTCACATGATAAAATATTGGAAAGATAAACATGATTATAGTTTCGAGATATAATCTTATCTAATGTTCTCATGTAGATTAGTCTAGGTGTGATAACGGAATAATCTAGGTAATACTTGGACCTATCGACAAAGTTACATTGGATGTCGCTAATGGAAAATTGCAAGCTTTACTTTACTAGACCACGCAACAATTTTGAACTCTTTTACTAATATATTTTATTGTACAGCAGATTTAGTACCTAATTGCCTAATATTGTCAATGTCTATCAATTTTATCGCAATTTTTTGTACATCGTATTAATTAGCTTGTTGTTTTTAAATAACAATAAACACTTAGCGTACAATGACGACTTTTATTATATCTTCCATAGTGATTATAAATAAATTTGATATTGTAAATACTTTTATGAGATTTCATAATACAAATAGGTATTTATTTAAAAATACATAGTTGCCATATATCTATTTACTTTATACTTTATTTATTATATACTTCGAACTTTGTTTTTAGGTGGTTATTATTGAAATTGTTATTTTGTCCCCCTATCCTTTCATTTTGATGTGATACTTTGATGCCTGAATTTTGGGAAAACAAATTAAAATCATGTGATTCCAATATTTTTGCTTTTCTATTTTTACTTTTAACTGGATTTTAAACAATTGCGATTAGTCAGACTGTTTTATTCTATCGTCCACTTCTGAAACAAAACTATATTGGCTAAGAAGAACGAGTAAGAACTACTTTTGCTCTTCTCAAGATGAATGTGTTTACATTATTTTATTCGTTTAGGTGTTAGATACAAAGCTAATCTTTATATTCGTTACTCATAATATACATTGTATATGGAATTATGAATTTATAATTGCTCATAAATCCAATGCATTAGTATTCCTCGTTAACATACTCGCATTTACAGCCACAAGATCAACTTAGTCAACTTATCTTTATTGTTCGACATGCAACTATTATCTTAGCTTAAACAACATTTTTTAAGTACAAATAATATCGTAATACGGTAATAATGTGTTTATATCTGTTTATATTAGGTCTATTGCCGGTAATATAGTTAATTTTCTTATCATTTGCTCATCATTGTGAATATATCATAAACTGTCTACCAAAATAATTTTACGACGTAATTTTATAACTTTAGGTTCGGTTCTCAATAATTACGTCAGGCTAGCAAATGCTTCCAAATTGCTATATTTTTAACTAAAAGTTATTCTATATCCGTTCTCGTAACAGAATAATATATCGTCATATTGAATTTCGATCCGTTCAGCCGTTTAGTCGTGAAAAGGCAACAAACATACAGACAGACAATTTTTGTAATTTATAATATTAGTTATATATGTGTATATATTATATTATAGACAAATCATACCTATCCAAGGTATGATTTGTCTATATCTGTACAGACTTCTCAAAAATTTAAATTGGTATCTGTTTTCCGAGGTTTGGATTTCGAAGATTGTTTTTTTCTAAGTTAATATTTGGGTAATTTAGTTTACGGGTACCAGATTTTTCTTTAGTTCATGGATTTTTTGTCTTGGCAATATTTGGTAAATACATATTTTCTTAGTGCACATTTATATTGTATACGGAATCCCTGCATAGAATTGAATGATTTTAGACTTAGTCGTCCCTATTGTTCAATCAGTTGCTGTGAATATCCAATTTACAAAGACCTCTACATTTTACTTGACATCACACAATGCACAGGTCACACTGTATGTAATGACTTGTTCTATGGACTTTGATAAACGTACGCCAGTTAATAACTTGCGAATATACAGATAATATTAAAATAATAGCTGGGTATTATAGCTAAATATAGATAGTACATATAAAATTGAACTTGTACTTGATAGTGGACGACTCAGATCAGAAATTTGACTATTTAAAGAAGCTAAGGCTCAGGGATTCCCCAGCACAGATGTTACGGCCTATTTAAAACCTGTTTTGTACATAAATATTTAAAAACATTATAAAAAACAATTGAAATATATTCACACAAGTCAACAGACAACAGTCTTTGATTTCATACATAATAATGTATAATATATAAAAGAACCGGCAAATACAAACATTTAGTGGTCCTTCGAGCCGGATAATAACAAACACGGCTTATAGAATAACGTTATTGTTAACTCTTTTTTTCAACAAATGCATTGAAATTTAACTATATTTTTAGTTGTATATGCGACTATTTAGGTAACTTAAAAATTTAAGATATAAAGTTTCTTTTATTAAATTTGTAATAACAAATGTTGGTAGTTGGGATTCTTCTTTGACTGGGGGCATGTGACATTTTGCCGATTTAGCAAAATCCTTGAATACAAGTAGAGGAAACTCTTTCTTTAGATATCACTTCATGCATTATTAAATGTTTTACATTATCTCCTCGCTTTCACAATGTCGAGGATACTTCGAACAAACAACTAGAAGACATAATTGAATTTGTAAACGTGGTTAGTTTGATAGTTATACTTTATAATCGTACGATTTTCTTGGACTCGCCCTTGACAGGTTTTGTACTGTGTTTAATGTGTGATATAAAGATTAAAAAACACACCTTGATAAAGGTATTGCCACATACGAGGTAGCGTGCGTTCATTGAAATTCACGTGTATCCCACGTGAACTTTTAAAGTTGAAACGAAAAGATAAAAGGATAAGTTATTTAGAATATAAGTAAATAGAAGTCTCCTAAATAGTAATTTAATGGTAAAGTAAGTTTTATCTTCAAGACTAAAGTCTACATCATCTGTGCGGTCAGATATATTCAACAGTCAACCTTGTGCCGTGATATAATTTAATGACGCACCAATTCGAACCAACTACTTTCGGTATTACCACCATTACAACCAACCACGACGGTCTATGTATAATTGGTAAACTTGTTATTTATAAATACTAAATAACTTTTATCAGTCGTTATCAGTTGGTAAATAATTACATTAAAAACACTTTTAGTAAACACGATTTTATACCTAATATTGAATTACAACGACCTTCAGGGATGATGATTAGTGAGTAAGCCTAAAATAAATGAAATCTCAGTTTTAACTTTAGTCCGTTTTTTTATATCCGAGACAAATTAAACATTACCTATGCTGCCAGCATTTTGCGATTCTTAAAATACATTGTGTAATATACGTAGAATGCTTTAAATTTGTAATGGATTAAATTTAAAAAAATATGATTAACCAAATCGCTATTGCAGGTACAGAAATATTGCAGGCCCTAGAAAGCTTTAAGTTTGTAATGGTTTCAAATAAAAAAAATATTATTTAACAAATCGGTATCGCAGGTACGGGCCAACTCGACAACAGCTGGTAACATTTTTTGAAAAATTAACATTTACATCTGTAAATTTAGTATCCGTGATTTAAAAATAGTCTATAGTATTACAGATTTTGTGATTCCATCTTCCAACTCTATCATCCGACAAGATCATGTTCAATGATAATATCATATCGTGAACATTGCCATCGTCCTTCTTGTATGTTTTCGATCATCCGTTATGGGATATTCTTTAAAACTCACGAGAGTCTATTAAATTTTCATTTAAATAAATAAGTATCATATAGGTTTATGGTCGTAAATTTAGTACAAGGATTTTATTACATATTAAAGGAACTAGTTAAGTACTTGTAAAATCACAATTTGCAATAAACTTTATAAAATCAAGATCCTATGACTGTTCCACAGAGGCGCTATGAAAACCAATCAATGCTCGTATCCATAGAAACCCAATAATAGCTCAATTTACTTTGCAAGGCTTCAGTTCCACTTAACATATTAGGGAGAACTCCAACCAGATCCGGTATTTATGATTTGATTTGAAGGGTGTGATATAACATTCAAATTACAGGGTACAGAGGCATCATACCTCGGTAGTCTAGCGGGTTAGCAAACAACTTTATTTCCTATGATAGCGGGTTCGATTTCTAGCATCGTGCAAACATTTGTATTCATGAGTATGATTGTTTGTCTGGGTGTTTTCTAAGTATAAAAATATATGTAAGTACTTATATCAGTTGTCTAGTACCCATAACACAAGCTCAGCTTAGCTTGGGACTAGTAGCGCTGTGAGAATTGTCCAGGGTGGATTATTATTTAAATATTATTGTCATTCTTTACTGTCCTTAGAAATAACAATACACGATCGGTAACATGGGCATAACATTTACATATAATTCTCAAGTCCATAGTAAGTTTAAAGAACATGGTCATGACGTTCAGTGTTTTCATAAGACTTTCACTTCCAAGTATAAAAGCTCTTGCAAAGACTTTTCCATGGCATAATATTTGATAAATTAAATATTTGTTATATTTATATAGTTTGAATAAAAGCTAGCACGTAGTTGTTAACTACAAAACCGCTTACTAATTTCTCAGTTTGCCTTATACAAGTTAACACTTGTAGAGAACTTCCTTTGTTGTTAATATCGCCATATTTATATATTATATTTGTGTACTAAAGTTTAAATAAATGAATAATATCTGTTCTCTAATAGCGCCAGTTATACGTTTATTATGTAATAAGATTATTAAATTATTTATTAGATTATGGATTATTTAAATGACATGCAGAAGTTTTCGTATGAGAAGAATTTTTTCAGACTTTGGCACGTTGTTTGCCCCCAGCTTCCATAATAACTCTGTAATCAATAAACCTGACAATTACAGATAGCTTATCGATGCGCTAAAATTATTTGATGGTAATCACCCCGCAAAGAATGATCGCGGATAGAATAACACACGTTATCGGTCCGTAACGACTACAATATATCTTCCTGACACTAGTTTTGATAGCTTATCATATTATCATTATCATACTCCGTCCGATTGCATTCCGAATCCGTATAATCAATGTTTTGTACATATTGATAAAGTGATAAGACGAATCTACAAACCGGAAGCTTCTGTTGTTATTTTTATTGTTTTTATTTATTATCGAATTCAATTTGATTGTGCTGTTTATCATTTAGGTAACTTATTTTTAAACGATGTAATATATTTGTGCTTTTATATCTCTGATTCTATTTCACCGTATACTATCGAGTAGACGTTAGTCTGCTATTAGATGCTCTCTTATCTTTTACCCGGTTTAAAGTTTTAGTCTTTCAAGCAATATACAAATCGTCTTTTGATAATAGACTATAGAAATATAATTATTAATATTTTTTATGTAACATTTTAATAATTAAGTTCTATATTCTCGTAACCAATTTCGCGTTTATAATATTAGTAAGCTGCTAAGTACACAATAACAATACAAATATTTTAAGTGGCGTAGTAACCATCTAAAATATGTATATCAATGGCATAATTGTGCCGGTCAATGATTGTGATTGACTTGTTTTTGAATCGACACCATAAACATATCTCGTCGCCAGAGTCTGTTGGCAAGTGATTTACGCTTAATTGTTTTGATAGTGACTTCGGTTGTGTGAAATAGTGTAACCAGTTTTATTTCACATTTTTTTATGGATGATAATGCAATTGCGCACCCGCTTGCGCTAAAGTTTTACGCTGGCGGGGCACCAGTGGAGGATAATAAGATGAGCATGATATCAATTCTTTGTCACATCGTGACAAATTCACCAAGAATTTTGCACGATGGTTTTCAGGCAGAACCGCGTAATAGTCAATCTGACATGACTAACAATCCCCTTTACCCATTTTAATCACATTAAGAAGATAGATATTTTTATGATTTGTAGACGACTATTATATGTATATCGACATATAATAGTATGTACTTGTAAAATTTTCAAAAATGCTTTAAACAGTTATTGTAATGGTGTAGCAAGAACTTTGTTATAATGCGATCATTTAATTATTAATTTTGTATTAATCATAAATTATATGATAAAATGACATACAAAATCTGATGAAGTATCGTGTTATTGAAAATATTAAACATTTTTAAAGTAACGTTCCGGAAATTATTTATTTTATTTACCCGTGCCTAAATTAACGACAATCGTGAAACAAGTAAGTTACCGAAACAATAGTGTAACTAACACTTATGTTTATGATACCTTCATGGCTATTGTCCTTGATGGGGGATTGGGGGTCAGAGGCATTGTCAACTGTCGCTAACTTAGGCTACTTTTATTTTAGAAAAATGAAGTTAATTTCCACGCGGACGAAGTCGCGAGTATAACTAGTTATTTAATATATAAGTACAATAATGTCATAAAGTATAATACGTAATACATGTAAATAGGTTATGATAAACTGAGTCCTCTCGGGCCGTCGTTATCGAGAACCTGAAATCGAACGTACTAATTTATATAATTGACATTGCACTGATTTTGTTGACCCTCAATTGTTGAGCGTGAATGGGGTTGATACACTCATGCCATAGTGCTAAGGCAATTTGTTCACTGGTGAGGTAATGGAGTAATTAGTTTTAGGGTACAATGGGACTGACATGTACTTAGATGGTACAAAAGTCCTTAAATTTAAAAAGAAATAAAAAAAATGCCATACTGTGTTTGTTCATTCTTCAATCGCAGCTACCATTAAATGTTTCAATATCTTCTTTCACTAGTTGTTATATATCACTGATTCAAGAATCATCCATCTATACAGATATCCCAATTGTATACAGAATTTCTTTCAGAAAGATCTTTCAGGGAATATCTGTGAGGCTTTTAATTCGACTGTGAATTGAAAACCTTACAGATATTTACTAAATAAACCTAAAACTACAATAATTGTAAAAGAATCACCATCTAAGAGTATTTTTGGTGATGTTAATGCGGTAGTGAAAATAAATACCATATAGGATTCCACATTCGACGTGAAAACCGTGGGCTCATTCTCCTGTTTCATAATAAAAGAAATATCCATATCTCTTTGAAAATATATGTAGATTTTATTGTAATTTGGACCTGCAATAATTACTTTCATAATATTTTCTTGTAATTTCATGGAAAATCATACCTCAATTGTAGTACTCTTGACAATGACTTTCGAAAAAGATCGTGATAAACATTCATATACAGAACGTATTATTTAAATATACTCCAGCGCAATTGCGTAAATATTAGTCTTATTTTATGACGTTATGCGTTGCCGTCGACATTTATGTATTAATTTCATATATAAGTCATGCATTAGTAATTTTCCATATGTACATTTTAATGTGCAACAAAAACATTTTATAATGCTCATTACATTTAAAAATGAAGTAATGTTATATATATGATGAAACATAATACAACTAGTATTATGTTTCATCCATCCACTGTATAGCAAATGTGTGTAAAAGGGGCTGAGATTAGATCCCTGTGGTACACATATTTGGTTCAGAAATCCTTAGACATATCACGTAGACACAACTATATTTACTTTGAGTAGAAGCAGAACGTTATTTAAATAGGGTTTTGGTAAATCGAAAATATATTATTAAAATGCCAGTATATTGTGGTCTATAGAATCAAGAGCATTGCGTAAGTCATAACAGTCGACCATACTGTTACTATTTTATAACAGTCGACCATACTGTTACTATTTTATTTTAGGAAGCAAATGTTTCCTCTTATTTCAACGGATAAATTGGACAATTCTGTAGAAGCCGTTCAACAGTACGAATCTCAGTTAAACATGTAGCTTGATCTAACCCTGTTAAAAATTCTACCCGTCTATGAATCAAGTCTTATAATTTTCGTAGAGTTTGATCTGATGGATTAGAATGGCATATTTACGCTAAGTTCAGCGTCCTATACAACAATAACCACTAGTAAATAATACAGATTTGGCAGACGGGTTGGCCTATTGCCAAGTTTTACATGCCGGTACCTATCGGTAAACATGGATCATGCCATGTGCGTTTAGACTGGTGACAGTGTCAATATTGAATGTATTTTAGAGTAGAATTAGTTACATGAAAGAGATGTATATTTACACTAGCTGTACCCGCGACTTCGTCCGCGTAAATAATGAAAAAATATTTAACTCAATTAACACAATATAAGTCAAATAAATAAGTTTCATCGTTTTAGCTTAAAAAATGTAAAAAATTCTATTTTGATACAACAACCATATATTTATTAATACCTATACTTTATTAATTTTGTGTTAATGCTTTTTAAATAAACACCCACACATTATTTCTGTATAACCTACAAAAATGGGTAAATAATTTAATTTCGGATAGTGCCACACCACAACATTCTTTAAAAAATGTAAATAAAATGTGAAGAAATTTTGATTGTTATTAAGTTTTTTTTTTTAAGTTTGTCAGAACAGGGAAACAACATTTGACATTTATTATTATTTAACATTGGACATTGACTTTAATTTTTGTAATTTATATTGTAAAACTTTAAGTTGGGCTAAACTGGGCTTGTATCCAGAGCCGTAAAACAAATTAATAAAAAAATCGCCAAATTTGTCTCGCAATCGGCCAATTTCAGGTTTAAAGAAAAAACACATACACATGATATACGATTTTATCATAAAAAGTGTCAAAAACAATATTTTCACTAAACGTCAACGTCATGTTTCCGGCAAGATCTTTCGTTTTACATTATGTTATCTGTGGTTTTGTTCTCTGTGATGGATACCTTATTGGCGCAAACGCACGCGATGTGTTGATTGGTTGTTAGCTAGTGAAATGAAAAGATGACGAATGAACGAACGGACGATGAAAAGATGAGAATAAGGATTCAACCGCATAAAGATAACCTTGTATTTCCATTTTGAACCCCTTACAACCCTTTTTACGCATTAAAAAGTAGCCTATGTCCTTTCTCAGGGTCTAGACTATCTGCGTACTAAATTTCATTTAAATCGGTTCAGTAGTTTTGGCGTGAAAGCGAGACAGACAGACAGACAGACAGACAGAGTTACTTTCGCATTTATAATATTAGTAAGGATTATACGTACAAATTCTTATTTGATATGCAAATTGATTTAAAATATTTTTTTTTCTACAATTGAAATGGTATTAGACTAATTAAGATATACAATAGGTTTTACATTTTACGAAACAAAAAAGTAAAATGATACTTTCAGAAACTATATCCCTACAGCTGTCACTAGCAGCCGTATACTATAAGTATTTCAGAAAAAGAAAAATTAGTTCATTTGTTTAGGAATTATATGGTTATCTCTGTCTGTGTTCAGTTACAATGGTATTTATAATATTAGTACCGATACAAGATGTTATATTAAATACGTATTTAGTATATTGTAAACTTCTTTTATCACTTGTTCATTTTTGTTTACAATGTTTCATTCATTAATAACCTTTTAATGTTATCAGTTACCAACTAGAGAACGAAATTCCGCAGCGTTATTTTGATATGTTTAACGTTATATAAATATGTAATCATTCTGATGAGTCCCACGGTGGTATTGTTATATTTCATCGAAATGCACGTGTATGTACGTTTTCTAAGAAAGTAACAATTGAGTACTTGTAAAAAAATATATTGTAACGTAATTGAATCGAGTTATTGTGGTACGGGAACAATGATTGCTATTGAGAGTAATTAAATACATGTATTGATATAATCCTCTTATTGTCTTACCACGTGATGTGGCTAATGTGGTAACAGTAGGATTGGTTATAGAATATGTAAAGAAGAAGAAATTATTTTCATTTGCAAAGTAGTTTTTATCTAGACTACGTAACTAGGATATATTGATGGTCTAGGAAAGAAAGTAATACATATATGTTTTTCTCTACACCAAAGACTACACGTTTGTAAAATTTTATGAAGATTGATTAATCATTATTGTTTTTCACTTTTGTAGCTTAGCTATTACTATTTAATGGATCTTCATCTAATATTTAAAACAATGGTGATAATACTGCGCAATGCTATCCTGTTGAATACGTAGAGTATTAGTTATAGTTGACAACCCTATTTGTCCAGTCGCTTGATAAACTTGGTGCCCTCCATACAGCCATCCATCAAAATAAATCATGATTACCATTTTATCAACATTTGCTGGGGACGGGTCTCTCCCACTAAGAGACATTGTTTCCTATTAGCGATATGATATGAAATTTTATTTCAACATTTACATCTGTTATATCTACTGATATATCTGTTGTGATTCCCTAGTGGCCATTTTTGGCATAGGATATGAGTAGATGAGACACGTCCTATTATATTGGAGCCATATACAATGGTTTTACATAAAAATATTAGTCTTATGATTTTTAATGAGGCATACAAAACATCTAAATTCTTCTTTTGTTTTTTTTTTATATGATTTAACCGTCGTCATTGCAGGTTCCTTAGAACTAACATCTTAGTAATTTGCTCCTATAAAATTGACGATAATAAAGTGATTCTTTCGTATTTTTATGTATTGTCTCGTTGCTTATCTTGCATTGTTTAGTCTATTCTATTTGATAAACTACAAAATGCATCAACAAGAGCATTAAACTATGTAAACACACACATACCAACTGAGATCCCAAAGGTCATGAATTGAAACAGTCCATTATATATCATATTTGCGTCTAATTTGAATGTCTAATTCTCCAGTGATGGATAAATCAATAAGAAACTAATCCGCGATCCTGTGACAGCCCCTCCTACCTTTCCCGTCGCGTTGAATTTAAATATACTTATCAAAATGTGTCAACTTGCCTTCACCACGGCGACGCCAGTTAACACCTCTGACTACCCTGTCTGAAATAACAGTAGTGAAGGTCTTTTATTAATAACTGTGTTTAAATCTTACAATTGACCTACAGTAGTGTCAAAGTCCGAATGAACATCACTTGTATAATGACTACCAGGTGCAAGAGATAAGTATATCGTTGCACTGTTTATATTCTATGCATGATTAATTTTTAATATGCTGTCACTACATCGTATATTTTATTACTGCGCTACAATATTACTATGTATACAATACATATGATTGATGCGTTGCATTTGTTTACGAGGAGTAAGCATAGAACTTCGCAAACCACATTTTTAGCAAAAATAACCAAGGCGAAGCTATCTTACTGTTACATCACATTATTAATATTGATCCGTCTGTAGTCTAGTCTATATTTTATAGAACTATGTCGCTTGCCGTCTAGTATCTATTTTTGTAGATATCTGCATAGTGAGAGCGTCGAAGCTTATAGATTTATAAACCCTAGAAGGTCGTGAGTTTTAATGTGGCCTACACCTAGAAATTTTGTGTGTTACCAATCATTTTATATAGCAACGACTGAAATTGAAACTAACGTGAGAGTCGATGCTAAATTTGCGTTCTGATTCACATTTCATTAATATATAGTTATATATAAAAGCAAAATATGAGCAAGTTGCATTTATCGTTCACGTCATTGACAGTCTCTTACTACCCCACCGGTAATACCAGACGCGGATGTGTATTATTTTTACCTAACATTATCATAACAGTTGTTGACAATTCTGATAGGCGCCATTTTAAATTAATATTAGATTCAGACGTTATTGTCATAATTTATTATGCAATGAACAGACATATAGCAAATATACATGATGTAATATTAAGCTGTTTTAGACTCTATATTGAAGTGTAAACAAAAATGTTCAATTTAGAGTATGAATCGATAACATATTTTATTGTAATTTTTATATTTTGATGATTGTTTTTTTTATAAATTCATGATAGGAGTCTTGATTTTCGAGGAAAAAATAATTAAAATTTATCAATTTTTACTCTTAATTCATTGTAAAGTATCAGTGGCATGCGCCTAATAAATAATTTTCCTTCTTTTTTTTAAATTTAATATCCAGAAAAAAATGTGAATCCTAAAGAAAGTGGAAGTTCTAAGTGGTTTACTTAGCTACTCACTTCCCTATAAATAGAACTCTTGTTTACATAATTTGCAAAATTGTTTTCGTACTCATGTCATTTCTTATCGAAATTTTCCACTCCACGTTCTATACTCTCCACCCAACTAAATTGTTTAGAAATTTGTATATGGCGTTTTCCAATTACTCCCCTAATGGCATGTTTGCTAAAATACTTCGTAGAATTAAATATGGGTAGCTATTAGTGTTATCATCTTTTCCAATTGTTTTGTTTTTAATTTTATTATTTTTTACGTAGGCACATAATTAAAAAGATATTAAAGTATTATTCCAAAGATGTACTGACGGTTACGCGTAAATCATTATATATATGTATATCGAAATAAATAGCATAAACTAAAAATAAGTTAAAATTAAAAATAAGTGCTATGTAAATGGTAAAAAATATTATTCAGTAAAAAATGTGTTCTGTAGAATGCACCCGTAAGTTTGTATCCGACAGCCAACGAATCGATCAGATACACGCGCATTCTACGAAGCTCAGTGTACTACGCCTGCATTCTTCTAAACGCCGTCGATTATACGCGCATTCTACGGACCGTAGTCCACTACGCCCGCATTCTGTGAAGTACTTCAGTTGCAGCTCAAATTCTGCTGACATTATTACCTGTGGACTTAATCTGACGTAGGTGTTATATATGTATATAATAATAGTGAGTTTTCATGATATGACATTTGATTACCCATTTAGGGTAATTAATTGTCATCTTCCAGAAGCATAGACCATTAAAACAACGAGTAAAAATATGATACAGCATCAACAAAAGAATTAACCGTCGAAACCTATAATAAGAAAATACACAGAACTAGAATTACTCAAGCCAGTGAAATTCGTAGTCCTTCGATTTGGTAACGCATGGGAGTCACAGGTGACTTATGATGATGTAATGAGGTACTGTTCGTGTATAGAAGACATGGCTCCCACTTACCATCAGGTTAGCTTAAGACCGTTAGCTTGTTTGTCATTTTATATATATATAAAGTAATAGCTGATTCGCGCTACTTCGTCTGCATCATACTTGACACTTATATTTCGTCTAACTACATAATATCTTTTTAAATTATGTAGTCTATGTTTTATTGTGATGTATAAGCTCTGTTGCTGTAAAGTTTCATCAAAATCCGGTTAGTAGTTTTTGCATCAAAGAAACATCCATCCGTCACTTACAAGTTTCCGCGATAATATTAGCAAGATTCAGAACCTTCTTCGCTTAAAATTGGATAATAGGAAGCATACGCAGACAGAGTGTCTAGGTCTCCTCCCGTTTTGAACACATCTGCCGCGGTGTGATCTCGTGGGAGTCTGTGTTGGTCAATAGTGTGTTTGATTTGTGACGTCACTGCGCGCGCATTTAACTCGTTTGCGTGCAATGCGTACCTGTCTGACCTTTATGCGGTTTATATTTCATGAGCCGAATATATGACGGTTTTATTACAATAAAATATTGACAACTCGTATCATTTTAGGTTAATTGTACAGAATTAAACATTAGAGGTTTGAATAGATTAAAATATTACTTGGGTAAACTGACGAAATTAAATAGAAATCTTTTTATGTTTACTAAACTGATAAATATGTTTACCTTAACATTAGAATGGCTTTGTCTTTGATATTATGCAAAGAAAACTATATTTGTTCATATAAGAAAAGTTCCAATTGTTGCGTATATTGTATTATTTGTTACTCATCGTATAATTTCCACATTGTGAGAATGTTATGCTTATATAACACTATGGAGAATATGCTTTAGTTTGTACTGTATATACTGGATGGGAAATTTCTAAAATTAAATTAATATTTTTGAAAACTAATAATTCGGTAACTCTGAACTAGTAACGAAGATATTTTAGCGACTTTTTATAAATAGTACGATTTCCCTTGATCATAACAAAGGTCTGAACAGATCTTCATAAGCTATACCTAAGTGCTGTCTTGATCACATCAGCTTTCAAATAAAACACTCCGCATCAATATTGGTTTGCGATATATCTTGAAGCAGATAACCACAGTAAGTTTAATTTACATTACATACAATTTCATTGGGGGTTGAAGACAACATAAATATTATTTATTTCTATAGTTTTTGTTCTATACGGGTGTATAGAACAAATAATATAAGATGTAATTTTTATAGTGTACTGTCTATTATGTAAGAGTATATCCAGCATTGCTATATATTCATATGGAATTGAATACATTGATCCCTTAGTTTAGCTAAAGTACATACTATTCCTGCTAGTTGAATAACTCTATTATAAACGTGATTTTTTTTTTATGTCATATATTTCTTTTCTTACAGAGACACTCATCAAATAGATTTGCCGGATTTTGGCCGTTACGCCACCGGAATCTTCTTTTTGGACAAGCTCCACCATCAGGAGATCGAGAAAAAGTTTCAAGAGTTATCAGAAAGCATTGGACTTAGAGTCCTCTGCTGGAGAACGGTCCCCACCAACAACTCTACCATCGGTAAGTTGGAAGAAACTTTTAAGTTTGTGATGACGCAAATTTAGTTGTAGGATCGGTTCATTGCATGTAGGGGCTGGACTGAATCATTCTAACTGCTAATAGGGTTGCCACATTGCAATTGGTAAATACAGATTTATTTCGAAAAAGAAAACTACATGTTCAGAACGTAAAACTCTCCAATTTGAATAATTTATTTTGTTATTTTGGATTGTAATGATGTTATGACGTCTGTTTTGATTTTAGTATCCTACTGAATTTATTATATATAAGGCATATTTATGTATTTATGTATGTCTATTTTTTTTTATCTTAGAGCATTTACACGTGGTACTGTTAGTATAATTCTATTTGTCTGTATTTTGACGCAACATCCGTAACGTGTTATACAGAAATGATATAATCTGCATAACTTACTTTTTGTAAAGAAAGATAGTTAAGTTTAATTTTGATATGATCAAAAAGTATCACGAGTGACATAAAACAAACAATCTTTTTTTTTATTACTGTAATTGACTGTACATATAGACTCTATGATTATAATAACTATCATTTATAAATGCTCTAAGGTCTTTATATAGTTAATTTTCTGATTATTTAACTGTACAAGCTTTTATTTGACTAATTTAGAACAAAATCTAATATGAGTTGTTCATTTTCTAAGTAATCGTGATTTTGTTTATAAAAACATTAAAATTAAAATAAAAGCTTGCTATTTCAATTATTTGTTCACTTTTAAGTTAAATTTTAATACAAATTTATATACTGTTATATTATACATTTGTGGCAACCCTGTTTGATTTTTATGTTCCACATACAAAAATCAGAGTTATATACAGTTAAGGGAGTTTACACTGTAAAAATTGACATCGTTTGCAAGTACCTGTCAAATTTTATATCTTGAAGTTCAGTGTTGCATTCATCAGGATTATCAACATACGAATGTTGTCAATGGCTCTGACTACTCCATCTGGAACACAAGTCGTGACGGTATATTATTATTATTAGATATTTATAAATATTCGATAAAAATTATACGTAGATATTTTGCCTTAAATAATTAACTACAATAAATTTATGACTACATCTTCCAACTACTATAATTTTTTCTTGTTAAGTTCTCGCATGTCAAACTTTCTTTTATATGTGAATAAAAATCACGTTGTTTTAGTGCTTTTGATAAAAATGCACTTTTTAACTGAGTACCAACATGTGGAGGCCTCAATTGGACGGTATTTTTATTCTGTATATCAAATAACGCATCTTTCCTTAACTAAAGATATTTCAATTATTCTTTTTGCAATTGGGTTTTCTCCAGTATTTGTCCCATATTAAATTATCCAACAAAAAAACGGGTATTTTTTAGTGCATAATTTATTATGGGGCGTAACGTAACGTTTTTTTATTATATGAATATCGTTGACAGGTACCTATAATCTTTATTTATTACTTGTCTTATTTGATATTTACTTAAATAACATTTTATAAAAAATTAAATAATACAATACTTTTTTCATTTTAATGATATTTAAACAAATCAAACAATGTTTATTCATTATACTATTATGTTTTTAATTAAAAAAAATATATATATATTGTTTATTAAATAAGATAAGTAGGAGTATTTGTGGTAAAGACGTGGCTGACGTTACGTTGTAAACTCTCTTACGTTACATTACATTCAATGGTTCATACTCAGTGTCAGATCCAGTACCTCATTATGAAGTTGTCATGCTATTCTCTCGCTTTCTGCATAAGGACAGTGACGGTGTTGCGATATGTTTGCGACTATCATTGCAGGTTGTACACGTAGTAGAGACTTGTTCGAATCGATGGCTCGACGCGGTCATGCGATGCTTGACCACCTGGTTTGTCCAATTTAACCTCTGAAGGTACAGTGCGATGAACTCACTTGTTTCTCGTCTCCAACGTATGATAACTCATATATTTTTATACAATATTTTATTAATGTTAAATACGAATTTGTTTTATAAAAAAGTAACTGCAACCATGTTTTAACTTATATGGCATGTAATCGGGAGTAAAAACATCTTTTTATCTATTAACCAACTTGAATATTGCCCTGAGTGTAGGTTAACTCATATAGTGCATTATTGTTTGTTATAAATTTTATTGGTCCAACCGACTTCAATCTCTCTTAAAGGTGATGTGGGATATATATGGTGATTAAAACAAAAGTAAACGCTCTTCAACGTATGATATTCAATATGGTCCGTAAATATTTTCAAATTTTTTTCTTGTAAAAAGTAAAGTATAATAAGTTAATAATCTGAAGATTGGAATCATCTCTTGATATTATTGAATTAAAAAAATAATTATCAAAATCGGTTCAAAATTTAACATAACAAACAAAAAAGTTTAGTCTAATTACAAACCTCTTCTTTCATAATGGCAGTAATAAAAAACTGAATAACTACTCGAAATGAAATATAATATTCACAAATAGCGAAAATTTGTCTCTCGTTTTTAAAATCGGTTAAATGGTACATATTTTGGAGCGATGTATAAGTGAATTTAACGTGTCTAAGTACCAATGTTCGAACTATCATATTCGTATTTAACGTATATATAATTATTATTTTTAGTACATTATTTTTTATAAAATTTTAACTCTGAAATTTAAACTTTAAACGAATATTATGGTCGACATCTAAAAGACGATTACGATTAGAGTAATAATTCAATTCAATAAATTAATTAAATGTAAATAATTCTAAATATAAGAACGTAATAAAGTAATAGTTATACAAACATGTTGTTAGAACGAATAAGAAAAATGGTATTTAGAATTATTATCTCTCAATCGTATGGTCCAATCAAATGCAAATGTCATACAGTAAATTAATTAACAATAATTAATTGACAATTATATTGTAATTAACTTGAGATTCATTAACATTCCAATTGTTGCCATTCAATAAACAATTATGTTACACTATGTTAATTGTTTTTCTCAGTATAATTGTTATAATTTATTTCTATGTATGAATCTTAAGCTAAACATTATAATTAAGGACCTTAAATATAAGTTATTTGGTTCTATTATAGAATGAAGTTTATTCAAAATTTTAAGAAATGAAATTCATTTTTATTTCAAACTGTCATAAATGCTGTTATTGCTTGCCAATATTAATTATATAATTTCGTAGAACGTTTTATTTCTCATGCATTTATGACGTTTTATTATCGTGGATTTGTTACATTTACACCAGCATACTATTCTAGGATAATTGTACCTTTTAATTAGATTAAAGTGTTATTATTTAATTAGTTATAGTTACTCCCCTTGGTGAAGTTAGTAATGGCCTCTTTTGGCTGGCTTTCAGGTCAAGTGGCTCGTAACTCGGAGCCATTTATGCGTCAAGTGTTTGTAACCGGAGATATAGAAGACGAGGAGCTAGCCCGCCAGGTAAGAATGACCAAGAGGGAGCCGTGCTTCATCCACAGGAATCCTAACTATACTAAGTCGTAGAGTATGAACTTGCAACGGCGTTTATATGTTGCGAATTCAAACTCGATTAAGATATAAAGCTACTAGGTGGAAAGGCACTCTTCAAAGGTTTTTTTCAGATCGTTGTCGCGCGCACTGGCCAGGCGGGGCGGGGAGCGACGGTCCAAACGTAAAAAAATACCCATAGATATCCCTTAGCTTACCGTCTTAGTTGTCTGATTTGATGTGGAGCTGGTGTACGTGTGTGTCCGCAGGTGTTCGTGCTGCGCAAGCGCGCTTCTCACGAGCTGGTCGTGCCAGGCGCCAGGTTCTATATTTGCAGTCTCTCGCTAAAGACTGTTGTCTATAAGGGACTACTCACTTCTAATCAACTATGGGTAAGTTTTTTAAAGTAATTTATAATGATAACAATGACTCGCGTAGTCTAAAATGGCAACTATCGCCTACATACAGGAACAGTACCACGGATATGACATATCCGTGATATCTATTAAACGTTGCCATCTCAGAGCACTAAGATATTACAGCTCAGATTCACTACCATATCTCACCGAAATATGGATTGCAAAACCAGCTGCTACAGAAGTTTACGTAACTGATTATGCTAACATGTCAACGACTCACGTCAACCATTGACTGCATACAGGAACGACGTCGTCATTTGACAACCATGGTATCTACTAACCGTTGCCATTTTAGAGAACTAATATATAGCTCAGTACCCTGTATCTGTAATCTGTAATCACCATATAATAATTTATCTGTAATCACCATATCTCACTGAAACAGCTTAGAAATCCAGCTGATTAGCAGCAGAAATGGTTGAGACAGAGGTATGCAGATAAGCAAAATCTAACTAGTTAATGTTATTTATACTATTGTTAATTAAGTTATAATCTATATATTAATATACCAGTGTGTATGTCGCAGGAATACTTCAAGGATCTCACGAACCCAGCGTTCACCACGTATCTGGCGTTGGTCCACACCAGATTCTCAACCAACACCTTTCCAAGTTGGGAGAGAGCACATCCTTTAAGGTAATAAAGTCCATTTCATTTGTATTCACAGATAGATAAAATTGTATTTACGGGAAAAAGCACACACACATGTCACTGTAATATTAACAACAAAGTAGATACACATATATTCTGTCTAGGGTATACACCTCACTGCATTATGTTGTTAAATACGGGACAACATACAGACTAAAGAAATCTTAGAATACTACACTCTTAAAAATTACCCTGTTATTGTATGTTCTACTTTATTTAATAAATACTCCATGTACAAATATTAATAAATTAATAATACAATGAAATGAAATGAATTCTTTTTACATTTCGTTTGATTCTAATCAATAAATGGCGTTTTAAAGATAATGTTACAAATATTATGAATACGAAAGTTTGTGAGTATGCTATGGGCTATAATTTATTATATTGAGCGAAACATAATGATAAATGTCAAGTAAGTGAGATGCAGACAAAGTTGCGTGGGACAGCTAGTACATATATGTATATACAAAAAATAATATTTATTTTTTACCTATTAGTTGTCTGATATTTATATTAATTTATTACAGAGTACTTGCACACAATGGAGAAATAAATACGTTACGAGGTAACGTTAACTTGATGAAAGCTCGCGAGGGAGTTATGAAGAGCGAGTTCTTTGGCGACGGTATGTTACATTGGCATTTTTATATAATCAAGGATACGGGGTTCTTGGGAAGTTTTACAGATTTCTCAGTTGATTATTATAGTGATAAAATCACAAAATAAGCAGTAGGTAAAATAAATCAAATAAAAGTAGGTAATTCTGGGTAAATCACAATAATTTTTCTCCGTATATTAGGAAAATATTAATTACAAAGAAAAACAAAAGACGGAGAGTGGCAAGAACATTTGAATTTGGAAATATAAACCTTTGAGTTCAAACGGCATTCTCTTGTCGCATATTACTTCCGGCCATTAAATCCACGCTGCAGCTATACGGTGCTGAATGTTGCATTCTATGTTTACAGATCTGAAGAAATTATACCCAGTTGTGGAGCCGAATTTATCCGACTCTGGTTCAGCGGACTGTGTGCTAGAGTTTCTACTGCACTGTGGCCAGCGCACATTGCCGGAGGCTGTGATGACGATGGTCCCAGAAGCTTGGCAGAACGATGCAACCATGCCGAAGGAGAAGCGCGATTATTACCAGTGGGCCTCCTCCGCTATGGAGCCCTGGGATGGACCGGCTTTAGTATCATTTACTGATGGACGCTATATTGGTAAGTTATTGTCTACTTTGTAGAATCCTATACCCGTCTGTGTTAACGGTATATGCTAGTGACTCACTGAAGCAAGATCAGTTTTTTTTATACTACGATGGTGGCAAACAAGCGTTCGAACAATCTGATGATTGTCGTAGTTTATAGACGATTGAAACACCAGAGCTGTCGCATGCGCGATACCGATCCTTAAGAAACCTTAATATACCCTTCTTGAAAAACCTCAATTAGTTCTGGGTAGTTCATTCTAAAATCTAAGTCTACGCGGGAGAAAGCCCCTCTGTAACCGCATCACTTAGGTTTTAGCGTGTGGGGATGAATTCCCTGTCGATGGCGAGCGTGCGATGGTAGAAGGTAGCAGTAGGCGTAGTTAACTGATTGTGTTGCATTCATTTGATTTCCCTAGTAATTATTTCTGTATTTATTTAAACTTTAACACATAATTATAGACGCATATGGCGGACTTAACACTTTAAGGTAAATCATCTTAAATTTCAGGTGCCATCTTAGACAGAAACGGCCTGCGGCCATCTCGGTTCTACGTAACCAGTGAGAATGTTCTAGTGATGGCATCGGAAGTTGGAGTGTACGATGTCGATCCGGAGAAAGTTATACTGAAGGTCAGTAAATTAATGATCAACTAAATCTTATAATAAATAGTCCACGTAGATTTTCTTATCTTTATTTTCTCCAATCACCCAATGGAAGAAATTGCTTAGCATAACACAGGCTTTTATATCAGTTAATGTATATATACTAATTTTAATTATTTTCTTATTTGGTCCAGTAATAAAAAAGTAAAAAACACGTCCAAAAAATCTATGCAGTCGTCGGAAAGGATATATAGCAGCAGTTTCAATTATTTTAAGTATTAATTATGTAAATTTTTAATTTAAAATTAGTTTTGAAAGTTTGTTATGGTATACCATTATAGTTATTTTTTTTTTATGCAGAGTCGTCTGAAACCTGGTCGAATGTTGCTAGTAGACACAGAAGACAAGAAGATCATACAAGACGTAGAGCTTAAGCTAAAAATTGCTCGCAGCCGGCCGCACTCGCAGTGGTTAAACGAACAGGTACATATATTTAATAATTAAAGAATCTATAGAAAACATACAATATGTATAGTTAAACAGAAATAATTAAAAATAATAACATTGTTATATAATATATTATGCATGTTCTACTTACTCTTATATGTATTTTATTGCAAAATATATTTATGCTTATGTTATAAGAATATTATATAATAATTTTGAAATACATTTGAAAATCAATCCCCACACAAAAACGTTATTGTTTTACGGTATTCTGTTGAAACTGGACATATTTATTAAGTCAATATGAAAATTAACACTTACTTTACTATCCCTAACATCCAGTAGGTTTAGATACTTCAGTTTAGAATAACTGGTAAGATACTCACCTAGAAGATTTAAATTTAGTACATATATAAAATATTTTTAGAATGAGAAGTAAATTAAAAAGTATAATATAATTAATTGACGCATATTTTATATTTTATATTATAGCAATTTAAAAATATGTTTAATAACATTAATGAATTTTAAATACATTGGTGAAATTGGCTAACATCTACTCTCTCTTTCTATGCTTCATATGGTCCGCTGTTGGGATAACATAAAACATTTAATCAGATGGTGAGTGCAAACGTTAGAGCCGTGTGAGTGACTTTGAAATTACTAGAATCTTCCACGAGATTTAATATATTTTTACTTGGCTTTTATTAACGGAATGATTCATGATTGTACGTGGCTTTTTGTCGCTTGTGCACTACTAGTTTAATTTTAAAAATAACTTCTAAATTAAAAATATATTCCAAATTTATATCGAGGCTATATTTATTATTATTTTAATGGATTTCGGCGCGAGAAGAGAAGGAAGAAAATAAATGGATTATTTAGGAATACAAGCTTTCTGTTTTTCTATTTTACTAAAAGGCTATTTATTATATAGAAGTAAAAACTACAATGTACTTTCAAAACTTCAGTTTCATTTGATTTTGCTTATTGGTTTATCTCCTAATATGACCAGGATTAAAACGTTCATTAATTTCGTATTAGCTGTATCCATCTTAGAAGCCGTAAGACACTAATTTCAATATTTAAAGGATAATATCCTTTAAATATTGAAAGTCGGGCTTATTGTTTGGTTGTTGTTGTTGAATTTTTCGCCACTGTCTCTGATAGCTTAACAGGGAGCCTATTATTGTATGAAGTAAATATATCAATGAGAAATCGATAGCCGTCCCGTTCTATCTTATGCGTACTGTATAAGTTAGAATGGGACGGCCATATCCTACATCTTCGTCTTTCCTTTGCATACGGTATCTATCGGATTGTTATAGATTAATTAACTTGTCTGAGGCCTCAGGTCTTGATGAATATTTCGACACTGTCTCTTATACCTTATCATCTGAGAGCCTATTATTGTATGAATCAAATCTATAAATCAGAAATCGATAGCTGTTAACAGTACGCATAAGATAGAATGGAACAGCCATATCCTCCATCTTGGTCTTTCCTTTGCGTACGGTATCTATCGGATTGTTATAAATAAATTCGCTTGTCTGAGGCCTCAGGTCTTGGAGTATATATTTTATCGAATTGGGTATTATTTTGCGGAAATTCATTTCATTGCTTAATATATTTATATTATTTTGTTTAAATATTAACGGAATTAAACAAAATAATGTAAATCTATTAAGTGTATGGAATAGTCCAGGATTAAAATATAATTTCCTATGCAGATAACGATGGAAGATATTCACAAATCTGTGTCGGAGAACGGCACAGCTGTTCAGAACGGCAGCCAACAAACCGCTATCTCCGGGTTGTCTGACAAGCGACTAGCGCTCTTCGCATACACCATCGAGTCTATTAACATGCTGTTACTGCCAATGATACAGAACAAGTTCGTATACCTCATTTATTTCTTCAACGCACATGATACAATCTAGGCTCGAATCTTATTTACCTGAGAGATAATTTTAATTAAAGTATCCGTGCCTATTATTTGATCAACACACAACAAAATTTAGTATAGACTTTTATTTACTTCAGGGAAATTTGGACCTAATTGCACCTATAATTCAATAGCTTACTACTGCCATTTTGTTTTTTAATTTCAGTACATCAGGAATGGTATCCTGTTTTTCTATCTAGGTCCATATTTTATTTACTTGAGGGATATTTTGAATGGTTATTGGAAATTATTATTCATCGTCTATAGCCATAGACAGTCAGTATGTATCGTAGTGCCTCACATGCATTGTCATTTCCAAGGATTAATTTATCATACCTCAATATCCTGTAATATCAATGTGACATCAAAACCAAATCGGAGATTTCCTTTTAAGTCAGAATGTGTCTGGCTAAGACAAATGGTGGCAAACTTACTCGAGACGAAAATACTGTGTTACAATGTTGTAACTGATCATGCTACCTCGTCTTCTAATTATCTTCAAATCATTACTATGATATTTTGTGTTGATCTGGTTGCTTTCTATCTGAGTCTAATGGACTCACTGAATTTGGATTTAATTCATAGATAAACACTTACACTTATGACATTATTACAGGAAAGAAGCATTGGGCAGTATGGGCAATGACGCGCCTCTTGCGTGCCTCTCCCAGTTCCAGCCGCTACCGTACGAATATTTCAAGCAATTGTTCGCTCAAGTCACCAACCCTCCTATTGATCCCTTCAGGTATTTCTGATCTATATTTATATTAAAAAATAATGAAATGTTTTGATATCGTAATTTAATAATATAATTATATGAGTGTATTTCCTATTTATATGACTTTATAAGAATGCTGTCAGTAATAAAATAGAAATAATTTATTCATATGAACTTTTTAAGCACATTTGACTAGTTACAGTTATGTTTTTTTAATCATAAATTGATTTAAAACTGTTTTAAAAATTGTTCATATGGAAAGTTCATCACAAAAAGAACGAACAAGATATTTCTGTATGGCTCTTTTTAATAATTGTTGAAACTTTACATTTTTTATTTGAAATGTGTGGTCAATAACGTTACATGTATACCAGTTATTTTAGTGTAGGTTTGAATGCGTGCCTACACTTGTAAAATCTCTGTCAACGTTCCATTAAAGACCCTTCCATTAGAACTACGCTATAACATTGATTTAAGTTCAGTATAAAGTCAGTCCACGTTACGACTTCGAATATACGCGTTACTAACAAGCCATGTAGCACAATATCAAATAAAGTTAGAAATGTACAATAAATAGTACAATTATTTCATCGGTATACTCATTACCTACATACTATAATAAACAATACATTATGTACATAACACTACAGTGGTGAGGCGTTAATTTTCGCCCTACAAACGAGTACTTGAGTTGTGGTATTGTCACCGCAGAGAGAAGATAGTGATGTCGCTGTTATGTCCGATCGGTCCGACGGCCAACATCCTGGAGCCGAGCGCCGCCTTCGTGCACCGTCTGTTCCTGCAGCAGCCCGTGCTCACGCTGCCCGACCTCGCCGCACTCATCGCCACCACGCACCGCGGCTGGAAGGTAACTAGTTCTTTCATAAATTGTTTATCTCTGTATCCGACGCGCCGATGGACGATGGGAGATGAAGGAACTGTCCGGAACAGACAAGATATTCAAGGTCTAGCTCGTACTACTAGGCATGGGACTTCTGGGCCCCGAAAGATACATACTCAACCAACTTAGTAAGTTAGCTGTTCGAAAGTTATCATTGTACTAGACGACCCGCGCAACTTCGTCTGTATCACACTTACTTGACATTTATCATTCTATTTCGCCCAATTTACGTAATATCTGTTTTAATTATAGCCTATGTGTTTTTATGACGTATAAGCTATATTGCTGTAAAATTTAATTAAAATCCGTTCCGTAATATTTGCATGACAGAGTAACAAACATTAATCTATCCATACTCGCAAAGTTTCGCGCTTATAATATTTGTAAATAAATATTGTCGTTGTATATTTTAAACGAATTATATGTTATGTTTTCAGACGAAGGTGTTGGACTGCACGTTCGAGTACTCTGACGGTCCGGGTGGACTGGAACCTGCACTGACTCGCATCGCAAGCGAAGCGTACACCGCGGCGGCCGGCGGCTGCCAGCTGCTCGTGCTGTCCGACCGCGCCGCCGGCCCGCGCCGCGTGCCCGTCAGCTCGCTGCTCGCGCTCGGTACTCTACACTGCACACTGTGTACTGTACACTGCACACTGTGTACTGTACACTGCACACTGTGTACTGTACACTGCACACTGTGTACTGTACACTGCACACTGTGTACTGTACACTGCACACTGTGTACTGTACATACTGTGTACTGTACACCGCGGCGGCCGGCGGCAACCAATTAAACACTGTATATGCAGTATACACTAGATACCGATTGCTTACTGTCACTGCTCACGATACTACCATACACTATATACTGTAACTAACACAAGAGATATATTTAAATTCGCACTCCAAAAGACGTGATTATTGCTGACATTTCTTTGTTTCCTGTTTGCTACAAAGTTATAGGTGACACGATGTATTCTATTACAGTAGAGCCAAATATACTGACATTTTGTATTTATATCCTCAGGTGCTGTACATCACCATCTGATCGAGACGCGGCAACGTATGAAGGTGGGCATCATTGTCGAGACCGCTGAAGCACGGGAAGTACACCACATGTGCGTTTTGCTTGGTAAGTCCATAAAAGCTCCAATCACTAGAACATAATATTGATAAACTGAAACAGTAAATAAAGAATAAACTATATTTTCTACTTTGTAACATGTAGTATTTACAGCACAACAGACAAACGAAATTTTCCTTGATTTATTTGTTTACTAATGTTAATATTAGGATACACTCTTTCAGGAATTTGTCGAAAAAAAAATCGGGAATGTAATTATAATGCTCGTTTAGTACTTTGGCATTACTACAATGACACTATACAAAACGCTTTATACTAACTCACAGGTGACTCAGTTGCCACAATTAACATTGTCACTTGGTTTTGACTCCATAAAATAGAATTAAAATGATCCTACAATAGACTGCGTCATAAACATTCTAGATATTCTAATGTTTTCACGAACTTAATATTAATTATTTTGTACTGTCATTTTCAACGTGCAGGTTACGGTGCGGACGCAATATGCCCGTACTTAGCGTTCGAGCTGGCATTCGCACTGCGGGATGACAACCTCATCGACCCTACACTTACTAACGAGGATATATACCTCGCATACCAGAAGGCCATAGAGACGGGACTGGCAAAGGTCATGGCCAAGATGGGCATCAGCACACTCCAGTCGTACAAGAGCGCGCAGATCTTCGAAGCTGTAGGTTTGAATGAGGATGTCATTGATAAATGCTTCAAAGGAACGCAGTCAAGAATCGGTAAGTTATATTTTGATGATTGAAATTTCATTGAACTAGCTTTATTCATATTTAAAAATGAGCTGTTTTTAGGACTTTTTTACTGTACTTGATCATAAATATCATTAAACGTATATATATGATGATATTTATGAACAAAAAGTCACCTTTGCACGTCTCTGTTTATTGCAACTACTACTGTTATCTGGGCAGCATAACTTACGAACGTCATTTTTGTTTTAATTTTATTATGGGTTTTTTATATAATTACGCTGCAACTGTATATTAGTAATTAATGGATTTTTTTTTATTAATAAACGACTTCTTTGCTTTCTATAACTAGGTGGCGTTAACTTCGAAATCTTGTCAAAGGAAATATTCGACAGGCATTCATTGACGTATGGAGACAATAACGATTCTCTCGTTTTGAGGTAAGCACAGATATATATATACAAATACTTAAATTAATGTTAAAAATAAAATAAGCATGTAACGAATCTTAAAAACATTATCCCATATTTTGTTTTCTGGTATAGAAACCCGGGTCAATATCACTGGCGTGCCGGCGGAGAGAAACATATCAACGATCCCATGTCAATAGCCAACCTGCAGGAGGCCGCCGTCAACAAATCAAACTCTGCCTACGACAAGTTCAGGTGACTATTATTATGATTATATTAATAGGTGAAGCAAAAACTTTTTACCGCTTTTTACAAAATTGGATGGATGGAGGTGTATGAAATTTCGCAGATACTTATAGTTTATGTGGAGGAAAAAAACGTTACAAACACTACCGAGTATTTGACACACTCACATGCATAGAAATTAATAATGTAATAATGTTCGTACTAATAATTTAAATTAATTATGATCTAATTTCAACCACTGGTGTTTAACTAGCTGACCTTCAACCGCGATACAACCCCGTTTTTGCAAAAAAAAATCAGTGCGGTTCCGCTCCTACTGACCGTAACGTGATGTCCTATAGCCTCGATAAATGGGTTTTGTAGTATTAAATTTCTTGAGTTTAAAAGTTATATATATTGATTATACAATACTGTTCCGTAGGGAAAGCGCTCTAGAGTCCATTCGAGCGTGCACATTGCGCGGTCAACTTGAATTGGTGAAGTTGGACGAACCGATCCCAATCAGCGAAGTGGAACCAGCCGCTGAAATCGTCAAGCGATTCGCCACAGGTACAGTAAATAGATAAAATGTAGATTTGAGTTAATATTATTAATATTATAAATACGAAAGTTTGTAAGTATGGATGTTTGTTACTCTTTCACTCAAAAACTACTCAACGGATTTTGATCAAACTTTACAGTAATATAGCTTATGCATCAAAATAACACATAGGCTATATTTTTTTATTGAAGTTTAACGCGGGTAAAACCCTGTGCACAGCTAGTATTAATATATATATCGTGTTACTATATTATACTCGTATTTATTATACAAGGTTTACCATCTTCTATTTTAACCTTAACAGCTATTAATATAGGTGTTTCGCACTCAGTTTATAAAAGTAAACAGTAGTCGTCTGCCTATTTTATCCGCCATTTTTATAAAATGTGTAAGTTGGATGGTGATCAAGAGTAAGATTGAAATTAGAGCGTAGGGAATTATAAAATCCACTCTCTGAAATGGTAATGTATCCATGCTCCCACAGACGTTATAACATGATGTCTATGGTACTGTTTATATGTATATGAAACGGTAAACATTTCATGGCGTGAACCGTCAGCTTCTTCATTATTCTCAAATACTTATAAGAAAATGTATTAAAAAATATATGTTAAAAGTATAACCTTTTTTGAGTAAGTAGTACTAACTCAAGAAAATGTTTTTAAAAATTCTCTTGCTAATTGCAGCCCGATGTGAACTTTCAATCGCAGATAGCTAAGATAATAATGAGTGATTTAGGTTACCTTTATTTTAATTTTTTTTATATATTTTAATAAAAATTTGTCGCTGGTAACAGCTACTTGTAGATTTTTTTTTTAATTTTATTTATATCTTTTAGGCTTTTAATGGTAGACATTATATCAATAAATGTTCTGTTTGTGGATGGTAGGTGCGATGTCATTCGGGTCGATCTCTCTGGAGGCACACACGTCGCTGGCCATCGCCATGAACCGCATCAACGGCAAGTCCAACACCGGCGAGGGCGGCGAGAACGCAGACCGATACCTCAACCAGGTACGTAAAAAATGCTCTGACACTAAATAATCCACTTTCACACTACGTCGATGTTTTCTTCCGTCCGTCATGTCCTTGGTCGGCCTGATCGTTGTTTATGCAACGTAGAACTACTCTCCTCGAACTCGTGAACCCAGTTCCTAATCGTTTGAATACTAGGACAGTCACTAAACCTGCGTAATTTACGATGTTCTGGAAATTTACCCCGCGCAAGCCTCTCGGGGCGAGCCCCTTTGCCCCTGTCATTGATTTCTGGCGCAACATCCCCGGGTAACTGTTTCGACAGCTTCTTGGGGCGGGTTTCAAAATTCTAAGCCCGGAAGAAAAATGTACAAGCTCATTCGAAAAGAATAAGAGCTGACTTTCTTGTCAATTCTCGGCTCGAAAGCACCCCGAGGAGACAGTAATTTTTTTTTGACAATCAACACAGTGCCATCCTTTAAATACTAGAGAACTGATATACATACCTTGATTTGTTTAAATACATACATAATATACATAGACAACACCTATAGCGATACAAACAATCATACTCATGAATACAAAAGTTTGTACCGTGCGAGAAATCTAACCTAGTAAATATTATATATGTAACGTATGCATGTATTTACAAAAAAAAAATGTATTTATATCAGTAGTCTAGTACGCATAACAAACGGTCTGCTTAGCTTAAAACTAGATTGCACTGTGTGAATTGTCCTGGGGTATTGTTTTTTTTTTGTTGTAGTTATCTAACTTTGAATTATTTGCTTTTTTATTTAGGATCCAGACTACAATAAACGTTCGGCCATCAAGCAAGTGGCGTCGGGTCGGTTTGGAGTGACGGCGTCGTACTTAGCGCACGCAGACGATTTGCAGATCAAGATGGCACAGGGCGCTAAACCTGGAGAGGGGGGAGAGTTACCAGGTTATTCTCTTCATATTTCATTACTTTACTTCCAATGTTCGCGAGTTCAATTACTCGCTCAGTTACAAACATTTGTATTCATAAATATGATTGTTTGCGTGTTTTCTATACATATATATTATGTATTTGTTTACAAAAAAAGTATTTATATCAATGTCTAGTATCTATAACATTAGCTCTGCTTATCGTAGGTCTAGTGTGCGCTGTGTTAATTGTCCAGGGTTTAGATATATATATTCACGATATACGTACGTATGCTATGACAGGTTACAAAGTGACAGAAGACATAGCGAAGACCCGATGTTCAGTGGCGGGCGTGGGTCTGATATCTCCACCTCCGCACCACGACATCTACTCGATCGAGGACCTCGCCGAGCTGATCTACGACCTCAAGTGCGCTAACCCTCGCGCTCGCATCTCCGTCAAACTCGTCTCAGAAGTGGGCGTTGGGGTCGTCGCCTCTGGAGTTGCCAAGGTACTTAATATTAGTTGCTTAGCGTACAGTCAAGTTACTACCTTTTACCTTGTAATACTTTATTGTTTATATTTATTTTTACATTAAGTTGATTGTAATTATATGTCGTGTTTCTTAACATCAACCTAATAAATACCACTTTTTTCTTTGAAATTTATAGGTAGATATATTGTTATTACCTATGCTATATTAATTTATATATTGCTTTGCGACGCGTATTATTTATTGTACCTATATCAACCACTCAACAATTTCTCTCAGTCACTCAAAGGTTGACTGGTGGAAATCCCTTTTTTTGGAATATGTCCGCCATTGTATCCATTTATTTTCTAAGTCGTATGTATCCTTCTATAAATAGTCTGTACAATAAAGAATTACAAACATTGATTTAATTTCATTAATATTTTAACGGACTTGATGGTCTAGCGGTTTAGTAAATCATCTTACTTCCGATGGTATAATAACATCAATTGACGGTATACGCGGGTACCAATGAAGGATCATAATATGAGCATTAAGGAAAGTCAGTTCGCCCATCGTGACAGATTCAACAGCAATTAATCACGATGGTTTCCAGGTACCGAGTGAAAAACGATCTGACATGGTCTGTTGTAAACCATGGGATCACCAGACTTAATTACTAACTATAACCTTCCCTCCAACCGCATGAACACGAAAGAGGTCCATAGTATCTAGTAAAAACTTCTTGGTATGAGCGATGATGCTTTGTATAATCTACAGGTTGTATAATCTACTTGCAGGGTAAGGCCGAACATATTGTGATCTCAGGACATGACGGAGGTACCGGCGCGAGCTCTTGGACCGGCATCAAGTGCGCTGGTCTGCCATGGGAGCTTGGAGTCGCTGAGACACACCAGGTTCTGGTGCTTAACGACCTTCGCTCCAGGTACTTACTTAATATAAATTAAATAATCTATCACTTCGCATTTTAAAACACAGTTGCCTAGTATATAACTGTTTATCTACTTATAATTGTAAATTCCTTACGGAATATTTCCGATGGTCGCGGGTTCACGCAATGCAGACTTTGTATTCATGTGCATAATTGTATTGGTCTGGATGTTTCCTATGAATAAAATGTATTTAATATGATCAAATAAAATATCATTTATTCATTTTAGCCGCTTATGAACGTTAAGTTTTTATATAAATATGTTTTTCTTACAATCCAGTTCAATATACTGATTCAATTGAGAAAAACTGGAAAGATGCTCAACTGATTTTTTTTAAAGCCAGTTTATTCACTATGTACTTATAACTTATGTAGGTGTTTATGTCTAACATTAAATGAAAATCCCGTGCATGAACAACTATTGCCATGCTTGCATCTCTGCTTAACTTGGGACTGCATGGCGTTGTGTGAATGGTCCAAGGTTATTATTATTATTACTACTAGTAAATTATAGCGATAATGATCACATTAATGTGTTTAGGGTGGTAGTACAAGCGGACGGTCAGATCAGGACCGGTTTCGACGTGATGGTGGCCGCGCTCCTCGGAGCCGATGAGTTCGGCTTCAGTACAGCACCGCTTATTGCACTCGGTAATACTCCTATGTAAATTTAAAAGTAATGTAACATCTAAAATGTAAATTGGAATCCAATATATCGACACTTCGACATAAATATATTTTTTCGATATATTTACAAGTATTATTATTATTATCTATTTTGTCTTGTTTGTTAATTAAAACCTTCGTAATTACTCATATCGTAGAGCTAAATTGTTGGTTTTGTTTAGTTTAAAAATAATTAGTAATGTAGTTTTTATAATATAGTATATGTAGTATATTCTCACTGTTAAATTACAACTAATGCTAAAATATTATTTGATAACTATGATTGCTAACAGTAGTATAAGTAAGAAAAAGTTACATTGTTCTAACTTAAAAATGTCGAATTTCCCTATAAGCTTTCATCTCCTATTTTATTTTACCCCCTTTATTTTTAATGTTTCTTTGTGAAATATTAAAATGTCATATTTGATTCTATTTAATTAATAGCCTAAAAAATAAGTTTCAAATTTCTTAATTTGATACACAGATCGTTTAATACATATATCGTATGTTTGGCTCAGGTTGTACAATGATGCGCAAATGTCACCTGAACACTTGTCCGGTGGGCATCGCCACCCAGGACCCCGTGCTGCGCAAGAAGTTCGCCGGCAAACCAGAACATGTCGTCAATTACTTCTTCATGCTGGCTGAAGAGGTAACAATAGCTGTCTTAACACGACACGTTCTTTTCCGAACAACAATTCGCGCGATTTAGCGCGGAAAGGCGGCGCCCCCAATCATAAGCGTTTGAATGAATCACTACGGCAAATACGTTATCATATCACACCCTTAATAATACTTATGCGTTTCCATTCCAGAGGACCTGACAGCCCTCTTATCCTGCAATTTAATCGCCTAATAGTTGAAGAAATAGTTCAGACTGAGTTCTACACATAACATCCTCAGAAAGCTTTCGTTTTATCATCTATATTGAATGCCTCTGATTTAATTAGTACTAGTGTTCGCCCAGTGGTTGATTAATTTAATATTCGGTAAGAGTATAGCATATAACAAATATTAATTTATTCTCAGTTTGACTACAGACTTTGATAATAAACAAAAGAGTATATATGCGTGTGTGTGTGTGTGTATGTGTGTGAAATACATGATAGTGTGTTTATTTTTTTTTTTATTATAATGTGAGCGAAATTACATACTACGTCCTTACGTCCTCATACTTACATCACATTATATCACATATTGATATAATGATTGAATTACTTCAGATACGTCAACATATGGCAGAAGTAGGCGTGCGCCGTTTCCAAGATCTGATCGGTCGAACTGATCTTCTCAAAGTGCGGGAGAACAACGACAATCCTAAAGCAAGAATGTTGAACCTCAGCCTTATATTGAAGAATGCGTTGCACATGCGTCCTGGCGTGAACATTGTCGGAGGATCGAAATCACAAGTAAGTGTAGAAAAATAATACCAATTAAATAAACTAATACACATTTTTTATATAGTACGATGATAACAATACGATGGTAACCATCTGATAGTTAATGGCTACCGTAGTCTATGGATGCCTGAAATACCATGGGTGTATATTTTGCAAGCAAGAAAAGTAAGAAATTCTCGATGTAATTCTCTTTGTTAAATAAATATGTAGACTTCTGGGAATTTGCTAATTCCATACATAATACTTCAAATTTAACTGGTGTTTAAAATTTAACAATAATTATTATATTTTTCTCTATGATTAATATACTGTTTTCTGGTTGTCAGGACTTTCAGCTGGAGAAGCGGTTAGATAATCAACTGATAGAACAGTGTTCTGGTATCCTGGATGGAACGCAGAACGAGGTAGACATCAGTATGCGCATCACGAATGAAGATCGAGCGTTCACTACTACACTCTCATACCACATCGCTATGTATGTACCGATATTTTTAAAAATCGATAAAATTGCGTGATAAAATTTGTGAATCTACTTTCAAAACAAGCTAATATAATAATAATCTATCTAGTTACAATCTAAGCAGAACTTGTGTTATGGCTACTGAATAATTGATACAAATATATAGATACATTGTTTTGTAAATACTTATATAATATACACTGGACCGATAAAAACAATCATATTCATGCATATAAACGTTTATACCGGACGAGGAATCCAATCCTCAACCTTTGCAAGTAATAGGTATGCTAAAGCGCTAAATCACCTGGGCCGTCAATGACGTTACACTAGTAACTTCGCAGAAGAAGTGTTACATTATGTGTAAGGTTAGGCAAGTGGAAATATGACATTCAGATTGATTGTGTATAAATGACAGGAAGTACGGCGACGCAGGGTTGCCGGAGTCGTCGCACGTGCGCGTGCGACTCACGGGCTCGGCCGGACAGAGCTTCGGAGCGTTCCTCGCGCGCGGACTAGCACTCACGCTCGAGGGAGACGCCAACGACTACGTCGGTCAGTATCCCACCACATCACATCACAATCCTTCGTAAACAAACCTGCGTGTACAAAATCTAAACAGCCATATTATCTTAATAGTATTATAAACGCGGAAGTTTGTAAGTATAAGATGTTTGTTACTCTTTCACCCAAAAATTACTCGACGGATTTTAATGAAACTTTACAGTAATATAGCTTACGCATCAGAATAACATATAGGCAATATTTTTTATTAAAATGTAACGCGGGTGAAACAGCTAGTATATAATACTTTCTCGCACTCTCGCTCAAGAGTTCACTAACGACTACGTCGTTACGTACTCGCTCTCATCATTTTCGTTTCTATAGTCTTATTTTAATCTCGAAGCTTATTACAATTTTTAAATTGATTATCGGTATCTTATAATTAATATTAATTACCCATGTTTATACATAGGTTACTCAGAAATAATGTGTGTGTAATTTAAAACGCATTAACACAAAATTAATAAATATAGGCTTTTTGTATAAAAATTTTCTGCATGCATAATAATAAGAATACTTTCGTCTTTGAATGTCTATAAATTATCGATTATATATTATAATTACAATAAACAGGATAAAATTAATAGATAGTATATACAGACCGCTGTTTAATTGATAGGACCCGGCTCGAAGGACTAGAAACTGTAGGGGTCCTAAGCTAAGGACTTGAAGTAAAATGCTTGCGGACTGTAAATTTGTATAATTTAAATATGCAGTATAAAGAATAAAAATATAATAAACCCGAATTTTTCTCGATGGCGAGATATGAAGTGGCTATCGGTTTCATGCTATACGCAACCGCCTCAAGCCGTGAAAATGATGGGGACCATTACACACGGAGCCAGTTGCGCGAGCCGACGATGTCCAAACAGATCCTAAATGTTAATGTTTTATTGTTTAGGCAAAGGCTTATCCGGCGGAACGATTGTTATCTACCCGCCAAAGAATTCGCCGTTCGAATCCCACTTGAATGTCATCGTTGGTAACGTATGTCTCTACGGTGCCACATCCGGACGAGCTTATTTCCGGTATGTATTAAATTACATATAATCAATCACATTAATTTACTCTAAATATATATTGTTTTATACCGGCAAAATAATTGTAATAGGAATCTTTATTTTATATTTACTTTAATCCAAATCTTGTCATTTGTTGTCATCATCCAAATACTATATCATGTTTAACTCATTATATTACTCATATATTTAAATTCCGGAGGACTAAGATGCCCTGTAATTAATACACGCAAACGACTTTTTCTAAGGCTACTTCGGTAACCTTCATAGAATGTTATATTGGTACTATTGGTATTCGCTATTGCATATCATATTTTTTTATTTGTAAATGAGCGTATATCTAAATTTATCCCTAACGAGTTGGGTTTAATATACAGAGGCATAGCATCGGAGCGGTTCTGTGTACGCAACTCCGGGTGCGTGGCCGTGGCGGAGGGCGCGGGAGACCACGGCTGCGAGTACATGACGGCCGGCGTCACGCTCGTGCTCGGCCTCACCGGCCGGAACTTCGCCGCCGGCATGTCCGGTACGTACTCACCACGGCTGCGAGTACATGACGGCCGGCGTCACGCTCGTGCTCGGCCTCACCGGCCGGAACTTCGCCGCCGGCATGTCCGGTACGTACTCACCACGGCTGCGAGTACATGACGGCCGGCGTCACGCTCGTGCTCGGCCTCACCGGCCGGAACTTCGCCGCCGGCATGTCCGGTACGTACTCACCACGGCTGCGAGTACATGACGGCCGGCGTCACGCTCGTGCTCGGCCTCACCGGCCGGAACTTCGCCGCCGGCATGTCCGGTACGTACTCACCACGGCTGCGAGTACATGACGGCCGGCGTCACGCTCGTGCTCGGCCTCACCGGCCGGAACTTCGCCGCCGGCATGTCCGGTACGTACTCACCACGGCTGCGAGTACATGACGGCCGGCGTCACGCTCGTGCTCGGCCTCACCGGCCGGAACTTCGCCGCCGGCATGTCCGGTACGTACTCACCACGGCTGCGAGTACATGACGGCCGGCGTCACGCTCGTGCTCGGCCTCACCGGCCGGAACACTTCGCCGCCGGCATGTCCGGTACGTACTCACCACGGCTGCGAGTACATGACGGCCGGCGTCACGCTCGTGCTCGGCCTCACCGGCCGGAACTTCGCCGCCGGCATGTCCGGTACGTACTCACCACGGCTGCGAGTACATGACGGCCGGCGTCACGCTCGTGCTCGGCCTCTGGACAGTATTACCATCTTTCAAGACTATTTATTGAGTAGTGAAGCCCTGAAAACGTGAACAAACTTACTTTTGTATTTATAATGTAGTTCGTTTAACTTCACTTTAGTTATACATATGTAGTTTTAACTTTTGACTCATTGTTGTTTTAATGACGTAGTAAGCGTGGTATTTATTTCATAAACAAATTGTTGAATCAAAATAATATATTTTAATTCAACAATTTATTTATGAAATTAATTATAGAGTAATATTACGACTCTATAAATAACTGAATAAAACAATAATGTCAACATTTATGATCAGCTTTGTCTATTATTGATAGATGACTAACTTACACTTTTCTTCCACCAGGTGGTATCGCCTATGTATACGATATTGATGGTTCATTCAAAAGCAAGTGCAACCAAGAGACGGTAGAATTACTGCCCCTTGAACTAGAAGAGGACCTCGAATATGTAAAGAAATTGTTGGAAGAATTCGTCGAATACACCGGGTATGTTAACATATAGTTTTTATAAGTAATTGTTAGGTTTATTAATATAAATTTACCTGCCAAGGTAATATTACAGTGCTGCATCTTAATATAGTTGTATCTTAATTCTTTATGTTTATAGCTGTCTGTAATACAAATAAAGGACTTGGGTCTTATTTCATTTTTCGGAAAATTACAATGGTAATGAAATAAATAAACTGAGGTACCCACACAGACGACTTTAAAGTCTCCCTTAGTTTACTTACAATGTGTGAAAACCTGTAAGTGGTTTCTCTGTTTTAATAGGTATGATTACTGATTTTTATAAAACACTCCACTATGTTCTTACATTCTATCTTAATACATTAAACAAATCATATGTTTATTATTGTGCTTGTACATAGTCTTGGTTTTCCAAATATAAATAAAAAAATGTGTAAGTTGGCTTCAATTGTTTTACAACTTTTGATAGGTCAGTAATAGCTCAAGAGCTTTTAACTACTTGGCCTGAACCAGCCAAAATGTTCATCAAAGTATTCCCTTACGAGTACCAACGTGCATTGAAACAATTGGCCATCAAATCGCCCGCTCCTACACCGAAAGTGGAAGCCAACGGGAAAGCTGAGAACGGGGTCCTAGACATAGAAGAAACCATCAGAGATGTAGAGCTGGACAAGAAGAATTTGGAGAAAATTCTGGATAAGACTAGGTGAGGTATAGACAATACAGTTGTCGTTAATTTATTTAAATTCAATTCATATTAAAAAATCATATGATCAATTATGAATTGTGTCATGATTTTATATTAATACTTTTCTTTACCATCCAGTTCAGTCCATTATGTAAAAGTAATACATAAACCATATCTAGATGCTTAATATTATATAAATCACCATGAAATAACATACTTATAAAACAATTAAACAATTTCTCAAAAAGATGCAGCAATCCGAAAGTTACTTTCCTCATAACAAAATTGTACGCGCTGGCGAGGCACTAGTGCAGCATAAAAAGTTCTAATCAATCTAATCTAATCAACTCACTCAACCCATAGAGTAAAATTAGTCAGGAAGCCCACGCTTAGGCTTATATCCAAAGGCGCTCAGCCCATTAAGTTATTTTAATTAGGAATTAATTACGCTTTAAAAGCATATCGGCCTGCGAGCACAATTCCAACAATAGACGCCTTAGTATTTAGCCTACGTAGTTAGCTCCTTTTTTCTACAACTATCAATACTAAGGCTTTCAATCGTTAGGTAGATAGGGACTATCATATAAACTTGATGTTAAAATGAACTTGATATTAAAATGACTACAGTAGATAGGATACATCAAAATATTATTCATCAGCAATATTTGCCATCATAAGTATGTAAGTTATATGACAATATTCGTTTTAATCAAATATTCTTGAACACTGGAAAAATTATTAAACGATATCCAATTTTTCAGCTTGCATTTAAATGTATGAGATCTCATATCTCTAATATAAATTGTACGAATTAACTACGCTTTTATCCACATAATGCGGGCTCATATGGCCTGCGGGTAAAAGTCTAGAATTGACGTTTATTGAATACTAATTCATAAGTACTTAAACACCTTACTCTTGATAGAATGGATATCAATATTTTAACAATGAGTATTATAGATTTCACTCAATAATATTCATATCTAGCGTTACTTTTCGCCCGTCTATTAGTAGTGGTCAATGGACCGAATAATCCGCCCGTCAGCCACTACTTCTGGGCTGATTAAAGTATGTATACGGCAGGGGTTTCATGAAGTACCCGCGCGAGACGTCCCTGTACCGTCCGGCGGAGCGGCGGCTGCGCGACTGGGACGAGATCTACAACGCGGCGCACGTGCGGCGCGGGCTGCGCACGCAGGCGGCGCGCTGCATGGAGTGCGGGGTGCCGTTCTGTCAGAGCGGCCACGGCTGCCCGCTCGGGAACATCATCCCCAAGTGGAACGACCTCGTGTACCGCGGCGACTGGCGGCAGGCGCTCCGCCAGCTGCTGCAGACCAACAACTTCCCCGGTTAGATTATTCTCCCTTTTTTAAAGACAAAAACATTATGCCTAGATTTCGTTTATGATTATATTTGCATCGCCGATTATTAAAACGATTATTCTCATTGTGAGGTCAGGTCAGTTAGCCGATCGTGACAAATTCACCAAGAATTTATCACGATGGTTTCCAGGAGTGGCGTGGGCGTCACCCTGACATAGTAGCTAGTACCTTGGTAGCAATAAGATTGTCAGTCCACATCCCCTAACAATCCCCTTTCTCCCCCACTAGTATGGTTACTGGTTATCTGGTAGAAATGGTTGACTGGTAGAAAATACCGCATAATGTTAAGTCCTCCAAATGCATTGTTACTTTTTATATAGTGTGAATTGAAATTAAAAAGGTTAGTGTAATAGTTAGAAAACACCCAACCCGATACAATCTCATGAATACAAATGTTTATACCGTGCAAGGAATCGACTCCCGACCATCAAAAGTAAAGCGATATTTTAAACCATTAGACCGTAGATACCGTCGTAGTAAGATAAGATTAGGGAGATTTTTACTTAAATATAAATGTATTTGATACATGCGTCAGAGTTCACCGGTCGCGTGTGCCCGGCCCCGTGCGAGGGCGCGTGCGTGCTGGCCATCTCCGAGCCCGCCGTCACCATCAAGAACATCGAGTGCGCCATCATCGACCACGCCTTCGACAACGGATGGGTCACCCCCGAGGTACATCATATTCAAAACAAAATATTCTTATTCATGTAGGTCTATTACAGGTCTATTACTCTTAGATATGTCAAATCTATCGTCAGTACGGAGTGCTTTCGCTTTTATACTCTTTTAAATTTGACGCGGTCATTATGTATATGTACTAGGTTTGTTACGACTTTGTTGTTTACACACCAAGTCACATGTTCAGCGGAGCGCGTTTATTCTTAAAACTCGACCTTGGCCGATCGGAATTTTTTTTGAGTGGTAAATGATAGAGGCTCTCACATCGTCTTCTATGACCTTTTGCTTTCGATCGGTTAAGCCGTTTCGGAGGAGTATCGTTACAAAAAGTGCAGCAAAAAGAAAGAAAAACTTCTTTTTTTTCTTTCAAATCTGATCTCTAAAATTGATAATAATTAGTAGGAATCACGGGATCTTACCACGTTTTATTTTTATTGAGTTTCCCATATTACTTTCGCTTTTGCTTTACAAAAATAATGTATTTATGTATATGTATTAATTATCTAGTCCATTACACAAGCTCTGCTTAGCTTGGGACTAGTGGCTCTGTGTGAATAGTCTAGTCTATTATTATTATTAATTACATATCGATCCATTAAAAGAAAAAAATGTATATTGTGGCCACAGATTCCGGAACACCGTAATGGAAAGACAGTGGCTGTAGTCGGCTCGGGCCCTGCTGGCCTGGCGTGCGCGCACCAACTCAATAAGGTAAGTCACTCACATAGGTAAGGTTAGTTAAGGACTACATTGTTATAACGTACAAAAGTTACATGGTAAGGAAGACAATGTAATCCTCTAAAATGGGTATGAATGAAATTCACCATAGGTGTTAGTGTGAAAATCTATCATTCTTTATCTATGTCTTTGTTCCCAAATACTTTTTAAGTTAGATTCAGTTATTTTTATTTTATTACTGGTAGATTTTTCTTTTTTTTTTAAGTATCCCGCCCTAAGTCGCCTTAAATCTAGCAATTGTTAGTCCCTGAGTTAATGACGGGTCAAAGGAGTTTGTCTCCAGGCCCCAACTTTCACCAACCTTCCCTAGGTGCAGATAAGCAGTCATTCATTCATTTGTTGTGCGTAGTACAGATTATATAGGTAGGTGATGATTACTACCATCATATAGCATCATATAGCATGCCTCATTTAATATTTCCAAATCTTTTTTTATTCGACTGGCAACACAAGCGAAAAATGTCATTGTTAACTTATTACTCTAATGTTATAGTGTATTTATTATAATTTATGAGTTTAAATTACAAATATCATCGTTTATAGTTATCCTATTATTACATTTATATGGTACATAGGCCGGGTACACGGTGACGGTATTCGAGCGCAATGACCGTCCAGGTGGACTACTGCAGTACGGCATCCCCACCATGAAGCTCAGCAAGGAGGTAGTCTCGCGCCGCGTCAAACTCTTGACCGCTGAAGGCATCGCCTTCAAGTGCAACGTCGACGTCGGCAAGGACATATCCGCTAGCGATCTGGCTAATGAGTAAGTTTTTTTATACTACGATGGTGGTAAATAAGCATAGAGAGTATCTGATGGTTAAATAAAAAAAAAAACAGTTCAATATACAGTTTCAGAAGAACTGCCAAGAAACCCAATTTCAATTTCTTATTTTTCAAGCCAGTTTATTTACAGTATATACTTATATAGGTATCTATATATAAGATTAAATGAAAATCCCATGCACGAACTACTATTGCCATGCACGTTAGTTATTTAAGTAATCGTTTAGTGAGTAGGCTTAGCTTAATTAATGAATATTATTAAACAGATGTTTTAAATTTAGTTAAAGTTAATTGGAGTATATTCCCATAAAAGACCCATTGATTTTATGAACAGCATTTTTGGAAATAAATTAAGATTCTTGCGGTTTCTGTAAATGGTAGTAGCTTATAGACGCCTGAAACACCACTGACAAATAGAACCTTATACAACCATTTTTAGGATTGGTATTTATCTGTCATTAGGCGAAATGGGTTCAATATCGCACTGTTTAATGTTTTCTTACACATATCTAGTAGAGTTCGACAACCTTATACGTCAACTGTACGTATACATTGCGTCAATAACCCACCAATCTGTTCTGACTTAGTGTTTATAAACCATAATTATTATTTATTTAATGTTACACATTTTGTATGACGTCCATAGTTTGTTTTGATGATTAATGACAAAGGAAGTTAAAACTGACGTATGTATACTACGTCCATTCTAATATAGGAAAGACACTGTAGAAAGTCCAAAGTCATCAACGTAATTATTACTTGTAATACATAACACCTTACGCCTGACCTCCGAAAGTATTACTTCGTTTAGTTCTGCTTTTCCCAACAATTGTTGGTTTTAAATATCAGTACATGATTTACCGAGTTCTTACCTAGGTAGACTTTGTACAAAGTCGTTTTGCTTATGTGCGTCATATTTCTACTGCCTTGTTTCTTCTGTGTTTTGGTTTGAATGATCTGAAATATGACAGTGAAATTACATAAGCATGATTCATTCGTCATTACTGAATGCATTTGTAATAATAAAGATATTTATTATTACATCAGTATTCTTGTCCACAATAATATATACTATACAAATTAAAAGCTAAAACTTGCTGGTAACTGAGCTGAGTGAGAGTCTCATTCAGCATGAGACTCTCACTATGTATAACTAAGTTATACCACAGCGCTGAATTTCTGTGGCTGATTTTCTATGGCGCCACCAGATACGACACAGCGTACGTACAGATAACAAAAGAACATAAAATGTACGATAAATACCATTTTATAAATAGGTAAGACAATTAATGTATAGAAATGCTTTTTTCACTTTCATTAATTTGTTTAATTCCGCTTCCATTAGCATGCTTAAAACCACAAATATTCAGTGCGGAAACCTGACCACCGCTACTGGAAGCTCGACGACTCTCTATTGGTGATCAAATTTCGACTGGTATCGAGTCCACACAAAATTTCTACACGTGTTTCACCTCTGAACGAGGCATCATCCGGCAATTAATAGAGCTCGGATATGGGGTTGGAAGCCTAGTATTGGCTGATCTTCGCCGACCTGACTGCAACTACGATTAGTCGTCCAAAGTGTTATTAGGGTTATCAAAGAGGTGATAAGACGACGTAATGTCAGGAGTGATATCCATATGAGTAAATGAAATCCCCAAATGTATCACTAGTTCCTAAGTTAGGTGTTAAACTGTACATATTGTTCCTTGCAACTTAGATAAGTCTAATCTATATAATTTCATGCTTATAGAACTTAAATGCAGTCCCCCGAGAGCTGTTGCCCTGGAATTAATGACAGAGGAAAGGGGCTCGCCCCAAGGCCCCTAACCTCTTAGGGGGATGTGGATGACCCAGTCCGTTTGTTCGTTAATTGCTATTATTACATGGGTCGTCATTTTTGTTGCCTTTCTAGTTACATAAAAATCAAGTATTTCTTTTTTTGACGACTTAACTTTATTTTATTCATATGTTAACACGCGGATCTGTGAACGTATCGTACGTCAGCTCTGTTAACGACGTAAAAGTCACCTGCGTTTTTGTTATTGATCAAAACATACATTGAACTGCCCGTCGTTCATGCAAATTAGTTTTTTTTTTCTTTTTTTCTATCTGCGATCCGGCTGCTTTTATCAGATTTGATTGCTTTCTTTAACTGTCTATAATATGATCTTACTTGTTATATTGATGCCAGACCTGACCTTTTCAACTTGAATACATACTTTCAGGAGTCCAGGAGAGTTTTGGCTCATTAGTCGGTATGTCCGCAATGCATATTCAGATGATGTTCACTAATCTAACCCAAATCATGATAATGTAACAAACTCTTGTGTATGTAACACAAGAGTCCGATGACATATGCAAATGTCGTTCCAATTGCAGCGTTGTTTCATGGCCTTGCACGGTTCAACATATTTGGTCTTGACGTTCAACGTTGAAATTACGACGCAGAGGAAATGTGTTTTGAGCGTAGAGTTCATGATCCACGGGTTATTAGTCGTCATGCGTGCTCAAGCGCGTTACAATACAGTTGACGTACGTTGCGGTTCTCACGTTTCTACCACTTATATTTTTTTTATAAATAGATAGCCTATACTTTATATGTATTATAATATTAAAAAAAACACAAATAATATCTAAAGTTAGACATGTACTACAATAAGATGGTCTCATTGCTAAAAGCATTTTGTTAAGTCGAAATTAACATTTTCAAAGTATATTATCAAAAAAGAAAATCGATTAAATTTTAAATTATTTAATGTACACACAGTGTATATATTGCGGACTTAACACCTTGCGGCGTTATCTACCAGTCAACCATGAGTGGTGGAGAGAAAGATTATTGGTGGTGCATTAATAATTTGCAATCGGTTCAGTAGTTTAGGATTCCATCGCGGACAAACAACGTAACACATAATTCTTATATATAAAGATATAAATTTCTATAAAAATAATGCATACATTAATATTTATAAATGTACAAATAAGTACTATATATGAATAAATTGTTAATGATCTGATAATCAAATTATAAGTACTCCTTATTTACTCTTTATTGCACTATAAGTAAATTATAAAGAACATAAGTAGAAGTAATGAAGTACAAAAGGCGGTTAACGCATAAGACATTTCTTGCAATTATAATTAAAACCGAGTAAAAGTTAACTAAGACATAGTAGTAGAATTACTGATATATTCTTTTTCATTAAAGAATTTATTTAAACCAGTATAATATTATATATAACATGTTAAAAAACTACATGAATTTATAAAAAACTGAATTGCAATTATTTGCGCCTATCTCCAGAACAATGTATTCAATTTAAATATAAAAAACATAGGAATATTACATCTTTTTGGTTAAGGAATAGTAAATAATTCGGGAACTTTTTCAGATATGACGCCCTAGTCCTCTGCATGGGTGCAACGTGGCCCCGAGACCTTCCCCTCAAGGGACGGCAACTGAATGGAATCCACTACGCCATGGAATTCCTGGAGAGCTGGCAGAAGAAGCAGATGGGGTCAACTCATCCCATGAAAGACAACCCTGAACTCAATGCCAAAGATAAGAATGTTCTGGTCATCGGCGGAGGTGATACCGGGTAAGCAGTGATATTCCAATCAGTGTATTTTAAAAAATTGTAAATTTTAAACACATCGAACTTGGGAGTGCAATGGTGCATTACCTGCCTCTGGTAGTAGTGGGTTGGATCCCCCGCACAATAAGATATTTAGTGCTTTTGTTTATGTCATACTAGGCCATTTTCTAGAACTGAAGCTATACATATTTGTTTATATATAATTGTAATTAAGTAGAAAAACAGATTTTTAAATATATATAACTTAGGAAATCATATTTATTACGATTAAGGTTGTCCGTCTTTCTATCAAAGATATAGCATAGGATCAACGCCGATTAGAATTTACAAAAATATCGCGTACTGTACATAAAAAAATGTGTAATGCATATAAAGGAGAAAGCCCAATTTAAACACTAATGATAAACTAATAACATACAGCAATATTAAAAAAACAAAATTAACTTCGACTAAAAACCGCCGTCAAAAGCATTAATACTAGTAAACGGTATTTCGAATCAAATTAAATGAAATATTTTTACAAATATACGTCTATCGTAGACTATTATATGTCAAATATAGTTAGCATCAGGGTAGCTGTATGTTTACTCAATCTGGACGTTCGACAGGTGCGACTGCATAGCGACATCTCTCCGACAAGGAGCAAAATCCATCACAACATTCGAGATCCTACCAGAGCCAAAGACGACCAGAGGACAAGACAACCCTTGGCCCCAGTGGCCGAGAGTATTCAGGTATATATTTCAACAGTTTAATTTTTTAATATATTTAAGACTCGGGTGTCTAGCGGTTTAGCATACCGTTTTACTTAGGATGGTCGCGGGTTCGATTCCTCACACGACTGGAGAGTCAGTTAGAAATATAAATTAACACACAGTTTCGAACACATAACCTTAAAACCGCTAAAGCCTACTCGAACCTTTTTATTTATTTTTTTGCTATATACGAGTATATATATATACAAAAAATGAAATAAAAATATTTTTTATTATATTTATATTTTATACATATTTATTTTTACTATATTCTTCTCTGGTGTCACAAATTTCAGAGACTCTGGCGACCGTATTCCATTCGGCGTACTCTGTGTATTATTTGTATTCTAAAAATGTATATTATTATGGTCCAGAGTCGACTACGGACACGACGAAGTGAAGGTGAAATTTGGCAATGATCCAAGAAAATTCTCCACTCTCACCAAAGAGTTCCTGGATGACGGTATGTAGACAGAACTAAAAAACAATAATTATCTTCATTCAAATGAACTTTAAAAATCAGTATCATCTTTAGATTTTGAAAATTTTAATTTTTATACAAACTGCCTAATAGCAAAGTTAACATAAATAATGAATGATGGTGTCTGGTGGGAACTACAGGTAGATCAATCTGATATGGTACATTTCTAGCACTGGGGTTAGTCCACATTACTGTCTGTCCCCTTCTCCCCACTATAAGTTGCGTAGTAAACCACTAAGTCTAACTTAGTGGTTTACTACTCGAACGGCTTGACCAATTTTTATGAAATTTTATATGAATAAAGGCTACTATTTTTTCATACCCCTAAATGATAAGGATTGTCCACCACTAAAATTTTTTTTAAATATGGAATTAATAAATGCCCTAATTTTTCACCCTTCTACCATCAATCCATTTTTTTAATAGCGATTTTAATTTAAATGGCAAAACAACGTTTTCCGGGACAGCTAGTACGTATATAGGTTTATGAATCGGCACCCCTGGTGTCTCGGCATAGGCTAGGGTGACCATTTACCATCCAATAGGCCGTATGCTTATTTACCACCATAGTAATATAAAAAAGAAGGTTTATAATAATAATAATACAATTAAATGGTATAATCCTTAGGCGAAGGTAACGTATGCGGAGTAGCTGCCGTGGAAGTGGAATGGACGCGAGGCGCAGGCGGCCGATGGGAGATGAAGGAACTGCCCGGAACAGATAAGATATTCAAGGCCGAGCTGGTCCTCCTCGCTATGGGCTTCCTGGGCCCTGAGAGATACGTAGCCAACCAACTTGGTGAGTTAACATGTTTGAAAGTTATACATAATGATAGACAAATCTATAAATCTTCCTTCATTTGTATATAAGTAAAGTCAGAATACATATTTTTTGTTATTTTTTTATGTTATTCCTATTACTCTGAATGAAAAAAAGTTGATAGGTAATGCTGTTACAAACTTATACACAATGTTAGACAAATCTACAAGGATATGGAAGATCGGATACCTTTGTTATTTGATTAATATTCATCATATTACTCTCTCAATAAAAATGTACTATATATTTTTCTTGCTTGTTCTTAGTTCTTCTCAACTGTAGTAAAATAATCCTCTTTAATATTAGATTTTAACACAATATACTTATTCGTTTAAGCATTTCAATTTTTTTTGTTTATTGTTTGTGGATACATTCCGTAAATACTTAACCTATTTATTTAAATTCTTTTACCTGAAGGAAGCTATATTCAGCTAATAGAGGCTGAATCTTATTTTCAAAAATATAAGGATCTTCATTAGAATCGTAGAGGAACCAAATAAAGGGTTATTTAAATTTGTTCACAGATCTACCACTCGATGCTCGTAGCAACATCGAGACAGCAAAGAGTGATATTTACAAAACGCCCGTCAGCAACGTCTTCGCAGCGGGAGGTACGATTGCTTTATTTATTTAAAAAAAAGTATATCGAGAAAGATCTCAGAATATATTAATTCGATATAAAAATCTTAGGATTGTTTAGAACTCTATTTGCTATGTGTTCATACAGAACTGATTTAAGAAGTGTGTGAAGTTTACATGCCGCAGATCTACTGCGTCTTTGCACGCTTTGTCTAAGCAAAAATCTCGGTATAAACAATTTTGAGAGTGTATCATGTAAATGTTTGTAAAACAGATTGCCGTCGAGGCCAATCACTGGTTGTGTGGGCAATATCGGAAGGAAGACAGGCGGCGCGCGCGGTCGACTTGTTCCTTTCGGGGGAGACTTCCTTACCGGGACCTGGAGGTGTCATCTACAGACATTAGGATATCTCAATTGTAGACTTATACCTACACAACGATACAACACGTATTTTAGATATTATACGAACGAGGATAAATTCGTAACCAACACCAGTGTTGCCATTCAAACTATAACGAATTGTATGTCATATCATGAATTCTGTTATGACGATCGAGGTAAAAGGTGGTGTCCAGAAGAATAGCAGGTGGCATACGATTGTACTCTTAGACAATCGATCGACCGGACGGATGAGTAGTGAAACAGTAAAACTTGGTCTATAATGAAATAAATATAAAATAATATATATTGGTCTATAAACTTGTCTCGAATGATCGAGCGATTGAGTTTGATTGGTTCTCGATGTATGTCGAGACTCTTCTGTCTCATATTCCCCAAAAAAATATTTCTATTAGATATATAACACAAATTAAACACTAAAATTATATATGTAAACAAAAATGGTAAGAAATATCAATCATATGGCACTCCCGTAAAGTCTAAATTGTAAATATAAATGTCAATTCTGTGCCAATTCTAAGTCTAAAAAATATTTTTATGTATATAAAATGTCAATTATACTGGCCTATAATTTTCTTTAACATATATAATAAACGAGATGTCATGTGATAATTTATTTAGACTTTTCTAGAGCTAATAGAAATATATTTTTATCCGGGGGATTGGTTTGAATGATTAAGATTGCTACAGACCTAAAATTCGATTGTGCAAAATCGAATTATAGGTCTGTGGTCAATTATTCCATATTTTTACATTTCGGACCGACTGTATGTTACTGTCACTGTCAAAATTTTATCGATATGTTGTTAAAATATCGACAGTGATTTACGGATTAGATATAATAAGGTTTTGAATGGCTGTATGGGCGCAGTTCCCTATGCCTTTCCTTTAAAGGATAAACAGAATAAAAGAAAAAGGTTTTTATACTGGCGCGAGGATATTATGATTCGGATTGTCTCGTTATTATATTAAATTATTATAATGTTGATTCGTTAGAATTTAGATGCGATATCGAATAGTTGATCTTCAAATGTCTGCTGTCATCCAAAATTTTTGCCAACTAATGTTAGGTGTTTTTGCAAAGTTTAACTAAAAACCAAAATTATCAATTATTATTCGTAGTATTACAAAATATGTAATTGTACTTAGGATTACTAGGAAAATATGGAAATGATGTGTTGCCAGATGATTTATTATTGTAAGGGATAGGAATGTTGTCACACTCGACTTGTTCAATAATTATAATCTAATGGGAAATTGTAATTCAATTATTTTTAAGAAAAATAGTGATGGATGTATGTATGTATTTATTATTATTATTTATTTGACAGATAATTAAATAGAAATGTTTATTTCATTTTTGTCTCTGTGTTAAATTGATAGTGAAACTGTTAGAACATCTTATAATATAATATATTATAGGAGTTCTTTCCAATTATATGAATTGCATAATACAGGCACAGCAATTATAGTAGAAGAGACACACATAAAAATAATTAATTAAATTAAGTAATATATATCTAAAAAAGTAATTTAATCATAAAATAGTGTTTTTTATTATTCACGTTTGCTAAGCACATGTTAATAATCCATAGTAAGGAGTCCGATATTTATATACATATTAAATTGCGTATTTATTTAGTCCTAAGTTCCTCACAGAAATATATTCTTAAAATGAATAAGAATAGAAAAATAGATGTTTAAATGCCATTTTGTAAATAAGTGATATTAAAAGAAAATTTAATTGTGAGCATGACAATATTCCTCTAATCTCTTACATTTGGATTTATTTTAACTGCTTTTTTATAGAAACTGTATTCTGATGTGTAGCCGCATTAAGCTGTAGTTTATTAACCAGATAGCTATCTATAAGTACATTCCGTTTTGTAGACTTTATAGAAGTTTTAGACGACGCTCTTAAATCTGAACATATCTTGAATTAACTGAGTTTAGTTTGTGAAAGAGTGATCTCTGGTGTCATATTAATGTATTGCAACATTGTTGGTTTAATGTTATTAATATTATTATTTTATTGTTTTATTTTTATCTATAAGAACAGTGTTTGTTACGAATATTAAAAATATATATACATGATATTATTATGTGTGAATTAATAAGGTATAAAACCCGTAATCAGAAATTTTTAAATCCCAATACGCAACAAATGCCAAACAAATATATTACTAGTTGTCGTTACTGTATACATGAGATAGAACGAGACAGCAACGTTGGACTTCTCTTTCTATATTATATAGTAGCAAAACTTCTATCTGACGATCAATGAGAGCTATTTTAAAGCTAGCGGCCAACCTAAAAGACTATGTAATATAAAAATATTCATGTCTATCGTGTAGATTGCCATGTTTGATTTTAGTAGACGAGTTTTTTTTTTTAATTATATACACTGTGCTGACTGTTTTCTTCACAGACCTTGATCCGACCAACCATACAAACGTTCACATTGTAACGTATAAAATTACATTTTATTGTAATGTAACTATTCGAGATGGTGTAGGTTAAGTTTTATTCATACAAGGATGAGTCGTGAATGAATATAAATCATACATAATAACGAATTATTATCATTTTAGCGGCTCCTACACGCCTTTATGACGATATTTTGTCGCTGACGGATCAAGAATAATAACATCAAAATTGTTTTCATAACTTATCATGAATCTGTTTTTATGTAAATGAATGAAATTCAGAATTTTTCGCTTATTCCAGTCTTTTAAGTCCAGCAAAGAATGGTGACAGCTTGTTAACTGTTCTTAATGTCTCTACACTTTATAAAAATTAAGAATAGTGTAAGAAGATTAAGTGCGCTTGGTGTAGCTCTACCTTTATATTACGTTTGGCTGATACTGGTGGGTCGCCAGCTTAATATACGGATGAGGTTAATTTTCATAAATGATTTATGGTGAACATTGACAATGGCGTATTAACGACAATGTACAATGTTATTTTTTTTACAAGTCCCTAAGAGGTTCTTTCGTATTGGTCAAGGTTTTTTTAACTATTCTTTTTTTAATGTACCTATAGATATTATATATTCTATTTATATATACGTACATATTATAATATATACGTAGTATAAGATACCATATAGTTTTGTAATCTTAATGTTAATTGCATGTACAAAAAAATATATTTTTTTTAATTTGATACCAATATTCGTGTTAATTTAATAAATAATAATTAAAAACAAATATAAATGAATTTGTGGTCAATAGAAATTGTATGCTTTAGTCTGTATATACAACAGATTAAACAAATAGGGGTTTATTATTTTAACTGTGCTACGCAGTATGTATAATTTTACACAAAAACTGCAACTTGTTCACTGAATCTCCCTTTACACTGTAAAAAACATGTAGGATTTTATCAAATAACCCTTTAAACTATATAAGGTTATACCCAAAACGAAACCAATGTTATGTATTCTTGAAACTAAACAAAATTTCATCATAAGAAAATGCTTAAAATGTAGAATCAGTCTGGTTCTGTAATTTTGAATATGAACTTTAAAAGCATGTACAATTCGTGCTATTTTAATTAAAGATTATTCCCATTTCGATCCTCTGATTGTGCCTCTATCTTATGTCGACGAGGATCGAAATTAAAACAGTCTAAGCATAGTTCGAAGCTTTACCAGTATTCTCAGATTAATGTGGTATCCGCCACGCAGGGGTTGGCCTTCAGCTGTTCCAGAAGCAGTCGCCTCTGCGAAACTGCAAGGGCTACGGCCAATAGCTTGACATAGAAGCCAGCTTTTGCATAGCAATTAGAATAGTTAACAAAACCCTTTAGTAGATGTATACTTTTTGGTTTTACAGTTCACAATATGAACTTCATACATTACTAGCATTCATTGATACATTAATAATGGCAGCAGTACCTATATGTAACATCACAACTGAGTGATTTGCTAAATTTATATTACATTAACCTGTGATGTGATGTTTGTGTTACAGCTATTGAGATTAATTTGTATATTATTTAGTGCGTAACTATATTTGTATCCGATATTAAAGTTCCTGAGTTTATTTTGTTAGTAATAATAAATTAATTCAAGTTTATTGATGTTTTTTTAGTTTATTTTATCCCATCAAAAATCAGTTAATTCATAATATAAGAATAATTAGTACAAACATGTTTTTTTCTATTCCTCATGCTAAAACGCAAAAAGCGCGCGCGCAACATATGTCAATCAGTCACATTCATGCCTGCGTCATGTAGAACAATAATTAAAAAATATATTAGCATTAAATTTTGCAACCAATTGGCTGCATATATTAATTTTGCAGATATTATCGTTATTTGGCAGTACTTATTTGTAAAATGTAAAGTGATTAAGAGCAGTAATTAAAGCTAGACCAAGCCATAAAAATAAAAAATATACTAAGGCTAGTTGGTGAACTCTCGGATTAAAAAGACTATATTTACTCAATGTTATTTATTTATTTAAATGGATAATAATTCAACTTAAATCAACTAATTTATTCTTATTTATTAACTTATTTAAACTCACGTAGCGTACTCAATATAATAAACACTACAATTAAAAACAAATAAAGCACATGTCTTTTTGTTTCGTTTCATAACATATTAAGTAAAAATTTTATGTCCGTGTGTGATAGGTCATACAAATTTGCAAAAAACTTCCTGTACTTACGTTATTTTTTAGTTACATAGGGATCAACGGACAGCCTATATAAGACTTAATCCTATGTTATAACACATCATAATAGCACTAGGTACTAGTAAATTATTTTTAAGTTTAGTAAAAGATCTTTTGACCCAATCGTTTCCACGGAACAGAGATGAATAAATTGAATATTCATTTAAAGAATGGGTAATTAAAAACAATGTAGGTACACTAGAAAATCAATTTCTAATTGTTTATGTATGTTGCTTGTCATGTTAGTGTTTTTAATTTTCAGTGGTAATTCTCGCTAGTCGCCGTTGAATATTATTAAACAGGTAACCAACGATATCTTTCAGAGAGAATCACTGATATTTTATTTCATTTTTTACTTAAATATATTGGTATAGAGGTGGTGTATTAATTTTATTACACATTTACATGTATATTATCACGGTATTACTCAATTAAATATGTTTATTACAAACTTTACAATGGTAAAAACCAAACCAGCGAAATATCTTGTAGAATGTTTAGAAACATTGCCTAGTTACCAGCCTTGAGAGAGGCCTACGTCCAGCAGTGGACTGCAGTGGGCTAATGATGATGATGAATAGAAACATTCGATTTATTTTTTTTCTTATATATTTTTTTATATAGATAATTTAATAGAATTACCAATTAGAAGATTACATTTTAGCCGAAATATAGTTCTAATACGAAAATACTTTAATAATAATAATAATATAATAATATCTCCGGACGATTCACACAGCGCCATCTAGTCCCAAGCTAAGCAGAGCTTGTGTTATGAGTACTAGACAACTGATATAAATACATGGATACATTTTTTTTTGTATATAAATATTATACATAGAAAACACCCAGATCGATACAAACAATCGTACTCAAGAATACAAATGTTTGTATCGTGCAAGGAATCGATCCCACGACCATCGAATAGTAAAGCGGTGTGCTAAACCACTAGACCACCGAGGCTGTCATATGTCACTTTATCTACGTATTAGCTGGAAGTTCATTCCACAATCTAAGTGTACGCGGGAGGAAACTCCTCTGAAACCGCACTGTTCGGGACCACTTAGGTTTCAGTGTGTGGGGATGAATTCCCTGTCGATGGCGAGCGGTGCGGTGGTAAAAGGTGGCTGTCGGCATCATGTCGAACAATTCCTCAGAACACAAATACGGAATTCTAGTTTTTTTTATCTTAACGGTAGAAACATTTGTATTCATGACTATGATTGTTTGTATCGGTCTGGGTGTTTTCTGTATATATTATGTCTGTATTTACAAAAAAATCTAAAGATTTGTATCAGTTGTCTAATATCCATAACAACCTCTGCTTATCTTGGTACTAGATGACATTGTGTGAATAGTCCAAGAATATTAATTATTATTATGATATGAGTACTCTCAATTCCAGAACATACAAGTAAAATAAATTTGGTGATGGACTATTAAATACTGATAAGTAAGTTTAGTGATATATAACTATTATTGTGGCCATTTCGATATTATATATAAGACAATAATTAAGTGTTCACTAATAACTGAATGCTATCGAACAGTGTAGAATTGAATAAATAAATATTTCAAAACATTTTGTTGTTTTTAATTTGTCCTAATAGAAATAGGAATATTCTTTATTCAATTGAACTTAATATAAGGATTTTTGAATAGACATAGGTATATTTTTAAATCTACCATTCATTCGGAACGCAGACTCATCGACTACAGCGTGCAAGAATCTTGCGCGTACCTCTTTTAAATAAATGTTGTTCTAAGTAAATACACATTAACAAGTATTTTTTTTAGCGGATGATAATGGAATTGAAATGAAAAAAAAAAAAATTAGCCCATCGTGACAAATCCATCAGAAATGTATAACGATGGTTTCCAGGGGGAACCGCGTGGAGGTCAACCTGACATAGTACATTGCTAGTAATGGGGTCATCTGTCCACATTACTAACAATTCCCTTCCGCCATTAACAAGTATTAGGCATACGACAGTCAATATAGAAACTGCTATAAACTCACTCTTTAATGAAGGGTCAAGGCCTAATAGGTAAGCGTGTAGGTCAACCTGTCCTAGTAACTTGCAGTGAAGGAGGCACTAGTTCTCATTACTAAAAACCTCCCTACAAGTTCTATTAATAGTATATTGCCAGCAAAGGAATTACTAGTTATTATTACTAACAGTCTCCCTACATCCCCCTACATCTCCCTTATCCGAGCACATAGTCAAGTCATATCAATTATTCTCACAGATTCAACGAAATGAAAATCCCGCATGAAATATGACAGATTTGCGCAATATCACTCGCTCCAATAATTATTACGACATATTTATAATGAGCTGAATATATTATTTATTTAAACGGATGCAAAACCCATCTCATAATAAACCCATTTTCACAGTTAAATCTTTATTGACTAGACGGGAGCTTACAGGTAAGCTTTTAATATGATATTTTAATATTGAATTTCGTTTAAATGTTACGTGGCAAAATCATGCCTACCTATGTAGTGATACATACCTACCTCCTATGCATATTTAGAAGCGTAGTTATCGTACTTTTTTATTTACAGAAATGAAACTAAAGGAAAGAATGTCGTCTACATATAAGTTTATAAATGAACATTTTCAGCAACAATTTGATTTTAATATTAATGAAATTACGTATACGAAAATAGTTGATTACATGTATATACAGAAGGATTCATCTAGTTTGGCTGTGACAAGAATACTGTTTGGTGAGAATAATTAAAATAATGACCGTATGCCTATTTGCCACTCTATAAAGTTGCACAAAATAAACTGTTTCTGGGTAATGTAGAATAGACCCTATCTATGAATTCCTCCTTATCTGCGGGTAGACTACGAACATAGATGTAAAAATGTTAATTCGGGGTACGTGAATGTGAATTGTCAGAAGCATATAATAAAATTAACACATTGACCACAAAAATGGGAGACCAAGAAACAGAAAAGACTATGACATTATATGCCGAGTTGATCGAACAAAGTGTATGTGATGAGCCTGACCCTGTCCACTCCATCTCCGACACACAGAAGCCTTTTGTACAACAGAAGCGAGTAAAGCACCCTCTAACTAATTACAATAGTAAGAACTATAGAAAAATAAGCAGACAAATTAAAAGATTAAGAAAATCTTTCAAACTTAATCAAACTGCCTTATCAAAATTAGTAAAAGAAAAAGAATTTAATTTTGAAAAACAATTAGAATATTATGAAAATCAGTTCTGGACCCATAAATTACAGTTTGATACAAATACTACAAGGTTATTATTGCATATAAAAGAACTGGAAACAACATTGGATGCTATTAGTGACAAGTACTCACATGCTCAGTTTCAAATATCAAAACATAATGTTGTGATGAAGGAATTGCTTGAATTTAACTCAAAAAGTGAAAGTGGAACATCAGAACAACTGTCACAGCAACATGCAGACTGCAACACTATGTCGGGCAATTACACATCACCTTCATCAACATCCATTGTCACTCCGGAACAAACAAATATACTACCCAATGTTGTTAGTAGTCACCACACATGTAAGAATAACACTGTAATATATTCAGATAGTATAGGAATAAATCTAGGATCGCTCATGAATAACTGTTTGAGTGAACATATCCAAAACAATTGTATGCCGAATGCCCCATTTAATTATATAGTTGATAGAATGTTAAAAAATCAAAATAGTTATACTGAATACACAACTATTGTGTTATTCATTGGAAATAGTTTAGGTATCACTCAAAATGATTTGATGAACTTATTTGAATCTGTCTCAAATATGAGAATTAAAAAATTTGTAATTTGTACATTTCCATACTCAAAATCATTATCAAAGAATAGAAATAATTATATCTTTAAACTTAACACTCATATATATAACATGAGCTGTTATAATGACAACATTCATTGTTTTGATACAAATAAATTTGTAAAAAAATTTACATTGACTAAAAATACTTTGTATTTGTCACATTTTGATAAAAGACATATAGCTACTTTGTTAGCTTATAATATACACAATCCTGTTATAAGTAGTATAACGGGTACTTATTCTGACTGCACAGTTTTTAGTAGTTTTACTAATGTTTCTGTGCAAGAATCTTTAAACTTAAGTTACAGACAAAGAGAAAGCCATCACAACTAAATTTAGTACATCAAAATATTCAAGGCTTTCTTGGCAAAGAATTAGAGATAGAATTATTTATAAGTAAATTTAATATTGACATTGTATGCCTCACAGAACATTGGTTAAAACAGTCCAATATGGTATTTCAGTTACCAAATTATGAAATATTGAGTACATTTACTCGGCAAATTTCAATTAGAGGTGGTTCAATTATTTTATTAAAAAATAACATTAAAGGGAAAGAACGTAAAGATATTGTAGCACTTTCAAATGAATGCATTATAGAATTATCATGTGTAGAACTAGAGAAACACATAATTATATGTGTGTATAGGCCTCCTAACTCAGACTATGAAAAATTTGAGTCTACCATGGAAGATGTACTGAAGTTAGCATTCAAAAGTAACAAATTTATTTTGGTATGTGGGGATTTCAATATAGATCTTCTTGTTGATAGTCCTATAAGTAATAAAATTAGAAACCTTTTTAAAAGTTTTGATCTGGATCATATTTTCTTTGAACCTACTAGGATTACATCCACTACGGCAACATGTATTGATAATATATATTGTAATTTTAGTATTTTAAATAAATCGATTATAAATAGATTGCCGTCAGACCATTGTGGACAAATAGTAACATTCGCATGTAATGAAAAAAACGAGATTATGTATAAGTTCTACAGACCAACAACAGCATTTAAATTACAGAATTTTAAAAACAGATTAAATGGAAGTTTACCGTTTTTGATGTTTGATAATATTGATCCAAATATATCATATAATCGTTTTTTCAATATAATAAAAAATCATTTTGATAAAAATTTTACAGTAAAGAAACTTAAAGTCAATAATTCTAAGTACGCTGAATGGTCAACATTAGGTATCAATATAAGTAGGGAAAATATGTATCAATTATATGATATTAGATCATATTTGCGTGATCCTATATTCTATGAATATGTCAAAAATTATTCAAAGTTATTCAAAAAAGTATGTAAGGCCGCCAAGGCACTTTATTTAAAGAATAAAATTAAGTTTTCTAAAAATAAAATAAAAACTACCTGGAATATAATAAATACAGAAACAGGTAACATTAAGTCGCGCCAGTCAGAATATGAGTTAAAAGCAGAAAATGGCGTTATTATTAATAATAATGAACTAGTTGCTCAAACTTTTGATAATTTCTTTTCAACAATACCTCTCAAAGCTACGGAAAATTTAAACTCGTCACCTAGTTTAGCTGAAACATTATTAAAAAATACCATAAATCCTTGCGTTCATGACTTTACTTTTCATCATATCAGTTGCTCCTGTGTGATAAAAACGTTCAACGCTCTCAATCTAAAAGGTACTGAGGATATCTGGGGTATGTCAGTTAGAGTCATGAAAACTGTAATAAGTGAAGTTGCTTCACATTTAACTGAAATATTTAATATGAGCATTGATCAAGGTATTTTTCCAGATCTAATGAAAGTGAGTAAAATAATACCGCTATTTAAATCTGGTGACAAAGACAATATATCAAATTTTAGACCTATCTCAATTTTACCAGTATTTAGTAAGATTTTTGAAAAGATACTACTTACACAAATGTTAGCTCATTTTAATACACATGATTTATTTCATAAACAGCAATTTGGATTTATGAGTGGACGGTCTACTACTGATGCAGGCATTAACTTAATACAAAGTATTTTCGGTGCCTGGGAAGATTCACAGGATGCCATTGGTGTCTTCTGTGATCTCTCTAAAGCGTTTGATTGCGTTGACCATAGGATATTATTACGCAAACTAGAGCATTATGGAATTAGAGAAAAATCTTCAGAACTCATTGGATCATATTTGCGCGATAGAATTCAAGTGGTAGACATTAAAGGAAGCAAGTCCAAGGGGTCATTTATAAAAATGGGTGTACCCCAGGGTTCTATACTTGGCCCATTTCTTTTTCTTGTTTATATAAATGACTTACCATACCAGTTTCAAAACATACTTGACATAGTATTGTTTGCTGATGACACATCACTTATTTTCAAAGTGAAAAGAAATACAAAGGATTTTAATAATATAAATATTGCTCTTGAGGATGTTCTAAACTGGTTTACATCAAATAATCTAGCGCTTAATTCAATGAAAACAAAATGTGTTAAATTCTCTTTACCAAATGTAAAACAAGTAACGACAACTGTTAGTATGAATCATCATGTTTTGGACTTTGTTGATGAGACTTCGTTTCTTGGTATTGTAATAGATAATAAATTGCAGTGGGGTCCACATATATTCACACTAGCCAAAAGACTAAGCTCGGCTGCTTTTGCTATCAGAAAAATTAGACAGTTGACTGATACTGCAACAGCGAAACTAGTGTATTTTAGTTACTTCCATAGTATAATGTCGTATGGTATTATATTGTGGGGAAGAGCGGCTGATGTAGAATCAATTTTTATATTACAAAAAAGAGCAATTCGTTCAATATATAATTTACCGTGTCGCGAATCTCTTAGAGAACGCTTTAAAGAAACAGGTATTCTTACTGTTCCCTCTCAATATATATATGAAAATATTATGTATGTACGCAAAAACTTAAATTTATTTCCAAAAAATAGTCACTTACACGCTTTTAATACAAGGAATAAAAATAAATTAAATATGCCTAGTTATCGTCTCAAAAAAGTAAGTACATCTTTCATGGGACATTGTATACGTTTTTATAATAAATTGCCAGATAGTGTTTTAAATTTAAGTGAAGCCAAATTTAAGATGCATGTAAAAAAAACACTTTGCTCTAAAGCTTATTATAAAATAAACGACTACTTAAATGACTACAATGTGTGGACTTAATTACAATTTTAACTTTTGTTATGAGGCATATAATTTTTCCCATTGACATGGATAATGTAATAACAATAAAGAAACTTATTATAAATTTTGTAATGACATATTGTAAATTAAATATTGTAAATTAAATAATGTAAATTTAATATTGTAATGGGTGAAAACTGTGATCGGTACAGCCTATGCTGTAAATAATATAATTGACGTAGTGGAGTAACCTGAAACAGTCATGCTCGCTATAAAGTTCAAACTTGTGGCGGCGTGGTGGGCCGGGTCGATGTGCTCCCTCAAATATGGTTGAGTACAATGATGGCTGGCTCATACGTCATACTCGTGAACGGGTGCTGCTTGTGGGGACTGGTCTGTTCAGGTTGTGAACACTGATTAAATTTTTTGTTCTTTGCGATAGCATATGCTGGTGGTCACTCTATTCTCCCAAATTTGAATTTTAATAACTGTATTTATCGTAAACATGTTCCACTATTATTTGAAAAAAAATTACGAGCTGAGTTTCTTGTCAGTTCTTCTCATCTCGATATCATTCCGAACTGACGGTAGATTTGACATATCATAAGAGTCTGTAATAGACCTACATGAATAAAGATATTTTGAATTTGAATTTGAATTTGAATTTGATGGCGTTGATATACCCAAAGGCTCTCAAAAATTAGAGATTATTCCTATTTGTACAATGCAATTTTATTTCTTTATTTCGAACAACTTTTTAGCATATATAATATACTAGCTGTGTACGTAATTTCACTTGCGTGAAATTTATAACCTATGTGTTATTCTGATGTACCTATAAGATCTGATATACCATTATTATTGGAAATTTTCATTAAAATCCAATCCGTTGTTTTGACGAGAGTAACGAACATCTATCCATTTATCCACACTCAAACATCCACGTTTATAATATTAGTAAGATACCTCACAGACTAACATACGTATAAAATTAACAAAAATTGATGCACTCCAAACCCGCGGAAGGACTTATAGAGAAGCTGAAGACTAATTCCCTTTTTTTCGGACTACTGTAATGTAACTACATGCCGCAGCTGGCCTTTGCAGCTTCACTGGACGTTAGGGGGCGAGTGTAGATGGCACTCCAAACCCGCGGAAGGACTTATGGAGCGGCTGAAAGCCAACTCCTGCCTGACGGATACGACTTTATTCTGAGGGCACCGCTAGGGGTTCGGACCTCGGCTCAGGCCGTCGTAATTTCAATCGCCGTTTTAATTGTACGGGGGATCGATCGGAAGGGTGGAACGACAACGCATGAGTGATATCACTGGTGACATATGATAATGTGATATCCATATTGCTGTTAAGTATATAGGCGACGGTTACCTCTTACCATCAGGTGAGCCGCAAGCTTGTTTGCTATTCCAACTAGGTACATAAAAGAAGGTAATATTTATAATTAGGAATTATCTAATGTCACAAATGCTACCACATGGAAGTTTCATGATTAGAAGTTAGGTTGATAATAGATAAAAGCTTAGCAAACAAACTCACTTTCACATTTGTAATATTAATTTATCTATTTTTCTAGGTGTTGCCATGTTGTTTGATATACCGGATGAAAGGGGAGGTGCTATTATGGATGAACGCTGGGGTGACCCTCTCACATGCCACTTCCCTCTTATTCCCTTCATACGAGCTGTATCTATGCCCTACATGGCCCTTGTATACGCTGCTATGTGGTTAGGTAAATATATAACTAATTGTCATTAATTTTTTTTATTAAATGTACTATCTAAGGTAACAAAATATCAAGAGCCACCGGCAAAAGGCCGAAGGGACCGCTGGGCCCCTAAGGCCGTGAGCACAGGACTCCGCAAGCGTCCATGGGCTACGTTAACTGTTTACCATCATTGTGGTATTGAATATAAAGAATTGCAGTTAACATTTAGTCTATAATCAATTAACATTTTTTTAGATACGTATAAAGTTTATAAGTAGTAAGTATGCGGTATTTTCTTATCTGTGATCTAAGTATAGTAAGTATACAATTATTACTATATATGTATATGCACAAGTACCTACGTAATAGATAGAATATAGAATTTATGTATGAACAGACAGATTTGTATCGGATACGGAATCCAAAACACGTGGTAATGAATTGAAGGGCCTAAAACGTGTTTATTATGACATCAAAACTACTTTTACTAGTATAGAAAGGTTAGCAGGGTATACGCAATTGTTTATTTACATTTTTATAAAATTTCATATGTATTTAGGTTGGTACCTACGTATGCAACATTTTTTAGTAACTTAAATACTTCCTTATTTTTTTATTATAAATAAAATGGGAATCTTAACGCTAATTCTAAGTATCTATAATCATATATAGTATATTTTTTGTTTATGCATAAAAAATACATTTAATCAATAAAAAAAACATTACACACACTGCCATCTATTTCATACACACACGCATACATGTAAGTAGTTGACAATAGAACCTTTTGTATAATTTAATTTAAATGTAGTTGAATTTCGACCACTAGTAAATATAATTTCGATAATAAGTCGATTATTACAAATTGTGTGATTTGTAATAATCAAATAAACGACCTAACTATCTTTAATTTATATACTTCCAGGAGCACTTGGCATCATGTTGGGATACAAGTACCGTCTCACTGCATCTATGTTCACTATCAGTTACTGGTACTTATTTCTGATTGAGAAAAGTTTCTGGAACAATCACAGCTATCTGTTCGGATTGGTCGGTCTGTTGCTTGCGTGCACACAAGCCAACTGTTACTGGTAGGTATATGTAGGTATACTTTGATAAAAGTTACGACGTTTGATTAAAAGGGACGACGTTACGGACGTTAGTTTGAATTTACTATACTTATTTTTTAATCTACCGCTCATTCGGAAAGCTGTCACAAGAAGAACGAGCTAAATAAAAGAAACTTACGTGTTGCACTTTTCATATGCTGTAAAACAGAATAAATAAACCTTTTATAAATCATACTACCTGGAAATGATTTCAGTTTTTTTAATTTGACGTCACGAACAGAATGGTAGGTATATAAACGTAAATAATCAAACAATATTAAACTCAATTTCAATAAGACAATAAGTTATTTTTTTACAATAGGTACTTAACTTACCGTTTTTGCTGAACCGGCATTATGTATAATAAAATTATATTACTACAACAATAATAGTCTATAAAGCAATGCTATGTTAATGACAATTATATTTTATGTGTACAGATATTATTATGATTAGATATTGGATATAGATAAATAAATCATTTACTGGCCAAACACAATAACACAACAAATTATAAATGATACACAAAATAAAAACTAACATACAAAGTTGGCAATAGGGCTTGCTGCAGCTGTTGCTGATATAAGCACAACTTAAATAAGGTGCTCTCAATCTATACAACGCTGGTATAGATGGATGTAATAATAATAAAAATAATAATCAGTATGATCCGTAACTCTAAACTACAACACCGAAGAAATTCGAGTATGTGTATATGAATAAAAAAAGAAAATAATAATAAAGCTAAGAAAATGCGACAATAACGTAAATAATAATAATAATCTTTATTTGTCTCAAACAAAAACTAATACAATTGCTGCCCTCTATAATCCGCCTAACACTTTTTGACCTTTTATATATTATTCATACTATAATAGTATTTCTTCTGCTAAAATTGATAATCTGATATACTAAAAAAATATCTCAAGTCGAATGGAATTTGCATCCCTATTATTTGTATTTAGATCGGCTCAAACGTCATGTTCGTAGTGTAATATTATTTTTGTAGTAGAACTTAGTAATAGGAAGTACCAGGTCGTTAGAAATTTAACAATAATTTAATTACAAATAAATATATTAAATGTACTTTTAATAAGAGCTAACAAATCAAAGTGCTCCTCAGACTATATATAGCCTTGTATACCCTTGAGACGCTTTTGAAATGTGGTTTTGGATAAGGATGGAAAGAATTAGCTGGAAAGATAAAATAAGAAATGAAGAAATACTGCTAAGAGTTAAAGAGACACTATTGAGAATAGGCGGGGACAAAATGTTGGGGCACTTGATACGACACGACGAACTTATATCAAGCAGATTAAGAAAAAAATTGAACTATTATCAACATCTAAAAATTGATTGATGGAAGATCTTGGAAAATAGCAAGAGTTCCAACGACAAGAGCTCCGCTCTTTTTTTATGAATGAAAGAATGAAAGCACTTTTGAGTCATATTTAAAAGTGTTTATATAATGTTTATTTGGATGTAGATGTATTTTAATGAATGATAATGGAATGATGCCTACACTATCGGTTTACGCTGTCGGGGCACCAGCAGAGGAAGATAAGACGAACAGATGTCAGAACAGTTAGCGCATAGTGGCCATTTTCACCTGGAACTTATTACGATGGTTTCAAGGGGGAATCGCGTAGATGTCAACCTAACATGATACATTGCTAGGAATTAGTTATGTCTAACAATCTCCTTCCCCCAATGTCAATTTATTAATACAATAGTAAACCCATCTTCGTTGATTGTATACGCTGGCAGGGAAAAAAAATAAAGTATAACGTATAACGTTCATAAGCGGCTAAAATGTCCTACATGAATAAATAATTTTTGAATTTGAATTGAATTTGAATTTGGCGTGGCACCAATGGAGAATTATAAGATGAGCATTAGGTCAGGTTAGTTAATAAGTCGGTCGTTATGACTATTAGCACAAGGTTATTATATTATAACACATTTCATAGACGGGAGTTTTAATTGGTATGAATATGCTATAGGTAGTTAGAAACGAATTTTCATTTGTGGATAGAGTTATTGGTTTCGATTTACTTATTGGTTACGCAAATAGAAAACACAAAATTACCTTATCAAAAACATGTAATCTATTTTAAAAAAGTTTGGTAAAGAATTTCCATAATTTTACTAAATAAATATCCCTGACCAATTACCACAGCGTCATCTGGTCCCACGGTAAGCAGAACTTATGTTATGGGTACTAGACAAATGATATAAATACTTAGACATTTTTTTAAATACATATGTTATATACATAGAATACACCCAGACCGATACAAACAATCATATTCATGAATACAAATGTTTGCACTGTACGAGGAATCAAACCTGCGACCATCAGAAGTGAAGCGTTGTGCTAAACCGCTAGACCACCGAGGCCGTCTAAGTATTATATTGACTATTATTTGATTGCAAGAATTCTCCTATCTGTGCTATTACCTACTAACAATTCGTTTGCTCTCCCAAAGTAATAGTTTAGGCAAAATGAAGTGAACATCGCAAGCATAACGTAATAAAAAATACACAATAGTTTGATAAAATTCTTTCTTACAACATGTTCATTTTCCAGGTCAATAGATGCTTACCTAGATACGACAACAAGGAGGGAGACGGTACCTTATTGGAACTATTTCGTGCTCAAGTATCAATTCTTCATATTATACTTTATGGCGGGCCTGAAAAAAGGCACAGCAGAATGGCTTACGGGCTATTCAGTTCAGAATCTCAGTGAGCACTGGGTGTTTGAACCTTTCAAGTAAGCGTTAATTAATAAATATTATAAGTAAGTATTAATAAATTATTGTTATAAGTCGTCGCAACTCTTCTAAGTCCATGATTAAAGTGGGAAATTAAAAAAAAAATAAGTCCTGTTATTAATAGCAGTATTATGAATGATATTTTTCTGAAAGTAAGTATACTTATTTTGTTTAAAAAAATTATATAGGATTGTAATAAAACATGTATGAAAGTTTAAGCTCCGATTGTAAAAAGTGTAATCGGAAACCATAGTTTCATAATAACGATATCACGATAAACAAAAAATAAACTTATTTTTTTAATGTTGATTGAAAAAATGGGTAAATATTATTTTACTTTAAAGTTGGTATGAAACTGCCTGTTTTTTATTTAACAACAACTTACATAAATAGGATCAAAAATTTATATTGCAAAAAAAATAACAATTTACTTTCAACTGGGTATGAAACTGTTTAGTTTTTAATTAAAAACTACTTATATAATTAAGGCAATTGATGAACATGAGACCCATGACGTTGTATGACGAATCATAAAAAAAGTCGTTTAATTAGAGATAATCCTATTACACAATAAAATATAATCGTATTGAGATTCTCGTATATTTGAATGCAACATGGCAGGGGGCGAGTTTACCTACATCTCTTACATTAATTTGATTTGTTATCGGTGTTTCTACTACCATGGAATCAGTTAAAAGTATAAATTTATACACAGAACTCGATGTTCTTGGCAAGTTTATGTAGATGTTAACTTGTATAACTTTCGTCAACCCAAGAAACATAATAGGCGCAATTGTGCTATTTGCGTCATATCATACAAGTTTTTGGTAAGCATCTACGTCATATATTTTGTTATAAAATAAAGTACTTTAAATTAGACTTTAAACTAATCGTCAAATACTCAAAACGTCAAAATTATACTGCGTCAACAGAACAGCTCAAGGTCTGTGGTTCAGTTACGTTAAAACAGTTCAAAAAGCCCTCTTGTATTGTAAAAAAAACAATAGAATAAATATTTCTGTAATCATATTTATACCATAAAAAAACGTTGTGCATTACAATTAGATATTTAAAAAATATATGCCTTACACTTCGAAAATATCGATTATTTTTAAAATCTCAGAAATGACTGTTTGAATAATAATAATGGCCTAGGACAATTTACATCGAGTCCCAGGCTAGGCCAGACCTACTAGACAACTGCATACTCATGAATACAAATATTTTTAGGAATCGAACCTGCGACCATTGGAGGTAAGGCGGTTTGCTATACCACTAGACCACCGAGGCTGTCATAATTGATAAATTCACTGATATATACTAGCAAGTTTCGCTTAACATTTAATCGTCTCATATATTAATACTACGTCTAAGAACCCAAATATACAGTAGGTCAGTTTTCAGGTTGTCGGTATACTACTAACGTTGGGTCATCGAGTTGATAGACCGCGCCCTTTTTGGGACGGTCTTATAGTAACTACATGTCAACTAAACCATGTCTAAGGCTGCTAATATGCGACTGTATATCAGCAGCCTTAGACATAGTGTTTATAGATGATTAAAAAGAAACATCCTAAATGTTAAAGGACCTAGAATTTGTTCTAGCAAGTAGAATAATGAAGTGAATTCATCAATCAATGAAACAATTAAGCAATTTCTGAGATTAAAACTAAATTGATATTTCGCCTAAGTATCATTTCAATTAGGTTCTTTGACATTATTTCCGTTATAAGTAAAACTATAAACTTTTTACACTACTCTACACTCTCCTTGGCATGGAGCGTACTATTACGGATCTTACTGAACACAACTGAACTATGTACTAGATACACGAGACTATATGAATTTCATTAGGCATTGCTAACGACCTATAGCGACCAAACTAGCTGACAGATTTTGATAGATGACGTAAATAACTTAAGCATTACATCGCGTGTTAGAGTTTAACATGACATCATGTAAAAAATAATATTTCTATATAATAAAACGTTGTTACCAAGTGCCGATAAATAAATAAAATTAAGAAGGGAGTAATGCTTTTTTTATTTTAAAAAAATGTTCAAAGCTTTTTGACTTGTCAAGTAATTTTAGATTTTTATTACAAAAATTCTATTTCATTCATAAATGGACATATAAGGAATCAGCACGAGAGTAATGTAATGTTTTTTTTTATACTACGATGACGGTAATCAAGCATACGGCCCAGCTGATGATAAACGGTTACCGTAGTCGTAATATTATCTTATATGTAACGTAGTCTATGACGTTGAAACAGAACAGTCAAGTGCGCCTTAAACTCAAAAATAAGTACAAAAATGATCAGACAAATAAATAATTTAGTTGATTTTCAAATGATTTTGTTTATTATTATAAATTCTTACTGAATTTGTTTACATCCCGTGATGCTCTAATTCTACCAACTAATTATTTCTTGTTTAGTAAAACAGTAATAAAAAATAATGCGGCTCTTAAATTATGAATCAATTAATGTGACATAGATTAAATTATTTTATGCTGTTACTTAATTTTTAGTTGGTCTACTCTGAATTTTAAACTCAACATCGATTTCAATTGCATTATGCACTGTCTTTTTGAATCGAAATCAAGACTCAACTGAATAAAACAATAACAATGCTGATTAGTCGTTTCATTAACCACAAAATATTTAATGATAATGTTACCAATAGTAATTAAAATTTTATATAATTAAGACTGTATTATGTTGCGAAACGGCGTAATTAAATGTCTTTGGAAAATTTTAAGTAATTTCCTCGGTAGACCGGTAGATGTACAAAAACCTTATTATTCTTTACTCCTTTCTAGATTGTTCCTGACAATACCTCAAATAGATTACATAGTGGTACATTGGTTCATATTTGTTTTCGACCTCACGGTGGCCATGTGGATGATGTGGTCTAGAAGTCGACATGTAGCCATGGTGTTCTGTGCTTTGTTTCATCTCATGAACAGCCGACTTTTCAGAATTGGTTTGTATATTTTGATGGCTTGGATGATCTAACGATTTAGCACACCGTTTTACATCCGATGGTCGCGGGTTCGATTGCTCGCACGGTACAAAATTTGTATTCATGGTGTCAAATCATGATATGATTATTTGTTGTTGGTTTGCGTGCTTTTTATGTTCACAAAAAAAATGTAAGTATTTATATCAGTTGTCTAGTACTCATAACACAAGCTCTACTTATGGCGTTATGTGATTTTTACTAGGATGCATATTTAGTGTTTGCAGACTATTTTTAAGTTTTTTTGGGTACAGTATCCGTAGAAGAAAGTACAATAGGTAGAGTTATTTTTATATTTTGAGGACGCTCATAAGTTACACCAACGACACGAATTACATGAAAATGTGTATAGGTATACTAGCTGTGTCCGCGGTTTCAACCGCGTGAAATTTATAACCTAAGTGTTATTCTGATGTATAAGCTATATTACTATAAAGTTTCATTAAAATCGTTCAGTTGTATTTGGGTGAAAGAGTAACAAATAACCATCCATACTCAGAAACTTTCGCGTTTATTCTATTAATATGATAACTTGACCTGTGGCTGCTTCGTTAGCGATGAACACTTTTACTTGTCAGTTATAGACAAAATTAGAAAATTCACACAAATAAAGTACTCATTCCTTATTACTTAAACATGCTGCCTCAGATATTACACATGCTAAAATATGTTTAAACTATGTGATTATTATTATTATTATTTTACAAAATATTATTAAATAATCTGGCGTATTATAATAACGCCAGTATACTATAATATGCACATAAATAAGAAATCATGGCATTTACATTGGTATTTAATTGTAATGACATATTTCCTTATGGGACTGTTTGTTGTTTCTCAACGAGTTATTTGTTATGACTTGCAGTTACATATAACGCCACAATAGGTATAGTTATATATATTACATGTCTATATATTATATGTATGTATGTATCTACTTACTAATAAGGATAATTTCACATAGCGCCAACTAGTCCCAAGCTAAGCTTAACCTATGGTATGAGTACTAGATATACCTATACATAAACATCCAGAAACGAACCTGCGACCTTCTTGAATAAAATTGTTTACTAAAACGGCGGGGCCGTCATCTACTAATAGTAAATCAAAATATGTTTCTCCGCTTACCTAAGTACTTCTAAACTACAAAGATTTTGATACGGTTTGCATTATCGTTTCGAGAATTAATTCTGAAACGCTTATATTACATGCATATAGACCTATGTACATATATGTATATGACCTTACGTCATATATACTGTGCTTTACCAACGTCAAATGTCCTTGTATATCTATGCAAGCGACGCAAGTTTACTATATAAAAATAATCATACAAATAAATGTTCCGATTAAATGAATAAAATGAGATAATATCATTTCAGGTATGTTCCCATGGGTATGTCTAGCTACAATGCCATTATACTACTCGTTCAATTGGCCGAAAATTCTAATAAAACTATGCAAAAAATATATAAGGATAGTTGACGGTCAATTAAGACGATGGTACGCTTTGGTTAAAACTGAGAAAACATGTGAAAATGAAGCGAATGCTATAGACACTGAAAATAAATGTAATACCGAAAATAAAGAACTTGAAATTGATCAGGAAATTAAAGACTCTGGTATGGATCCTACTGACACAACTGAAAATTCAGATGAAATGATTTCTAATACAGTAGAAACTGATATAGACGAAAGTGGAATTGCGAGTAAATGTAATGAAATGGAGGAGGAAAACAAACTATCTCGAACTGAAGTAAACGTAGAAGGAAAAGATGTTAAGCGTAACAGAATTACAATGTACTTTATTGTCTTTCATATTTTGAGTCAAGCCTTCTTGCCATTTTCGCACTTTATCACCAAGGTATTTTTTGTTAGCAATTCTATTTTGCGTATTTTTCTTATAGCATAATATAAAATCTATAATTTTACGTTTCAATTGCAAACTGTACCTACAGCATAGTTCGCGTCTACAATTCTCGAATGATCGTAAACCCAAATTTTAATGTTACAATAGAGAATTGTTATTAATATCATCACATAATTAGGGCCATAATGTGTTAACAGGTACATTTTTCTATTCTTGTAATGGTTTATAATGGAATGTTCCACCTGTATACGCTAACGGTCCACGCTGGCGGGGCACCACTGGTGAATGATAGAATGATCGTGAAATCAAGTTAGTTAGCACATTGTGGCGAATTCACTAGGAATTAACCACGATGGTTTTTAGAGGAACCTGTTTGAATAAGTAAGAATATATCTACGTATTTTCCTACTTGATCTAAATATATATTCTAATATACTTTATAGGGGGAGAGAAGGGTATTGTTAGCAATGGGGTCCACAATATGTACCACATCGCTAGCAATGGTAGCAGGTCGACCTCCACGCGGTTCCACCTGGAACGCATCGTGGTTAATTCCTGGTTATTTAATCACGATGGCAAACTGACCTGACTCATCTTATCATTTTCCACTTGTGCTCCGCCAGCGTAAACCGTTAGCGTAGGCGGGGCTCCATTATAATCCAGTAAAAAAAATATGTATTTTATAGGGCTTCAATAACTGGACGGACGGTCTCTACGGCTACTCCTGGGACATGATGGTCCACACCTGGGACACATATTCCGTTGTCGTCAAAGTTATCGACAACGAGAGGAATAAAGAATTTTATGTTGATCCTCAAGTTTACGCTCCTAACGACAGATGGACGAGACACGGGGACATGGTATACCAATACGCGAGATGCTTAGAAAAGAACTTGATTGACGCAAGTATGAGTCGAACGGAACCGGTTTTGTCCAATAATTTATCGCTTTACATAGACGTGTGGTGTTCATTGAATGGCCGATTTACACAACGCATGTTCGATCCTAATGTTGATATATTGAAGGCCTTCTGGTCGCTCTTGACGAGGACACCTTACCTGATGCCACTGTTGGACGAAGCGTCTAATTGGAGGAGCAGATTAGACGAAATAAGAGACTATGTACGATCGTGGAACAATTACAGCGATGTTATGTTCATAGCTGATTTTCCAGGTATTTATTTATCTATCAAAGCCTAGACATAAATACAAAAATAAAGGTGCATAAGACAGACTTAACGTGTTAATGCATTTTCTCCCAGTCAACCATAGGGCAAACGCAGGTTAGTAGCTCAAAGTGGATTGTTAGTAATGTGGACTCATAACATTGTACATTACATTGTACATTGCTTGCAGTGGGCAAGCAATGTACAATGTACCATGTGATACATTGATAGGCAATTTACCACGATGACCTCATGCTCATTTTATCATCCTCCACTGCTGCCCCGCTAGCGTAAACCATTAGCGCAGGCGGGTGCATCATTCCATTATCATCCATAAGAAAAAAAAGCACAGGTTAGTGGGCGGTGCATTTAATAAGCTATATTGACGCGTCTGTATTTTTAATTTAAATATAGATCTATTTGGATTTACCAGTTTCGTATCGTAATTTTTAATCAAACTGATTCACGACTAATAATAATAACTCAGGATAAATCATACAGCGTCGTCTTGTCCCAACTTAAGTAGAGTTTGTGTTATGGGTACCTACTAGACAACTGATAAAATACGTTTAGGTATTTTATCATTTTTTTTTGTAAATACACACATAATGTATTAACTAAACACGCAGACTAAAACAGACAATAATACTCATGAACACAAATATGTGTATTTATGAGTATGATTGTTATAAAAAAACTATAAAGAATATTTGTTAAGTAGTTAATCGGATGTTAACACTAATAATTTTATGGTATATAAAGGTATATTAATAATAGTTACTAAATTAATAATGTGTGTTAAACATGAATGTTTAAAAATAACAATATTCTATTTGTTTGCAATCTTTTAAAAATGATATCGCTCAGCTTTAAGCTTGTTTCGTCTTTGTTTTTGCTGTACTGGATAAAATTAGATATTTATAAGATATTTTATCCAGTACTAGTTTAATATTTTGGAAGTTTGTCTAGAACTTCATATTTGAATTCGCTACCCTTCGAGCATAGCAAAACACTAGGCCACTACGCTCTCAAACGCGAAGGGATTAATTCTAATTATTTTTCTCAGGATATGTACAAGAGAAATATATTCCACCAGAACTACATAACGTTACCCTAACCGTACTGGAGGGTATGGTGGCATATGAACCGGAAGTAACCAAGCAACAAGGACAGTCCTATCGGCTATCTAGCGGAAACAGAATCGACGTGGTATCTGGCATCTTTCACAAAGTCCTTAATATTGGAGATACGCCCTCTTTTTATATGTACACATTTTTTAATAGTACAGACATATATAATAATATAACAACAGCAAACATTAGCAAAACGCAACCTTTCCTACCGATTGGGAAGGAATTAATCAAAAGATTTACCGGTATGGCTACGTTTGCTGATTTAGTTATAAGAAATATTTGTCGCATAGTTTTTGTAAGGAGCCAATGTTATTAATTAAGATTAATAAAGAATAAATCAGTATTATTATATTATATTTATTCTATGGTATTATTTAGGAGAGAATCGTGGTAGCGACGGCAAACTACCACGGCATAGTGACCTAAGACGGTCTTGACAAAGTGCTATGAAAGGCACAGGAATCTAATATATACATTTATTAAAATAGATTTTTTTGTGCTTATATAATTCAAGAATCTAAAATATTTAAACAAAGAGTGGGCCCCATCCTATGAATTCGTGCCATGGACCTTAGATGGTATATTACGAATGGAGTAGGTATATTTGTGCCATTTTTTAGATAAAAAATTGTTAGTATATTTATGGCTGTATATAACATAACAGTCTGTCTTCATAAGAGAAGACTAGTTTTAACCAATTTTCTACGTTTGTCTGTCTGTTTGTCCATATAGTTATTTTTAACGGTTTGTTTAGCGCAACTTATATTTAGATGTAATATACTTTATATTTATTAATATTTCGTTTAAATTAAAATATTAAATAAATAGTATTCAAAATAAAGCAGTTTTATTTATGGAGCCGTCAAGGAGAGAAAGGGGTTAATAGTAATGCTAAATAGTTAGTAATGTCCGTACCAGGTTCATCTTCACGTGATCCCCCGGAAATGATCGTGGTTAAATCCTGGTAAATTTGTCACTATATTTAGTTTTGTATTGTTGAGATTTCTATTTTTATTAAGAATTTTATATTTTGAATATAGAACAATCTATTATAAAAAATATTTCGAGAAACAACAATATAGTATACAATAGCAAGGAATAAAAAGCATAAAAGTTTAAAAAAAAGTTCACAAAATAAGTTTTCTCAAACTCATAAGTGCGCCTTTAATGAAATATAGTTGGAAGTAGTAGTAAAATTATAAAACAGATTGCAACTTGCACGACTAAACTTCTAGACTTCTAGCTCCAATGACCAATTGAAAGTACATTAATCAATGAATATTTATGTTATCTGTGACAATCTGTGTTGAATTGTTAGTTGTCAATGTCAAAACTGACGTGAACGCGCCATGAGGTGGGTGTGTACGTAACTGTCAGTCAGACAATCGGAGTGCTTGAACAGAAATTCATTCACGAAATTCAAGAAACGGCGTGTCTGTCTTGACACGAATCTCCGAGCGGCTCATATAATTATTTCATTAATATCGGAGCTGTCGCTGCTACCGATCTCCACGCTATAAGTTCGGTCTCCGGCAGTGCCTTATCGCTGCTAATAAATAGTCAAAGTGAACATATTCCGCGGTCATTACACAAATTAGTCTCACGAAAGGAGTACGGCTCGCCTCTCAATTGAAATATTGACATTTTTGTCATCTGTGATAAAGCAAGCGATACTCTTCGTACCTTGCTAATATTTTTAGGTTAATTCCTTTAGTTGTGATGATCGGTGCGGCGATCTAGAGGTGATATACTCGAACTGTGGCAGCCTTTTTTAGTGACTATAGGACATTAAACAAATAATAATGGAGGCTTCGAAACTTAACTACAATTTGGACATAACGCCGAATTACTCGTACGTGTTCGAGTTTGAGAGCGAATTTATTCATCATAAGTACAGGAAATGGATGACCGAAAACTGGACAGTGGCATTCTACTATGTTGGCATTTACATGGCTTTCATTTTCTTTGGACAATTGTATATGCAGAATCGGCCCAGGTGAGTGGATGTTCACTCTATCATCTACATTACACAGTTATTATCTAATGATAATTCTTCAGTGAAGAATACATAATAAAATTTATCTTATCATGTTACAAACTGCACATATGATTTCTTGAAACAGCCTACAGGCAGTTTTTAAGAATTTATTTCTAATAGTTACACATACATATTTTGCAAAATAAATTGCATGAGGCTAAGTAAATAATACTAAATTTGAATATACAAATCTTAAAACTCTAAATTTGTTACTTCTCATCTACAAACATTTAAGTAAGTAGTTTTAAATAAAAATATGCAAATGTTAATAAGTTTACAATATGCTGTATAAAAACACCTAAAATGGTTAAAACATTTTTGAAAATAAATACAATTTGTACCTATATAAAAACATTATGTGTAAATCATTATTTTAATATTTTTTTATGTATATCTAAGATAAAAATTTGTAAATTCTTGAAAATTACAATATTTATGTTGAGGAACTCTTTAAAGGAAGTTACTTTTTCTATTCAGCAATCAAAAATATAAAACATGATATGTCACCTTACCATCCCTACAGCTACCATTACAATGTTTATCTTACTTCATAATTCTACAACAATTGAAATAAGATTCCTATTTATTTCATTAAAAGTAGGATTTTTTTATAGTTACTTACTGAGCATCAAGCTCATATGCTGATAATGGAAAAGAAACACTACAAGTTTTCAAACTACATGTTATCAAATAGAAAACTTAATACATAAATAATTTATCCATTACAAAGGTAGCTAAAAATTATGAACTAGAAATATACTTTATTCAAAAATGATAAATGAATCGAAATAGTAAGAACTGATTGATATATTTATTATTGTATACAGTGGACACTCAATGTGGGTTTCTCACATATGTTTTTATAACATCCTATTTTGATCTGCAATAATTCATTCATCTCGTTCATAATTACTTGAGGCATAAACTGTACCCATAAAATGATGATCAATACCTGCATTACATAGACTATGAGTAACCAGTAGTAATATATAATTTTCCATCCTAAAAGTTGTATTTCATGAAAATTGTCTTAGCCCTTAAGGTGTGAAGGCATAAAAAAGAATTTCTTATTTATAATTATAGTTAAAATTCATTATATAATATCTATTTATTTATAATTATAGTTAAAATTAATTCATATTGTAGCAGAAATACTAATAGTAGTGATGAGCAGGTTGACCCTCATTTTGTTCCCCTGTAAAACAATCGTGATAAATTTCTGGTGACTTTACCATGATCGACTAACTGACCATTATCATCCATTAAAAAAATAATGGTGATAATAATCCAGGACAATTCAGACAGCGCCATTTAATCCCAAATTAAGCAGAGCTTGTAATTTTTGTATTAAACTACTTAATAGAAATAGATACATGACACATAGAAAACTCAGATCATTACAGATAGTCACTAATACTCATGAATATAAATATTATGATACGAACATTTATAATCATGAGTATAATCGAACATGGTACCCTTGGAGGTAAGCTAGAGTATTAAACTGCTTGACCACCACGGCTATCTATCAGTAGAAAATGAAATTAAATAGTATTAAATAATTTACACAATTAGATAATGTAATAAAGTGATTACCTCAATACATTATCTTAATTACTGATTATTAAGCATGTAATTATACAATTGGTATCTAACATCCAATGTTAAGGTCAAGATTATCATTGAATACCTGCGGAATGTTATTGTAACCAATAATTCGATAATTGAATATTTATTAAAACACTAATTGAGCCCGCGGCTTCACCCGCGTGAAATTCATAGCCTATTAATTCTGACGTGTAAGCTATATTATTGTAATATTTCTTTATAATATTCAGTAGTTTCTGCATGAAAGATTAAACATCTATCTGTCCACTTCTGCGTTTAGAATATTAGTAAGACTTCATCGTGACCTTTTATATACTGCGCGGAATTTAACTCTTTTTTTATTAAAATAAATAAAATCTCTAAAATAAAAGTAGCTTCTGTTACTCCTTATAATATTAGCAATCTGCGAGTGAAAGTCGCGCCAAAATCGGTCCCGCCGTTTCAGAGATTAGTAAGAACAAACAGACAGATAAAAATTTAATTTAAATTATCTATCATCCAGTGTCAGGTCAGGGTTATCATTTACTGACCGCGGAATGTTATTGTGATAAAGATTTCGATAATTGAATAATTATTAAAACAATAAAAAAATACTAGCTGTTACTCGCGGATTCCTCTGTGTGGAATATAAACCACCTTTTTTATTAGACATAATTTCTAAACTAAATAAAACTAGCACTAGTTATTGTTTATAAGATTAGCTATCTGTTAGTGAGAGTACCGTCAAACTCGGTCCAGCCGTTTTAGAGATTAGCAAGAGACAGGCAGATTAGGAATAATGTATATTCATATAAATATTAAAAACCCCATAGTGAGTATGTTTATTTGTAACTTTTTCATTACTAATCGCCTGAACGGATCTTACAGAAAATTTTACGTAAAGATTAATTAAAAAAAAAACTTGTCAGTATCTCGTTTCAAAATTCATTACGACAGGTACATTCATAGTAGTAGTAATAATAAAAATGTCAAAGTGAGTCTGTCTATTTGTTACTTTTTCATTGCAAAACGCCAGAACGGATCATAATGAAATTTTACGTAATGATATATTAATTAAAACAACTATTGATATATCGTTTCAAAATTCATTCCGATAGATACATTGTAAATGTTCTATTCTGACTGGATTTTGTATTTATAGCTTCCGTGGGTGGTACGTGGAGGATAATGAATGAATTTTCGATTTAAATTGTATCTTTATATTTATCCATGCATGCCAATATTGTAATGTTGATTGATATCTTTAATTGTTTTTTTTTCAAGCACCAAATATAGATGAATTGATTTATAAAATGTAAGAGATTGTTTTAAGCTATAACGTCGCCTTTTGTTAGCACATTTATATGAAGTTTGAGAATTAGCGAAGATACGGTGTAAAAAATAGAGTCGAGAGAGAGTACCTCTTTCTTTTTAAAGAGGGTTGACAATAGGCGGGGGTGGCCCTTACCTCTCGAGTGAGAGTCTGGCCAGTATCCACCCACCCATTATGTGTAGTATGAGGTGGGGTGGCGCTAGTTATGAATGGAACTCCGCATCTGATCTGCAACATTACGTAACTTTGGCACGAATTCATAAATAAAATGGAATTTAAAATTTTGTCTAAAATATGCAACTACTAACGAGAATAACGAGAAGAGAGGTCGTTATGGGATTGATCGAGTGCTGCTGGAAGGGTATAATGTGATACAAAGCAACTGATTTGTCGGACCAATCTATTGGGTGTTGACTAATTGGCACTGAAAAATGATAGTTACTACTATTCAATTCAAAATACTTCATGTAGGTCTATTACAGACTTCTGTGATATGTCAAATTTACCATCAGTTCGAAATGATTTCCCTTCCCCGCGGACATCTGAGGAGTTCAGACGTATCTACACGGCTCTGTTAATTTTATTTTTGGCTTTTAAAAGTTAAAATAAATAGTAAATAAATAATACCAACTACTAGGAGTACAGAAACTAGCAAGAGGACTCCCGAGCTCTTAACAAGAAGCGCAGTAACGCACACTGCAATGCCCACATCGAATCATCTGGCCATCCCCGCAACTGCTAATGTGTGAGTAGCAATAATATTAATTCAACTTATAAAAACTGAACGAGTGCGAAAGAGAAAATAATTGTAAGGAGCTCAACTTATATTGGACGGAGACAAAAGTTGTATGAAAACGTCGATAGCTACCAACTAACATTGATCCCTGCCCACTAAATAGATCATCTTATACTGGACGGAACGTAACATTGAATGAAAACGTCGATACTGACCAATTTACGTTGACCCTTCACATCAGTGTCGATAGCTAGCGAACTTCATACATAATTATATTGCATTGAGCGGTAAACATTAGTTGCCATAATAAAACTATGTCTAAATTATTAAGAAGCCCTCCGCTTCAACATAAATCTGGTTCTGAACCAGATTTATCAGCAAATACTGTCACTGATAAATCCACCAAACTTAATCCTCGTCCAAAACGTAAAAGGGAAGACGACATGGTAACATCTATTGACGAAGTAAAAGACTTACTAAACAAGTCTATGGAAAAGCAGAATCAGAAATTTAGTATCTTAGAAAGTACATTAAATGATATAAAAGAACAAAATAATGATGTGATAAAATCTGTGGAGTTCTTATCTCAAAAGTATGAAGAAACGAGGACTAGATTGGACATTCTAGAAAAAGAGCGGAGTAGTCACCTTTTGTATATAAAAACTCTTGAGGAAAGAGTAGATAACTTGGAACGGAGTTCTCGAGCAGCGAGTATAGAAATTAGGAATATTCCCCAAAAGGAAAGGGAATCCAAGGAAGATTTATTAGTAACATTACAGGAAATCGGAACAGCTCTCGAGGTGCCTATTGAGAATTCAGATATACGTGAGATATTTAGATATGGTTCAAAAACCGCTAAGCACAAACCTATAATAGCAGAATTTTCAACGATACTTAAGAAAGAAAAGGTTTTAACGGCTGTAAAAAAATATAAAAAGGCTAAAAAGGGAACGCATCTTAACACTGAAGTAACATCAATTCAGGGTCCAGTGCAGCCTGTCTACATATCAGAAAATCTAACTGCTAAGAACAAACGACTGCTTGCTATGGCCCGCGATATGGTTCGAAATAGTAATTCCAATTACTACTATTTCATATCACGTGGGAATATCTATATTCGCCGTAATATAAACTCCAAAAATAAAGAAGACGGGCCTGCCCCCGCTGCAGTCCAAATCTTATGTGAGGAAGATATAATGGAACTACAAAGAAATATGTGACTAGTTCTATTCCTGCTTTTTATCTCACCTATATTAGTATTAATATTGTTTTGTTATCTCTCTTATTTTTTGTTATCATTATGTCTAAGTCATATACACACACACGAACTCATATATACCCTTTATAACTGTATCAGAGATTCATTCTATATAATTCACAACTTATTTTACTCTATTTACAATAACATATTTAAATCTATACATACACAGTCATACGCTCTGATATACAAATACTTATACACAAATTTTAATGATAATAACTGTTATATTGAACATAGTTATTACTACTGTAAACACATCTACACACTGACTAACTTAAAATTTTGGAATGTTGGGTTTAGGTTAAATTTACAATTCTTTACTCTTAATCTAATAGACACACAAATATATTACATCTCTATAAATAATTTAACTTGTACGACTATTTTAAAAAATTCGCTAACATAGACATTATAAATTCAAATTTAGATCATTTTACTCCTTCGACAGCATACACGGGTAATTTAAATGAAGTTAAAAAATACATAAGTAAAAATAATAATAAACTTACCGTCATTACCCAAAACATTAGAAGTGTCCAGAAAAATTTCTCTCAGATGGAGGTATATCTAGAGAATTTGGAATATGAAGTGGATATTATAATATTAACTGAATGTTGGTTAAAAGAATCCGTGCTACCCCCTCCGTTAAAAAATTACAATACTTACTTAACGGCTAAAAACAATTCGCAGAATGAAGGTGTAGTTGTCTACATAAAGACGGATTTAAAAGTAAATGTTACTGAGCCCCCTATAATTAATGCCAATTGCCTTAAGCTAACGTTGTCAGACGATTCCACTATACTTGCTATATATAGACCCCCTTCATACCAAGATATAAAAAGCTTTCTAAATTCGCTCGAAAACCTATTAATGTCATTAAAAAGCAGTAACATATACTTGATTGGTGATATAAATATTAATATATTAGAAGACAGTAAATTAACAAACAGCTACCTAGACCTACTTGCATTTAATGGAATTCTCCCAGGACATGTATTTCAAACGCGAGGTAAAAGCTGTCTTGATCACGTAATGATAAAAACTAAACAGGAGACGAATACATACGTTATTGAATCTACAATTACAGACCATTACTCGATTATACTAACAATAACCACCACTCAACCTCTACATAAGAAGCAAATAATTCAAAAATATATTAATTATGATGTCATCAAATTGGATGTGGAGAATACAGACTTCTCTGATGTACTACAATGCGCTGACGCAGATGAAGCAGCAACGCTATTAACACAAAAATTAACTTCTATAATCACTCGAAACACAACAGTTAAAAAAATTCCAAACCGTAAACGAATAATTCGTCCTTGGATCACACCAGGATTACTAAAATGTATAAGAAATCGGGACAAACTACATGCCGACTTAAAAAAACACCCAGAAAATACAATTTTACAAACTACATATAAACGCTACAGAAACTACTGCAACGACTTACTAAAGAAAATAGAAATTCAATACAATAAAGATAAGATTAATGAAGCGGCACAAAACACTAAAAAAGTTTGGAGTACTATAAAAGACGTTGGAAGAATGGAAATTAAAAAACCAATTGACGGATCAGCTCTTCTGAATATCACAAATAATCAAAATAATGCTATTGATATGGTAAATAAACATTTCGCAGAATTAGGTAAATCACTGGCAGAACAAATAAACATAAACATAAATACCACCAATTATAATGTTTCACAGCAAAGATTAGTAGACAAAGGAAATTCACTAGTACTATTAGACACTGACGATCAAGAAATATATACAACATTAATGAACTTGAAGAATAATACAACTCAAGGTATAGATTATATCCCAACAAAGGTTCTAAAAATGTCAAATCATATATTAGTACCAATAATAACCCATATAGCAAACTTAAGTTTTCATAGTGGTATATTTCCTACTTGCTTCAAAAAGTCTGTAATAATTCCTATATTCAAGAATGGAGATGAAAAGTGCATTAGTAACTACAGACCTATATCAATTTTGCCCAGTTTATCTAAGATCCTCGAAAGACTTTTAAACAAAAGATTGAATTCGTACTTGTCAAAATATAAAATAATTTCTAATAAGCAATATGGATTTTTAGCTGGAAAATCAACTGAAATGGCAGTTAAAGACTTAACATGTGATATCGCTAATCACTTGGAAAATAAACAAAAATGTATAGCAGTATTTTTGGACTTAGCCAAGGCTTTCGATACTGTGTCCATCCCATCACTTCTCAACAAACTTGAAAAGATCGGAATTCGTGGTACAGCCTTGGCTATATTTAAAAGCTATCTCACTAACCGTACACAGGTAACAAAAATAAAAGACTATATTAGCACGGAAAAAGAAGTAACATACGGTATTCCTCAAGGTAGTATCCTGGGACCTAGCTTATTCATTATCTATATTAATGACCTTTGTAACCTACATGACGATAAAGGAACCGTTTACACGTTTGCAGATGATACAGCACTGGTTTTCCATGGACAGACTTGGTCCGATGTAATTAACAAAAGTGAAAAAGGTTTAACTGAAGTTATCCATTGGTTACATAAAAACCTATTAACAATTAACTTTGAAAAAACTAAATTCATAGCTTTTAGTAAACAGCGTACTGATCAACCCAACATAAATAAAATTAAAGGACATTACTGTACTAATAATGCAAATTGTAACTGCCCCACCATCGATAAAGTAGATTTTATAAAATACCTTGGTGTCTATATTGACTTTCTGCTGACATGGAAAAAGCACATACAAATACTGACGGGTCGAGTTAGAAAATTAATAGTAGTATTTAAACGTCTAAGAGCAGTTCTTGACCTAAAACTATTAAAAACAACATATACTACATTATGTCAATCTATAATTAATTACTGCATCCTGTCCTGGGGAGGTACATTTAAAAATAACATACTACATATAGAAAGAGCACAACGAGCAATATTAAAAATTATACTTCAAAAACCTATCCGGTACCCTACGACGCAATTGTATAAAGAATTTAATGTATTAACAGTTAGACAATTATATTTATTAAAGATAATACTATACCAACATGTATCTGCTCAACAATACATACAGCACATAGTTACTAAACGTAGACAAGATAAAATATTTACTACAATAAAATGCAAATCTTCTTTTGGGCAACGTCAATTAAAATTTCTCGGACCTCACTTATATAATAAAATCAGTAGTCAGATAAAAATTTACCCTCTTACTACACATAATTGTAAAATTAACGTTACTAATTACCTAACTACATTAACCTATATTGAAACAGAAAAAATTGTAAATGTCTAGTCTCATATAATTAAAATTACTTAAATTAAAAATAAAAAACATAGATGTATTTATAATATCAATTATACATCACACACACACACACACACACACACCCACACACGCGCGCGCGCACACACACAACTATATAACTATAAACAAATTCATCAGATGTCATATAAGATAAGTAAAAATTAAGGTACGTCAAAGCTACGTAAAAATTGTTAAATTGAACCAACCATTGTGGAAGGAAATAACATCTGTAACACAGGGACTCCCTAGCACAGATGTTACGGCCTATAAATTAGTGACATTGTGTAAAAAATTAATAAATATATTATTATTATTATTATTATTATTATTTCGATATGAGAAGAACTGCTGTACATGTTTATGATAATACAGATTCATTTTCAAATTTAAATTTGGGAGAATAGAGTGACCACCGTATATGCTATTGCAATCGGTTCTATCCCCATGCCGTTGGATTATTTTTTTTAATGGATTACAATAAAACTGCTTTTTCACTTGTGCTAACATTATATTATGCTGGCCGAGCGCCTGTGGAAGATAGAATGAAAATAAAGCCAAGTCAGTTAAGCGACCGCACTCATCAGAAAATATACAAGTAAATGTCAACCCATTGGAACGTAGGAACGATCCCCCCCCTAAGAGTTTGTCGTTTGAAAACATGTAAAAAAGAAAATGATCATTCTATTTCGTTTAATCTGTATTTCCACTGTGTTTCCACAATATTCAAGAGCGTTTAGTTATATTACCCCCTCCGATCGATCCCCCGTCCAATTCAAACGGGGATCGATATTACGATGGCCTGAGCCGAGGTTCGAACCCCTAGCGGTGCCCTCAGACTAAAGTCCGTCAGACGGGAGTTGGCCTTCAGCCGCTCCATAAGTCCTTCCGCGGGTTTGGAGTGCTATCTGCACTCGTCCCCTATCGTCCAGAGAAGCTGTAAAGGCCAGCTGCGGCCAACAGCTTTAGAGTAGTCCGAAAAAAAAATAGTTATATTAAGTTGAACAAAGACTATATATTTATTTTATAGTTGAGTATTAACCAAGATACAGAAATCTCTACTGCATCAAACTACTGGACAGTAAAGGTATTTTATCTTATGTAATCTCCTTATGTAACATCGGACAACTGTGTTATCAAGTTTATCATGAATAATTTTATTGCATATGAATTTATTTCACTAGTTCACGGGCAAAAGACGTGGTCCTTGGCTGCAGGTGTTGTACAAGTTTATATTTTTATTAACAGTTATTGATTTGTTATTTGATATAATTACCTCGGTGGTCTATCGGTTAAATTCTGCACTAGTGCCTATGGTCGCGGGTTCTTGTACAATATTCACATTATTCTAACATATTATAGGTATGTTAGTATGTATTGGTCTGTCTTTTTCTATGTATAGTATGTATTTACCGTACGGACGTTTAGTTAGTGGCTCAGTATGTACAGACGGCCTCAGTGGTCTAGCGGTTAATTACACCGCTTTAATTGTGATGGTCGCGGGTTCGATTCCCCGCACGGTGCAAACATTTTGTATTCATGAGTATGCTTGTTTGTATCGGTTTGAGTGTTTCCTATGTATGTTATGGATTAAAAAAATATAAGTATTTATATGAGTTGTCTAGTACCTATCCATAACCCATATCACAAGCTCTGCTTACCTTGGGACTAGATGGCGCTGTGTTAATTGTCCAGGGAATTTTTTTTCGTTTTTCCTTATAAAAATGTATTTATGTTAGCTTTCTAGTACTTAATAAGCACAAAGCTTTACATACGTAGTTTGGGACTATATAGCGTCTGCTATCTGCCCCCTGACTGATTCTGAAGGGCAACAGAATTACGAATCAGGATTGATATTAATTGTTTTCGGCCAATCTTAATGACAAATTAATCTGTTAATTATTATTGTATTTTCTCGTTGCATGTTTTATTTACTAGATTGTGTTATCTTTAATTGTTTTTTTACAAGCGCCAAATATAGATAACTTTTATCCAGTGTCATGCTAGTTATATCAATTAAGTGATTTATTATTTGACGGCCTCGGTGGTCTAGCGGTTTAGCACACCGCTTTACTTCCGACGTCTCGGGTTCGATTCCTCGCACGGTGCAAACATTTGTGTTCATGATTATGATTGTTTGTGCCGGTCTGGGTGTTTTCTATGTATGTAATTACAAAAAATAGTATTTAAGTATTTATATCACTTGTCTAGTACCCGTAACACCAAGCTCTGCTTATCGTGGGACTAGGTGGCGCTGTGTTAATTGTCCAGAAGGTTATTATTAACTAGCTTTTACCTGCCACTTCGTTCGCATTGAAATTATCGTTATTTTTTTATACTTTAAATTAATTGTACTTCTGTTATGTAATGCGTCATACTTCTCAATGCTTTAACTGCATTTATTTGTTTTTCATCGCATGCAAATTATTTTCTCATTACTTAGTTTTATTGCAGTCTATTCAACGAAATTACTGTATTTGCAATAACATTATGCATATTCTTGCATGACAATAGTAATGAAGAACAATTGCATTATTGGTCCTTTGCAAAAGCAAAAAATACAATATAGCTAATGTGCATTTATTCTACTCCATTATAAATTATTAAAACAATTGTTCAATTTGTTATTAAGTTAAACGACCATAATAGAATGTAGTTAAGTGTTTATTGAGACCTTGGGAATGTCATCGCAAGAGCAACATCACTTGCATCTTCTTATGATACGGTTGCTGAAATGAAACGAAACTAGAGTTTGTACAGAGTAGTTTACGTGGGTAGGATTGTTTCACTTAATTCTGTCGCGGAACTGCTTTTTCTACAAACTATTTCTGGTAGCAAGGCTGGGATATGGCTAATGAATTTAAGGCACTCATAATAACTCAGGCCTCACAATTGGCAATGTATGAGAAGTAATACATAACTTGTTACTAGGGCATGTTTGATTCCGACCGAACACCGTCTAATTGGGCCGAGGTGCGAAACCCTAGCGATTCCCTCATCCTAAAGTCGCATCTATCAGATAGGACTTGGCCTTCAGCCGCTTTTGTCCTTGCGCGAGTTTGGTGCCATCTGCACTCGCTCCCAATCGTTTGGTGAATCTGTAAATATGTTGGCCGCAGCTTCACAGCTTCATCAAATTTTATTGAATAATTTTAAAAAATCTAACGCTCCCATACTATTTTCATACATAGGCTATGGATAATCAGTACCTACATAGGTATTTCCCATCAGATGGGCCGTCCGGTTCCTTCCCATTACAATTTTATAAAAATAACATGTTCTGTCATCGCGGGAAACATGGTACAGATATGCATTTGGAAACAATGATTTTATTGCTAATACAGCAAGTTCATTGCGTGCTGAGCCACAATGAAATATATACGCATATTAGTAAATTTTCCGCATCAAAGGTTTACTGTTTATAAATTATACCCAATAAAGCGTGTTGACCAAAGACAGAATTCCGTAGCTAACATTTTAAAATTTTTTGAAAACCAATACATTTTTTATTGTATTACATTTTTAATATATGTGTGTCTATGTGTTTTCTGATGGATTTCCAAGGTTTTGTTCATGTTGTACAGGGGATGATTTCTATTTTCTGTTAAGTGAGCTGCACATCCGGCTGTGTCATATTTTCCCCGTTGTTGAAATATTTTTCAATGCAGCTTCGCTCCTATTGATCATAGCGTCATGTTATATAACCTCTAACCTTCCTCGATAAATGAGCTATCCAGCACTAAAAGAAATTTCAAAATTAGATAAGTTGTACCGGAGATTACCTCGTACATCCGAACTCACAAACTTTACCTCTTCATAATATTAGATTATATTTCTGATTTGCCAAGTTTGAGAAATAATTATATCCCTAAATATATATACGTATTATATTATATTTTTAAGAGTTTGTAAGAAAATATTAGAGTCTAAATTGTATTTCGCTTTCGACTTCATTGTAATTTGTTTGTGTACTCAGACTTATGGCTATTTTCATAAACTTTTCTGTGTTAAATAGGGATCCCTAAAAGTTATATACAATCATTAACTAAACCGGTCTACAATGTGCCTATGACCGTAACGAGTTCTAGGTCTTTCTGTGAACACACTTACATCACTTAATCAAGTAATACAAGAAAGAATCAATTGTTCACATCAGAACATAACCGCTTTTTATGCGTGTTTAGAAAAGTCTAGTCGGTGTAATAGAGTTTGAGAGAGATGCATGCTTTACTTTAATTTCTTTACATATAATAAAATAGTAAATATGTTACGAGGTTTTCACATCGTCGTATGTAAAGACGGGAGAGTAAGACGGTCTAATTACCTTTTTGTATGTTAGGGTTTCATATAAAAACGTCAGGAAGAAATTTTAACCAGCATATTACATACCGTTCCAAAACTGTTCCTATTCATTCACGTTCCAATTGCACTTTTTACATTAGCTATCGATCGCTAATACAATGTTGTTTTGTATCAGGGACGCCAATCGTAAAAATAGTTTTTGTTTTGTTTTAGCCTTTAAACATCGTACATTTGTTCGTAAGGACATTTTAAATCCGGTATAAGTTTGTACGAGGGATCCACATACGAATACGAGAATTTTGGCCTTTAAACCTAGTACATTTGTTATTGAGGATATTTTAAACATCGTACAAGATTGTACAAGACTTTGACCTACGAAATTCAGTCAAAATGCTATGATGTACGAGTGTACGATGTAAATTGACTTAGATTTTACCATATTTTTTTATATCTTCGTACGCGACTAATATACCTGCATACAAACTAGGGTTGCCAATATCAAAATATTGGCAACCCTAGTTTATATACAGGTCTATTGATCGATCGTGTGCATTAGGCATGAACAATTTGTATAGGGGTATGATGATATACTTCGCCAGGAAAGATGGCGAAACTGGTTCACTTTCGTTTGTGAGGCTCACGTCTAGAACAGTCTTAAAGACCTGCTTGTGCATTCACCGCGACTGCTCTTCACTTAATTTACATTCGCTTGAATTACTATTACTACTACCTATTCTGAAAGTGTTACAGCTTCCATACGCGTAATATAGTATTTGAATTAGGTTAATTAGTTTTTTTTTAATTGAATTGCTAAAAAAGTCTCAATGATGGTAGTAATTGATGTATCAAAGTAATTAATAGTGACCATTGCCAACAAAACTTTTGATTATTTGAAGTAATTAATAGTGATTAATGCTAAACCATTAATAACATTATCGGTTTTAATTTATATTTACATTTGGATTTACAATATCATTGATGTATATTCTAAACAGTTTATGTAATTTCAATTATCTCTAGCTTGACTTGACGTAATGAATCAAATCAGATTCATTACGTCAAGTCAAGCTAGAGATATTTATGATAAGAAATGTAGGCGTGCACCTTTATAACTATCTTACATTGTCGTCCGTGATTCATGTATTATCGTTTTTATCACTGTTAAACGTTATTAGTGATAATAATTTATCGCAATAAATGATTAAACTAGCGCACGTGACAAGGTTTGGATTTACTATGTAATACCATCAGTTTTACTTTCCTGAATGCATCTATATACATACATATCTGCAGATATTTTTTATTTATCCATCCCTGATACTAAATGACATTCACGTTATCAAGTGATGTCTATGGTAACTGGTGCGTTGCCATTCGGGAAGACTTAAGTAGTCAGGCCCTGTAATTACACTATTATCTCATGTTTCATTCGATACAGAGCTTACAAAGAGATCAGCTCAAGAACTTAGAAATAGATGAGGTGGAGGTTATTTTAATAATAACAGAATTGTGCACCAGTCTGCTCTAACGGTCTACGATGGCGGAGCACCAGTAGTGGATGATTAAATGAACAAAGGGTCAGGTCAGTTAACTCATCATGACAAATTCACCAGTAATTCGTCACGGAGGTATGAATGTATTCAAATTCAAAATATCTTTATTCATGTAGGTCATATTTCGACACGTGAAGAATTCACAAGAAACTCAGCACGTATTCTTTTCAATTAATTAAATAGTTGTACATGTTTACAATAATATAGATTCATTTTTAAATTCAAATTTGGGAGAATAGAGTGACCAATAGCATATGCTATTGCAATAGTAAATAGTCTAATCAGTGTTCGTAATGCGAACAGACCAGTCCCACCAAGCGGCGCCCGGTCACGAATATAACATCTGCAATATCATTATTATTATTATCTAATTTGCCTAAATAAGGGGCAACCCTGGAAGCGCTCTTTCTAGCTTTCCCCACCACTGTTACGATATCGCCACCGATTTTAAGGCTGTGTGTATACTCATTAAATAAGGATAAAAAACAATTAGACACGGAGCGGTCGATGAACTCAATTTATTTAGAGATCAACCGTAGCTTGTCATTTCCACTTTACGAATCGTCGGCGTCTTTGTTAACCACTTTGTGCAAACTCAAGAAACTGATTTTTAATAGACCGTTTATATCAAGGCTTGTGCTGGCCAATGCTAGCAACAAATTCTATGTATATACCTATATAATAATAATAATAATAAATTCCTTGCCTAGGAACTGAGCTATGCACGAATGCTGTATCTCAGTAGACCAGAATTCACCCCTCGGTTGTACTGTTATATATATATATTCTATATATGTTATACATATCTGATCGCTTCAACGTCCTCAATATGTAATTTTTGTTGCCCAGTTAATTCTTCCAACTTTGTGCAGTGTACTACGTGACTTACTGTTATTTGACTAATAATACAAAAACCTACCCTTAGATCTAGTTTAGCTGTGTGATACGTATGTTGTAATCTTATTCGGGGTTCACGGATTCAGTTCTTCACCTGCAGTTGTCTCTTTAAACCCAAGTTGTTCTTTTTAAACCCAAATTGGAGAATTGCTTGAATTGCTCTTATAGAACAAGCATATAGGCTATATGCTTGTTCTATAAGACCCTCTATTTTGCATTAGGATACCTCATGACTGCTATTCTGAACATAGGTCTGGTACTAATCTAATAATAAAATTGTGTAAGTATAGTCGATTTTTGTGTGTAAATGAGAAAGTTTCAATTAAGTTGTTTACCTTTATTCGACAGAAGTAGATTTTTTTATGAGTGTCTTAATATACAGTTACCTCTATCCGACGTGGCAACTCAAACCTGACTACTAATTATGGACCCAAATTGAGTGTATTGTAACTAATTAATTAGTATGTAAAACAGTAGTAAGTGTTTAATTAGAATCCATTTACATACAACAATTACGCATAGAATTTTGCAATTGATTACAGTATTATACGTAATTAGCTCAGTCGACGACAACCTAAGACATTATATCTATACCATTGTAACGACGAGAAAGTGTGAGTTTTATGTGGTAACACTTTGCCTATTTTTGGTAGGAATGCTTGGATGGTCATGGTATTCCCGAGAAATAGCAAATACTGACGAGGCAGTGGAAAGGTAGAGGATAAGTGTGGACGATTTGATAGCGTATATGAATGACCAGTACTTAATGAAATCTCAAGAAATCTTTTAAAAAAAATTTTGTCGAAAATCGCGTGCTTTATGATAAGAAATGTAGGCGTGCACCTTTATAACTATCTTACATTGTCGTCCGTGATTCATGTATTATCGTTTTTATCACTGTTAAACGTTATTAGTGATAATGATTTATCGCAATAAATGATTGAACTAGCGCACGTGACAAGGTTTGGATTTACTATGTAATACCGTCAGTTTTACTTTCCTGAATGCATCTATATACATATCTGCAGATATTTTTTATGTATCCATCCCTGATACTAAATGACATTCACGTTATCAAGTGATGTCTATGGTAACTGGTGCGTTGCCATTCGGGAAGACTTAAGTAGTCAGGCCCTGTAATTACACTATTATCTCACGTTTCATCCGATACAGAGCTTACAAAGAGGTCAGCTCAAGAACTTAGAAATAGATGAGGCGGAGGTTATTTTAATAATAACAGAATTGTGCACCAGTCTGCTCTAACGGTCTACGATGGCGGAGCACCAGTAGTGGATGATTAGATGAACAAAGGGTCAGGTCAGTTAACTCATCATGACAAATTCACCAGTAATTCGTCACGGAGGTATGAATGTATTCAAATTCAAAATATCTTTATTCATGTAGGTCATATTTCGACACGTGAAGAATTCACAAGAAACTCAGCACGTATTCTTTTCAATTAATTAAATAGTTGTACATGTTTACAATAATATAGATTCATTTTTAAATTCAAATTTGGGAGAATAGAGTGACCAATAGCATATGCTATTGCAATAGTAAATAGTCTAATCAGTGTTCGTAATGCGAACAGACCAGTCCCACCAAGCGGCGCCCGGTCACGAATATAACATCTGCAATATCATTATTATTATTATCTAATTTGCCTAAATAAGGGGCAACCCTGGAAGCGCTCTTTCTAGCTTTCCCCACCACTGTTACGATATCGCCACCGATTTTAAGGCTGTGTGTATACTCATTAAATAAGGATAAAAAACAATTAGACACGGAGCGGTCGATGAACTCAATTTATTTAGAGATCAACCGTAGCTTGTCATTTCCACTTTACGAATCGTCGGCGTCTTTGTTAACCACTTTGTGCAAACTCAAGAAACTGATTTTTAATAGACCGTTTATATCAAGGCTTGTGCTGGCCAATGCTAGCAACAAATTCTATGTATATACCTATATAATAATAATAATAATAATAAATTCCTTGCCTAGGAACTGAGCTATGCACGAATGCTGTATCTCAGTAGACCAGAATTCACCCCTCGGTTGTACTGTTATATATATATTCTATATATGTTATACATATCTGATCGCTTCAACGTCCTCAATATGTAATTTTTGTTGCCCAGTTAATTCTTCCAACTTTGTGCAGTGTACTACGTGACTTACTGTTATTTGACTAATAATACAAAAACCTACCCTTAGATCTAGTTTAGCTGTGTGATACGTATGTTGTAATCTTATTCGGGGTTCACGGATTCAGTTCTTCACCTGCAGTTGTCTCTTTAAACCCAATTTGTTCTTTTTAAACCCAAATTGGAGAATTGCTTGAATTGCTCTTATAGAACAAGCATATATGCTATATGCTTGTTCTATAAGAGCCCTCTTATTTTGCATTAGGATACCTCATGACTGCTATTCTGAACATAGGTCTGGTACTAATCTAATAATAAAATTGTGTAAGTATAGTCGATTTTTGTGTGTAAATGAGAAAGTTTCAATTAAGTTGTTTACCTTTATTCGACAGAAGTAGATTTTTTTATGTGTGTCTTAATATACCTTTATCCGACGTGGCAACTCAAACCTGACTACTAATTACGGACCCAAATTGAGTGTATTGTAACTAATTAATTAGTATGTAAAACAGTAGTAAGTGTTTAATTAGAATCCATTTACATACAACAATTACGCATAGAATTTTGCAATTGATTACAGTATTATACGTCATTAGCTCAGTCGACGACAACCTAAGACATTATATCTATACCATTGTAACGACGAGAAAGTGTGAGTTTTATGTGGTAACACTTTGCCTATTTTTGGTAGGAATGCTTGGATGGTCATGGTATTCCCGAGAAATAGCAAATACTGACGAGGCAGTGGAAAGTTAGAGGATAAGTGTGGACGATTTGATAGCGTATATGAATGACCAGTACTTAATGAAATCTCAAGAAATCTTTTAAAAAAAATTTTGTTGAAAATCGCGTGCTTAGGTAACCTAAGTTTCAGCTACTTCAGCTGACAAGCTTGCGTTTGAGCTGTGATTCAGTTGAAAATTGGGATATGACAGTGATTTATAACAATAATCATGATGAACAAGTTCGTATATATATATATATAGTCTATTTTTATTAGGGATGCGGAGAATGATAAGAGGATCAGGTCACGTAGATCCCGGGGACTTAATAATTATTTGTTTTTTTTTTAATTGGGATATGTCACTGATCTATAGCAATAATCATGTTCGTATATGGATGTATGTATATATAGTCATGCCAGATGTCCTTCATTCGAACTTAACATTCGGAAACTATCAAGTGCAAGGTTACAAACCACCTGTTGCTTTTGAAGGCGGCCCGGCGAAATAAACACCACTGAGTATCCCCTTTTTAGGATTCCATATTCAATTCATATATAATTCATTAGGGTACTCCATACAACTTTCTGACGTAGGTTGCAAATTACTTCTATTGCTATTGCGGCTCATAGTCTGGGTCTATGGGCGATAAAGGAAACCAGGGAATTGTCGTAAAAATATATAAGTAAGAAAACACAACAAACTAGGGTCAGGAAGGGAATCCGAAAAGAACAAGGATGTAGTGACAATTTAGAATTTGGTATTCTAAATAACTTCATTTCATTTCTAAATAATATATAATGCTTTAAAAATATAAGATATATTAAGCAAGTGGTCTGTCAGAAGAATAGAAAATAAAAGTTAAAAACTAACTTGGATAAAGACTTTTCAAAGATATATTAACTTTACTAAGTAGGTGTCTAATTATTATTTAATTAATTTTGTAATGTAATGCCAATGGAACCAAGTAAAAAATATCAATCTTATATTCCCAAGTAAAGTTGGAATACCTACAAATGTTCATATACTAGGATATATAAAATAATAATTAATAAAAACAATACTATTAAAAACGTATAATATAGTAATATAACTATCTTGGACTGGCAATAGGTTATCAGTTATAAGATATTATTAATTAATTACAAACTATTATTAAAACGAATATAAAACAAACTTTTGTTAATGAAAACTGACCTATGTGACATACAGGCATATTATATATTTATCAGTATAATAATTAAATTTAATGTAATTAGATAATAATTAATATAAACAAAAAGTACTATAAACATTTCACACAGCGCTATCTACAACTAAATTAAGTAGAGCTTGTAACTTTCGGTACTAGACAACTGATAGAACCGGCGCCCCCGGGCGCCCCTCCAATCGATCCCCCGTTCAATTCAAACGGGGATCGATATTACGATGGCCTGAGCCGAGGTTCGTGCCCCAATGGTGCCCTCAGGCTAAAGTCGTATCCGTCAGACCAGAGTTGGACTTCAGCCGCTCTATTAGGTTTGGAGTGCCATCTGCACTCGCCCCCTGACGTCCAGAGAAGCTGTAAAGGCCAACAGCATTAGAGTAGTCCGAAAAAAAACTGATAGAATAAAATGTTTAAGTACTTATTAATAAAAATACTTTTATCTATATTTCCTTTATTAACCAACGCAAAAAACTTGTTTGCAATTAAATATAGATTTTTATATACTAGCTGTACCCTCAGTTTCATCCGCATGAAATTTGTAGTCTATATGTTATTCTGATGTATAAGTTATATTACTGTAAAGTTTTATCAAAATCCGTTTAGTAGTTTTTGCTTGATAGAGTAACAAATATCCATGCATACTTACAAACTTTCGCGTTTATAATATTATTAAGATTTACAGTCAATAAGTTGCGACTTTTTTATGTAAATGTTACCGTCTAGTACACCATTGATCGTTTACACAATAAATACAGTTACTTATATATGCACTAGCTATAGAAACACAACGCTATGTTTGTTTATCATTGCGTTTACAAATATTAATGTTTTTAAACATTCATACTCCTGACTACGTTAGGTGTGATTCTTTAGGAAAAGCCACTGTTGTACAGATGAATAAATTTGAATTAAATTTAAGATCTATACCAATATCTTAAAGGAAAGATTTGATTTGATTCTATATTTAGACACGAGACTTTCAATATTTTGATTCATCACTCATTATTTGGTAGTAATTTCTCCCATTTTATACTATATGAATAGGTACTCGTAAATCGTACGACGGCCTCGGTGGTCTAGCGGTTTGGCACACCGCTTTACTTCCGATGGTCGCGATTCGATTTCTAGCACGGTGCAAACAACATAAAATAATTTACTTTTGTAGGAAACCAATGTCCTACAAAGGTAAATTATTTTTTATTTGATTTGATTCATACTTTCATATTCAATACTAGTTTATAAATAGAATACACAGACGAGGTTATTTTATAATTGACATTTCTAATTTATTAATATTTTTTTTATTAATGAAAACAGATTAAAAATTACATTATGTATGTTATAGATTATTTTAAGTTAACATAAGGTCGTCAAACCAGTTCGTTCGCCCCTCACAAAATTGTTTTGCTGTGTTGCTAATGTATACGGAAATGAACTTGGTTAGATAATCTGTTTACATATATATACTAGCAGATTAAATTATAGACTATGTGTTAATCTCATGTATAAACTGCATGTGTTACTGTAAAGTTTCATCAAAATCCGTTCAGTAGTTGAATAAGTAACAAACATCCATCCATATACAGAACTTTCGCGTTTATAATACATATTAGTAAACTATGTATTTATGTTCTGTTATATCTTGTTTCCAGGTTTGAACTCCGACGCACTCTTCTAATATGGAATACCGCGCTGGCTGCCTTCAGCATCATGGGCGCTTGCCGGACGTTGCCAGAATTCATCCATGTGCTCCGGAACCATGGTATCTACCATTCCATCTGTGTACCCAGGTGAGGAACTAGTTTACATGTAATGTAATGTAATATGGACTCTATTCTCCGCATGTAGCCTCTCATTTGGGCTGTTATGCGTGCGTTTATATGTAACCTACAAAGTTTTTATGACTATAACATTTAAGACTGCACGTCCCAGGCCTCGCTCCATACAAAACGTGATACTATGAAAATTGTCTACAACTAATTATACTCGATAAAATTTTGTCCATTGAATAAGATAACTAATATCAACGTTTTATACTGGGCAGATTTGCGTTAAATAATTTTGTTTAAGAATTACACATAACGTAAAAAAAGTCCTAAAATCATCAAGAGAGAAAAATGTGCAAGACATTAGAATTATAATGAAATTTCAGAAATTATTTCAAAAATTTCATTATCAAATTGGAATTATAATAATAGATTAAGTTGAGTAGAGCGGAACGTAAATATTTACGGCAACATTTCGATTAAAAGTATTACTATCGTGCTTGGGTGAGGTGAGACGCAATGTCTCTGAATAGAGACAGAACGGATAATCAGATTAGTAAGAATTTAGGATATATTAGATGACACCGCAAAATCGTACGTTTGGTGCTCGGAATAGGTTGTTTTGTGTTTCAATAGAATTGTAAATAAATTGTAAGTAAATAAAATTCAATTGTAATTGTAAATAAATATTTTAGGAAGATTACAGCAATTGCGGTTTTAATAGGTTAAAACCATATTTACACCTGGAGAATGATTTCAACAGACAATCAGTCAGGGATGCCAAAAACTAGCTTTGGTCCGCGACACTATGAGTACAATGTTTATTATTTAATGCACAAACACTACTCGTTTTTTTATTATTATACCGGTTTCTACAAAACCAACACTCTGCCTTATTCATAAAACAATCCAATCTCAATTTTACAATATTCTTAAGAATCTGTTGCCAATACTATACTTTGTTTTATATATTTATTACTTTTTATAATTTGACTTATCTCACAATAAAATAAATAATATGAACGCAAGTTTAATTCCCAACAATGTCTTTATTTTTATATTTGTATAATTAATTCTTAGATACTGTGGACATGTCTTGAAATGTTTAAAGAAAGTCACGTATTTGATGTTCTGATGATAAAAGACGTACTATTATCACAGTAGTAATGCATAGAAACATCACGTACAGTGTCATCACAAAAAAATTAGAACGATTCTACGCGCCGAGGTTGTTAAAATGAAAGGGTTGCAACTAACAAAATATTTTATATGCAAACCGTACTTTTCAAATGATATTAGACTGATCGGCGCCGCTGACGTATCTGTTCATATTGATCCCATAATGTATAACTATGTACGCAATGTAATGTATTCTAGCTTAATTGTACACGCTAGTTAAGTTTTGATTCGCTGAAAAATATAAGTTTTTTTTATACCACGATGCTGGCAATTAAGCATACGGCCCCAGTTCGTGCGAATGTTGTGTTGGAGGATATTAATAAATAAATAAACATGAAAATGTTATACTATATGTATACACACTAGCCGTTACCCGCGGCTTCGCATGTATAAATTTCTCCCTATTTCAACCTGTTCTAGATTACTTTTTGGGACAAAAGTTAGCCTATGTTCGTCTCCGTAACACCGTATATAAAATCTCAGGAATATCCGTTTAGCCGTTCAGTTTTAGTCATTCAAACAAACAAATACAATATTACATTTAATGATTTCTTATGAATAATGATTAAAATATAAACTATAAGGGTGCGAAATTTCATACTCTTCCGTCTGCGCAAATATCTTAGAAAGCGGTACAAAGTTTTTGTTCCACGTATATACATACAATGATAGTATAGATAGTGATAACATAACAGAATTGTAATAATTTCTGTATTTTCCAACATTTACTTGATGTAATCCCATTTGCACCGAGCCGGTTTTCGTATAGTCGATACGTTTTTTTATGAACTGTGACGCACATAGCTCTAGAGTAGCCGGCTTAACAACAAACATTGGTAAAGATTTTATTTGTAAAGTTATTGTTGGTCGTAGGTAAAGGTACATTGATTTTTCCATGACGTTAGTTTGCTCAGATGCTCGTTTATCTCGGAACCTGCTGTGGAATATATAAACCTTTTTATTTTTATCAATAAATACCGCAGAGCAGTTTTGTTAAGCCGTCATCATTGGGGCGGAAAAGTTACACCTATGTTAAGAATGTACTTTTTATGTATTATGTATTTTTTTTTATGTATGCTTTGTATGAAAGAAATGAACCTTATTTCAAATAATATTAGTATTATAAAAAAGTTAATTGATAAACTAAACTGCTTAGTTTTAGATTCTCATTATAGATGCCTATTTTACTAATATTATAAACGCGAAAGTGATGAGTATGGATGTTTGTTACTCTTTCACGCAAAAACTACTGAACGGATTTTGATGAAACTGCAGTAATATATAGCTTATAGATAAGAATAACACGTGTGCTACAAATTTCATGCGGAAACTGCGGTGTAAAATAAGAATACTATGGAATTACTAAATCTGTGCTTATCGTCTTTTCTTTACTGGTAATGTTTTTCGTGATATTTTTGTACAATTGAATAATATATGTAAGATCACGTTTTCACGACAAATAAACATAGTAATAGATACTTAGAATGTACAAAAGTTTATAAATATTTAAACACAAAAAAAATGTAGTTGAAATATTACATATTACATAATAGTTACATTACACAAAGTAAATAACGAATATTTTTACTGTATGTAGACATCAGAAATTGTGAAGACTATATCAGTAGTTCTCTGTTACTAACTGACTGCTTGTATCAACTAGTAATAGAACGAATTGAATTTGTATGATTTCAATATATTAAATTATTATAATGAGGATCTTTTTGAATGGTTGGTTGGTTTTGAAATGTTTCTTAAAGTAGAGTCAATAAAATTTGTATTGATTTGTTTGATTGATTTGTTTTGGTTACCATGGTAACACATACATTTATTGGCTGCCAGTTACAAATTATGCTTGCTACAGAATTACTTATCAATACTTATCATTCATTTTATGAATTAACGTAATCTTGCAGACTATAACAGATAATAAATCTCATTTTATTTTAAATCACTATGTATATCTCGGGAAGACAAAGGCTCGAAGAGCCGGCACTTGGAAAAAATCTAATTAATTATTAGATTTTTTGAAGTCTAGGCCAAAATCAATAATTTCACTGTAGACCACTATGCAATATGCTCGCGTCACTCTTTAAAATATTGTTTAATAGTATATACAAATAAGGAGAATAAACATTTCAATTCTGCATCTATTCTACTATTATTTCTCATTCGTTAACAGTGTGATTTCCGAGGAAAGTTCACGTGTATAATTGGTTGAGTTGTACAAAGCCGAGGCTGGTTGTTAGTTAATATAACAATGTATGAAGAGTCCATGTCCGAACGGTATACTTATCTATTAATTTGTCCCCCGATGCCGTCTATAAAATAACCCAAATGTTAATGTTGGTATGCCAAGTGCTCCATAAATGAAATTATATAAACATTCTTGGCATCCATTCAAAGTTTCTCGGGTTTTCTAAGCTTTACGTTGTCGGCCGCACGTCACTCATTGAGCCGTTTCATTCATACGCAAGGTCCATTCACGCCGTCCTTTCCAACCGAATAGCTGAATAGTTTACACGAAATTGTGACGTTTAACATGTAAATTTCCATTGTTAGTTTTTTTTATGGATGATATGTGCACCCCCGCCTGCGCTAACGCTTAATTCCCATTGTTATAGATTTTTTATCGATAATAGTGGAATGGTACACCCGCCTGTGTTAACGGTTTACGCTGGTGGCGCACCAGTGAAAGATTATAAGATGAGCATGAGGTCAGGTCAGTTAGTCCATCGTGGGAAATTCACTAGGAATTTCTCACGTTGGTTTTCAGGGGGAACCGCGTGGAGGTCAACCATTAGTACGATACACGGAAGTTCGTCAAGATATGTATGAGGTTAGAGAGCCAAATTCAGGTAATATACGAGATTCATTAATATTCTTACGAGGCCAAAATGTTTTAAATTTGGTGACCCTGCTTATGTCATTCTAAAAAGTAGGATATGCAAAATTTCATGATGAAGGTTAAGGTGTAAAAGCATAAAAAATAATTATATTTGTCTTTAACATTTTATAGTAGTAGTGGATATTAATATTTAAATTAATTTAGCTGAAAATTTGCAATTTTATTTAGATATATATATATATAAAATAGCTACATAACTATAATAGCATACCGCAACCCGGCCCGCGAGAAGTACGGCCTGTATCTCTTTGATAAAAACTGGTCTAGAAAAAAATCAAGACCAATATTTATTCTTTTGTTGTACAACAACAAATGTAGATAAAAAATATTCTTTCTGTATATAGTACTGATGTTATTATACATTGTATTTTATTATGTAAAGTAGGCTACGCCTCTCATCTACGAGATGCTAATTAATTTATTATTATTTGTGTAACTGTAGGCAAGATCTCTGATGCGAAAATGATGCCTCTGTACCATTAAAATATTAATTTAAATAACAAAAATTGTTTAGAGAATTTAATTTTCTACAGAATCGCCTGCGTGGGTGCCTCGGTTTGACCTATTTCTGCTGCCAAGCAGCTTATTTTATAAGATATTCTAACTGACCCAACAAGAAACGTTATATTGCCATGTAAATTAATCAGTTATCTACCTCCGAGAGTAGAAAATTATTAAAATATTAATATCGCTATTAAAAATAGGAGTTGACGTTAAAAGGGTGAAAATTTTGTTATGAAAAAAGTTTAAACATTTATAGATAGTTTCAGTATTCTTCTCTGTTCTATATTTAGTCCTTCCTAATGTTATAAATGCGAAAGTTTGTCTTACCGTCTGTCTGTTTATTTTTACATTTTCACGACTCAACGTGGTTGTTAATATCAGCTGAATGAAATTTGACGTAAAGATAAATATAATCACGAATCCGGACTTGGATATTTCATCGTAAATAAAACGGACGACAGCTAGAGTTACTAATATATAAATATACATATATATATACAAAACCTACGAAGTTATTTGCACCCGGCCGAGGCAGGCGGATCACTACTCGTAGTAATCTATATTGTACTACAATCAAACAAAAATATGTTTCCTCAATTTGCTGGAAGCAAACTATGTATTTTTACTTCCTGCCTATTACGAGAATGAACTACACATAAACGCGGAAAATAAAGCGAAAACTGTAACTGCGATTACATATTTATAAACATGCTTATTTTAATCTATACTCTAGGTATTCTAGGTCTACTCGCCATGCGTTGTAATATCATATAATGTAATGTTGTTTGGTTCTATAATGTTAGATTATTTTTCTATGTTCATTGCGCAAAATATCCTTATCCTTAATCCTTAATCATTACATAGTATAAAACAAAGTCGCGTCTGCTGTCTGTCCGTCCCTATGTATACTTAAATCTATAAAAGTACGCAACGGATTTTGATGCGGTTTAGATAGAGTGATTCATGAGGAAGGTTTATATATATAATACATGTACACCCGTGCGAAACCGGGGCGAGTAGCTATTATTAATATTATAAATGTGAAAGTAGGGATGTTTGTTACTCTTTCACGTAACAATACTGAACCGATCATCATGACATTTTGTACACATGTTCTTGGCGATATTAAAATGAATACTATGATAGGATACTTCTTATTAAAATAAAACAAATATTTTTTACACAAAGCGAGAGAAGCCTTGGGTAAAAGCTAGTAACATAACAAAGTAATAAGTTTTATGTCAAAGGAAAACCTCTTGAGGGCTTGACGACGCCTGTAGAAACCTCAGTGTCTGCTGTTTAGAAGGCCCTAAGAATTTATCACAATCTATTAAATGATTTAGAAACGCAGAGGTCACATTAATTTGTATTTATTTAAAACAACATCTATTATACAACAAAAACAATTTTAAGGAAGTCACTGGAAATGGATTTCCTTTTTGTATGGGTTTTACATATTATGAATGTTTATTTTTTTTTAAATATTTGACCATGAGACGAGGCCAAGGCTCAAGACGGTGCGGTTTGCGGACGTGCACGGGTGGGTCGTCTCTCTAAATGGTTACTTGATCTCAGCCTGTATTGATTGAAGTCTCAGACTGGCGGTCACGGTCAAAACAATCTATATTTAGCGATGTAACTTTTAAGTTAAAATGAATTAATTTTTTACCCAATTGTTTAAATAAAAAAAGAGTCAATATTTAGAGATGTAAATAAGTAGATATACCTATTGGTATAATAAATAATTTGAAAATCGAATATATTATACTTTTATGTGAACGGATATAATAATAGTACATACTTATATTGTTTACGCGTCTACTTAAGGAAAGGAGCTATGTTGTACAGTGTAAAAAAATGTTTTATCCAAAATACAATCAAATATTTAACACCCTTATATGACAAAGTACATTATAATATATCATAGGTAATAACAGTAATGTATAAATATTATAATTATTCGTAAATATTATACGTGTTAATATTGTACCTATATACATTTATATTCGAATCTATGACACTATCTGTAACTAAAACGGCTTGCCGGATTTGAAATAAGTAGATTATTATTTTCGTCTCACTTATAGGAGTGCTATAGGCAACATCACGACACCGTGAAATAACGATGGCAGCCGTGTAATGTAAAAAAACTAATTTAACGACGGGTGGGTTTCTAATGGCGATGTTCGCCACATTAACACAAATAACGGTCTAGTCTTAATTTTAAATACAATAGTTATAATCTTTATCTAAATATACTTAAGCACTTTTAAATAGTACTTTTTTAGGGTAACCCCATTTAAAAAAGTAATCGGTACTAATATATCTTACTAATATTACAAACGCGAAAGTTTTTGAGTATGGATGGATTAATGTTTGTTACTCTTTCACGCAAAAAGTACTAAACAGATTTAGTTGAAACTTTACAGTAATATAGCATATACATCATAGAATAATATATAGACTATAATTTAAAAAGACTTTATGTAAATTGGGCGAAATATAATGATAAATGTCAAGTAAGTGTAATGTAGACGAAGTTGCGTGGGTCAGCTAGTACTCTATATTTTAAAGCTATTAATGATATAGATCAGAAATTTGTAATGGTTTTAGATACTATTGATTGAATAATGGGAATTATGATTATAATAATATTTATATGATTCTATGCAGATTCTAATAAGTTTAAGGAAAATGCGCAGTTCCTTTAAATAATATATGGTACTGAGGTCACTCGCGCTGTGTATAACGTGGTAATGGTGACAATTACATCAAATTGACCTGTGGACTTGTTATACAAAGCTGGTATTATACATAATCCGCTATTATAGAAGAACGTGACCGACTGGGATTTTTATATAGATGATGATATATCTAGTGGGGAAGATAAATGTCAAATGTGATGCAGACCACTCTAAGAGTGTACCGCATGACATCTGTCGTAGGCGGATGACATCTGTCTCTCACTCCACTACATAATGGCCGACCGTTCTGTAAAGAGCGTATCGAATAAGAAGAAGAGTGGGGAAGAAGATTGTTAACGATGTATAGTTAGGTGGTTCCCACGGGTCTCCCGTGGGAACCATCGGGGTAAATGTAAATTCATCACGATGAGCTAACGAACCTGACTGACTTCATCCCCATCCGCATCTGTTACCGTGTGTAGGAATAATAATATCCAGGGAAAATTAACACAGCGCCATCTAGTCTCAAACTAAGCAGAGCTTGTGTATATCTGATATAAATATTATACTTATATACTTTTTTATATATACAATATACCCACATTGAAATCACCCAGATCAATATAATCAATCAAAAATGAGTATGAACTCATGAATACAAATGTTTCCACCGTGAAGGAATCGAACCCGCGATCATTGGAAGTAAAGCGCTGTGCTAAACCGCTAGACTACCGAGGCCGTCAGAGCCATATTTTCTAACATCAGAAAAAAAATAGACGTCGAATATGGAATCTGATTGAAACGAGAAGAAATTTTCTGTCGCTTCCTGTTTGTTTTCTTGGCTATATGAAGTTACTCAATACCTTAGTAATCAGGAATACGGTTGGGCATATCTCTACTAATATATAAAGCTTTTTTGTTGGCTTGAACGCTACAATATCTGACACTAGCAGTCGGATTTAAAGAAATATAAATTTATATTCCAATATTCGGACCACCGCTTAAAGATTATGTATAGTCATAGATTGTAGAAATAAGTTCGATTAGATATAGCAAATTTATACATAGTACAATTGTTACATAGTAACACCTTAAGAATAGTAGATTTGATAGGGATAAGTTTATAGAGATTTAAGTACTTTATGTTATTATTTACGAAAATGCTTGGATATATAGGATAAGATGACAAATAAATGATTATAATGGTTGTGGTTTCAATCCCCTGAAAATAAATAGAAACAGAATAGAATATAGTATAAAAAATAGATCCTAAAATACATAGGCATAAACTATAAAAGGGATCTTTTAAAGTATCATTATGTAATCATTTGTAGATATGTAATAATAATTGTAATGTGCGTTGCGCGGCAGCATTCGTTCGACTGACGCGCGACCTCGCTCTCCCGCGCTATATATATATGAAGTCATATAAAGGCGCGATCCGCGAAATCGCGAATTATTCCTAAACCGCACGTCACGCAGCGCACACATCATAATAGAAATGTAAATTAAAGATGATATTGTCGTTTGATGCACAAATTGTAAGCATAAATTATAAGATTGATAAAATATAATAAAAATTGTATAAATGAGGAGAATCAAGGGTCCGCTGGCTAGTAGCAAAAAATCGTATATAAGTAGCGTCCAAAAGCGCTACAATTCATAGCGAATCTGACCTCAGAATAGCGAAATAGATCTCTGAAGAGCGAATTCAACCTCTGAATAGCGACATCAACAACTGAAGAAAATCTCATCGCCTATGCATTCTGAACCACAAGAACCGTTTTCTCATTTACTGCCCGTCCATCATCGCCATCGACAAGCATAGACGTCACAACCCTTTACACGCATCGTGTCATCGCATCGTGTCACCGTCGCATCAACATCGTGTAAACGTCCTTCTCAGGACGAATCATCGTGGTGCCTATAAAGAGGCACCTGGTCCTTCACCCGCAACGCGCCCGCGGCGTTGATTGAGGCCCTTCAGGTAGGGAGTGCTTTGAAAAGGGCACTCTCTCACCTCGAGGAGGATAGATTGACGTCCGGGCGTACCAGCGACTCGGTGCCTGCCGAATCGAATCAAGAAGAAAGAAGACAAAATGATGCCCGGAAAGAATATGCAAGAGGAGAAGACAGAAGAGCATGATTACCCACCGCGGAGGGAAAAATGTATACCGCCGAGGTCGCCACAAGGGACACAAGACGTCGAAGAAACCGTCGTTCAACAAACAACGGCGCGATCACAGCTCTCCGATAGAGAAAAGGAGAGACAGAAACAAATCGCTATCGGAGAAGAGGTCATTCGCTATCGATTACAGTTGGCGGAGGCCAAGCTAGCCCGACTGGAAGCCTTCGGAGAAGAAGACGAAGAACCGTCGGAACCAGCATCGCAAGACGGCCACAATAGGGTCGTCGAATGGCTCGAGCAGCAGTCCGAGCCACCACCGCCTCCACCAGAAGCACCACCGAATCCACCGAAGAGGCCCACACCGGCCTGACTGACTAGAAACTCACCAACGATTGGCACCCACAGACACCATTCAAGTTGGTCCGCAGTAACCGAAATCGTCAGGGCGACTACATCGTCGCTAGCGGCCGTCGCGCCGCACCCACAAGCGTCAACGTCGGGTCCCCTAGCAGCACAGTATAGAGGGGAACTCACACCGTTCTACGGGGCGCATACAGATAAGGCATACGAAGAATTCTAACGCCGTCGCCTGGATATTCCGGAGATAGGCTAGGTCAGCAATGAAGAGCCTCCTAATAGCAAACACGCCGGCCGAAGAGATCATGCACGAGTTGGAGCTCACCTTCGGTCGACCGAACAACATAGCAGAAGTCGAAATAGCAAAGCTGCGGAGTCTTCCACCACCGAAACACACCGGGGGAATTCTAAGCCGTCAAGAATAGCATCGTGTCATTGAAGACGTTGAAGAAGATCAACTTCCTATACAACCCGGAAGTGGATAGAAAAACTACCGCCGAACATTCGACATAGGTGGTATGTTTACTGCCAGCAGCAAGCCCACGAAGACGTATACAGTACTACAACTTCGTGAAGATAGAAGCTGAAATTATATAGCGTAAGCGCCGAACCCATGAAGATAGCAAGCATTATATATCCCGTGTGCAAATCAAATTCGCACACGGCGGCGCAACAGTGTGAAAAATTCAAGAAAGAAAATAGCTACGGGCGTTGGGAAATCAAACATCTGTGTTTCCATACAATATCGAACACAGACACATAACTGCAAGACGAACTTGCGGAATAGATGACTGTCCACGTATGCATCTCAAATTGTTGCACTACAGGGCAAGGAGCGAGACACAGAAGACAGAGACAGCAACAGTATCGACAGGCGTCTCGCTCACATCGCCGCGCAGTTATCTCAAAATACTGCCGGTGAAAATAGTCGGACCGCGGGCCAGCATCGACACTTTCGCCCTCCTCGACGATGGATCTATATTTTAGCCACAAGAGTCGGCGCGGAGGGGCCGACAGAACCATTGAAAATAGAAGCACTGGCCGGCGCAACGGTTCGAACAAATAGCTCGAGACGCGTAACTCTAACGTTATGCGGACCAGAAGAGGAGTATGAGATCTCCGCCAGGACAATGAAGGGACTCAAACTCGCCAAACAACAAATAGAAGAAAGGGATATCCGACGATGTCAACACCTGGCTGGCATCAAGAAGATACTGTGTTACCACGACGCCACACCAACGATCCTCATCGGCCAAGACAATTGGGAACTGTTACTGGCCATAGAAGTTCGCCGAGGATCCTCGTCACAACCAGTCGCATCGAAAACTCCGCTCGGGTGGGTGCTGCATGGAGCGTCCACTCGCAGTCTCGGCCATCAAGTCCACCATGTATATCATATACGTGAGGGGGCCGAGGATAGAATAGAAGAGGAATTAAGAAGATATTTCTCTATAGAATCACTAGGCGTGCTGCCAAGAAAGACACGCGCCGACCCTCAAGAGCGAGCACTACAGATACTACAGAAGAAGACTCGCGCTCTGCCAGATGGGGGATATAGTACATCGCTACTGTGGAAAACAGATAAAGTCGAGTTGCCGAACAACTACGATGCGGCGCTCAACAGGCTGTACAGCACAGAGAAGAAAATAGATAGGAATCCACAGCTGAAAGAAGAATACGAGCGACAAATAGCGCTCCTATCCCATCGGACGCCCGCACCTGGTATCTTATTCCCGTGCTTCATCCAGCTAAGCCGGGGAAAGTTCGTCCAGTCTTCGATGCAGCCGCTCGCGCCAGGGGGACGTCACTCAACGATCATCTGCTGACCGGTCCGGACTTACTTCAATCGTTACCAGGGGTGTTAATGCGATTCAGACAACATCCAATAGCCGTCGCCGCAGATATAGAAGAAATGTTTCTACGAATAGAAATCAACGAAGAAGATAGAGATGTCCTGCGGTTCCTGTGGCGACAACACCGGCGGGAGGGACCACCCCGCGAATATAGAATGAAAGCAGTGATCTTATCATGCATCGCTTTGTACATCAAGAACCACAACGCAGAACAACACAAGGAACAATATCCAAGAGCAGCCGACGCAATTATCCATAACCACTATATGGATGATTACCTTCAGTTTCCAAACGGAGGAAGAAGCTATGAAAATCACCCATGAAGTTGACACCGTACATAGGAAAGCAAAATTCCACTTAAGGAAGTGGACATCGAACAGCCCGCAACTACAAGAAAAATACAACAGCACAAGAATAGAAGATAAGACCGTCTCCATAGATAGAGCCGACAAAGAAGAGAAAATATTAGGCCTTGGAGGCCCGCCACGGACACATTGGGCTTCAACTTAAATATGGCCCTAATTCCGCAAGAGATAGTTACACCGACGAAGAGAAGCTCCGGACGGTCTGTCTCTCTTCGACCCACTAGGATTAGCATCACCCGTCACCGTGCAAGCGAAAGGTATCTTACAAGAAACATGGCGAATCGGCATCGGCTGGGACGAGAAATTACCTGAGAAGTTAGCCGAAGACTGGACGAAGTGGACACAGCACTTAGTCAATGTACGCCATATCAACGTGCCACGATGTCATCCGGAGCTGAGCAGCGCGTCATCCAGGGAACTGCACACATTCGTAGACGCAAGCGAGAACGCCTACGCCGCCGCCGTGTATTGGAGAGTGCAAGACAAGGACGGCAACATTCACGTGACACTCGCCATAGCCAAGGCGCGAGTTTCACCTCTGAAGATAGTATCTATACCAAGACTCGAGTTGCAAGCCGCTGTCCTGGGTTGCCGGTTAGCACGCACGGCTACAGAAGAATACCAGATTAAACCGGACCGTCGATACTTCTGGAGCGATTCAAGAACAGTATTAGCGTGGTTAAGGGCTGGTCCACGCACATTCAAACCATTCGTGGCGCATAGAGTCGCGGAAATAGAAGAAGAAACGAAAGCGAACGAATGGAAATGGGTACCTACGCGTCACAACGTGGCCGATGACGCAACTCGAGGAGTGCCCACAGATTTCGACACGGAACACCGATGGTTCACCGGACCCCAGTTCCTATACAAGCCGCAGGAAGACTGGCCCGGGCAAGATGAGCCTGGTGGCATAACAACAGACACCGGAGAAGAACGCACGCACATGGTATACACAGGCGATAGCAACACAACAGACAGCGTCGTACTCCCGGACATCACACGCTTCACGTCATGGCTGCGACTGCTACGAGCCACAGCACGCGTGTTGCAGTTCATCGACCGGTTACGCGAAGCAGTCGAAAATAGAAAAAACACCGCCTCACAAAACGCGGTACATTATAGGCGCACAGCGCGCAATATAGAGAAGGACCCGGCGTGGAATAAGAAGACGGCTCGCAAAATAGTACAGACAGCGCCGAGGTTCGACAATAGTGAAGAAAGAAATTTCGTCAAGTTAACTGCGGAATATATACGACGCGCGGAACAATTGTGGATACGGGCCGCGCAACAAGAATCGTTCAAGAACGAAATAGAAACACTCCGCGGTAAAGGGACAGTCGATAACAATAGCCGACTGAAACCACTAGCGGTGATCGAAGAAGACGGTTACATCAAGTTGAAATCAAGAATAGCAGCAGTCGTCGATGTTACAGACAGCATGAAAAAACCGATAGTCCTGGATGGGAATCATCGATATACCCAGTTGTACCTGGACTGGGTGCATAGAACACATCACCACGCCGGAGTCGAGTTGGTGATGAACGAAGCTCGACAGCATTATTGGATACTTCGAGCAAGACCGACAATTCGCAGCATCGTCAAGCGATGTCAACTGTGCCGACTACGACGAGCGACAGCATCGATCCCGCCCACCGGCGACCATCCAGTCAGCCGACTCGCCCATCACCAGAGGCCATTCACATACACAGGCGTGGACTTCTTCGGGCCTCTTAGTGTCACCGTGGGGCGACAACACCACAAACGCTACGTCGCGTTGTTCACATGCTTGACAACGCGAGCAGTACATTTAGAGTTAACCACTTCATTGTCCACAGACTCCGCAATATCCGCACTCAGGCGGATGATGGCCCGACGAGGGAAGCCAACCGAGATCTGGTCCGACAATTTCCACGGCGCAGACGCAGAGCTACGTCGCGCCGCCATAGAAGCAAGTCGCGAAGACGCGGCTAATCATCGTATACGCTGGCGGTTCATCAGCCCCAGCGCACCATTCATGGGAGGAGCGTGGGAACGTCTCGTCCGCTCCGTGAAAACAGCATTAGCCGCCACACTGCATGAGCGGCACCCTTCGGAAGAAACATTAGTCACACTGCTGTGTGAGGCGGAATATACCGTGAATAGCCGTCCGCTCACACATGTGTCAACTGACCCGGACGACGAGGAAGCCATCACGCCTAACCACTTTCTACTGGGTGGTTCGGGCAAAGTGCAAACTCCGGGAAGTTTTGAAGACACCGATATCGATAGCCGGAGTCACTGGAAGAGAGCGCAACGGCTAGCAGACCACTTCTGGAGCCGATGGCTCCGGGAGTACCTACCGGAACTTCAACACCGGCGGGAGCCCCGCGGCACGGGGCAACCTCTGCGCATCGGGGACTTAGTCCTGATCGTCGACTAATCTCCCGCGCAACACATGGCCGCGCGGGAGGGTAATAGCAGTGTTTCCCGGCCCAGACGGCGTCATCCGAGTGGCCGACATCCAGACCAAGAATGGCGTGCTGAGGAGGCCAACCAAACGACTCGTGGTCCTGCCAACGGGAGTTGCTGATAGTGAAGAGCGGGTTCCGGAACCAGACAAGGCTCCTGCAGCGCCCTCGACGACCGCTGCAGCGGCGGGAGAATAATGTTCCGGACCACCGCTTAAAGATTATGTATAGTCATAGATTGTAGAAATAAGTCGATTAGATATCGCAAATTTATACATAGTACAATTGTTACATAGTAACACCTTAAGAATAGTAGATTTGATAGGGATAAGTTTATAGAGATTTAAGTACTTTATGTTATTATTTACGAAAATGCTTGGATATATAGGATAAGATGACAAATAAATGATTATAATGGTTGTGGTTTCAATCCCCTGAAAATAAATAGGAACAGAATAGAATATAGTATAAGAAATAGATCCTAAAATACATAGGCATAAACTATAAAAGGGATCTTTTTAAAGTATCATTATGTAATCATTTGTAGATATGTAATAATAATTGTAATGTGCGTTGCGCGGCAGCATTCGTTCGACTGACGCGCGACCTCGCTCTCCCGCGCTATATATATATGAGGGGGAAGGGGAGCGAGGTCATATAAAAGGCGCGATCCGCGAAATCGCGAATTATTCCTAAACCGCACGTCACGCAGCGCACACATCATAATAGAAATGTAAATTAAAGATGATATTGTCGTTTGATGCACAAATTGTAAGCATAAATTATAAGATTGATAAAATATAATAAAAATTATATAAAGGGGTGAGGAGAATAGGGCGGCCAAGGGTCCGCTGGCTAGTAGCCAAAAATCGTATATAAGTAGCGTCCAAAAGCGCTACAAATCATAGCGAATCTGACCTCAGAATAGCGAAATAGATCTCTGAAGAGCGAATTCAACCTCTGAATAGCGACATCAACTACTGAAGAAATTCTCCTCGCCTCTGCATTCTGAACCACAAGAACCGTTTTCTCATTTACTGCCCGTCCATCATCGCCATCGTCAAGCATAGTCGTCACAACCCTTTTCACGCATCGTGTCATCGCATCGTGTCACCGTCGCATCAGCATCGTGTAAACGTCCTTCTCAGGACGAATCATCGTGGTGCCTATAAAGAGGCACCTGGTCCTTCACCCGCAACGCGCCCGCGGCGTTGATTGAGGCCCTTCAGGTAGGGAGTGCTTTGAAAAGGGCACTCTCTCACCTCGAGGAGGATAGATTGACGTCCGGGCGTACCAGCGACTCGGTGCCTGCCGACGCGCCTTTCGACTCCCGGGGGCAGCGGCCAGCACAATTATAGAAAGTAAATAAATAAAAATAAATAATCTTTAGGAAGTGAGTAAAAAAAGAAACGAGCGCTTTATCGAAAGAAGTAAGTAATCGTACAGGAGAATTATACCGTGCATCGGTACACGGTTGCAGTGGGTCAGGACGGATGATGTGATGGCCGCCATATTCATTATATTAAAAAGCTGGCGAAACCGCGGGGCTTACGTAGTTAATAAATATTTTGTGAGCAAACAAATATTTTAGTATCGTGTATAACACAGTCGTCCTAACAAATATATGCTATATTTACTATAAAAAGTCTTACTCTGTATTTACCCCGACTTATATGTAAAATACATATGTATATATATGACTGGTGTTTTTTACAGTATGTAAATAATGAGGTAATACGGATATTTTAGTCGACGGTGTAAATTTATGTTTTATTTTATTGTTATTGTTGCTGTTAAGTGTCATTTTATTTAATTGTTAGCGACATTTAATTTTGTGCATTTTTTTTTACGGTTTTAGAAGAAAATAGTCTTTAATCTTTTCTTTCTTTTTTATTACACACGAGCATGATCTCCAATGTTCTTGGGTCTTGTTCTTTTATTGTACATCCATTTTATATTATTATAGGTATATTTAGACGCATGAACTTTTTAGGAAGTACATGCTATTCTGAATTTAATTAATGATCTAGTATATAATGCACTCATAGGGATAAATGATGACCCATTTAGAAATCGTATTACTAGTCACAGACAAGTAGCAAACAAATATATCCATTGCTACAGGATACATGAGAAAAACCAAGATACTGGGCGTTGCTATCTCGTTCTATCTCATATATCTTTGTTAACGATAAGACAAAGTCAAGGTAAAAATGTAATTGAAACATCAACAAAAGTAAAATATAGCATAGTTGTAAGTTTTATAGAGATGATTTACTGGATCACTACTATTTGCGTTCCCTTATGTTTTACGCAGGGAGAATCTCCATATGTTAGCATTAACTTATACACAACTTTATTCAGACTAAAGTGGATACGACTTTGGCTTTCATTTGAGATGGCAATCGATATTTACCAGTATACCGCACCCGCCAGGCAGGATTTGGTCTTCTACAACTCCAAAGTCTTTTCGCGGGTTTGGAGTGCCTTCTTGTGGTCAAATAGAGAATAGATTAATATTGTATGTCTTTAATATAATTTGTCTATAATCTTACTCAATTTTAAATTAATTATGATCGAATGTCGACCACTGTGCAACCTTTACTATAAATAATAATATTTAATGGAACAGTTTAACAAACAAAATCGTAATTACCGGATCACAGTTCAATGTAATAATTATAATTAATTTAAAAGAAATGCTTTTAGATAAATAATCTTAAATATTTATATAGTATAGTAAATGAGCTCCAGTAATTGTGATAATATTTTTAAAAGTGTTATCTACAAGAGTCACCTGAAGTAAGGTTAAAAAATAATATGAATACCTACTGATATACACAAGTGGCAAAATGTAGGTAATAAATGAACAAGTTCTTTTGAGTTTGAGTTGACTTGCCCAAATATCGAATACATAGAATCCAACGCGCCAGGCATCCGGACCTAAATTCATTATATTTGGGCGGATCCACAAAATCTGAGTTATATCCGCTGCACAGAGCAATATCGGCCGATATTACTACCCCAGGTCGGGATTGAGATTCTGATCACAAAAATAGGTTACAGTCTCTATAAATTATTATGCTCGGGGATCGAACCGTCTCGAACTGTACCTAAAGGGAATGTTTGCGAAACGTGATTTCTTTTTCGGTCACAGTCATGCTCAATTTACTAGAGCCAAGTAATTTGATCGAAGACTAAATATTTACGCGTCTTTTTATCGAAGTATAAAATAAGACTTAAAAGAATAACATACTATAATACGATTAATCCAATCCATTGTAATGCCACCGAAGGGCATTGGATTGTGTTAACCCCATAAGAAGCGAATATTAGCTTGCTATTGCCAAGGATTTCGGTTTATAGTATTATTTCAAATTTTCTATGCTAATTGTTACATTCCGATAAAAAAAAGATTACTTTTTTTGCATCCATTTTGTATAAAACTAGCAAACAATGGCCTTTTAAGGAGCGTTCTTGATTATGGAACTGTTTTGCTAGCACCAGGATGTTCTCTTGTTTTAAGAAACTTCCCTTATAACCAATCTAATCTTAGGATGGTATGCTACGTCCCTCTTATTCATAAGAAAGTATTTAAGGATTTGTTATTTATTATTCATTAATTTTATAAACCGTTGTTTCAGGCAAATATATGTCAAAATATTAAACAAATATAATCAAAAATAAATCAATAATCAAAATATATAAATATTAAATATACTACTTAAAGAAGTATAGTTATGTAACCACACAGTGCGCTCTTTAGACGCGCAAACTTACGTCAATGCTAATAATTCAATATTTTTTTTAAAATACAATTGTCTATAATAATAGTAACAATACAGTGACATGTTCGCTGTTTTAGCATTGTTATAAAAAGGCAAAAACATAAAAAAAAATGTTTAATTTATTACAACTTATTTGTCACTTACAAGAGAGGTAATATTATATGCTACATAAAAAATAACATGATGTGAGGTCTTTAGTGTCAATTGCAATTAACATAAGTGTTGTTGAGGAATAAGATTACGTATTGTATTAATTATTTGTATTATTTAACTTTTTATTCTAAATTAACATCCCATTTCACGCGGGGGATACATCCCAAATTCTACCGTTAAACGAGGCTATCTGTCTTTCTTTTCTTCGGAATCACTACTAGAAATATTTTTATTTTCTTCTTGCTCAGTTAATTCCTTGAGCTCATTATTAGAAAGACTAGCTGCTGTTTCTTGAACTATTTCCTTAACGTCTTTACGTCATGTTCCGAATCCCCTAAAGTAGCGCTAAATCAAATTGCTTTAAACGGGCTCTTACTGTACCTATCTTATATAGTATATACAATGATTCTTTCTATAATGATTAGCCCGTAGGCTTATGTGAAGTACTTTTATATATCCCACGTTGCCCCACGTGTTTCGTTTCTAAACAAAGCATCATCAGGCATTGGAGGGAGTTTGGACACAGCTCGGAAGCCTAGTGCTGACTGTTCGGCGACCAAACTGCGCAAACCCGAAGCCTAGCTATATTATTAATTTTTCAGCAGAGTTCAAAGTGGAGTTTCTCTTTTTCTATTGTATTTCTGTGACTGTGGTATGAGATATCATTTGCCTTGGTATGTTTGTATTTAATGCGTCAGGGGCCAGGTTACCGCCGTCTCACGAATTTTTTTTTTATATCGGTTTCTTTAGCACAATTAGTTTTGTATTAGCAAGATTTGATGCAATAGGTAATGCTTGTGACTACTCCATCCGAGATCCATCCGAGTAACGATATGTATATGGGTAAATATGAACTCACGTTAGTTTTTGCGAAAGTTGGGGTTGTAAAGGACTGTGCCATGACACGTAGTTCAGGGACATAAAAATTTCTTAAGGATGATAATGGAATGGTGCACCCGCCTGCACTAACAGTTTACGCTGACAGGGCATTAGTGGAGGATGATAAGACGAGCATGAGGTAATAAATTCACCATAAAGTTATCACGGTGGTGTCCAGAGGGAACCATATGGAGGTCAACCTGACATGGTAGCAGTAGCATTATTGGTTCACATTACTAACAATCCTCTTTTAAAGTTCCTTTAAAGTGTACTTACTGTAAATAGTGTCGTACGTAATCTAGAAAGATCTTTAAATAGAACTCTTGCGCAGGACGGATTTACACATACGCATCCTGGATTACGTATACCAGTTACTTGTATTATGTACTTAGTGTGTCTAGCCCACGCGGCAGGCGACTTATTGCAATACCACAGTTATTATGTGTTACTAGCTCTCACCCGCGACTTTGTTTGCGTGGAATTAAAATAAATATAATTTGTAAAGTAAAAGTAGCCTAAGTTACTCCTTCTAACATTAGCTACCCGAGTAAAAGTCTCAACAAAATCGGTTTTCTTTTCAGATATTAGAGAATAGAGAGACAGTCAAAATGTTTTTTAATTTATATTTGATATTATTAACGTAACTATATAATTTCATTAGTTTAGTGAAAAGCTGTTGATTTCATAAATTACAAACGGACAATAATAATATTATTTATTTATATAGATGTGACGTTACCAGAGCGGAAACAATTATTGTTATAATATGTCGATCTCGACACATAACGTAGATATATTTATAGTGGCATCTAGAACGAGTGTAAGGAGATCTTGTACTCTATAAGTACTATACCTACTACTAAACATATAAGTGCAATATTTTAGATTTAACAATAATAATGAGCAATTGTATTGAATGCCATCAAAGTTGTCAATATACGGGCATATATATAGTGTATATAGTAACTCCTCAAAAATAATAAGAAGTAAGTTAGTTATCTTGTGATAAACTGCGGAATATACTTTTACAGTCTGTTAAAGCCACTGTATCTCATTATAGCTTGCTGCGCCCGCCAGGGTCCAATGTGATATAATTTGTAATAGTTTTATAGGTGCTTTAGTTTTATATTGGTATAGAAGTCGTAGTATATCTATTTTGAAAATAGATGTCATTAGCGACTAGGTAATTATTTACCTCACTACTAATCAATATTTACATTCTGTGGTCGTCAATAAATTATACTATAATTAAAAACGGTGTATTATGTTTTCTTTTACGTAAACATTTGTGGTTTTTAATCTTATTTAAATGATTGTAGTTATTTCGGGCTAATTCCATGACGGTGTTAATTGAAATTCACAATACATGACAATCAAGTACAAGTTTTTATCTGTTCGTAAAAATATTCCACTATAATTACATTTTTGCTAAATTCCATAACAATATAGAACTGTACCTACTGACATTGATAAGTGTACTGTTTGAAAATAATAGTAATAAAATGACACAGGACAAGGTCACACAGAGCCATCTAGTCCGAAACTAAGGAGAGCTTGTTTTATGGGTCCTAGACTATTTCTATTACCGATGGTCGCTAGTTAAAGTGGTCAATTCGTCGATATGTGCAAATATTTTGTGTTCATGAGTATGATTGTTTGTATAGATCTGTAAAGAACGTATCTAAGTATTTATATCAGTTGTCTAGTGGGTATAACGCAAGCTCTACTTAGCTTGGGACTAGGTGACGATGTGTGAATTGTTCAGAGATATTATTATTATTATATTATAATGTCAGTTAGTTTTCCATTGAACACTAAATATAGGGATTGCGCCGGGTTTGTATCCGGAGTAGAGCGACAAATCGCTTTTGATATTTTAATTAATACTTTTTTATCTAACTAGACATAGTGACGTCATCTATTTTCTATCTTAACTAGTAAAGGGTCCACAAAACGGTGTTAATGCGAACAACTAATGATCATCAAAATAACTGTTGTAATAAAAATGTTGATTTAACATATATTTCTCGTAATTTGACTGATCCGCTAAATATCCGGTATGAATCACCATAATATGTCATTCGTATATCAGTGTAATTTTGGTGATATATATGTTATAATGTGTTTTCCGCGTACGCACAAACTTCTAAATAAACAGGTGTTTACGAACCGTTTAGAAGAGAACCGCACTTTATTGCTAATTATATCCCGGGATTGATCGGAGTAAATCTTTAGTAGGGGAGATCCTGACGTTCCTGTAACGGCAGCTAATCTCCTTATGGATCCAAACATTCCGCCGCTACCTTGAATCACACAGACACACGACACCGTCCTAACCTACGAAGACAACGTCCTCAACTACACCATCCGGCGCAACAGACCGGGCACTTCACTCTGGCGCCCCCAGGCTCCCCTCCGATTGATCCCCCATTCAATTTAAACGGGGATTGTATTACGACGGTCTGAGCCTAAGTTAGATTTGCGATGCCTTCAGATTAAAGTCATATCCGTAAGGCCGGAGTTATTGGCAGAGAGCCTTCATTCGATACTGAAGTCCTTGTGCTGGTTTGGAGTGCCATCTGCAGATCGCCTATCGTTCGGTGAAGTGTAAAAGCAAGCTGCAGCCAACAATATTACGTACTTTGTAAAGAGATCAATAGTTATCAATAAAATTTTATTTGTACCTTGTCAGTGTAACAACTCTTCTCATTTTTAAATATTAGTCATACTAAGAATGTTATTATGACTATCTACAACGGTAATATCAAACTCAAGTATTAATAATAGGTAGACTAGAATGTTATAGGTATAAAAAAATCGATTAAATAATAAAGCGAGAGCATTCTCGCCTCTCGGCGTACAATGACAATTGTTCAGACAGTGCAATAATGTTTTGATTGTATAATAGAAAGTACTGTCTAGAAATTGAACCGTTCGATTGGTCGTCGGCGGTCGTACGATAAGTATAATCAGACCCCATTCAGGCCGCGTCGGCGTGTCGTCATAGTATACGCACCTACCTGCGTTGAAGACGCATAATTTTCCAAATTACGCAATATACCACTTTCTATTCAACGACGGACAGCTCGGCTCTGATGTAATTTTCGCAGAAAATGTTGTGTTTATATAGTTTGACATGTTCTTTTTTGTATGGGTGAATATGGAATTGTGCACCCGAATGCGTTAACAGTATACACTGGCGCCCCGCCAGCATATACCGTTCACGGATGGAGGATGATGTTGAAGTAAGGTTGGATAGGCCTTCGTGGCCAATTTCTCTAGGAATTAACTTATAGAGATATAGAGAGATATGTTTATTACTAAATAATAATATTAACTTAGACAGTTTACACAGCGCCATAGTCTCAAGCTAAACAGAACTTATATTATGGGCACTAAAAATCTAATAGAAGAATTAAGATACATCTTTTTTGTTAATACATACATAATATATAAATATGTAGAAAACAGGCAGACCAATACAAACATATACACATTCTCATGAAAAAATAATATAATATAAATGTTTGCATCATGTGAAGAATCGAACCCGCAACCATCGGAAGTAAAGTTGTGTACTAAATTGCTACACCAACGATACTCTCCACCTACGTACAACAACGTATGTTACTTATAAACCAACATATTTGAAGTTAATTGAAAATAACATACTTATATGGTAAAGTCCCCGACCGTCGGTCGGAGAGACGAGACATTATGTAAATACTAGATCTAGGTACAATAACAAGAGAATAAACACGTTTTGTTACTTTATACAGTATTTACTTACTTAAATAACTGTGTAAATAGTTGTGGTACGTCTTACGAGTATACTGCAATTGACTATACTTGTTAATAAAGAAAATAAAGTAATGAAATAAATATATGTAATAATAATTTAGTTGACATAAAAATGGTTTACCATTACCAAAATTGATATCTGTTTTTTTTTAATTACGACACTTTGAATACGGAATATTGTATAATATTCAATAAATTATAATAAAATAATATTATATATTAGTATAATATCTCTGGAAAATTTACACAGTCCATCTTGTCCCAAGTTAATCTAATCTAAAGCTAATCATACTCACGAATACAAATATTTATACCCTGACAGGAATCGAACCGGCGGCAGGTGTTTTAAACCGCAAGACCACCGAGACCGTCAGTGTGTTTTAGACAGTGTGACCACCCATTTGATAAATAATATTACTGAAATAGTATTATTTAAATTCTGGAGTTTCGACTCTATGAATTAGAGTGTAACTCAATTAGCAGTTCCGTCTTTATAATAATAGTAGTTAGGTAGTCGATCGCTGTTCACCTTGCTAACTGACGATAATTAATGTAAGCTCATGTTAAGTACTAAAGCTAAGTATGTAAGAAATATGTTTCCTTTACATAAGTATTGCACACTTTCTTAAACTCCATGACGTAATGTTGCAATGTCTCGGTCTCTATGATGGTTTATAATGGTTCCCAAAATTGGGCCTATAACCTGTCTAGATAAATATGATTATTTTAATAAATCGGAATCTATAGAAACGTAAATCGGGCGAACAGTCAACCATATCATTAGTAATTCAATGTTATATAATAATAATGACAGTTACGGAGTGTACGATCTGTTGACCACAGATCCATCTAGTCCTAAAGTATGCAAAACTTTACTATGAATACTGAGCAACTGTTAGAAATACTTACTTTTTTTAATACATACAAACTGGCCGATACAAACAATCTTACTACATTTTGTATTGTGTAAGATTTGAACCCGCAACCGTCGCCGCGTCGTAAGTAAGGCCCTGTGCTAAACCGCTAAACGACCGTGGCGGTTAGTGTGTTTTAGAAACATTTTCTTTGAAATATTCAAAGGGCTTAAAGGTTAGGTATGTTGGAAGCATAATGAATATTTTATTATAACAAAATGTGAATAAGTTCCCTGCCGGAAATTATAAATATTTGCAACATCAGATTTTTTTAGTGGTTAGTAGAATGTGGAAGATGATAGGATGTACATGATGAACCCGCGACCATTGGAAGTAAGACGGTATTGTGAACCGCTAGACCACCGAGGCCATCAAATAATCTACCTCAAGTAATCTCAGGTCATGACAATTTTGGTTGCATTTGACCATAAGCGTCATATTTGTTGTTACAAGTATTCGTATTTGAACAATGCTAATGTATTGCTAATGATTTCTCAGAGTTCGCAAAATGTTTTCCCAATTCAATATACATATTTACAATTATCACAGGACTGTTAATTTACTTAGAATAATCACGTAATATATCAAAATGGGTATTTTTGTATACATTAACACATATGTCTCCAAAAATCTTTCTCATAAACAGTGTAAATAAATACGATACGATAATTTTTTATACGTATATTGTTTTATAATAATAAAGCAATGAAACACGTGTATATAATAAAAAGAAATATTACGTTTTATTTTTATTTCAAATATATATAATAATAATAATTTTCAATTCACATAGCGCCATCTAGACCCAAGTTAGGCTAGCTAAAGCTTGTGTTATGGGTACTAGATAACTGATACAAATACATAGATATTTTTTTTATTCGTAAATACATACATATTATACATAGAAAATATCCAGATCAATACAAACAATCATACTCATGAATACAAATGTTTGTGCCGTGCGAGGAATCGAACCCGCGACCATTGGACGTAAAGCGGTGTGCTAGACCGCTAGACCACAGAGGTCGTCACATGAATAGGATTTTCTAGTTTAGATTGTGGTTCTAAAATCCAAGCGTAGGTACTTGATTGTGAAAGGGTTTTGTGAATTTCTCAAAAATTATTTTACATGTTCAGGATCATAAATCATCAGAATAACAAATAGACTATAAATTTTACGCAGGTGAAACCGCAACAGCTAGTCTACTATAATATAGTCCATCGACTTCCACATTCATAATTGTACTTGAAATTCATGTACATTTTTTTATAATTCCAGTTTCATAGTCCGGGACAAAGTGTCCGGTTTCTGGACGGCCATGTTCGTGTTGTCCAAACTGCCGGAGCTGGGTGATACGGTGTTCATCGTGCTGCGTAAGAAGCCCCTCATCTTCCTCCACTGGTACCACCACATCACAGTTCTGCTATACACTTGGTACTCCTTCACGGAGTACACATCTTCTGCGCGGTGGTTCGTTGTTATGAACTATTTCGTTCACAGGTAAGATTTCTTGTATTTTAATAATAAGTTTGTTTCTTCTCTAAAAATTATAATACATAATTAGAATTTCAGAGTTTATAAATCATCAGTATGGTACTGATAATTTTTATAGACTGAAACTGTATCCCGTTATTCAGGGTTCATCTTCTTTCACTGATCCCTTTCAGCTGTCATATCTGAGCATACTCTTCTTTTATACATAACCTCTTCCACACAATCCGTCTAAGTTTGTTAAATACTTTTCTTTTAAAACATTGTCCTCACTTCTCTGCATAATTCCATTCCGACTATATAATTTTCAATGATAATAATCTACACATATAAATAAAATTGGAGTGTCTGTTTGTAATATTTAAATAACCGTTTTTTACTACATGCATATGAATATAAATACGAGTACGGTACATACTCTAAAATAACATTTTTTACAATTTTTGTCTGTCTGTCTGTCTGTCTGTTCCGGCTAATCTTTGAAATGACTTGACCGATTTTGACGGGACTGTTATTGGTAGGTAGCTGATGTAATAAGGAGTAACTTAGGCTACTTTTATTTTAGAAAAATAAAGTTTAATTCCTCGCTAACGAGGTCGCGGGTACAACTAGTTGTAATTATAATTTGTGGGAGATCTGGACCCCAAATTAAAGCTACAACCTGGTCCCTCAGTAAATCAATATTCACATCAACATATACACACACATACACATTTTACAACACAGTATTTACAAAAAAAAGCAGAGTATATAAAATAAGAAGAAAACACAATTTATATAAACTTTCACACAGATCTTCCTTTCCTCTGTTTTTATCTATGTGCCACAGTGAGGCAAAAAGGTCAAAAGGACTTCTATAAATAAGTGCATTGTTTGCTCTGGGAGACAACCCATTAGTTTTCAGTTACTACCTAAACATATGCAAAAACTCTGGTAAAACATCACTGAGTTCTAAATTTTCGATAATATAATACAATATAAATATAATATAAAGCTACATATAAAAAAAGGTTTAAAAAACATGAAGGTGGAGCAGACGTAAAAATAACATGAGTGACTATTTATTTGTTGAAACTATTTCACTAATGTTTAAATAAATGTGCAATAATATGAACTTAATATGTTATCTAACTTATATAAATAGATAAAATTTTAAACTAATGTAGAAATAAGGTGCGTAATTACTGTCTTAATATGTTATCTAATTTAATAGATAAATAGAAAACTTTTATTTGTGTTAAAAGTAAGTACACACACAAGGCATAGTAATATAAAAACAAAATTAAAAGGTAGATACACAATTGCATTGGTTAGTTAACAAACAGCTTAGTATATGTGCATAGCCCATAGGCAAAAAGGCAGCACCTCAGTGTATTGTTTGCTACCGGCAGCAAACCACTGATTTTGACCAGGGACATGCGCGGGGAGTATGCAACTGAACCGCCGCATCTAACCTATTACACTATCATTAATAGTATCGTAATCTTAATAATAACAAACTGATTTCACCTAAATGTCCTTTAACTAAAGTTAGTTATTCGTTTTATGGTAATTGCGTAAGGTTACCAGAGTCTGTTCTAAATCTGCCAGAAAAAATATTTAAATGTTGTTGTAAAAAAACATATAAAATTGAACAGTTCGTTAACGATAATAATGTTTTTGTAGAGAAACTTAAAATTCATAGACAATATTATCCGATTGCACTAAGAATGAGTGTGTAGAGGTTTCTATGTTGAAGTTACTTATTGTGTAATTATTTATATAAAAAAACATTTATTCAAAAGAGCAACTCACAAGTTTATGTGATTTCTGTGAACGAGTGCCGCTTGTCCACTACAAGCGGCACTCGTTAGTCTGTAGTAAACACTACAACTGTTATTTAGTTACATAAGCAGTTGCTGGTGTATTTAATATTTTCTCTAATCTATTACTTTTAACTTAAAAATGTAAAATTACAACTATATAATTTAAAACGGCAACATAGAAGTTTCTTGCTCATTCTTTTTGTGATGAATCTGCATTCCGAATGAGTGGTAGAATCAAAAATATGTCTATTCAAAAATGCTTGTACTCAGTTTACTTGAATAGAGATTATTTCTGTTTCTAATAATAATATAATACTTGTAGTTACATGTATTATGTTGGTAATGAATTTTTATTTTGTTACATCGGGTTTGTCCGGGTTAACCTATTTGACATTCAAATAATATTAAAAATATGTATTATAATAATATCTGTAAAACAATATGTAAATAATGAAAACATAGGTAGAGTGGATAATTTAAATTTGTCTTTTTGACTTTCATATTCTCCTTGTTATATCTTCAAATTGTTAACAATCTTCACAAAATATTAAACATGTGGTTTGGATTAAAAAAGAAAACATTATGTATTACCTACTCTTACCTATTTTACTATTACTATTTATTGAAATAAATGCAAGCAATAATGATACCTACTGTAATATGAATACGTATTATGATAAAACATTTAACAATCCAAGCTCTTTCTACCTGGTCGCCACGGAAAATTCGAATAATTTCTCCTAAATAACTTATAACAATTATTATGAAAATCTAATAAAATACAGTTGTATTTCGTCAACATTTCCCGCTTCTAAAGTACTGGTACAAGGTAGCAATATTATATTGTGAATATATCAGATCAACCTTCGCGCGCTCCCCATCGTGATTAACTCCTGAACTAACTGATCTAACTTCATCCTAATCTTATTATCTTCCACCGATACCGTCCAGCGTCCTTTCCGGTCGATCCCCAATTCAAGGGCATCGAAATTACGACGGTCTGAACCGAAGTTGAAACACCGCCTACAGACTAAACTCCATCACCTTCCGTCGCTCCATAAGTCTTTCCGCGGGTTTGGATTGCCATCTGCTCGCCCCTTATCGTTCGGTGAAGCTGTAAAGGCCAGCTGCGGCCAACAACATTAAAATAGTTCCAAAAAAACCCCGCCAACGTATACAGTTCGCGCAGACTATGAACGCTTTCATATTCACCTATAAAAAGTAAAGTTCATACTGCAAAATAGTTTTAAACTCATTAATAACCTACAAATATTATATACTAGCTGTATCCGCGGGTAATTTAATTTATTTTTCTAAAATAAATGATATTTTCTAAAATAAATGTAGCCTATATTACTCCTTATTACACCAGGTACCTGCCAAAAAAAGTCCCGTCAGACAGACAGTCAAAAAATGTTATTTCAGTGTATGTATGGTATTCATATGCATGTAGTAAAAAACTGTTATTTCAATATTACAAACTCCAATTTTATTTATAGGTATAGATAAAATATATATCTTTCATTTTATAACCTTAAATAAGAAGTATGGAAGGCCAGGGTTTTTTAATTTAATTGAATTCACGACCCCGTTCATGAAATGAGGCGTACCTCTTTTCCACTGTCAGATCCATTGTTATCCAATTTGAATGTTATTGGCATCAACTTTGACCTTTTGACACAATCAAATCGTAATTATTGATCTTTTGTGTGCGATTGTGCTGGAGAATGGCAATATAAAGAGCACTCGAGGCGCGCCTCACTCTATCAGTCTATTAATATAGTTATTAATAGATAATGATTTAAAAATGTTCTATAACATTCTACCAGAAGAAGACTTTAAAACGATGCAGGCACCATTGGGGTACAGTGTAGTAGGTAAACGTAATTACTACTACACTAAAGTGTATAATTAATAAATCGTCAAAAATGGCAACACATAAGTGGTACTATGGACGTTACAGTGATGATGAATTAACTACCTTACCCGCACAACTTCGTCTGCATCACACTTACTTGACATTTATATATTTATATATTTGTCCAATTTACATAATAGATATTTTGTTAATTTTTATTCTGATGTATAATCCGTGACTACTGAACGTTTTGGCGTGAATGAGTGACAAACATCTTTTAATAAGCACAAACTTTCGCATTTATAATATTAATGAGATATAAGAGTTCCAATTTGCTCTTTTAATTGGGTTACCCTAAAAATTACTATTTAAAAGTACTTAAGTATCTTAATAATATTACAGGTGCGAAAGTTTCTAAATATGGACGGTTGTTACTCTTTCACGCAATAACTACTGAACGGATTTAGATGAAACTTTACAGTAATATAGCTTATGCATAAGAATAATATATAGGCTATTTTTTTTATTGAAATTTAACGCGGATGAAACCGCGGACTTAGTTAACATTTTAATAAAGATTATAACTATTGTATTGAAAATAAATACTAGAGCGTTGTTTGTGTTGATGGAGAAAATCGTCAGTACAAATTCTCGTGTTTGTAATGTTAGTAAGATCATAAATTAATAATATTGTTGTTTCCTTCCACAGTGTGATGTACTCGTACTACGCGCTAGTAAGCATGGGCAAATACCCACCCAAGTTCCTCGCGATGACCATCACGTTCCTACAACTCACTCAGATGATAGTCGGCTGCGCTATCAACATTTGGGCCCACAACTACCTCGCGACCGGACCCCCAGACACGTGTCACATCAGCCAAATCAACATCAAGCTCTCTATGGCCATGTACTTCTCATACTTCGTCCTGTTCGCCCGATTCTTCTACAAGGCCTACCTCTCGCCCAAAAAGGGTAAGAAGGACAAGCAGGAGCCGCTCCCGGAAGCAGTGAGCGCGAAGAAAGTTGATCCCAACGTGTACCCGAGACAGAGGAACGGTGTCGTCGCGCACTAGTCGACCACAGCTTGTGATATGTGTTAGATTAATGGTTATGGCTGTTATCTTGTGACGATTCGATGGACTTGCCGGATAATAAGGTTTCACACCTTACTGCAATAATTAACAAATATTAATTATACTTTGGATTAACAATACAAAAGTAATAATTTATTACCATTAAATTATTTAATTTAAAATATGTAGGATATAATTTAATGATGACAACCGTTATAGATCTAGGATTTAATTTTATGTCAATCAAATATTGTTGACATTTAAAATTGAACTGTAATGTCTAAGCCATTATGTTCCATTTAGATTTTTGTAATTCAAGGGCCTTCTTTTGTATCTAAAGGTTATGCATACCTATATATCTTGTTAAGATTATGGTATATGCGCTATCATTAGTAACATCTCATTCGTCCATTTTATATCGGTTGTTGTTATTCAATGAAAACTAGAGAGTTCTAAATACGCTTACCGTACAACGCATCACATAAAAAAGAAAGAGATAGCATGTCTAGGGCATCACTTCTTATACAGTTGTTTTCCTATTTAATTATTTTTAATTTATATTTTGAATTAGACGTATTTTGAACCAGCTTTGGTCGCTATTTATATAGAAGAATTTAATCCGAATACTAGAGTACTGAATAGAGATGGGTATGGAGACACATTTTATTTTATTCCTTCTTCAGTGCGATGATCTGTTGTTAATTGTTGATCGTTATATAAATAATAGAATCTATCTTGATTATGAAAGTTATAAAAAAATCGGCTAGTTCAATTATTAAATTGCATAACTTTAATAATCTGATAGATATTAATAATTGGCGCGTAATTAGATATTTTTTTATAAATAGTTAAAAACTAAATTTTTACTAACATCGAGTATTCTGTCTTTGGTTTGCTCCATATGTTTATGAATAGTTCATGAGTCAAGTTCAGGCTTACAAAAAGGTATAAATCAATATGCGGCTTATCTATTTTTGTGCATAAAGACGTACGAAAATAGTAATGCCGCAAAGCGACGCTCATAACACACAAAATGCGGTCACTCACACATTTGTACAATGACGATAATAATATATTTTTTAATAGTGTTGCCAGAAATAAAAATAAAAATAGCACTGAATAAGAAGTAAGAATTACTAAAAAAAATATATTCAAAACAATGTAATTTTTTTTATTCATTTATTTTAGTGTCAGAACTCATAGATCTTGTAATTATATTATTGCAATAATAAAATTCATTATTCTGAAGCGATTCTATAATAGTATATTAACATGAAAAAATATAATAGTGTTGATCTAAGAAGTTAAAAGTATTAGATTAGATTTTACACATTAATCATATTGTATTATGGTTCAAATGAAATAATATCGAATATTGAAACTCGAATATTTTTATCTTCTTCGATATTATATATATTTTTCATTATGACAATACTTGTTTATGCAATAGGCGTTGCAAAGTAATTACAGCAAATTTGAAAATCGAACGTAAATATTAACAATTATTTATTATCTTAATTTATAAAAAGTAAAACAAAGAATAAATATACATTTTTTAATGTTATTTAAACGTGACGTTAATATAAATTATTGTAAACGTTTTAATATTTTTTAAATACCGGCAAGTCCTCAATCGTAACAGACTATAAAGGCGTCCTTCACATGTACATTCCATGTTTATTTTTCCAATCTTTATATGCGACGATGAAGAGTGTGGATGGGCCTTTACCATATGGCGCTTTTATACGGGTTCCATATACTATGGACGTTTAGGAGGAAATTGCATTTTATAAATGGTTGCTTGGGTACTTATTATATTGGACAGAATAATGAGATTATTATTTTCAAAACAAACATATTGCATATGTAATTCACCTCCTTTTCGCTTCCCGTTTCACACCAAGACCCGTATAAAAGCAGATAGTTCTATGCTGTTGTTTAACGTATTTATTATTAATGAAATTGAGTGATTTTTTTTAATAATTTATTTGTAAAGGAATAGTTTTAATCGACCTGTACAGATTGTGAACATTAGGGGTTTAACATGTGTCCGCGCCGGGCGGCTCTAGGAATAGTTTTAATACTTTGTAACGCTTGTCAAACAAGTGCACAAAGTGTAAGAAATGTAATTCCTTATAGTGGAATAAGCAATATTATTAGTTGGTGAAATTGACAGTTTTGAATTAGGTCAGTGTAATTTAAATATCTGGGCGTGTTGCCAAGTGGCAAAGATTACATTCCGAAATATGAGTGCGACGAACAGTACCGCGTGTGGGAACGAGACGGCATGTGTATGGCGTCTCGTTTTCTCCAGTTACTACAGATATGTCCAGGCGTAAAAATAAAGATTGTTTCACATTGCGAAGACTGAAGCGGAATTGAATCGTTTGTCACTTGTGCACAAGCTCTGGAGTTTTTGCCTGATTTGGGCAAATTACTAACAATTTGGCTGTTATATAATCTCCTCCCTTCCACTAAGCGATATATGAGGGGTAATAAGAGATAGTTCAAATTATACGCTTCCACGTGTCAGAGTCGAATCACGTGGAGGTCTTAAGCGGTCGCGACGGGACTTGTACAGTACAAGTGCTATATAACATTTTGGTACCTTAACGATAATCATTTATTGACAACTATATAATCTGCCATCTGCGTGGTTTGAGATAATTAGAGAAAAATATATTAACTTTATAAAAATTAACATATATGCTTATATTATTTTGAAAATTGTATATGATATCATGGTGACACATGACGGAATAATAACAGTAAAATTTATAATTACCTATACAATAAAATATCTACAAACAAAGCAAAGGTTTGAGATGTATATCTCTCTAATCGTTCTAAACGAATAATATTCGAAAACATAAGCTTTGTTTTTAATTTGACAGTTACCGCCGGTGTTGCCAGTATTAGTGTGTAATCAAATGTCAATATCGGTAACTTTAATCGACCTTATTGTATCATTATTTTTCAAATAGTAATACAGTAAAGTCGAATAAAGTTTTGTTTTCGTCAGTTTTTGTTTTGTTTGGTCAAGTACATTTGTAAAATTGTGCAAACAATAGAAATGTTATCGGTATATTTCTATATCTAAACCTTTAGAGATAGACATATAATGATAGTACAAAATCGGTACCTATATAAGTGCTGTGCAAGGCACCTGTCGCCGTAGACTTAGAGACTCCCTTGATGCCGGACGCGAACATTGGACAACTACAAACTAAAATTTAAGGCTCTCCAGTGTCCAAGTTTGACGACCACTGGCTTATTATTGTACACATTATATAATGGCATAGTTACCCTCAATTATTATAACTCAGAAAGCGGGTAGACAGATTTGTCTATCCATAATAAGGGTCTTTTCAAACGAGAATTTGAAGATGCTGGTAACAGCGTCCTAATTTTTAAAGCTCATAATATGATTGTAAATATGCTGTTCTATAATGTGTAAAATTGTAAACAATTATAGGCTTTCTGTCTACTTAACGCGTTGTAACTGCGCATCAAGTGTCAGTTTGTGATTTAAAAAGTAATCTATATAGTGTAAACATTTTATTAAATGTACCGCTTTCGCCTAAAATGTAATAAACGCGATACTAGCGGTGTTTTTGTATTAGTGTTAACGTTGTTGGACGATTCCTCTGACCTGTTGATAATTAGCGTAGGGATTAATCCCATTTCGTCCGCTAAACAGAACCTTACTTCTTTGGAATAAGATACAGATTTAGTATAGATTTAGATCAGGTCAATTTCGTATAGTACCACTATAGAAGTCATATTTTTAAGGTAGGGAGTTTCGAATGTAGTCTATAATTTAGGCTCATCGTACATTTAATGTGTCTACCGCTAACACAATTACAGAGATCTCTGGGAAAATTATGGCGGTGGATAGTGATGTCCTCACGATGTCCATTATTTTCACTTTTTTCTCCGTTTTTATTGGCGAGACCGTGTTGTTTGAATGCTGGGATGTTAAATGAACGATGAGCCTTATTGTCCAACCAATGCTTCATTATAATGAGAAAGGGTAATGCGACTAACATCGTTTAACATTATATATTAACTTATTTTGTCATTCGATTGTTTTTACATCAAATAGGGGAAATTGTAATAACAGGGTTGTGGGTGGGATTACTTCTAGAGAGCGATGACTCGATAACATAGATATAAATAAAATGTTGCGTTTACACCTGAATAAGTACACGAGATTCGTACATTTTGAGACAGTGATATACATATGTTGTTTCTTTGTACAAGTCAAAATGTTAGTTTATAAATAAATATAACCCCGACGCATTTGGATATGCTGCCGTGTTTTAGGCACAACCGATCCGCTATTTATTAAAAAAACTATTTAACCATAACTTATTACAGGCTATGTTTATAATAAGTTCATATTATTTAATATTGCTATAATGTCTATAGCTGTTCCAGATCAATATATGTTGAGTTGACACAACACAATTTCATTGAATACCCAGTTAGTATGCAAAAGTTGATATTATTTCATTTAATTTAAATGTATTTGTCCATTTTATTAATTTCTATATGATATCTCTAATATAGCATAATAATCCATTGGTTAATATAGAAAATCGCAGCACGGGCTATCTGATTTTTACAATTTCATTGAATGAACCATGAAATTAAAACTACCATTAAAGTCGACTTGTTTGTTACATTGTCACCTAGAATATAATATAATGGACAAAGTACAAATACATATTTTGTATGTATAAATACTGCTCTTGTCTCAAAAGCTTGGTAAAGCATATCAAAGTAGTAGTCGTCACAAATGTCATGTATAATTATGTAATGCTGACTCTGACGGGAGGTTTACAAAGATTTTGTATAAGATTATATTGTAAGGAGACTGGGAATACACCTACATATTACAACACTGATATGTACCTACTAATTTTGACATGATTTTTTCTTTGTTGTTTTGTGATTTGGTCTGCCATGCCATTACTTACAGTTACTTTATTTGGTAATACAGAACATTGTTTCGTTGATTATAAAAATTCGTTACAAATGCTTGTAACTGCAGAACTTCTATATGAATTTGCAAGGAATAAACTGGCACCAGTCATATAGAAGTTTTGTAATAGACCATGACACAATTTTTTTATATTGGCAATACCAAATCGAAAGGGACAACAATAACGCATTTGTCATTAATGAGTGCGTTTCTTTTGTTTTATATCTGTTACTATTATGATCATAAATGATTTATAGCATTTATTTATAATAATCACGTTTTTTTTTCTATATTTTACAATAAATCTTGTTCTGCCTAGAATGAATTAGCGGTCACAGTTCCATGTTCGATACATAAAAATATTTTAAGAATATATTTTTGTGATTGACATTTTGTGGTTACAATTTCAGATTATAAATATGTTTATATCATTGTATAATCATTGTAAACTACAATATGAAAGTGGAAATATTCTTGCAGTCATTAATTTGTATTTTCTGGGCAAATAAAGCGTTAATGAATGAATATGCTTTTTTTTCTTTTAGTAATATAAGTCAGATGAAGTCGAATGTCAGTGGAATAACTGCACAGACATAGTATCCAAATACAGGTTGTTGATGACAATTCTTTGAAAATTAATGGAATATATCTTTTTCTTAAACGGACGATAATAGAATACTGCACCCGCTTTCGCTAACAGTTTACGCAAGGGGGCTCCCATTGATATTATGACCATGAGTCAGATCAGTTAGCACATCGTGGAAAATACACCAAGAATTTATTACAATGTTTTCTAGGGAGAACCGCGTGAAGGTCAACCTAATATAGTATGGTTTACTAGCAATGGGACCATTAGTCCACATTACTAACAATTCCCTCCCCCCCGGATCAAGTTAATGGAATCGCATGGAATCAATTTCATAAGATTGAAATACTGAAATCCTTATTCAATTGTTACACTGTCACATTGAAAATTAAAAAGCGATTTTGTCAATTTTTTTTAAATGATAGGTAGAATCGGGCAAGAAAAAGAGAAAAATATTTATTTTAGTTATATGGCATAATTCGATACAAAAGCAATAACATATATAACAACAACATTACGTATCAAATACCTGATAACTTGATACTCATGCTCATGATATTTGCTATTTACATCATACCCAGAATGAACAGCGTTATTTTTAGATCGGGCAATAGTCAGTTTTTTTTTTATGTCTTTGACATTTTGATTGACAGCAAATTGATGTTTCGATGTCAGTAGCTTGTCTTGTTTTTTAAAATAAAAAATATTTTTACCTTATTTTCATCATCACGCTTTGTTTTCTGTAAAAACATAATAGAAATGGATTTGGTAGATAATGATATTAGGCAGTGGGATGCCAAAGATGTGAAGGAACAATTTGGTGATAGTTTAACGTTACTTCCATCAAATGATAACATCAAAGAACTGCAAACTATACTCAGAGACAAGTAAGGTTATGTTATTCAAACATTGTTAATCTGATACAAACCCATTATAAATGTTTAAAGCATCGTATTGAAGTGCTACCTAAGTTCGTTTATATTGACATTACTGTACAGAATAGCCTGTAAGCCGTCATTTGCATCTTACCCCATTCCATTTGGGGTCGGTGTAATATGTTTTTTTCTTCCATTCATCTCTGCAGTAATCTTGTTATTCACTCCTTTTCTTGTCAGTAAAATAAAACCAAATAAGTTTTTAAAATTTTAAGTAATTTGTTTCATAATTGTTTTATTTAAAAAAGTTTGTGACAATACAAGTTTAAGTAGTATAGTTTTATGCTTTTATTTATAAAAGAATTATTTATAATTCCATTTATTTATTATCCTTTGCTGTTTAAATGAATATACAATAATATTTTTTATTTTTTTCTCTTTGAAAGAAACTAATAAGTTACTGTAAAGATAGTTTACATGATGAAATTTAGTTAACATGGTATTTTCTAGAAATACAACTCGAAGCGACTTTAAGTTTTATGCAGATCGTTTAATCCGACTTGTTATTGAGGAGAGCTTAAACAAGTTACCATTCACTGATTGTGAGGTAGTCACACCTACGGGGGCAATATATAAGGGTTTGAAGTATGGAGCAGGGAATTGTGGAGTCTCAATTGTCAGATCAGGAGAAGCGATGGAACAGGTATGTTACTATTTCTCCTTTTTATAATACTGAAAATAAAATTAGTCCTTATATCTGAGGACAGACGGATAAATTTTGTAAGTTAACCATATCTGTAAGATTAGACATTCTGCATATTTATTTATAAGCACGAAATAATAATTAACTTTTTGTTTTTTTTTTAATTCTAAAGTTCTGGAATCCCCTAGAAGATGTGAAATGATGGTTGGTCCTCCAACATCATTATATATCATATCATATCTCATAATGTAAAAATGTAGTGTTACAACTTATAAATACAATAAGATTATGAAATAGAAGGGACACAAGTACTCATAGATACATAGAAAATTTATTCTATGTCCATTTTTATGATTCAATATATCTTTATGTCTCCAATCCGACAGACAAACACATTTTCACATTTATAATACAAATTATTACTTTATTTACATTATACAATTACAGAAAAACACAGTTTGTAAAAATTTGTCAGATACCCGAATGGGCTATGTTTTAGGCCCTCATGATACAATCTATCTTGATGTCAAATGTAATAGAAATTTGTTCAGACATAGTCAAAAAGTAAGTGATAGATAGGGAAGGATAAACAAGGAAACAGTTAGACAGACACTATCACATTTATTAGATTCTATTATATATAGTAATAAATATGGATGTCTAGTATTAATGTAATATTAAACTACTTGGTTTGATTATAAATGAAATCTAATATATTCATTGTTGTTCTTTATTCCAGGGCCTCCGCGACTGTTGCCGTTCAATCCGCATTGGTAAGATTCTGGTCGAAAGCGACACGGACACACATGAGGCGCATGTTGTGTACGCGAAGTTCCCTGAGGACATTGCGCGAAGGCAGGTGCTGCTCATGTACCCGATTATGTCCACTGGCAACACTGTTAAGCAGGTAAATGCTATACTTTTTATAGCAGTGTTTACCGACTTTTTTAGTGCCGTGCCCCATCTTAGCCTTTCTAAAATTATTATGCCCCCCTCCCTCTAATTTCAAGGGATGTGGTAACTGTGATTTTATATCTCAACATATAAGGGTTTCCTTGTATTATTTTTTAATTTATTAATTGTTGTACATCATTGTCATAACAATAACTCATGATTATTCCATCTTTTTGCTCACCGACTTTGGCCATATGGATTTATTTCAGAATTGTTTTTTATTTTTTGCTTTGATCTCTTGGCTACCTCTTACAGCTTAATAAAAAGGTGTGAAAGATCTTTTGTTTTTCGGACTACTACTGCTGTTGGCCGCAGTTGGCCTTTACGGCTTCAGGTAACGATAGAGGGCGAGTGCAGATGGCACTCCAAACGGAAATAGAGCGGATGAAGGCTAACTCCCGCCTGACGGTATCCGGTTCGGTGACCGACTGACGAATGGACGGAATGACGGTTCGACTTTAGTCTGAGGGCACCGCAACGAACCTCGAACCTCAACTCAGGCCGTCGTAATTACGGTCTCCGGTTGAATTACACGGGGGATCGATCGAAGGGGGATGAAAGATCATATTGTACCCGTCAACACATACAAGAATTCTTTTTCAGGCCGTGAATGTCCTAACACAACACGGTGTTAAAGAGGAACGTATTATTCTATCAAATCTGTTCTGCACTCCGGCCGCGGTTCAGGCGGTAGTAGATTATGTACCAAAGATGAAGATTCTGACGTCAGAACTACACCCCGTAGCACCAAATCACTTTGGGCAGAAATACTTCGGGACCGACTGATACGACGACGAATTTGATATGTAATTTACATACCATGCAGAGAAATATAGGTATAATCTATTAATTACGTCACAAATGAATGTAATAAGATGAATTTGTAGCCAAATTAATGAAATCAGGCAGTTATTGTGTATGTGCTAAGATAAATAATTATAATTAAATAATTTATAATATTTTTAAATGAAGAATGCCTGTTGTTAGCCTGGCATCATACACATTAATGCTTTTTAAATTGATGTCGCTTCTTGTGATGCACATACAATTTTATGCCTCGCCTTGATTATATTATAAAGATTCACATCTTTGAATTTAGTATCATGCAATAATCAAGGCAATGTGTATATGTATAAGTCTAGATGAAATTATATCCAAGTACGCCTTTTGAAATTAAAAGTAGATTTGTTAAATAGCGTTAGAAATAAAGTAAAGTTATGAACTTGAATAAAACTTATACTTAAAATTGATACACGATTGTAAATTAATTCGGAATTATAAAATAAGCTGTATATCCAAAAAATAAATTTTAGTAATTGTAACCTATTATAAAAATATATTATCGATCTATTTAGTAATTTTTTAGTTGTTTAGTAATTGCAGACTTTTTTTGGTCTAGATAATGCTTTGTGATATGCTTAAATATATAAATTAATCTATTTCCTATGAATTAATAGTTTGCTTTCAAACTCCCTACTGATATTTAGACTATTCTTCTATTGAACATACATAATATGTATTATATAAAAACTTTGAATGTGTGACGTAGTTAATAAGCAACAAGAACCCAATGTTGTGTATATATATAAAAAAAAATTAATTAGACTCCGTATTGCGCATTTAGCATCTCATTTGGGCTGTTGTGTAGAGCCTAGACTACTAGAGTAACCAGCCAAACTCCACTCAGAAGAACAGAATTTTACTGGTTTCTTCACAGTTTACTCGAAGTGATTATACAGTTCCCAAAAAAACTTTCAATTTCAAAATAGTTGTCATAAATCACAACAATTCTGTATGCAGAGATATTTATCTCTCTAAGAACCATTCTCAACTGAAGTTTCTTGAACACAAGCCGTTATGTTGATATAAAACATATATGTATTATTTTCTGTCCACCTTTCTACTAAAAGTATCAAATATAGGACATTATTAACATTATTGGCATGCCCTTAAATAGTTGTTTTATTGACATCCATAGATGGACGACGCTAACCAACGCCAAGGTAGGCAATTTAGCGTTTAAATGCAAAATGTTATTGCTAAACATTCATTTTAGACACAATTTATATAAATGTATTATTGATTTTTTTTATTTAATAAATACATTTTCTGTATAAATTTTATAAATATGGTGTATGATGTACATCTTTTAACTCTCCGCTGTTTATTGTATTAGCAATGAGGTTAAAATAAGCTTAAGAGTAAGTACCTACTTAAATAAATGGATGTAATGTATTTTTATCATAATTAGGCGTATTTTCTATATGAGTGCTATTACATGTGTTACGGTATTATTTTTACACTGGTATATTATATTGGAGTTAGAAATTAGCGAAAGAACAAGTTTCACATTTAGTGAGGAATTTCCTTTTTTTATTTATGTAATTAAAATGTACAATTTCATTTAGAAATTATGTACAATAATGTATTTAGAGAAGTCCAAATCTTAATAAATATTTATTATGCTTGTTTTAATAAAGAGGAAAATAAAACTTTTCATTTTTTTATTATTATTTTAATCCACAATAACACCAAAAGTAACAGATTTGCAACGTAAACAACTGCAATAATTTATATTTTTATAAACTGTTGTTAGTTATGCATACACGTGTTCTAGCTCTGTTAAGAGTATACAGTGTGTGGAATTAACTGACATATTGGATGACAACAGAAACTGTTGTCAAAACATTTGGATTTATATATGTATTTATTGTATATTGATATCCAGTGAAATACCAATATTGCCAAAGTAATAATTTATATCGACGGACAACGAGGAATTTTGAAAATTCAGATAATGGAAATTTTTTTAGTTTCTTTAATTGCAGAGATGTTATTTTACTTTAGACAAGACTGCTTTCTGCTTTAAACTTGTCTATTTTTTCTCCCAAAGACGCAATAAATTATATTATTTTTTAAATAACAAGAAACTAGAGGATCAAGGAAAGGAGATATTTATTACTTTGATAATTTTTCTGTACAAGGTTATTTCAAAAGACTGAGTTTGGTATCAGGTTTATTTCGGAATAGTGGCTCGCCCCGGATTCGCTCGGGTACTCATATCTTTGTGAGTGAATTTGTTGACTGAGGGTTAATCGAGATAGACTGAAAATTCTGCCTGAATGGATAACTTAGTTTTACATATTCAAGCCGTAGGTCGCGTGTAGGATGAGATTAGGTAGTGAAATTACAGGATAAGAGGCATGACATCTTAGTCCTTCGGATTGGCAACTCTGCTCTTCTGTCCAATGATTTCTTTCTCATGTTGGTCCAACTACTGCCCTTAAATCAAAATCCTACCTCTTTCTGACGCCTTCGTTTCCTTTTCATCTATGGCTATATTGTAATATTAATAGATAATAAATAACAAACAATGTGGTTACTTTTATTCATTTATTTCAGTTTCATAGTTTTACAATCTATGGGTAGATAGATATACAAAGATTTAATTAGATCAGATCACACAACTAAGCAGTTTAAAGTACACAGTATTATAAATTAATAATCAACATTAGAATAATTTAACCCTTAACAAGTAACCCTTATAAAGTGATCCCCAAACAATTCGTGGTCAGCTCGCAAACGCGATCACAAAACACAGATGTTATTCTCTTATAATACGTCGCTAAAATCTAAAAAATAGTATTATAGTCATGTAAAAATGTCAATAACATTCAATTACATTATTGTAACACGATTCCTATTGGAGAACAAAAATATTTTTATAATATTTTTTTTTATTAGTAAAACTAGATGACTCCGCGTCGCTTAACAAATAATTATTGTTAGGTTGTGTCCGTCGGCGGCGCATATTATATGGCAACACTACAACTAAAGAATCTCAAGTGTTTCTGTGACATGGTAACACCGCCGATGTTACATTAAAAAAGTGCATACTCCCAAATAAATACTTAACAATACATTACTCTGTCAATATAGATTTCTTATACACTATGTTACGCATTTTAAACAATGACAAGCACTTAATACAATCCTTTTGGAAGTGTCTAAGATTTAACATGAAATCTGGTAGCACCAGAGCATGTCGAATATATTTTAATTTATATATTCATATACATACAACACAAATAATATATATATACATATATACCCTCGAAATTGACTTAGATATGTTATTAAGGCAACGTGTGAATCGCTCTAGGTAAATTGACAATATAATCTAAAGGACTAATACAACAGCCAAAGCGAAATTATATGGCAATTAGCATAATATATAACCGATATGTGATACATATAAAATATGGGTAGATTACTGCAAAATATTAGTGACAATAACAAACTAAACAGTCAAAATATATAAACATCTTAAATAGAGTTCAGTAAAAAAGCGAAATTAATACTTAATAAATATTTTGTGCATTCACATTTTTTTTATGATTTTCTCATGTGTTTTTGTATAAAAATATCTTCAACAACGCTTCTAAGTAATAAGTAACTAAGGGACGACCTTACGAAAGTTGATTTTGTCGACAAGATCGAATAGCTCATCGCTGGGTGTTCCCTGCTTATTGAATGTGCACCAGTCTCTGGCGTTAGCGACAATCGGTAGAATGGTTTTTTCGCTGCACAATCACAAAAATCTATGGTCAGTCACACTTTTTTTTTATTAGTTTAAAAAAATAAACGTGCTGAAACTTACGCCAAGCATTCACTAATCACAAATAATTATTGTGGTTTTTTATCGTCAATCGTTTTTAAACATTTCATTCTGTGCTGCCAGTATTAAAAATGTATTTTTTTTAATAAAAAGTATATATGCATCCAGATATGATAGTTATTCGGATTTTGAAATGAGAACAGTTACACACCTGACGAGAGGAAGCGTTAGAGCAAGCTGGCGTGAGTTATTTACATTAGCTTCTGTTTGGCGCATTCCGGGCAGATGATATCCTGGCCATCGGTGATGAAGCCCTTGCCAACCAGGGAGGTCTTACACTGCGCGCAGATGAAGCAATCGTTATGCCAGTGGCGATCCTCGAAAGAGATGAAACGTGTGCCGCCAATGCCTGAAAAGAAAATGTATTATTGTGAAATATAACAGTACTAGTATAGTAGTAGACTATATTTCTTTTTATTCTTCAACTATTAGATTGTACATTTCATCTACTGCCAAATAGATCTCTATTGTATGTCACAAATAGCCCTGGATCGTTTAATATATATGACCACAGTAGGCACACAGAATATCTGTATAGCGTTATCCGAAGCGAAGGACCAGATTTTTATACAGTTGAATCTTTTTAATAAAATAAACTAATGTTTTTTTTATATTAACAACAGATAATAAAACCTGATATCTGTATCAGTATAAATAATATTCTTTACATGTAAAACATGTAAGAATGTAAAACCCTTTTCCGTCAACTTAAATCAAAATTTCTTTCTTAACATTATTTGCGGATTTGCGGACTTATTTTTATATATTGCGCAAAAACGTGGCCAGTTTTGGCGCATGGTTTAATTTATAATTTTACTGGACTAAAATAAATGCAAATAAATATGAAATATACCAGTGATGGGCTTGGTGCAAGAAGTGCATCGCTTCGCAAACAATTCTCCGAAACATTCGGCGCAGTATGGCTTCTCGTCGCGGGAAGTGAACCGCTGACCGGCCAGCGACGTGTTGCAGTTTGTACACGTGAAGCACTCGCGGTGCCACGGCTCGTTCTTGTACGTCACACCTCCTTGCGTGATGATCTGAAATGACAGTGTCACATGTGTCACAAATATTAAGGCCAGTGATAGGTATATACTTTTTAAATATGAAACGTTTCGTAAATCTTACTTCTTACTAATATTATAAAAGCAGAAGTTTGTGAGTATGGATGTTTGTATGTTTGTTACTCTTTCACGTAAAAACTACTAAATGGATTTTAATGATGATAGCTGACACGTAGACTGTAAATTTCAGGTGGTCAAACTGTAGGCACAGCTAGTATAATAATATAATAGGATTGAACAGAACCTGTGTTACAGTATTTCGACCCCATACTCGACTAGTGGGTAATCAGACAGTCCATGGAAGTAATTTAGAAAAGGCAAAATACTGTATGTGTGTGTGGGTAAATGTGTGTATGATTATCATCGTTTGATTGATGTTGAATTGATTATTTTTGAAATAAAAACACGCTTGGTGAGAAATACATAGTAACCAAAACCCTCACCAGAATTCCATCCCCACACCAAAATTAATTATAATTTATACGATACTTTCGCATTTATAATAGGAGGCATTAGGATATTACAATGGTTTTAGAATTAAAACATTAGAGAAAGTAAAAAAAATGATTGATTGAATAGCCTGACATAATTAAGAAAGTTTTCAATACAAAAAAATAATGAATAAAGAATACTAAAGGAGTTTCAATGTATTAATTGGAGAAACTCACGATACAAAGTTAAAGATACGTCATAGACAATATCGATTCAAACGACCCAGTTAACAATCTCCACAATTTGAACTCGATGGTTCAGTGGTTTGCGTGAACATGAGGTAGCAGGTTCGATGAATAATAGAATTTTGTATAACATAACGTTATTAATATATTCATACAAAAAAAAAACTGTTTTTAAAGCTTATGGAATACCGTATTTTATAAATTGACCTTTAAAAACATCTCTTACCGCTTTGGTAGCAGGATCCTTTGGTAGTTACTATAAGATGGTCTCGGTGATTTAGCGGTTTAAGCACACAGCTTTAATACTGATGGTCGCGGGTTCGATTTTTAGCACGGTCTAAATATTTGTATTCATGAGTATGATTATTTGTATTGGTATCGGTGTTTTTTATGTGTATTATGTATGTATTTATGTAACATCTAAGTTAAAAACTAAATCAGTTGTTTAGAACCCATGAAACAAACTCTATTTAGCTTGGGACTAGATGGCGTTGTGTGAATTGTCCAGGAATATTATTAATATTATTATAAAAGATCAATTAACTATTTTAGTAACTAAGTTAAGATACACATATTAGCCGTGACCGCGGTTTCACTAGTGTTAAATTTCAATAAAAATATAGCCAATAAGTTATTCTGATGCATAAGCTATATTACTGTAAAGTTTCATCAAAAACTGTTCAGTAGTTTTTGCGTGAGCGTAACAAACATCGATATTTACAAACTTTTATAATATTATTAAGATTAAAAGAGGGAAATAATTTTAGTATGAAATACTATTTAAAGAGGTATTATTTGTACCATTTAATATGTATGTAAAGTTGTTAATATAGCACAAAAGAGGGCGCGTCCACTTTTCTTAGAGCAATAAATCCACGTTCGGGGGTGACGCTGTCAGTAATCGATCCCTATAAAACGACTTGACTAAATTTATTGCAAAACTAACCTATCTAATAGCTGAAGCTATAAAATCAAGTATAAAAGAGTTTGACTGGGTACTTGGTAGTACTGAATCATTTCAAATACACCAAACAGTATATTCGCGTTTGAGTTACGTAAAAACTGGCGGTTTGAATGTTTTTAAATTTAGAACATGCTTCTTATAAATATTTTAAATTTAACGCTTAGTAATTGTATAGTTATAATGAAGCTGTATAAATTAGATACCCATGTAACACTACAACAGATTAAATAATAAAATAGATTTTAATTATTAATGTCCATAGTTTATGAAGGATATACTTTTATTTTTTTTAGTGTGAATTCGACATAAAATTTTATAATAATAAAATTTGACTTAAATGTCTAAATAATTAAGTGAAATATGTTTTTTTTAATCAATTTACTACTAAAAGTAAAAACGGCCAAGCATCATAGAATATGTGACGTAATACACTAATAAAAAAAGATGGATTCTTAGCTGAAAAACCTTTGCTTCCAACTTCTTGCACATAATCTGTTGCAAGTAGCAAAACACTATAAAAAACTGACTACATGTACTTTAAAATAAATAAAAGATTTGTTTAAACCTATCCCTAGATACTATAATTCTGGGTTTATTATAATTAGCCTTTATTTAGATATACTTAGCCTAATAGCAGTGTTACTTTAAAACAAACATCAAACTTTAAAAACGAAACTAATAACTTATTCTAATAATTGTATTCTGTAGATCTGTTTGCCAATCAGAAAATGCCTGAGGTAACATATAAAAAAATAGACTGAACTAAGAACCTCATTTTTTGAAGTTGGTCAAAATATATTATGGTAGGACATACCTTGTTGCATTTAACGCAGCGGGTGGCGAACTTGTCCTCGTAGCAGCCGGCGCAGTAGATCTCCTGTTCGCGGGGGATGAAACTCTTGGTCCCGATAGGGTTCTTGCACACGACACAACAGAAACACTTCTCGTGCCACTGCCTGGTCTTGTATTCCATCTTCTTGGTGCCTGTAGAAGAATGAAAGAGATATTTAAGCATTTCTAGTTACGATTTGTGGGACTGTAGTCCTTGATTAAGTTTATGCCAGGTCTCATGGAGGGTAGACAGACAGAGATACGAGAGCTAAAGATCTGTTTAATAGGCATCGAGACTTAGAATATAGAATATTCGAGACTGCAGAATCGCTTTTGTTTGGGTGAATTCTGCCGTAAATGAGTTATTTAAAAATAAAAAAGTAACCTATTGTTTACTGTCTCGGAAGTATATTCTTACTCTTATAGTTTTGATATTTAAACATATATCATACGAAAACAGATTGACTACAAATGTGATAGAATTAGTGCGATATAAAAACCTAACGGTAGGGAGAAATATTGATACAACAAACTTGTCGTTCATAAGCGGCTAAAATATCCTACAAGAAAAAAATAATTTTGATTTGATTTGATTTGAACGTTACAAAAATAATAGACAAATAAATTGTTGACGAAAAGGATGACTGGACGAGAAAAAAATAATACAGTGTAGTTATAATTAAGATTGTCCTCTTTTGTGTCGGTAATCTTTTCAAAATGCCCTATTAAGAATACAATTAGGCACATTATCGCCATCTTCATCACAATCAAAGATAATCATAGAACATTAAAAGAATAATAGCACTCTCACGAATTTAAAATGACGCGCCATTTTTGGGTATAATGAACCCAAAAGGAATAACAGTTATTTATGATTAGTTTCGCGTCTAGTGTCTGCAGGGTCAAGGATATAATGTTGCATGTGTTTTTTAAATAAATTTACATATGTCTGTATAAATACAAGAAAAGATGTCAACATTTTGCACTATTAATATCAGTTTTGTAATAATAAAATTAATCTGACAAAAAGGATTAATTAGACATTTCGCACGCTGAATAATAAACAGAAGTAATTCAAACATAATATTCTTTCCAATATTAATTTAAAGACATTGATAATAAAGTTGATTTTTAAAAAGTTATTGCAATTGGAAAATAAAATATAAGTGATTAATGAAACTTAAATAATAGGTATTTAAATAAAGAACGTGTTCAATTATTATTTTGTTCTTATTTTAAAATACATATTTCGAGGATTAATGTAGTTTGAAACGTTTTCTTTTGAATCATAGATAATTATTGTATTTTGTAAAAATAAAGGATAAACAATAAGGTCATTTGTACAGAATCATTCGATTGGAATAATTAAACAACTAAATATCAGATCAAATCGTGGTAATTGAAATATAATCCTTTTACTGGAATGTAATTCACTATCACCACAGAAGTTGTCATCCGTAACTTATAAATTATAATTTCACTAGCATATCTTATGCTTCAAATTGCTAAAGATATTTATGTAAACATATCGTCTAGTCGTTGATTGTCATAAATTTAATATACAACGTTGAGCTCTAATTTACAATTTTATGTGCATTTATAAGGATCTGAATATCTGAAAAACTTCACTGAAAAATCAAGAAAACTTATGAGTATATTATTTCTATAGTAAAAGATATCTGAAAAAAGTGGAAAAAAAAAAAAAAAGAATGATACGGAATACAATGGCTGTTTGGGCTTAGACTTTTTGCCTTTCCTATAAGGATAAATAAAGTTAAAAAAAGTAAACATAGCAACTTTTTTAAATAGTTGAATACACAATGTGATATTGTTAAAACTGTACAAATCTATATTTCAATACGTTCTTCGCACAATAATACCGCATTCGTGCAAGATTACAATGGTTTCTTGTATTTATGATGTCGTAAATTGCATCGCTACCGTGCCACGATACATCGTATCGGTTGTCCTTGAAGGGGTTGCATGTGACATTGATGGTACGGGATAATATTTGATGATTGCACGCAAATGTTGCAACGTTCAAGGTTCATCGAACTAGGATCGATTGTGACGTTATCATTAAAACTAGTAGTCGGCCAATAGTAGAAATTCGACCATAATTAATTTAAATTATAAGTTTTAAGATTAAGGTTATATTGTAAAAGACAAAGACAAAGTCAAAGACTTCGTTGTGTGTGTCAAGTGTCAAATACATGGTAGTGTGTGTAATGTTTTTTTATTGATTTAATATATTCTTTATAAATATTTTCAAAAGAATATTAGCATTTTGCACTTTATAAACGTCCATCCTATAGCCCCGGGTACGATTCTCGCACGAATAAACTTTTGTATTTACGATTATGACTATTTGTATTGTTTTGGATTTTATATGTATCATATGTAAAGCATATGTATATATGTAAGTAATATAGGGAATTTGAACATATACAAATCCATATATTGATATAGGGTTTACCTAATTTGGAGCTATTAATACTCCACGGCAATGCCAATAGCTTCACTGTTGAAATTGCCGTGGGGCATTACCACAGAAAAGAGATTCTGTTCTGTGGGTATTACTATTATTATATCATACAGAAAGTTTTTTATAGATTTTTTTCGGAACTGGAATCGAGCTGAACTGCACTAACTGGTCGTGATAAGAAATGGCAATTGTTGCTTAAGGTGCGGGAATTAAAATAGATAACTAAAATAAAAATAAAGCAAGGTTCTTGGCGGCAGACACAGGTGAGATAGAAGTATTTAGCAGACGACTTTGTATAAAGTCTAACACGATAAACAAATGTATAATGTTATATTTCGAGTATCCCTTTCCTTCTAATTCATTAGTGAGATACAATCAGCCAGCTACAATCTATTTAATAGTAACTTCAGAATTTGGAAACTTTTGTAGCGTGAAAACTTTTATGGCCACACCTTAATCGTGTCTAAAGTTCCACAGCGAATAAAAATGGTATTTATGTCATAGGAAATAAGTAAACTATTAACTTGCAGTGAAAAACTTTAATAGGAAAACTTGTCGAGACTGGGGTAACAATTCTTTTAAGATAGCGTGACGATACCTATACAGTTGTGGGTGTGCATGATCTATCATAGGAATCCATATTAATATTATGTCTGGCCATCAAATAGAAATAGAAATAATCTATATTCAAATAAACTCATACCAGCACTTTTGAATAGTCATATTTTTTATTCTACTACTCACTCGGAACGCAGATTCTTCACAAGAAGAATCAGCAAGAAAATTGCCTTCAATTCAGTCAATATTCACTTCAATTCATTCACTTAACTGGAAAAATTACTGATTTTCTTTTATTTAATATATGTTGTATTCTAATCTCTAACAGTCCGTTAGCTTCTCACGACTGAGCGGCTGAACATATGTTAATGAAAATAGACTGCACCGGTTTGAGAAATTCATTTGCTGTTTAAAAGGTACATAATTCCAGAGCGACATTGGCAAGATATTATGTTAAAATATACGAAAATAACAAAGTTATGAACACACAGGCGAAGCAGGGACGAGGCACTAGTGAACAAATAAATGGAACCGCTGCTTTGGAGACAATGACAATAAAGCTCTGAATATAAATCATACAAACAGTTAAATCGCCCGTTTTCCATTGTTCTGATTGTTCCATATTGACACGAATGGAAAGGACATTGTTTTTTTTTAATTACGCTCCACAGAGAGCGGCGCGGCACAGAAATCAGTTATTCTGCCATGTAACTGGGATAGTTGTTGACACAAACTAAACCCACGTAAATATAACAAGTATCCAATAATAATATATGTAAGTAGTTAAATTAACACTCCCACGCGTATTTATTTTTTTCCTTTGCCTTGTTCACAGTAAGATCTACTTTCGATCAAGTTTAATACATTTCTAATGTGTATTTGTTGACCTTATGCTAATCATGAATGGATTTGGTTTGTACATACAAAAAGTATGTAATGTATGTAATAAGCATATAAAATTTGTATAACTTATTTGTTTTACTTTTATGTTCGACTAAATTATTTAGATGTATTGATATAGGTATTTTAATATTCGTCTCTTTATTACTATTACTACGATCAAATGACCAATATGTAGCTTCCAAAACCTACGGAGATATAGTAGTATTTTTTTAATATAAAATTACATGAATTGGTAAATGGTTAAGGAGTGACGCAAACTGATCTATTTTTTAGATTACAAATGTTCATTAAATTGTTTCTTTTAATATAAATAATGCTTTGTCGTTACTATATTGTTTCTAATTTAATTTTAACATGAATCGGTATTTTTATAATCATGTTCAATCTTATTTGAAAATAGTAAGAAAACAGATTTTCTCAATTCTCACTCAAAATACATTCCAAACCGACAGAAAATTTGATTTCTTCTAAGTGCCTGCAATATAGAGATATTTTGCTTGATTGCCAGCCAGTAATCGCGTAAAATTTGCAAGAGAGTCACAAATAGAATTGGAAGAACGGTCAAACGAAATTATCAGAGTACAACTAGATTTCGAATAAAACGTGAATTTTAAGGAAAGCTACATACATTAAAAATTGACGAAGGCAAAATAAATATAGAAATTTCTCACATAGACTTAAAACTCATGTAAATAAAATGTAAAGTTATACACACGCTAAATTATCCATTTCGCGGTTTACCTCAAGTCAAGCTATAGCAAACCTACAAGGCTGTTACATCTAAGCACCGATGATATTTATCACCTATATTTAATATCTAGCGAATCGCCGCGGTTTTATACTAGTATATTTAATATAGGAAAGTATATGTGTAAGATGTGTTTTAAAATCCGTTAAGTATTTTTTATATTTATTCGTCACGTATAAAAAAATATACCTGCCTACCTTATAATCTAACTAGGTACCCGGCCCGGCTTCGCATGAGTGTACATGTATTTTTTTTTTTGTGGATGATAATGGAATGGTGCACCCGCCTGCGCTAACGGTTTACGCTGGCGGGGCACCAGTGGAGGATGATAAGATAGTTAGCCCATCGTGACTAATTCACCAGGAATTAAACACGATGGTTTCCAGGGGGAACCACGCGAGTGTACATGTATTACATATGTACATATAAACCTTGGTCTTAAATCACTCTATGTATTGCTAAAAACTGCATTAAAATCTGTTGCGTAGTTTAGGTAAAAGATCTAAGCGAACAGACAGTGCAAGCGACTTCATTTTATACTATGTAATCTAATATTACAAAGTAGGAAGATATATTGTAAGCAATAACAGAAATTGTAGTCCCTTTTAATTGCATCTAAGTGTAGCTTACTCTAATTAAATTATACTTATATAGAAATCAGTACACTAACAACTTTCACCACGTCCTAGAAACCGTTGAATATAAAATGTATTTGCAAATAATTAATTGATATATCGACAACATCCTACATTATACCGACATGACTAATTACTGACTGACTAACAGTCTGTTACTGATTGTTCTTGACAGAATGAATCAATGAAAACATGACGGCCTCATACGATTCAGTATTGTCGTGGGTTCGATTCACACACCGCAAACATTTGTATTCATGAGTATGTTTGTATTGGTCTGGTTGTTGTCTGTGTATATTATGTATGTATTTAAATATTTCTATCTATTGTCAAGTAACCAAAATATGAACTCTGCTAAGCTTGGGACTAAGTGGCGTGTGAATTGTCCTAGGTTATTGTTATTAATGTATGGGTAGAGATAAAACGCGCAGTAAAATATTGGGAACATATAATTTATTAGATCATATATGTCACAAACATGTATTCACAGATACTAGATATATATCACTTTATGTACAATATAATTTACGGTGATTTATTAGTTATTCGGTATATGAATTTCAGATAGTCTAAATATTATAGTATTAGATCTGTACTAAATCTCTCTTATTAAATATTTGGAATTTACTTATCACCACTTCAAATTATTTAGACTTTTACGATTGAAGGATTTCAAGTGGTCTCGAGTTCAAAGGTAGAGCTTACGGGCATGTTGTTTACACACATATTCATTTACAAAGCGTCTGGAAAAATACGTAGGGTGAAACTTAGTGCTTTGGCCGTACGCACGAGAAGAGATAAAACGTGAAAATAAATATGTAGCTAATAGTACCAACGTACAGTTGGAAACTCTCGCCCTTATATCTAATACCAGGTTCTATGAATAAAACGGCATGTTATTATGGGGAAGTTTTAGTAGAAAACTTTCTGAAATTGCTAAGTCTAATATACCACAATATAGCGAAGAAAACATTGGTAATTCGTATTCATTTTATATGTATACTTAGTAGATACGTCTAAGTAGTTATCTATTTTTATATCATATATAGATAAGGACATATATGACCCCATTTTATTTCTTTTATTTTTTAGACAAACACATTTTTTTACGATTCGACATTAAAATTCCCTACCTAAATTCACCTATTTTAACCTTTCAATCTAAGAAATTAAACCACGATTGTTTCTAGAAGCGACCGCTCGGAGTTCGAACTGACATACATTGCTAGTACGGGGGCTACGTATCCCCATTAACAACAACCCCTTCCTATCCTCTATTTTGTATTATAAAAATCCTACTGATAATGTATTAACTAAAAGAACTACAGAACAATTTAAGAGACGCTGATTCTATTGAGAAACTTTATTTTGTCTGTAAGTTTTACCACAAGAAAAAATCCTACTAAAAGAAAACTGGCGGTGCCACTACCAGCGTGGAAAGACAATCATTCGGTGGTTAGGACCATAGAGTTGGTTGCGGAAGACTACTCGCGCATTCCAAATTCAAATAATAACATAGTACTACCCTTAAGGTTGTTGTCAGCCTTGTCATTTGCGCTGTGGACTAACTAAATAGCAAGAATTTCATTAGATAGAGATTGAGACTCTTCATTATGAGTTCGTTCCGTTATTATTATAGATATTATTTTGTATTTTAAGAAATATTGCGTCGTCCACCAATGTCGTTTGGGATGATGTAAGACATTAAATCATTCGTAGGTAGTTCGTTAGGTAGCTATAAACTAGTTTGTGAATACATTATTTTACTAATATTTCAATATTTTGTTATTAATATTTACAAGTATAATAGTTTATAGTTAATTTCGTTATCTATTTTAGAGGTCGGCTAGTGTTCGAAATTCGACCATAATTAATTTAAATTGTAACTCGTAACATTATTAAAGTTCTATTGTCAAATACTTGATTCTCGTATAAATAGATTACTTTGATAACAGCAGAGACACAAACCTGGATTCGCTGATTTGACAATTAACAATATTGACATTTGACATTGACGTTTCGTCTGTACACACGACTGTAATATAATGCTAGTATGATTAATGTTTTATTTATAGATTTTATGTATTTTTAACGCAAAATTAAAAAAAACATTCTGTACTCCTCTATATAAACTTTTAATGTGATTCTTTTTTTAATTTGTTAATATCATGATTTCTGCTGTCAGCATCTTGCATCGTAAGATATATTTGGTGAAAGCGAGCTATGGCAGTGAAATTATTGGGTACAGTGTATTTGATTATGTATTTCGATCACAAAATACTTTGTGACATCAACGGATTTTAGTGACACCATTTGTCATTTAATGGCTAATCCGCTTATTTCTAGTAGGAAAAACCGATTGGCGTGAGACATACATTTACATTATAAAAAAATACTATACACATATATTTAATATTATATGTACAATATATATTACTAAGTATCTATAGTACATATATAATAAATAACACAAACATATTACATATAAAATAATCATATATTCACGACTATGTGTTGTATCCTATTCGCAACACGATTTCAGCTGAGTCTTGTGCACGCAGATGTGCTCGATAAAAAAGAAAAAATCCGCTAGTTTAGCTTTCCAGTTACTTAAAAAATACTTTTTACAGAATATAACTATTGGTGGATAAATCCTGGTTTCATTATATTGTAATGAAACCAGGAAATCAGAGAAAGCTCAAAACATTATACAAACAATGCGATTCTTTCATCTTTTGATACCAGACACAAGGACAGTCGGATGTATTTATGTGTAAACGATTAACGTGAACATCTGCGAAGGTCGCCGCCGGGTGATGTAAGTACAATGTGGGTGGTTCCGTACATACAATCGGAATAAATAAGGCATTAACTCCTTCGGATACTATTTTGAACTACATTTGTTTGAAGGCAGCGAGAATATTTACAAATACTTAATGTTTAATTACATAGTCATCTTTGTTAGGAGGACACATGTAACTTTGTTAAGTAAACGAAATGACCACTATAGAACGAATGTAAAAATCTACGTACATTCGTAGATTATAAAATAAAATAAAACAATAATTTGATCAGTGGAAATTGGTTAATAGACAATTGACATTCATAAAGGTAAATCCCTTTAGATTTAGCTTTATAATTGATTATTAATGTAATTAACTAGGTATTGTATTTTATATTTTTAAAAAGAGATAAAAGGTCCTGGCGCGAAAATATTGTTCCACTGATTATACATTTAATGAATAGTTTTTTTCGAACTACTTTAATACCATTGGCCGCAGGCCTTTAAGGCTTAATAATAGATCTCTCAAAACTTTTTTATTTTAATTTAAAAATATAGAAAAGTATAAAGATAGATAAGTAGTTTTGCTAAATTTCTTGTAGGTTAATAATACATTACGGTACTTCGTGCTAAGTATAGCGGAGTATAAAATAAGACAATGCACTTTATTTCTCTTCGCCTCAATAAAATAAGTGTGTAGCGAATTAATTTTCATGTTGAAATCGTATTCTAATAACAATTACTTCCAAATTGTTTCTTTCTACTGTTACATTCGACACTTTCGATTCGAAAGTTCAACACATTACCTCTGAAACTATCTGCGGCTATTAGAGCTTTTTTTAGATAAATTTAAAAACAAAGTCGTACCTACTGGCACGGAAATTTTATTTAGAATTTTGGCGTTCATACAAGAATATGTCGTACACATTACATATGTTATAATTTTGCATTAAAATGAAAATCGTGTAAATATGTTACGCAACAACTAGTGAATCTTTCGTTACAAAGATATGTTATATTATGTAGTTGTATTTTTAAATCCATTTAAAAATGAAAAAGAACTTATATTTCATATTTAATTACATTTTAAAATTTTATTTACATTATTCTTCGATTTAAATATAATAGTTTGCACAGTTACAAATTCTTAAATGCCGTAAATTTGAATTTAAGTATTTGGAACTGCGTAATCACAGAGTAACTTACAAATTAATTTAATAGAGACAACGACTTCATCCTATTCGTATATATTAGTTAGTTAAAATATTTAAAACACAGTGATTAGGAAAATAAATAAAATCCCAGTCTCCAACAACGAAGTAAATTTTTACTCATAAATGAAGTATGAACTTATATTGTTGTGGTTGATTGCTTTTTATGGAAATATATTCGAGTTGTATTGTTAAAAGTTCTTTTATTAAACTATTCTAATACTGTTGGCCATAGCTGGCCTATTTAAAGTTTCTTTTTCTGAGAGGATCACATATTTTGTTGTGTATTACATATGTGTGTTATTAACGTTGAAAGAATCTTTCCATAGAGACGAGTTTTCTTACAATACTGACAATGACGTAAGAAGATCAAGGTTAGTTTACACTGGTACAGACAAATTACCAGCTATTCTGTATGAATACCTATGTCCAGCCAATCTTCAACTTTATATCGTAGCGATAAAATTTAAATGATATTGTGAAGAATTTTAACGTTAACATAAGCTTGAATGGCATGGACAATTTGTTTTGCACAGATAATGGTGACAGGCTATGGTCCATTACATCAGTAACTCGACTTAAACAAACGACATTGTATTTTTGTAAATACTATAAACAATTTTTTTTTATATGACGGAAATGGCAAAGTAATTAATTGGCCACCTAAGAAAATACGTTTGTGTGAAAATACGCCTATATACATGAACCACAGATATAATAGCCTGGTAGGCTCAGGGTAATTCACGTGCATTATAGGAAGGAGGACGTTTTTTATTATTATTTTTATTTATTTTAAATGAAGCAACGTAATAATAGTTTTGTAGACCTAGTGTAGTGGCAACCACTATTGCACATCTGTGTTTGTTTTGTGGATGATAATGCTACGGTGCACCTGTCTGCCCTAACTGTATACGCTGGCGGTGCACCAGCAGAAAAACCTGAGATGAGATTTAAGTCAGGTTATTCAACCCATGGTGAATTCAATAAATGTTATGCTCGGCTTGTCGCAGGGAGACCGCCTGTAAGGCGACCTGACATGACAGTCAATTGCTAGCAATAGTGCTATAATTCCCCATTATCAATCCACTATTCCCCTATAACAATAATATTATATCCCTGCCCAATTCACAGCGCCGTCTAGTCCCAAGCTAAGCAGAGCTTGTGTTATAGTTACTACACAACTGATATATGTATATACTTAGATATATTTTAAACTATACGTGAGTATAGCGTCTCTATATGTTTAGTCTGTTTGTATATACATTTAAACATGAATTTAAAGTTCCCCTAAGTACTATGAATGAACTTAGTGCTTAAGTAATTAAATATTGCCAATATTTGTTCAGCCAAGTGCTATAATGTCATCTTTGTAAGTAAATAAATATGTACAGTTCATTTGTATGTCATGTTTTATTATTTAAGTAAATAATGATGCAGGTTTTTGTTTTTATTGTTGTTGTATTATGTCTGTGTGAACAAGACTTTAGAATTATTTTATGTTGTTCAAATTCTTTAGAGCAGATAAATATAAACAATATTCGGAAAAAGTTGAGTTTTGATTTGTAATCTATATAACTATATAAAGATCATTTCTATATTAATATATAAACCTGTATCTACATCAGCTACAAATCATAAGATTATAACGAGGCAAGTTTGAAATTTTAGATAGTAGGTAACCTAGGTACACGCTATATTATAAAAGAATTGACTTTCATTGCACTTTTGTCTGACGGTTCCATTAAGAATCATGACTAAACAATCTACCAACATCGTACTATCTGTTTTTTGTAGGAGTAATAAAACGGTATTAAAATGAAACAGTCGCACGCGAATGGCTGATTTGTACAGAAACTAAACGCATGTCGCCAATATCGACCATAGTGTTTAGGTATTTGGCGGGAAAAACGTTATCAGTCACGTGTACGTTGCACCTGGTTAACACGTGCAATTGATAACACAAATTTTAAAACTGCATTCTTTTCCATAGCACAATTAGGTTACAGTTCTATTTTCAAAAATATATTTTGTGTGATTTTCTTTTGTTGTATTTATCTGTGTGGAAAAGGCAAAGAAATTAAGCGCATACAATCGTTATATCAATTTATAGTTAATATTTTTTCTTCTTCTAATACTATATACATAACTTGCGTTATTGAAGTTTCTTAATTTCTTAATAGAATCTGACTAGTGATTCTACTAAGAAATTAACTGAATATTGTGAGCATATTCAAATCTTCATTAATTGGTCAAATCGAAAAATAAACGGTTCAATGTCTCTACTTTTCCACTTGAATAATTACATGCAGCTGTCTTGTCTAAGGTTGTAATCGTGTTAAAATTAAAAAAATAAATGTCTGACATAATACACCTATAGAAGAGTAAATACTTATCAAGCTGTTTTATAATCTATCTAATTTCAAAAGAAATTTATGTAGCGGAAAAAGTTGTTAACGTATGGCCTTATTAATAATATTAATGTCTACAAACGATGTTCTACGTCTGAGAGGTTAAGGGATCAATCATATGATAAGTGAAGGCCAAGGCAACCTACTCACCATCTGTTCCGACAGCCTTATAAAGTTGATGCATCAAACATAACAACATACGCTACAGACCAATCAAAGGAACTGTAAAATGGCGTCATCAATTTAAAAAAAAAACTGTATTAAGTCACGCAGAACAAAAACAAAATATATTAAGTGCCTATTTTTTGTTTATTTAACACCTACATTAAAATAAAAAAAATATACTACGTAATTTTCTATGGAATCTACCGAAGACAATGGCTGTATGGACTAAGTCCTTCTGCTTTTCTCAGTGAAGGGTAAAACAGAAACAAAAAAAATCGTTACGAAACGTCGCCATAACATTTCATTTAAATTATTATTATGTTGCTGATACATTATTATTATAGATTAGTATAGATTTGCAGAATAATTTCTAACTAGTATACAATATTAAGTCACGTCGTAAATATCTATTATAACTGATTCCATTTAATATTATTATCCAGGCTTGGATCATTAGGATTTTTTTTGTGTGTAATTGTGATACAAATATATATATATGCGTCATATTCATTTATGCCCGTCTCATATCAAAATATTCTTTTTGTGGAAAGATACATAGAGTAAATTTTAGTCAAGTAAGGGCGGTACCAACTCATATACTCGTAAAACGTTATGTTAATTGTTCTGTGCCGATACCTGCTTTTTATCTGAACTCTGATCTGTACATACTGTTACTAATTTGTATAAAGCATGTTTGCAAAAATGACAAATTAATAGCCGTTTCTCAATTTAATTGATATGAGAGGTTCCTTCAACTTTAGCTTTAATTTATGTAAGGTTGCAAAATGAAAGTTTTTTTTGTAATGAAGTGTGAACAACAAGTTTTTCAATGGACTTGTTTACCGTTATAATTGAGTTTTAATTTAATATTTATATGGATTATTGTCAATTGACACGTAGATGTGGTCATAAAACAGAATTCAACCGGCTTAATAAAGAGGTAGTCCTCCAATAAACTGTGTATTTTACGTGCTTTGATAATTTATATTTTTTAATACAAAATGTTGCTAAAGGACAAAGGAATGCCTACGAAACTGCTTCATCATTGACACTACAAATCTTGACATATATTGGCGTTAAGCCTACATGTACAGTTGTAAGTACTCCTCATTGATCATTGATTGGTGTTCTGATTGATTGAATCGGCTTATTTTGTCATTGTGTTAGAAATAGTGAAAGCTGTGTAGGATGTAAGAAAATCAGTTGTATGTAATAGGAGTTTAATCATGCCATATCTGTTATTCTTGTCTATTTTAACCGACTTAGAATAGGAGGAGACTGTATTTTAAACTCTGATCGATATTTTTTTATAGCTATGCATATAGATGGAGTGATGTTACATTTAAAATTAAATACACATAAAACAATCATAAATATTTCAAATTAATGTTCTAAATGTTGCTTAGAATATATTTATTTATATATCTTCTACTATACGTATATTTGAAGATATTGACGGCCTCGGAAGTCTAGCGGTTTAGTATAGCGCCTTACATCCGATAGTCGGGGTTCGATTCACACGGTACAAACTTGTATTCACGATTGTTTGTATCGATCTGTGTGTTTTCTATGTATATTATCTACGTATTTACAAATGTATATGTGTTTATATCAGTTGTCTAGTACCCGTAACACAAGCTCTGCTTCGCGAGGGACTAGATGGTGTTGTGTGAAAAATTTTGTGAGATGTCATAGAAAACACCCAGACCGATACAAACAATCATACTTGTGAATACAAATGTTTGTGCCGTACGAGGAATCCAACCCGTGCCCACCGGTCGCAAAGCGGTGTGCTAGACCGCTAGTCCAGCGAGATCGTCGATGTATTTCTTCGATGATATGAGATACATTGATAACTATAATCAAAGAGTTGTATAAAACGATTAATATTTTATCAAGTACATAGTATTATAATAATTACACAAGTGTTAATTATTTGTGTTTCAATTGAGTCCATTGACGCATCCGTAGCTTTTGATTTAGACAGATGGTAACTTATTAAATTAATTTGAAGCAACAAACAATGATTTCATAATTATAATTATTGGCATTAACGTAGCCGGTAATGTAAATTGCAACAACAAAGAACTATTGATAGGATAACGTTTTGTATAGATAGAAAAATAAATAAAATATGAACACAATAATTTCTATGAGCATAACAAAGAATATGACTAATAAAAATTCAACTGGCCAACGCTGAAAGTTGAAATAAAAATTAGGAAAATATGGTGTTTATTTTTATATTGATTCGAGAAGATTCGATCATTTGGAAAAGAAAAGTAGTTGAATAATTATATAATTATAGATACATTATTTAATAATGTAATTAAAATTGGATAGAAATGATGTCATTTTTCTAGTTAATAATTTCGTGTTTTTTCACGTGTTTGATTGTGTGCGAAGAGTCTGTAACACTTATTATTAGTAGTACTACTATTTTTTATTATTAAGTAGGGTTACTACTAAAAAATAGGATATTAAATTATATCGGTAAAGAAAAGTAGTAACCGAACAGAAAACAATAACAGATTTGTGTATAAAATTAGCTGTTCTGAGGATTCACCCGCATTAAATTTATAGTCTATGTGCTAATCTGATGTATAAGCTATATTACTGAAAAGTTTCATCAAAATCTGTTCAGTAGTTTTTGCCTGAAAGACTAACAAACATCCGTCCATACTCTCAAATTTTCGCGTTTATAATATCACTAAGATTTTTCAGTTAAAAGTATATACAAAAACATAAACATGTACAAAATCGGTAGCTCAGTCCGTAAATTTATTTCTTTAAAATTTGCTGTTGTGTTTGTTCGAATAAAGATTATTTTCTATTCAATTCTATTTCGTTTCGTAGACGGATATTACGGAATTATACGCAAAATGCCAACGTTTCCAAGTTGTTTAACACGACGTTGAGCATCGTATAAGCGGAATATCTTTTTTTATTACAGCACTCTGCAATATTGAAATGAATAACGCATTTTATCGTGGAGCCGTTTTGAATGTCGTATCTGCTTACTCATTTTTAATTTTTATGTTTCATGCTAATATTATGTTAATTTGTTATGAAAAATATAACAATTTGTTTATATTGTGATATGATTACATATTGTTGTGAATTAATAGTAATTGTCTCAGAATATTACCTTCATAAGCCTGACATTAACATTCTTTCCATACTAATCTATATTTCATATTAATATAATAAATGCATTAGTATCTGTGTCTGTTAATAAATAATAATGTGTAAAAAATATAAATAAAAAAAAATATAAATGTAAATATTAATAATATTTGACATGAATATACACTGTACTATAAGTACGGCCGTATATATTCTGACGGCCTCGGTGGTCACACTGTTTCACTTCCAAATGTCGCAGGTTCGATTCCTCGCACAGTACTAACATTTGTACTCACGTGTATGATTGTTTGTATCGGTCTGGATTTTTCTATGTATATTATGTATGTACAAAAAAAAATCTAAGTATGAATATTAGTTGTCTAGTACACATACCACAAGCTCTATTTAGCTTGGGACTAGATGGCATTGTGTGAAATGACCTAGGATATTATTTTTATTATATTTTTTTGATCCATCTGATGGTAAATGGTTACCGTAGCCTAATACTCGTATATTAGTCCAATGAAAAGCTATATCTATTTAAAATAATTAATATTACGTCCGCTATAAACTTATAAACAGATCTTTGTTCTATTTATGTACTCCCTCATTACAGTTTTATTACTTCCAATACTTTGATGCCGTAATAGTTAATACTAAAAGTTAAAAGTCAAGTGAAAATAAAACTATTTTCAACTTTCTCTATGATTAAAAGAGTATAGGCGAGGTAAATTAGAAAAACAATATAAATTTATATATATACTGGCTTTTACCCGCGGCTTCGCTCGCACTGAATCCATTTTTTTTAATTAAAAGTATCCTATATTCATTCTAATAACTCGAAGAATATGTGTACAAAATTTCATGATGATCGGTTCAGTAATTTTTGCGTGAAAGCGTAACAAACACACTCGTATGTTTTTTTTCCTTGTATATTCTAAGTAATAAGATAAATAAAAAGAATATATAATTTAATTTTAATTCATAAATCTTACTTAAATTTTAATTATCTTATTAAAAATATATTACTGATATTCATACAAATATCTGTACATATTTAGGTGAAGGCTGCAAAAACTGGTAATAGTTCATATACAAAGGTAAAATAAACCAAAAACATGTTGTGTAAAGTTCAATTTCGTTTACATATTATTTAGAGGTATAATATATCGATGTTCAAATAATGTAATAATTCACACTTAGTTCCGAGATGTTTGATTTTTTTATTGACGCCCAATATAAAGGTCATGACAGAATGTTTAAAGATTATGGCGATGCTTTAAAAAAACGCAGTTCGTCAAGTTCAAGTTGGACTTGAATTTACAAATACATATTACAATATTTGAAAGTTTATAATTACATACGTATAATATAAATGCGAAGGTGTGTTGTTTGTTGTCTCTTCACGAATAACTGTTTGAACAGATCCAAAGAACTTTAAGTAGTAGATACATATTTAAAGATATACAGATATTGACCTGTATTTTTTATTATTTACCCTTTGAATAAATTGTATTTTAATTGTTAATTTTCAACTACATTGGCTCTCGGCTCCATTCGTTCATTTTACCCTTTAGGAAGACTTCGGTCATTAATGAAATGGATGAAAATTTTATTATGCATATCATTATCATAATTGCTTTGCCTTTATCCCATTATTTAGCGTTGGAGATATATGCAATTATTTTATTATACAACAAAATCATAATCAATAATTATTACGATACAGTACAGCCAATATTATTATATGCACATTTTGTTCCTGTATTTCGAAGTAATCGAGCACTGATTAGACTATATACTTTTGCAATAGCATATGCTGGTGGTCACTCTATTCTCCCAAATTTGAAATGAATCTGTATTATTGTAAACATGTACATTTATTTGAAAAGAATACGAGTTGAGTTTCTTTTCAGTTCTTCCAATCTCGAAATCATTCCGAACTGACAGTAGATTTGATAAATTATAAGAGTCTGTAACAGACCTACATGAATAAATATAATATAAATTTTGGATTGAATCTTTTAAGATTTCTCCGAAATATAGAAGTTATTTACATAGAGGGGGAAAATACATAATAGGGTTAAGGAACAAGCGAGGGAAACAGCCACCATTTGCAGACTTTACAGTTCGCCGGAAGAGAGCATAGTGAAGGAAATTGATGTGCGGCGTAGTTCCGGACATAGAATAGGTATAAGTACAGAGTAACTAGGTATCTTATATTGGAAAAACAAACTCGTATAACAGTAGTGTATACTATTTTTGGCGGACAACAAATGTGTCTTTGTAAATTCTAGATTGAATGTCTAGCTAAATACGTCTTTTAACGGCTTCGGTGGTCTAGCGGTTTAGCACACCCCTTTACTTACGATGGTCGCGGGTTCGATTCCTCGTACGGTACAAACATTTGCACTCATGAGTATGATTGATTGTATCGTTCTGAGTTTTTCTATTTATAATATGTGTATTCACCAAAAAAATGTTTATGTATTTATATCAGTTATCTCGTACCCACAACGCTAGCTATGCTTGTCTTGGGACTAGATGGAGCAGTGTGAATTGTCCAGGCTTATAATTATTATTATTTTGTATGAAAATGTGCTTTTTTATAATAACATGACAAAACTCTCCTTAGTTTTTGACATGTAATAGATTCAATTCACGTTTCGTTCACATAAGGGCAGTGCCAACTCAAAAAACATAGTGTTTATTTGGTTAGTGATCTTAGCAAACACGTTACCGGTTTATATGTGTTTTCTATCAGTTTAAAAACTCGTATTATGTAGACTTATTGAATAGCAACTACCCACCGTGATTAGGCAATGTGGCAACGTATCGCTATCGGCTTGTAAGGCAGAACGTGAGTTTGATTCTGTGTTGATAACAAAGATATCATATGATCATATCTAAATAGACATCTAAGTATTGTACTCATGTAGGTTTGTGTGTATTTTAACAATTACGTATTAATTTCGCTTTTCCGATGCCTCATTCAGTTTCAATGACAATTGTAAATATATTTTTAAAACTTTTGGTCATTTTTACACTGAAATTTGTTTTAAAAATGCACGAGAACTTAATATATTATTTCAAGGTAAAGGAATACGAATATACAAATTCCTCTATTATTTTAACTATATAGTGTAAATTTTAATACGGTTATTCGGCTTTAAACCCAGCATTAATGAATTTAGAATTCAATTTATAATGTACAATTATGGTCTATTTTCACTATAGAAATTTAAAAAGCCTATTGTACTTTATATTATTTGATTGATATATGTATACTTGATGGATATTTGTCTGTCCAAATGAACGTCCTACATCTGAGTGACAGGCTCCAAATTAATTGAATGAACAGATAAAAGAGGATTATTGTACTTTCAATTAGTGTTGAAATGAATTAATGGCGAGACATTGGCTATGTTAATTAGGTCACGAATTTTCTTTTTTATACTATGCTGGTGGTAAAGAACATACGGCCTATCTGATGGTAAATGGTTACCGTAGCCTACGGAAACCTGAGACACCAGGGGTGTCACGTGCCCGTTACCGACCCAAAAGATCCTCTAGAAAAGACACTGACACTATTTTGTAATATACTATTTTGTTATTTTTAATAAATAACAAAATAGTATATTACTAATTTGTTAAAAATAGTAATTAGTTTATAGTAATTAATTTAAAAATAATATTTACTATTAAACTAATTAACTATATTTGTTTAAAATTATCTAAAAATTAAATACTAAAAAGTTGAAGTAGGTAAAGAGTGTTCATTCTAATTCTTGTTATAGAAATAAGAAAGAAACTTATAATAGTAGCGGTATATTTTATCCACAAGTGGATAGGCAAAGGTACGAGAACATACAGCCTAATCTTCAGTAGTATAGAAACTTATAAATAAAATGTAGTACTCTACTCTGTAGTTTGACATTGATCTATGATAGTGCTAAGTGACATTTGACCTTAAAGAGATAGGTATTCAACAAACGACAATCCGACCCGGTTTTAAATAAAGGAGATGATACCTATAAATTTCTTTATATTCTACACGTAATATCTTTTAACTTGAGTGAAATTAATGTAATAATTAAAATAAATAAAGACTAAACCTGCAATTGTTTTTCTAGGGTCCCCAAGCATGCACTCATCCCGTAATGCACAACAGAACTTCTTGTTTTCCCTCTCAGCGGTGGCATTTGGCAGGAACATTGATAATATGGCAACATCCTCATTATTCTCCCTCGCCCTTCGTATCCTCTCCTGTCCTACTGTTTTAGTCGTTAAATGCAGACGAGACTTTAAGTCATCACTCAACACGTCCGCTGACATTTTGTTTCCTTTGCCGTGAAAATTAAAAAGTTAAAAAGAGCGCCAATTTTGACGTTTCGGGCGTACTCGTGTAGGCTTCGCGGCTCGCCGTACCGTACTGAAGCGGTTTGCCGCCAATATCGTGGAGGGAGACTGAGTTTGTGTTGTTATACAATGTAGGTTGTAGATTGAACTTAATTGATCAAATGTGATAACGAATAGTTTGAATGCTGTTTAGAGATGTATCTGTAATAGTACAATGAGGAAATAAATTGGCAGGATGCATTTGTTATGACAACCAAGATGTATATATCATTCGAGGGGGGAATCACAACTTTTTTTACTTATCTATATACTGGAATTTTGAAGCAAAGGAAAAACGTAAAGTTGTAAATAGGTTTATTTATATTTAATTAATATATAATGTTATAAATTGTGTATTTTATTTTGTAAATAATGTTTATTTCTGTATATTTCACATAAATGTATGTGTGTGTTGTATAAAAAAATAGTACAATGTGTATCACAAAAGTATTTAATTACAACCGCAAAAGACGTCTATACGCTCACACAATATACTGTGACAACTACGATCTTGTCAATACATACGTATTTTCATGTTAGCACATAGGAAATCCATTCATTAATCAATTAAAGCTATTCGAATTATCAACGAATCATTTACTATGGGTATCAAAACAAGATTTGCCATTCACAAATTCCTAGAAGGCACACATACATGTGTCGTGTCCCGTCATTACTAAGTAAATGATTATCTAAATTAATGTCAGCGATGTTCTTGAGATACGTTGTAAATCGGTCGTTGGGTATATTACTAGGTGACTTTGCTGCCTACATGCAATATACTGCATAAGTTTAACCTATAATCCTTCTAGAAATATCGTTAGGTACGTATTGTACTTTTAGATGTAACTTTCTAATAACTTTTTATTTTATTTTTAAGTGTTTGCATGTCTAACTGTACAGTTAATAATACAAAGAAACGCCTCGATTTCACAGATTAAAAACTGTCTTTCCATCAGCTAAAAGTAAGCTAATTGCTTTTTAATTAGTTATTAATAAAATATACAATCATTAAAAAGAAATAAGGATTGAATTAGTAAATAATATTTTTACAGTTGTTGTAAATGGAAAGGTACGTAATGGTTTGGAAATAGAATATAGATATAGATTATAAGAATATACTTCTCTTCCAAATAATTTCGCTTTAATATTGCTTATAAGGAATATATATTTATTAGTTATTCGTAGATTTTTATTTATATTTGTTTAATATTAACATATTACTTTATATAATAGCCAGAGATCTATTTTTAGATTTTAAAAATAGAACTTTTACTTTTATATCGGTTTTTTAGATTAAATTACCGAACATGAATATGTAACGTCTTTCTAAATCAACGACATAATGATTCAAAGTTATGTATACACTTAATACCATTTAAAATACATTTAGTTCGTTACCATCTCAATTTAATCTTACTATTAAATCGTCTTCATGAATATTTATATGCTTCCATCTATACATCACTTGAATGGGCTAATTAAATCTGAGCGAGCATTTATTATATCGTGATGAATTTTAAAACGCGACTTGTGACTTACTTGGGACATCAATTTAACATATTGCAATCTTAAATTAAACTTTATTTGTACAAATATAAAGCAACAAATTGAGTACCAATGTGTTGCCAGTTTTTCTTAAGGTATCACGCGACTTGTGACTTACTTGGGACATCAATTTAACATATTGCAATCTTAAATTAAACTTTATTTGTACAAATATAAAGCAACAAATTGAGTACCAATGTGTTGCCAGTTTTTCTTAAGGTATCCCACCCACACCTTCGTTTGTTTTTGTAAATATTCTAATCTTTTGTAAGGTTTACTCATCCGTGATGTTAAAGGGTATCCATGTATAAGTATCATAGGCATGTACTTAACCATATAAATATTTATATTAATCATGTAAATATTTATATTGTACATAATTAATTGTTCATTCACCTCCGAATGATCGTAAGATAACCTTCAATTGCTGAATGTCAGTAAGAGCATTGCTTCAAAACGGCCAGAACTATTTAACTAAACTTTTGTTGTGTTAGTAATTGTGACAAGAATATATTAGAAAAGAAAGAAATTAGAAAAGTGAAAAAATTCGGTTAAAATAAAAGTATTTGATAATATGAACAGATTACCGTTCAGGTGGTTTCATTTTCCACCTCATTTCGAAGTCATGCCGGGCAGTTTACCTCATTACAAAGCCAGAGCGGGCAGTTAGTTTACGATAAAATTTAATCCCGTAGATTAATATTTCCGCAATATTTTAAATTAAAATGCAAATATTATGATTCACGCATATTGTATAATATTTTATAATAAATATGTATTATCTAAAAGGTAATGGCAAGGTTACTTTTTATAACAGAAAATGTATTAGTTGTACAAATTATTGACATCATATAATATATTAGTAATATTAATAATATATCGACTCTAAACCCACGCGTTATGAATCATATTTGAATTATAAAATCCAGAATATTGGCCGATTCTTTGCATGCATAAAGCTACTATGAAGTAGGCAACCCCTAAGAAAGGATTTTGAAAAACTCCACCCCTCAGGGGATAAATTAACGCGAGCGAAGGCGCGCAAAAGCTAGTTTATTATAAAAGTAAATGAAAGCAATAGTACATTACTATGTATAACCACGTTTTAAAATATAGGCATATATGAACCTATATGAAGCAACGACATCTAGTATACATATCTTGAAGTTATGAAAACTAAATTAAATATTAGCGTGAACACTTGATAATATCAATTTACATTGTATATGAAGACAAGTAAAGATAATGAAATACAATTTAAATAATTTAAATATTAATTTAATACTTAGGTATAACTGTATGTTTATGACATCAATAAAAATATACTTTCAATAAAAATACCCATCAACAGATTATAAATTAAAAGTTATTGAGATGTCCTAAAATTAATCTTTAAATATTAAAAGCATTTTTCGACAGTGACGCACTCTAGCCATTAATTATAACGGAGCAGGTACGCCGTCGTCTGATCGTGATTATAACGGTTTTATGATCCTGAATTTATCTCCAACTTGTATATATTAATATTAGAGAACTTCAAAACTGTTACTTCAAATGAACTCACGGCTGTTTCCATCATCAGCTTTACACTATGCCACGAATATATGCTCTTTTTTATGAAAACGTTCAAGTATATAATAACAGAATAGCAGAGAGGGTGGACTCACTGTCCCCTCTGAGATATACACCGTTTTGTTTCGTTCATTACTTTTATATTTTATTATAAGCAGCAACTGTATTAGTTTCTATTTGAGACAAATAACGATTATTATTATTATTATTATCATATTGGTATTTAAAAAGGTGACCGCAGGTTAATTTATATTTATGAGTAGAAATGTTTGTATTACTCTAGGTGATCTCTATGTACGTATTAAAAAAATCTATTTCGGTAGTCTTATCAGTTGTCTAGTATACATAGTATACAAGAATTACCGATTGTTATTTGGCGTTGGTATTTATACATATCTTTTTCGCATTATGAAAGTTTAAATCTATAAAGACAATTATTACCTACTTGTCTTTATAGGAAATTAAATTTTAGATGTAATATAAATATAAATATATTTAAATGTGTAATTAATTAAGAAGCCAAGATTGAGCTAAGAAGCACACTATTGTGATCCTAAACTTCTGAATAAGTAAAGAGAAAAAAAAACTAAGTTTAGTTAACCTAATATTATGAAGAAAAAAGTATTTGTAAAAAACTTGTAACTTTTGTAAAAAATAAATTCAAAAATAGTTATTCGATTTTAAAACTCTTTCATCCATTCAAAGCTACTTTTGCATAGATAATTATAAGCTCTATTTTATTTCAAAAAATTGAGAGTTTGTCTTCAATAAAACTACTTTACGTGTGCAAAAAAAAAATATACAAAACCTATAACTGCTCGCGTAAAAAAGCTTGTCTACGTGTAATAATTTAATTCAAATTACAACAATCATTGGCGTGAATCACTTTTGGGACACTTCCGTATCATTGGCAGCTGGTGTCATCATCACGCTAACACTGTGTGGGAGTCATTGAATTGACATTTTGTAGAAACAGAAACAATTGTGTAAATTCTATAAATATACCTCACTTTAAGGTAAAAGAAAAAAATGTTTCTTTTTGAAATTATACGCACGTTAACAATTATGAAATGTTTCTTTTGATCTCATTTGTATAATATTTTTATTAAAAAGCACCGAACTGATTTTGATGAATTTTCTATGGGACCCATCTATATTTAACCCATCCAAGATGAGAGTAATTTCAAATAAAAAAGAACCAATAAGGAATAAAAAATAATCAACTGAGAATAAATGAGGTTTCATATACACAAAACCTTATTTCTTGTCATCAATTAAAAATACAGTTGAAATTTTTAATCGTTTCATTTCGCTACGAAACCTTTTAATTAGTCGTTCATGAATATTGAAAACTGTGTAATTATTTGTATTACAAAATTAAGACATAATGCAAAATTTGCGAGCCGTTGGTCGTGATCGCTCTTAACCAATAAATCTTTGTTTCTCATAGTACTATCTCAACTGCGAATATATTTATGACATCATTCAGTCACCTATAGTAGTGTGATAAAAAAATAAGTAATAAATCATGTAGTGATTAATTACGTACGAAAATTTATCTACAATGTAATTTTTAATGTAAAAAATAAATCAGACAGTTATCCGATAACCGTGGTGGTATGGCGGTTTAATATAGCGTACTTCGTTTTTCTATAGACGCAGGTTCGTATTAACAATACTAATAATTTAGGAATCATTTGTTTAGATGTATTTTTATATTCATTGGGCGTCTTCTATATGTATAGGTATGTAGTGGAAAAAAAAATTAAAACTATAGCTAACGTATAATAAACCATGTTTTCAAGATAGTATAGTTAACTAAATGTAATTGTCTTTTTCAAGGTATTTTATTCTCTTTTATTTAATAAAAAAAGTAACACAACACTGCAGTATAATAATTAATTTGTCAAAAGGTTTTAGTTTTATTGACTAAATGTAGACCACTTTAGCAAAAAATATACACATCATATCAACCCATTATAGAAGCTATATGCCATATAAAAAATATACACCCATATCATGTTAAACCACAGTAAAACTTAGAAGTTATATGCAATATAAAATCTTCATGCTAATTTCAACAATACATCTTTACTCTTCTATTTATGAATAACAACATCAAAAAACTATTTAATACCACATGGAAAATCCCCAAATTGCTGGCGAGATGCGACCCTCTAAGCCCACCCTCGGTACCCCATTCCCATCACGTATTCAATATATGTCCAATCAATTATAATGTCCAATTACATTATCAATTAGAAACCATGTAAGTGTTATAGTGGCATCAATATAAGAGACTCCGTCAGGGTTGGCAACTTTTAAACCATTAGCCTCATATAAAGACGTTAAAACCTCGTACCTATATATATAACCATCCAAGGTCGTACATCGTCATATTTTGACCGACCACAGCATCGTCCGATCCCACATCCAATTCAATCGGGGAAAGAGAAATGAAACAACGACGGCTTGAGCCTAGGTTTGAATCTCTAGCAGTGCCCTCAAACTAAAGTCGTATTCGTTTGGCCGGAGTTGGCTTTCAGCCGCTCCATAAGTCCTTCCGCAGGTTTGGAGTGCTACCTGCGCTTATCGTTCGGTGAAGCTGTAAAGGCCAGCTGCGGCTAACAGCATTAGAAGGGTTCGAAAAGAAACCGACGGCAGTACATAGAGGGGGCGGATTAGTCGCGTCGAACTTAACTAAAATACATATACAAAAAACAGTGAAATAATTTGTCATTTTCCGTAAGTCAAAAACTCGTACAGATTTGGACCATGATAATAAGTTCTCGTACCTCACACCGAAGACTTCGTACTTGAACTAAATAGTAACTACTTGTACGAGAATTCTCGTACAGTCGGCATCCCTAGACCGGGCTCACATTTGTCCAGTAATTGATCGTACGTTTCCAATTTACGACTGTTTTCGTGGGCACAAGTTAATGTTACATTATTATACTATAGTACATCTTGTTTGGTATTAAAGTGATTTAAATGTAACATACATTTGCTATTGGTGGCATCAATTTGTGTTTAGTTACACATAAAATACAATTTATAGTATTAGTAACTGTAACTCATGGCTTATGAGTTAATGTATTATACTGTATATCGAATTTCATTAAATTCCAAATATATTATTATAAAGTAGTTCCCGGGCCGTCATCCGCGTTATACACATATAAATGCTATTATTATATTAATAAATTAATTAAAAATAGCAGATAGCTTAAAATTAATAAGAAGAAACAGTAATATCTGTCCTTTTTTATATATATTTTTTGGAAGATTTCTTTAGCCTATCTTTGACTCACATTTAACACTATATACTGTGTAAAACTTTATCCTAGCTTCACCAGCCGTCGTTTTTACATAAAACGTCAACACACAAATAACACATGAGCAGTGAAGGTGAGTATTGAGGTACGTCGGCAAGGGGCCCCTTAAATGTACACCCGGGTCACAAGTCCCAGGAACTGTTCAGAATTTCTCTGCCACACGATTGACCTGGCTCCCCCGCACGGTGAATCTATGGAATGCTAAGACGTTCGACTCTAGCTGACACTATAATTATACGATTATATAATCAAATTGGTAATTTCATCAAACCAAACCCATCATTACTACCATACACGGACTAAAGGCTTCAATCTCTACAAATACAAATTAATCAAACCGTAGGTAGATAGATACGAGAGGTTGTCAAGCGGAAATAGTTTGTTTAAATCTGCATATACGCTTTGGTAAAAAATATTTGCAGTATTTAAAACTTATATATAAAATTCTCGTGTCACAATGTTAGTCACCATACTCCTCCCGAACGGCTTGATCGATTTTTATGAAATTTTATATGCATATTCAGTAGGTCTGAGAATCGGCTACTATCTATTTTTCATACCCCTAAGTGATAAGGTAATTTTTTTTCTTTTAGTCTTTTATTTTCTCCTTTTTATAGTCAATGCTCTTTAACATTTTTACAATAGTGAAATGGCACGTAACAGCTTGGACTAAAAGTAAAAATATACAGGTGGTAATATGGAAGTGTCGAGGTTATGACAATGACAGTGGTCAGGTTTCTCCGCCTTCGAATCACCTTCCTGGCCATATTTAGCGAGGGTATGCATACCTTATATAGGCAGAATCTGCTTACGATACACGAGTAGCGAGCTACTCAAACGCATGGCATGTGTGCTAAGAATTAAAAAAATGTTCCGTAAAAAATGGTCCAAAAGTATTATGCGAGTCAGGTTGTATTCAATAAATATTTAAGATGTCTAATTGTTAGTATATATAATTTTATGGCCGAAGTAAATTTATAATTTTACATTGATTCGGAATCATAATGGTTCAGATAAGTCTGCAAATGAAAATATAAGTGGTTGTTATCGATATTTCATCCTCACGTCCTGGAACTATTGGCCTTGGACAGTGTGGTCTCAGAGGAATTACGTACTTATTATTGTTCCTTAAATACTTAGGTTGTCAAATGTACCATTTGCCGAGATTTTCTATGTAGAATGTACGGGATTTCCAAATCCTATTTGTAAAATTTTATAAAGGATCGAATAAAAATAAATCGTGTATTCAGGTTTTTCAGGTATCCATAGCCTACGGATACCGTCAGACCGTACCGTCAGTCGTCATGGCCGTATGCTTGTTTAGCAATCCTGGTTCAATGTGGTCAATAACAGAATTTTTTTATTCTATAAGTCTTCGATAAAATTCATTCAAGAAATGTCTAACAGGACAAAAGTCAATAATTCCTATTTATGATACACGAGATTAATATGAGTACAGAAATATACGGCGCATTTTTATACGATGTACGGTTTTTAACAGTTACTGTATAACATCACATGTATGCATCTATATCTGACCGTGAATCTATAAATAACGAACTTACTACGTCTATGTTTCTCTTGATAGACGGGCAAAATCCTGCAGACCAATGTAATAGAAAAATAAAATAGAGGAAACTTTGTTTTTCTAAATGGAGAAAATGTGCCTAGTGGGTTGTTTTGCAATGTATTGTGTCAGGGCGATCTTTTACGCAAACTATCTAGAGTCCAATCGTCGACAATTCTTAACACTGATTAAAAAAACAAGCTGAGTTTATCGCCAATATTTCCTATTTGTGCGAATAGTGATAAAAAAAATGTACTTGCATTAGCAGAAAATATGTCCAATATAAAGCAATTTTGCTAAATTCGTCGTGGAATAATTGCTCTGGTTACCTTCTGGTACCTGACATCGTAAACCATTATCAGACAACTTCATATTTCTCCGTAAAAAAATTTTGGTGAATAATTCTAGAAGAAAAAAATTGGATAACTCACCAGCACGGAACACCTCTCCGCATCCATCGCAGCGGCTAGCGAATTGGGCATCATAGCAGTTTCCGCAATAGATCTTGTCCAGTTTAGATCCGAACTGCTTGTCCACCAGCGACACACGGCACTTCGCGCAGAGGAAGCACGCCTCATGCCAGTGCTTGTCCTTGTACGACAGATCCTGGTAGAAGAGGCAATAAGTTCAATGAAGCTGCAATTAATACTTTTTTTTAAATTAGAATACCGACTGATACGTCAAATCAAGCTAAAATTTAAGATTTTTCATGATATTAGAATGGCAAACAAGCTAAAGATCCACCTGATAGTAATCGGTAACCATCACCTGAATACATGAACAGCACTACGGCTAGTATGTTATCACGACACCCGCAATACGATACATGCTTTGCCATTCTAGAGGGCTAAGATGTCATGTCAGGTAGGCTTTCTAAGCTGTGTTCTGCTATAAAGTGTGTGATATGGCAGTAAATTTAGACGGTTCGGAGACATAATAAGCCATGTATAATAATTATACGCATTTAACAAAAATTATATAGTTTATAAGAAGTATAACGGTTTATACAGATGAGACAGAGGTACCCATGAAGACGACTCTGTACATATCTACCTCGGTTAATAAGTAGGCATGTGAATACAATGAAGTTTGAAATGTTTGTAATATGTATAATATTGTTATTCGTATGAAGTTGCAGTTTATGATAAACACGTTCGAGATTATTGGTGAAACAATGAGGCAATTCACAATATTGTTGTAATCATTATCATATATTTATTGTTATTTCATGTGATATATGTAATTATGTTGCTAATTATTACCGATGAAAATCAAAACGTAAGTTTATTAAATGTTTAAATATATGACGTATAATTTTCAATAAGAGCTGAAGACATACTGGAATAATAAGTAAGTAAATAAGTATTCATAATAAAGGCTTTATGAATACTTTGAAATTTAATAGCTAATTAATTTCTTAATGACTTGAATGTGATAGGAAATTCTGATCCTTTATGTGAATATTATGTAAATATTATTGGCATTCACAACATTAGGTAATTATTAAACAAGTTTTATAACATAGCTGGGACAGCGTATGTATTCAATAGTATTTGATTCATTGCTCTTTTAATTTACTAAACATAAATTCGATTATATATTATTTATTGATATTAAAACTAAGAGAGCTCGTTGACTACAGTTTCCCAATATGCTCACTTAGGAATATTACATATAAAAAAAAAAGAATATAAAAATATACGTATTACGTAAGTAATCCACTGCCATCCTGAGAAAATTCATTAAATTACACAGGTAAATATGATATAATTCTGGTAATCCATTGACGACACCGTTGAGTAGACTGAGTACAAGAGAAATGGGAGCCTAGCCTTTTCTCCATGGAACATCAAATAAGAGCCGTCTGCGTGCTTGTATGTAATAATTAGGCGCTGGTATAGATTATTATCTCCTTGTAATAATGTGGGTCATAACAGTATTTTTTTACTACAGTGACACTTAAGATTACTACGGACAAACAGATAGACTTAAACATGAGCGCATGAATAGATAATATCAAGGTTAAGAATAGTCCAGTTTCAAATAAAAATGTTCTTGGACATTCATTACGCGATTTAAATAAATAACCTCATTGAACAAATTGAATTGAGAACGAAAATTACCACAATAGACAAATAAGAGCAAAAAACCGAGATTTTCCGAAGCAGACAGCATCTGTTGTCATAAACGAAGCGACACGTGGGCGGTAATTATAACCTTCGCCGTTGATGAGTCGAGATTAAATCAATAGATGTACTTATTTGGACGATACATACATTTTGTGGGATTTAATATCCTGACGGTTATAAATTACTATTGCCATTTTCCTAAGGTTCATTAAGTGTTGTTTGCGAAAACACCATGTTAGATTTACATCAGACATCTTGGATTATTTTAAAACATGAATCATCTATTTACTATGCAAGATAAACAATCGACAGTAAATATTCTTTAGCGTATAGTGTTGGAAGTTCAGTGCTCAAATAATGGGTGTTATCAGAATCATCTGGAATTTTGAATTTTGGGACACGATTCATGTCGATGTAATGTGATTCACTGCATTTGCCGTATACACTTTTAGAATTGTAAACATATGCATCCATACCAACACAATAATGTACCACAAGGCGAGGATTTAATTCCTAAGAAGAATTCGTCTACTAGAACCACGCTAGCCGCTGCTTGTTGTACAAATTTTGTTTGTTTGTATACGAGTATTACATGATATATGCACATATGAACAGTTCTTTTAAAACGTATAATAATTGTACATTTTCTTTTCTTTTTCTTATAGTTATTTCTAATTTACATCCTGGTGATGATAAGAAGTGTTAGAAAATGTAAAATGTACCAAAGATCCAATAAACGTATTTTTGCTATTGATCTGGCCGCCAGTTAAAATCTGTTTTCAGGTGTCAATATTTTAGGTTTCGTAGGACATATGGAAGAAGGATATAGGGACATATTTTACTTAAACTATCTGGATTAGACAATGTCGCGGTAAAATATTCTTCTTTTTCACACAGAGATATACATAGTTTGTGTTGCATATTCGACGCTCGCGTACAATAATCAAGTTTCAAAATAAAGCTCCCCTCTTTCTGGAATCTATTCCTGTCCACAGAGCGAGCTGCAGAGCGGACATTTTAAACTGAATGTCGTAATGTCAATAAAATATGAATGTTTATTTTGGCCGATTACGAAATACTTAGTGGGTCTTGAGTATTATAAATCTTAAAAGAATCGGCTGACGGATCCACCCATGATCGTTCAAGGTTACCGAGTACGAAAACATTAACATAACGTTGTATCCGCCCCAGAAATAGTTTCATTTGTAGCAACACGCGTCGAATTTTCACAAAATACTAGTCAATTTGTTAAAATCCAGTCTGCAACGGGCAAACAATCCAGCACAATGTTAACAATATTACTAATGTTTATTTTAGTAAACATGACGCTAATATTTCGCCAATATACTTATTATTACAACCGCTTATTTTAGTCCAAAATTTTGCAATCAATTCGGCTGCAGTAATGTTTTCTTTGATTATTTAAACTTGTTATTACGTTGATGTAATTACGGAAACAATTGGGTATTAAAGTAAACAGAAGACGTTTTGCAGCTGTTTGTGAGACAGGAAAAGTCATTCGGCAGTTGAGATAAATGAATAGTTTTGCGTAGCCGGTATAGTTGCGTACATGTTATGTTATGTTGGCTTGGCACCGCTCGCCTGGGGCCGTGTGCAGAGGTACAGCAAAGAATCTGGGACGACTGGAGTGTCACTACTAAATCCGATCGTTGTAACAAAGCTAGAAAATACCACAGATCTTATAGCTGTATGTAAAATCGTAACTAGATACATATTAACTGCTAATCATATTATAGAACACAATTAAAATGTGACAATTACAATATATACACATAAATTAAATGATACGTCTTCTAAGAAAGATATTTCTAGAAATATTAATTTATAGCGATATTCTATAATCTGTGACTAATTTTACCGTTATGAAAATAGCAGAATATTAAAATATAACATCGGCACTATTTTAACATGAGGTGGCTACTAATGATGTGTTAACTAATTGGATCTTTATTGCATCCATATTAATGCTGCAGTGTTAAGAAATAATAATTATAGAGTTGTTAATTACTTAATAGATTGGTTGAGAATATTTTTACTATTAAGTGGAGAATGTTTTGAATTGGTACAAGAATGTACTGTAGACAAATGAGACCATTTTGAATCATAGTTGATAGAATAGTTATGATAATAAATATATGAGAACGCAATGAACAGATAAATTTATAAATTATCTAAGTATATCACATGTTTACATTTTTATATTGAACTAACTATTGTCTCCAGCTTTACACGCTTGATGTCGTTAAGTTAAAATTTTCAAAAATTCTACAAACCCGATGTTTATCTCATAAGATCATCTTTTTATTACATTATCTTATACAATCAAATTTCTGCTTTCTGGACTAAGTAGTTTTGACTGTGTGTCAATCAATCAGGACAAATGATTTTATAACTACAGATGTAATTATGCTTGACTCTGTATCAAAAGCAATATTAAGATGTCCATGTATGAATCTGACGACGACGATTACGCTAAATCTCACCTTAGAGTCGATGCCGATGGTCTTGTTGCATTCCTCGCAGCCGTTGGCGAAGACACTCTCGTAGCACTTGATGCAGTAGGGGTGCTCATCCCTGAGCACATAGCGCTGGCCCGTGAGCGACTCATCGCACTGCCAGCAGCAGAAGTGACCGCTGTGCCAGTCCTTGTTCATCGCCTTGGTGTACTCGCCGCTGAAAATGAGCTGTGAACAAAGATATAAGAATTTTAGATACTAACCAATGGGTCTCATAGAAAAATATGGTTCTTTTATGATGCTTTCTCCAGAATTTGATTTTTATGGAAATTGTTTGTATAAATAATGATGATTTAATTAGACATAAAAAAAATGTTTTTTGCATAAACTTATTACGTAGACAGAACTTATGACATCTTAAATTTATGTTATTTTTTAATTATATACTATTGCGTCGTATAATGACATAGAAAGTTTGAAGAATAAGTATCCTATAAATACCTTAAATTAGGTCGGGTATGTGAGGGTGGCCAACAGACAACGCCTGGCGCATAACATATAGCAAGCATTGTATATGTACATGTCACTTAAAAGGTCGAACACGATCGGTAATCGACACTGGTTGACACAGACACACTGGCGTCACATTGCACTGCGCACGCTTGGCCACCACTACACATACCCATCGTCGTTAGTTGTGGTGGTGTTGGTCTGCTCGACTTCCGTCACGGTCACCTCCCCATCCTTGGACTCCCTACGCTTGGTGCTCTTTTTGACCTTCCTAGTCTTCCTTTCAGTAGTGGTATACTGGACTTGAACGTCTACGTCGGCCATTGCGGTCTTTACAGCCGGTTTAGTGTTAGGAAAGCGATATCACCGGACGCGGTCACGACCCGAATTCGAATGGCGAGAAACGGTTGCCGAATCACAGGAATTATTCCAGAATGCTTAGCGTCGCACCGCACGAGACGGTGGGGGGAGTTTGGGATTTAAATTTGGAAGAGTGACGGAGAGGGCAGGTGCGCGGGCGTTTACTTTCCGAGCGTAGCGACCCGAGAACCTCGTCCCGCACCATCTGTGATCCTGATCAGCTATAGAAAGCGTACCGACGCCGCGCAGCCGGCATTATTAAATGGTATATAGGGCAATATACATAGGCAAACGCTGTAACGGTGTTAAGCGCTCCCTTATCGCTTGGCCGAGATTCAGCTTAGTTATTATTGCCGAACAATCATTGATTTACGCTTGACGTTCGACCCAATAAGCGCACAATTAAATGTTAGCAAGGCGTATCTATTCCTGGCAGTTTGGATGGGTTTTGTTTGCAAGCCATAAAACTATGGTATGCGCCAAAATCAACAGTGTATAATATTGTTATTGACTAGTCTAGCCTAATTCAATATATATTGACTAATTATATGATTGACGGCATATTCGTACTTATCTGATATTAGAAAACCGATTTAATAGTCTCACAACGTTTATCGAGTAACAAAGGCAACAAGAGATTCTTAATATTCTTAGTATTCAATAACCGTTTATCATTTACTGGGCCGTATGCTCGTTTGCGATTGTTGTGATAAGTATGAAAAAACTTTTGTATATTTCATAAGATTTTTGCACGGATTACCAAAACTGAACTAATTTCTTACATTTATTGCAACACCGGTACGTTAATTGGCATGTTAATCGTATGATCATGATTACGATTGGTAGTTCGTAATCCCGTGGCACCTTTTTTTTAAACGAATGATAACCAGTTTTCAAAACCAAAGAAACGTACAAAGAGATTGATTGGAAGAAATACAATCTATTTGCACTCACTAACTCCATATATATTGGAGGGAAAGGGAATTGTTAATAATGTGGACTGATTATGTGTATGACCTCCACGCCCCATCCGGTTCCCCATGAACGGAAACCATCATGGTAAAATACACTAAGAATTTGTCACGATGGGCTAACTGCTACCTGATTTTATCTGCATCTTATCATCCTCCACCGGTGACTCGCCAGCGTATACCATTACCGCAGGCGGATGCACCATTCCATTATCATCCATAAAAATACTCCACATATATTAGTGGATACATAAGTAGTGAATTTGCAAGTGAATGTTTGTAGAAATGATGTCGAATAAGAGAATTATGTTCTAGAACGGAAGCGATACAGACCTACCGACCTAGGGTCGCACCACAAAAGGACCGCGTAGCAGTTTTCATTGAGATCCGCTTAATTACACTTGATTCATCACTTCATGTCTAGTATGAAGGCTGTGTTTATATGACCAAAAAAGTATGGCCAGGTGATACATTGTCCAAAACATATTATGGTATAATAAGGATAGAAGTAAATGAAAGGCTAAATGCCAAAAATGGAGGCAAATTTACAATATAGAAAAACCGTTTAATGATTATAAATTTCTATACGTTACCTATTTATATTAGAGTATGTTAAGGTTTCTTAAGGGTCGGCAATGCGCACATAACACCCTTAGTGTTTCAGGTGTCCATAGGTTACAGAACTGTTTACTATCAGCGATACAGACAATTTTATATTTTGAAATAAATGGTACTAATTTAGAATTTATAAATTGTCATAAAATCGAATTAAAATAAAAAAGTAGAGGAACTGGCTCAAACACTCTAGGCCCAAGTTGATTGTGTTGTTTCAGACGAGTTGTAAAAAAATCTGCACTTGCTATATTTTTTATATATTAATAACTCTGTTCCACAGATATAGATTATAAATATCTGTAGTAAAATAAAACACAATTGTTTATTTATAATCTAGAAAGCATATTGTAGAAAATAGTATTCTTGAAAGATCAATATTCAAATAATCGTAATTTATTTAAAAGTGTACGAGTTTTCTCATAGCAACATTCACGTTAACGAGGACTTTTTTCCACTAGCACTTTAACCTAATGAGTAATTTTTCTTGTTTATTTTTCTCACAAATTTTTCAGCGCGTTTATTTCATATCTAGTCTAGACATAGCATAGGAGTGTTAACAGAAAAATTCAGTAAGCCGACAGGTTACATAAAAAATCCATTTATCAAATTATGGAAAGTATATTAATGTGACCACTAAGTCCCTTTACCAAATTCTTATAAGACGACTAGAACAACAAAATTATAAAAACATTATAAATTATAAAAAAATAAATGCATAAAAAAATATATTTATCATGCAACATTCTAAAAATTATGTCCAATATAATTCCTTCATTCTCGGTCTCTGTGGTTTAGCGGTTTAGTACACAGCCTTAATTCCGATGGTCGCGGCTTCCGTTCCTGGCACTGTACCAACATTTGTATTGATGAGTACAATTGCTTGTATAGTTGTTGTTGGGTGTTTTATATATATTTACAAAAACAACGTATCTGTATATTCATATCAGGTGTCTAATACTTATAACATAAGCTCTGCTTAGCTTGGGACTGGATAGCGCCGTCTGAATTGTCCAGAGATATGTTTATATTATTATTACCTAATTGGTATTGGTATTAGTACAATTATTTGGTATTCAGTATAAACTTCAATAATAATCCTTTAAAATATATATTTTATTTAGATATCGTGTGAAATATATTTGACTTTAATTGTAAATTAAATCATTTGCTTTGTGAAAGCTTATAAAAAAATTACTAGTTTTGAGAAACTAATTTTGCCCACAAAAGAGGCAAGAGACACGAGAGATACACAAAAAAATTTACACCAAAAAAAAGCAGGGTTCAAATCTACCGATTTTAGTGGTAACGTCATTAAACTGGCAACACTGCCGTGATGCATTCGGACCTCGCTTCCACAAGGTCTGGGTCGGATCCATTCATCGGTTTATTTTTAAATCATTCGCTTACGTTTCCGCGGTCTAACCATAAACAACACCTGGATGTGAGATGCGCTCTTGAGAAAATGGATGCTGATTGAATCACTGATTACTCGGACCACTTTGCGATCAATGGAGGTAACAATTACAGCTCTTGATTTAGAAATCTGACTGCGCAAACCGAAATGAAACCAATGTATGGAAAACTGAATCAGGCGGCGTGTATGAATTTGAAGAAAAAAATAATAGGCTTTAATCTAAGATACGGTATATAAGAAGAGAACCAAATATCCATCTTCTCATAGTCATAAATTTTCTGTGATTATAAAAAGTGGCCAGCTCCTGCTACACACGGGATTCATATACACAATTTCATAATTTTTATTTTAATACACACATATATCTACGATATCGATGGCTTCTAAAAAACTGTAGTCACTTCACTTTGCTCTATTATCAATAATTTCCGCAGCGCCGGCGATATAAGGATTTTTTTTTGTAATTTTTCACACGAGTACCTATGTACGAACGCATGCCCATGTTTATGTGGTAACAAGTCAAATCAATCAAATCAAAAATTATTAGATTTGATGATCATTTGATGAAAAAAATTACGTGCATACTGATTAAAATGTCCTACATGAAGGACTTTTTAGAATTAATTTTTTTCCCTACCGTCCAGTTCAGTGTACTGATTCAATTAAGAAGAACTGGCAATAAATTCAACTGAATTTTTTTTTAAGCCCAGTTTTTTGACATATAAACAACTATTACCATACACGAGTGTGTAAAAATCGATATAGCACTATTTATAAAAAAAAAAAAATCTCTGAATTATGATTATAACTAGAAAACTAAAATTGTTATATAGAAGAAAAACATTTTAAATATGGGTGGGTAGGTAGGTATAATTGTTTATATAGTTTTATTACAGTGCTATTAAAATTAGTAATTTTATAATTAAGTGGTTTAATTAATGAATAAATAATGCTGAATTTATAAAAAATAATACAAACAGATCAAGTATTGCTTTGGCATGATTTCGAGTTTGATCTAATATTAGTGCCTTGACGAATGTTACACCCGGTGTTCGTGAAAATAGAAAATAGAACAGTAATTTCATTTTGATGTATGAGAGTTTTGTCAAAAACTGAAAGATGTGCAATTGGGTGACAGTTTGACAGGATTTTTTCTGAATTATTGTTTTTTATAATGTAAATGAAGTATACCATCAAAGATGAAACATCTAAAGAGTTGGCGTCTCCATAAAAGAGATATAACTCTACCTATAATAAAAACTTTTTTTTTCTTATTTAAATAATACAATATAAACTTACAGCTAATTGCCAACACGTTTATATTTTAAAACTATTATGCTTGAACTATATACATTACATAAATATATGTATGTATTTCTAATTTAGGTAACTCTATTATTTATTATGATAAAAAATCATAATTAAAACATTTTTATACATATAGGTCTATTACAGACTGTAGATATATCAGATCTACCATTATTACGGAGTTCTTTGGAGCTGAGAAGAACGACAACACACTCAGTTCTTATTCTTTTTGAATGATTTGTACATGTTTACAAAAATACAGATTAATTTTTAAATTAAAATGTTATTCTTTTATCATATATCTATCTATTCATACTTATCAAATTTTTGACAAGAAAGTTAGCTTGTTTAATTTTTGACAAGAAACTCAGCTCTTATTATTTTCGAATGAGTACGAACCCATGTTTACAATATACTTCTAAACTCATACTTAGCAAATAGTTAGAATGTTTAGTTTTTCAAGAAACTCAGTTCTTATTCTTTTTGAATGGGTTTGTACATGTTTACAAAAATACAGATTCAAATTGTTAGGTTGTTTAATTTTTATGTGCCTGGAGCGACATTGCTACACAATTATTAACAAAAACAAGCAATAATTTTACGTGTTCAATTCCCGAGGTCTCGCAAGACAGTCAAAAGTGACATATAAAAAAAATTATCAAAATTACATAAATATTTATAAAAAGAATGGTTGGCAAGCTGCCAGCAATAGCCCCCATTCAAAAATATATAAATATATTTTTATATATATTTATATATTTTTGATTTTGAATGGGACTATAAATAAAAAATAAACATAAATAAAAAAATGGACAAATTGAGATTCATGCCAGTTCTGAAGTAACAAGCCGAACTGGACGATAGGGATACCGATAACAATAACATGTAAATCTTGGGCTCAAAAGGACCTGCGTTCAGAGCCGTAAAACATATTAATAAAATAACATCATTATTGAAGGTCCCTCCGTCCGTCCGTTGTAAATGTTTATATTCTTGCCATGCCAACAGTGTTGGAATTAAACAAAACACCAAATTCTAATTCGGTAGCCTGTGAATTGAACTTCCGCAAAATAGCACCTGATCAAATAAAATATACCACAGGAATGTTATCTTACAATTGAAAATTCCTATTATTTTTAGATTCGCGGCCAGTTTGGTATACAAATGCAATACGCGATGTGATTCGATACCTACCATAGATAATACGGTCGATTTAAATTGTATTTTACCATGTTGCGTTAAAGTTTAAAATTCAAAATCAAAAATATCTACTCTTACACTAGTTGTTACCCGCAACTTCGTCTGCACAAATTTTCAGCCCTTTGCAGATTATTTTTTTAGATATTCGATAGACTATCCATCCCCGTGCTACAATTTATCTTCATATTAAATTTCAATAATGATGATATGTGCAGTCGTTTATTCGAAAAATGCTATCAAACAAACAGATAGACACACTTGAACTAGAACATTCTTGTAATTAACACAATTGCTATATTATTGTTAAAATCAGTATTTCAACATAATATTTATCGAGTACAATATCTAATCTATACAAATAAATAAAATTGTCTTTCATATTGTCATTAATACAATGTTTGTTTCGTACGAAATTGAACCTACGACCATCAAAAGTGAGAGGGTGTGTTACACCGACAGACTACCGCGACTGTCTTCAACAAAACTGTAGTACTCCGTCGTAGTACAATCTATTTACACGCCGAATTCCATTAAAATAGGTTAAGCCTCTTAGACATGAAAAGATAACAAACAGACAGACAAGTAGACACTTTCGCATTTATAATTTAAATATCTATATTAAATATATAAATAATTTTAGCAAATGAAATGGGTTCAATGACATTTATTTAGGTCCCCGGTTTTTCTTAGTGAAAAATAACATAAAATGACTAATCGAAATGGATTATAATTTTAGAGATGAAAATAGTTACGTGACCAGCTGAATTTTAACGACAGACAAAAATAACTGCCCTTAGCTATCATTCGTGAAAACGTACAAGAATCCGTTGTTATAAAACATGTTTAATTGATCCATGTTCTAACAAGTGACTATGGGTAAAAGTAAAAGTGGGATTGTTACTTGTGGACTAATAACACCATTACCAGCAATGTACCATTACAGGTTGACCTCCAAGTGATCCTCCTGGAAACCATCGTGATAAATTCATGGTGAATTTACCACGTCGGTCTAACTGATCTGACCCCATGTTCATCTTGTCATCCTCCACTGGTGCCTCGCCAGCGTATACCGTGCGCAGACGGGTGCATCAATTTATTATCATCCATAAGAAGAAAAAGGTAAAAAAAGTGATTAATGAAAATCACGGGATCTTACCACGTTTTTTATTTATTGAGCTCCCGATATTTCAACAGTGTTTCAACCGTCATGATCATCTATACATATAAAATAAATAAAATTGGAGTCTCTGTTTGTAATATTGAAATAACCGTTTTTTACTACATGCATATGAATATAAATACGGTACATACATTGGTGTATGTAATAACATTTTTGTAAATTTTGACCTGTCTGTCTGTTCCGGCTAATTGTCGATATCACGTAAAAAATGGTTATTTCAATATTACAAACAGACACTCCAATTTTATTTATATGTATAGAATTATATGATGTTCGTAGTGCTGTTCATTTATATAGGCGACTATTACCATTTACCATCGTTTGGGCCGTCAACTTGACATTACAGTAAAAAAAAAACTTTTGTATAGACGAATTTTTAGATATGATTTTTTTACAATACAATCTATACCATAATAAATTATGAATGCTAACTGTACAGCAGCTGGGACATTATGTTACAGGAATATAAATAGTCGAGACTGTATTCCGGTATGAAAACAAATACTACAGACTGCGGTTAGGGCAGGATATCCTATTGTTGTACACGGGCTACCTGACGTAACATTATCTTATGCTAAATAGCATTTTTAACAGTTTTACTAGCTAGACCTACAATATCGTAACCGTGGTAAGGTTGGCATAACAATATATAATCACTTTTTTGTTTGTAAACAGATTGAAAGAAAACAAAACCATCGATTTTAATTAAAGCTTATCCCTATACATCAATAAAGATTGCATTGCAACCAAATTAGTTAAGCCGTATCTGAAATTTGCACGATCGTACAGCACAAACATTCTAAAAATCATAATTTTGGACTCTATTAAGTTGATAAAGAACCCCAATAATACGCTTATTTTCTCTTATCTTACTTGGGTAGACACCGATTAAGTAAGTTAAGCAGAGTTTGTGTAATGTGTACCAGATAACTGATATAAATACTTTTATACATTGTTTTTATAAATACATACATAATTTTCACAGAAAACACCCAGACCGACAGAAACAATTATACTCATGACCATGCGAGGAATAGAACTTGCGCTCATTAGAAGTAAAACGGTGGTCTAACTAAACCTCTAGACCACCGAAGCCGTCAAATTGTAATAATCAAAATATATTGTGATAGAATACAATTTAATTGTCAAATTAATGAACCCGAATACTAATATAATCTTAGCAAAATTGAAGCCTTTTTGAGTCGTGATTAATAATGCCTTATCCTCATATGATTTAATTTTCTCCAAAAAAACATTAATACTAGTAGCTATTCGGAGAGCTGAGTCATAACCTGATATGATGTAACTGACCAAAATGGTTTCTGAATAAAACAAATTATCCACATGTAAACAAAATGCGCAAAAACTTCAAAAGTAAATACTTTTGTTGAAGGTCACATGTTATTGTCGAGTAATTAATGTTAACATAATCTTCGGAAGTAATTTTTATTGATAAGCTTGATAATTGAAACCACTCAAATGTAGTTGCATATTTAAGTATAAAATTTATTTCCTTAAACAAATACTAACATATTATTTTTTACTTTGTCAAATCCATCATCATCAAAGATGCAGATTGCATCATTATTTTTATCTCTATATTCTACAACACTCGAACTTCCCGGTGTCAAAATTGACTTGCAAGGTGCACCTAAATTTGTAAAGATTCAGTATGATTCACCTTTTAAATAAATTTAGATCCTAGATGTGCTATTATGTAAATGAATGCTATAAATTTAGATAAAATACAACCCTTTTAAATATCACCTCGATAGGGCAATAACAATAATCCCTTTATGTACTACAAGTGACATTATGGCAAAGGTCGCAACTGAAGTCTGTTGGCGGCGTCATCGCGACACATCTAGGTCGAGGTCCTACACCGTATCGTATATTTTCGGATACATTGTGCAACAATCTTGATCTTCATGTTTACAGATTCACAATTCTGGGATTAGGTGTACGTAATTATAAAAAAAATTGTATTAATTTTGTCATCTGTCGACATTGGTCACTGATTCTTTTTAGTGTCAATAAGAATTATGAAACAATTAGATTATTGTATTCCTTCTTTCCTATTTATTAATAAAAATAATAGGAACCTTAACAATTTAGATCACTATTCTAATCTCAGATCGTGCAATTTGTTTAGAAAGTACCTGTATATAAAGTAGATGTTTCTGTACTTTAAGTTCCTTCTCTACAGAAGCCAAACGGATTAAAGCTCGTGACATTCCTGTCTATAAGGATGGTGTCATCATTTTCACGCTGCAGGGGTCTTGATAAAGAAAACACGCAAACAGGGAATCATAATAGTTTAATAATTTAACATTCAGTCATGCTCACTTCGAAGCGTTCGTGCTACGTTAATGTTAAAGCAGCACTAATCTCCGGAGTTACCCCAGAAATCTACGTCTTCGTCTTCTGCCGTTACCTCTTTATCTTTCGTGTCGTCCGTTTCTTCTTCGAAGGAGTCAAGTTTCGATAAATCTTTAACTCGGAGCTTTAATTCTGTATTGTCGTCTTCGGGCAAGCTGTCGACTGAGGCCTCGACGCTCCAAGCCTCGTGTCTTCGCTCTCTGGAATTTTCTCTCGATCGACTTCTGGAATTAGAACGCGGCGCTAGATTAGGTGTACTCCCGAAACCTGTGTAGTTTCCATCATTATTCATACGTTCAAACTCGGTCTCTTCTAAAGAGGTGAACATCTTTAGTTCTTCATCTCGAGATGCCCGCGACTCTTTGGAAGAGTTCGACGATGACGAATGACGCTTTTTGAAACTTCTGCGTCTGCCACTCGGGTCGCTTCGTTGCAATGGTCGATATTTAATTCCATCAAGTGATCTTAAACAAATTTACAATATATGAGTTGTTTTATGATACAGATGAGTGATGAACCAGAGATTGGAAGTAGCTCTCTACTCGTGCATGGTAATAATAATGCCTGTGATGATAAGTGTGTAGCTAAGTCACTACTGATTGATGATTATGTGATAATAACAATGAGTCGTGCAGTTCAACATCAATCAATAATAACCTTAAAAAGTCGTCGCTGTAAACTCCTTTCTTCTCTTCATCTAATGATTGGAAATGTATTTCGGGCAGTGTTTGCTTTTCCTGGGTGGGGCTCAAAGGGCGGTAATGCCAGGTCAGTTTCTCGTTGGCTAGGTCACTCTCGACGGCGTCACTGGTATCACGCTCGAAAGAGTTTGCCGAAATATGATTGGAATCTGAAATATTTTCGGAAGGCGTAGGTGATCTGTTTCTATACCCCACATTGAAGGATTCGGACGTGTTCGTTATGATTGTTTTCGTCTGTGTAGGTATATACCTTTCTGTAGATCTGTAGTCACCGTTTGCTTTTATTGGGATTTCCTCAACAGATTCTTGACCGAAGCTAGAGATTTTAGTTGAGAACAGTATAGCTGTTGAGTTAGGTTGCCCGCCGTAGTACTTCACCGCTGCTGATTTTAGATTTCCATTTTTATCATCTGTCAAGCATAAGTACCCTTGACCGCATTCTTCTGTCCAATCGTTGCTACTAGATGGATTGGCCGACTTATGAAGAAGTTTTGTGTAGTAGTCGACTAAATCTTGAAAATCTGGATCAGTTTCAGGTAGTAAACCACTTAATATGTGCCTTATAGTTTCAATGGCGTCTTGTATCCCGGCGTAAGCAATGACGACAGAGAGAAACAGTCCCATTTCGTCCACGATAATCACAGTTTGTTTACAAAGGAATGGAATTGGTGAGGTACTTTTTAAGGGTTGAAAGGGAGAAGGATGGATGCAGCGATGTAGCGCTGGGACAAGATTTGAACAACTGAAATTAAAGTGTAATGCTTGCCAAAGATTTGTGTCCACGTTTAGAATTTGGCGATGCAACTAGACGTTATTACATTATGTCTCTTTTGATAGCGGCCAAGGTCATGGCAGCTATATGGACGAGACAATAAATATGATTTACCTATCTGATGTCTTGTTTGGTGCGCAACAATATCTAAAGTTACTATTGCAGTTAAAATATAAATTGGTTTGTTCTTTCTAGACTTCTTCATACACTGCAATTCTTAACTCCTGTTCAGATCATTAAGTATTTCATTGATAACGCATTGTATATAATTGAGAGTTTTAAGGGTAACAACTTAAGTGGTTTCAGATATTCTCATTTCTTTACATACAAAGAAATTTTATCTTTTTATAATATTTGTATAGACTAAATAGATAAAAGTCACATAATTATTATTTAAGTATTTCACCATTACATACGTATATTCCGAATTTCTTAATGAGTGGTGTGTACCAATGTTCTTTTAAACAGTAAGAAAGGTACATGCAATACAGAGATATAGGTTACGAATTTGTGCGACCTTTCTTTTGATTCAGGGGTTAAAAATCTTTGCGCACGACTCTCTGTGAAACACTCAAAATACATTTTTGGATTTGAAACATTGACATTTTATTTTGTCAAACTGCCAAGAGTGGGTACCTAATTTTATTGCAAACGACCAGCGTACAAAACACTGTTATTGTTGCCTATACACTTGTTTTCGTTTTGATCGATTTATTTCAGACGTTTCCTGTACTGCTTTCGGTTTTGTTCCGCTCTTCTATGGCTTTTCAACACGGTATCTTACGTAAGCAATAAGATAATCCTACTACTATAACGTACCTAAGTCAAAGTTTGTAAACATGTTTGAGACACTATCATTTATTAAAATAACATCAATTGTAACTTTTATACTTAGATCATTTATATAATGAACATCAATAAAAATATATACTATATAATAATTAATAATGTACAATCGCATTTTATAAAGAATGTGGCAGTTTTCTTGTCAGTATTTCTTCTTTTTATAATATAAATAAAACCCTTATTAAGTATATCTCAAAACTAGTACTGGTCAGAATCTTGATCAAAATATACCACATGAAAAACAGCAGCATTCAAATCATTTTCACCATTTAAAATTATATAATAAGAATTTTCAAGTTCAACAGTAGGTTAAGGCTTAATGATTAACCTATAATGATTATTTATCAACCGACTTTTATAAGGAGGAGGTATTAAATTCGACTGTATTTTTTTTGTGTGACCTTAGAACTATTTTAAACGTTTAGTCATTGTCAGTAAGAAAAAAGAATAATAAAATTCGTAGTTCTTATATTATTAGCTAGCTGATCCGCGCAACTTTGTCTGCATCACACTTATCATCGTATATCGCCCAAATTACATAATATCGTTTTAAATTATAGCCCATGTGTCATTCTGATGTATAAACTTTGTTACTGCAAAGTTTTTTCAAAATCTGTTAAGTAGTTTTTGCGTGAAAGAGTAACAAACATCCATCCTTATTCACAAATTTTCGCATATATATCTTATCTTATCAATCTTAGTAAGATTACCTAATTAGTAAAAAGATGCGTAATGTATACGTAAAAGTCATAGTAACAAGTTACCCACTGACCTAATCCAAAGAAAAGGTTATGGTAATAGCTACTAAGGAGAGACGATGGTACCGTCCGAATTTTCTCGCAATTGATCTTTTCACAGGTACGTCACACAGAATCTCTCGCGTCACTGTGACGAATAGCTCTCTTTCCACAATTAGAGCGATCTGTAAACATTGTGCTATTATTGCACTAAATATTTAGAACAAATATATTATGAATCATGCGTTTTGGGTATTATTTCGGGTGGAGCTTCAATCAGTTTACGTAATTGGAATAGCTAACAAGCTGACAGCCCATCTGATGGTAAACTGTAATCATCGCCTATATACAAGCAAGGAACTAAGAACGAATGAACAGCACTAAGAACAATTATGTTATCATGTGATACTACTCATTTAAAACTAGCTGTACCCGCGACTTCGTCCGCGTGGAATTAAACTTTATTTTTCTAAAATAAAAGTGGCCTAAGTTACTTCTTAACATCAGTTATCTGACAAATAAAAGTCCCGTCAAAACCGGTCCAGCCATTTCAGAGATTAGCCAGAACAAACAGACAGACAGATAGACAATATGGTAAAAAATGTTATTTTGGTGTATGTGCCGTATTTTACTATATGCATATTAGTATTTTACTACATGTATATGTAATATATTCATATGCATGTAGTAAAAAAACGGTTATTTCAAATATTACAAACAGACTCTCCAATTTTATTTATATGTATAGATGTATAGATGTCATATGGTAATGTATTTTACATTTTTTTGTTTAATTGATTTAAGATATTTTTTAATGTGAAGTTTTTAGATAAAGGAAGAAAGTAAGAAATCCAGCCAAATAATTGAATAGTGGCAACTTTCCAACGTAAATTAAGTATTTTAATCAAACAGGACACGTTCGGCTATATTATAATTTTAAACATTATTATTAATTATATAATTGTTAATAGTTTTTGCGAACAAAGAACTGTATTTATATTAAGTAGGTGAATATTTATTTATATACTAAAACTTTAGCTCACAAATACAAAAATAAAGCGTATGGCGGACCTCACACCATAAGGTTTGGAATTTTTAAGAAGCAATCTTATAATTTTACATATCAAAATAAGGACGATAACAGAAGAATAAGAATGACAATGTACCAATATTTTTCTATATAAAATAATAGCCAATAAAAGACTTAAATAATATGTATGTGCGTCATGAACAATTTTAAGCGCCCGAAAAAATAACGCTTAGAAACATTGAAACTTGGCAAAATTTCGAGTTACTTATCTCGCAGAAGTATCTAAATTCTGTCAAAGACATATTGTATACATGATTCTGTTTATTACTATGTATGGGTATGGGAATGAATATATTTATAGCGACTATATTTAAATCTATATTGAATAATTTATAACAGAGTCCATTCACGTAGATGTGACAAATAAGTTTGGTTATAAATAAAAGATTAGACGGTAGCAACTGAAAGAAACTGGGGATATTGCTGCAAGGGTCATTTTTTCATATCTTTGATTGTGCTAATATATTTTAACAATTGTAAACCCACTTAGGATAATACGCTAAAATTTATTTCTATATAATACTCAACATAACATTCTCACTCACAATATTTTTAACAAAACTCCTCTGAAGCGGCTTCACCGATTCTTATCAAATCTTGTGTATATAGATCTGTGAATAGGACATTTACTATTTTACATATCCCAAATTGATAAATTCACCTTAAATTTTATTGCAGCTATTTGGTCATTTCTTATAATGTGGCATTAAAAAAACACGTGACCCTAAACTTTCACCCTTCAATTTTTTAATAGCGAACTTAAATAATTTTCTCGGTTGTTGGAATTGATAAATTTTATATAGTAAAATAAGGTTTGCCGGGTCAGCTAGTAATACATGATATTTCATAGTTTTACTAAAGTGCCAAATAAAAAACACCTATCTGTAAAAGGCGAATATATATGAATAGATTAATGAATATAGAGTAAACCAAAGAGATATGTAGTTTATATTATGAGCATTTGATTTTCCTAATAATAAGAGAGTATACATTGATATTTAGATATTGTTATTATAGGACTAGTTTAGACAAAACATCAGATGTACCGTCAGAATCTGAGCCACTCCCAGTTATAAAAGAAGCATTTACTGTAATAGAATATATCGTAGATAGCCACAAGTCCGCCTACAACGCTGAACAACGTACAGCGAATGTGTTCTATTCACACGGACCTAGCGCGTCATAGTGAGCAGTAACGTCATGATCTCCCCAATTAGACTGGCCAGTACACTATTATAGGTACACTAGATCGTACGCTGCTCTAAGTACATAGAACTATTCAAATGACTCATATATTTTCGGTTTCATATATAGATAGTAAATTGAAGAGTATCTAATTGTTAAACGTTTTTAGAGAAATGAAACATGTGGTTTCTGCGGGCAGGTGCTATATTTTCAAATTTATATGTCTGTTGTTGTTTCTAGTAGTCTAGTTCTCTTTGATTTTGAAGAGGTTAACTCTAATTTTGTCTTAAAATCATTAACAAGCCTTAAAAACACTGTCTTGATGTAATCGAATTTTTCGAATTAATTAATATCTGTTTGGACTGGACTAGTCTGATTTGATTACTATAACATGTATTCTGTTACTTAAGTTACTACTCGTATTATATTTATTTCTTACTCTCGTGAATTGGTACCATCTGATAGTACTGAATTGAAATTTAATGGCATTAACCACTTTTCGTTTAAAAGCATTTTGAGACCACTATTTGTAAACAACCGTCTAATAATTTTAAAAGCAGTACTTACAATTTGTACTGAAACAACAATTAACATTGTCTAATTAAACCTGAACACTCCTGCCAAATAATAACGAATTCCCAGTAAACATGAAAATCTTGGATGGAGTCCCAATAGTGGCTAGCTCTCCATCTTTAGTATATTTTGGTACAAGTGCAATGGGTGTTTAGGCCAAGACTTTTTCATACAAAATAATTTATTTCACAGCAAAAGATACAATACCATAATTTGCGCGAGCCTTATCCTTTAAAGTTTATATAAACCTGTATTAGGATGAGACTGCTTGATATTAAAGTGCGTGGGTACTTTAGTCTCGTCTATTTCAGCCCCCATGCAACTTGATTTGTAAGTTGCTTTGATAGAAGGGCGAAATAAGGCAGATTACAGAATAAGGGCATAACGTCTTAGTTATTTGGGATTAGATGCGTAATCACGGGCGTTACATGATATTGCGATGTCCATAATGCTGTTCAATGGAGGGCTTAATAGAAGTCCGTCAGATTGTTTGGCTTTCCAATTATATGAAATAGCGGACTTCGTGCAAATCCTGTCATCTTCCACGGGTGCTCCGCCAGCGTACACCGTAAGCATAGGCTAGAAATCCATTCCATCATTAAACGTGTTTTACGATTGAACCATGCACGTCCGTACGTTTGAACTTAGTCTTCAAAGTCTAACTGATTGACATAAACTATTGCAAACAACACCTCATTAAAATAAATATTTTATTAATACATTGTAGAGAATATATCTGAAATTCTTTCATCCACTGAACACGTTTGCAGCTGATAAACGGCTTATAATAACCGTGCCAAAATCTCAAACACATACCCACTGTATAGTAAAGTTTAGATACGGGGGAAAATGTAATTGTTATCTAACAATTTGGTACAATTTGTATAGTGATAATAACATTCCTAGGGTTGAGGGGAATAATACTAATGAGGACTAGTGATTTTTGATTACGTGATCCTCCCTGGAAACCATTATGTTTAATTTCTGAGTAATTTTCCACTATGGGATCGCTCCTCTTCTAGTACAGTGCCAGCGTATGTATACACACAGACGGGTGCAACATTCGACTATCATCCACTGTTCAAACAATACATTATTTGGAACTAACATGGGCTATATAATATTAATATGTGTGTACATACAAAATTTAAATGTAGGAAACATTGTGTGTTTATTTATATATCTCGCTAACTTTTCAGTGAAGCAAACATCGATATCAAACCAAGAATTAACCCCCTGTCACATTGGATTCAAATACCGAATGAAATGTGGTCTTGTCAAGTGTTGCTTTCTCCACTACATCGTCATTAAACAATGCTTCTGATTACCTCATTTACACGTAATAGTCGTGACGGTAATATTTGTGTATTTAAAAGTTATGTACATTAGGTTGAAGCCTGGTCCTATCATTACTGATAGTCTGAATAAAGAACTGGGCATGTTTGTTTATTGTCTCATAGCGTCATTCAATTTGGCTTACATTATTATATTAGAGATACAGATCAATACAGGTTAATTTTAGTCCTTATCCTATCTTGATCACACGAATGACATCGCGAGTTTAGACTACTGTAAAATCTACGTAAAGTTAGTTATATAAAGTAAAAATACAATAAATATTTCAGTTCATGAAGCAGATAAAAACATAGGTAATGATATTCTATAAATAGTAAACCGCCCCATAAAAGTACGCAATAAAGTAATTCAAAGGCAAGGTCACGAGTGGTGAAAGTTTTCGCCCGCGTTCGGCGCTGCGCTGCGGGCGCGCGCCGTAATCCGACACCGCGGTGACGTCACGCGGGCCGTGCGCAAGAGTGGACGTCGATCCACGATACGTAGTCAGCTGATATAAGGAATTGTCTGATAGTTTCCGACCCAATTTTCGGTACGGAATAGGTCATTTTCACATCAATCATAACTCAAAACTGAAACTTGAGGTAAGGCGGTCCTTAATATGTTAGAAAACTTGATGGAGAACACAGCATACTTTTTCATATAAAGAACAACTTTGAAACCCTTTAAATTACACCAGAGGACTATATCCCTGTGTTAATATGAATAAAAGAGTTCTAGAGCATACATCGCGAGGTTTTCCAGGAAGGATATTAAGATTTCCTAAGGGTTGGCAACGCGTCCACAAACTACGGTAGGTGTCTACTGTATATCATATGGTACCGGATGCTGGATTACCACTACTGTGATGCAAAAGAAATCATATATATTAATCTGGGATATGATCTATCTTACTACTAAATTTCATTCGAAATCGGCCAGTGCTTTTTATCATGAAAGAGTAACAAACATCTAAATATTCATGTATCCTCCAAAAAAATTCATGCTTATCATGTTCATAGGATAACATGTATGGTCGTTTAAATAGAAGTCTTATTACCTAATACAAAAGGGGGGAAGAGCATTGTGAGTAATGTTAATTAATAAACACATTGCTAATAATGTACTATGTCAGGATGACCTCCAAGGCTCTCCCTGGGAACCATGTTAAATTCCTGATGAATTTACCAGGATGGGCTAACAGACCTGATCTCATTCTCATGTTATCATCCTCCACTGGTGCCCCTCCAGCGTATACCACCATTATTGGATCACCATTCCATTATCATACATTATAATATACACCTAATATAAAAAATAAAGGAAAATACGATAAGAGATTCATGAATGAAAATCTCTACTCCACCACTGTGGCATGATCTCGTCGACGTTTTTATCGTTGGCGCGCACATTTTTAACGCAAACATATTGTGCTAATACTTTCATTTTTCTATATCCGCTGACTGAGCTCGTAATTTATGCTAATTTACAATTGTCTGTTCATTTATCGTTACACGCTGATTAAAGACAACACGTGCTATGTGGAATCATAAACGGTCTACAGACAACACTTATAATCAGGGTTAATATCGGAGCAGTTGTAATAACTTCACTAGATAGCTTCCGAGATATTTTTTTTGTTTAACTAGAATTGCAAATAAGTTATCCATCTGATAGTAAACTGTAACTATCGTTTGTAATAATAATAATAATATACCTAGCATCTATTCCCAGGCTAATCAGAGCTTGAGTTAAAAAACGGCCAGACCAATACAAACAATTATACTTATGAACATAAATGTTTGTATCGTGCGAAGAATTGTACTCGCGATCATCTCGTAAAGCGTGCTAAACCGCTAGAGCACAGGGGGCGTCAGACTAGGAAAACCAAGTTATTAACCGTAATACCACTCATACGTTACCATTGCAGAGGTCTACGATAAGAAGATACGATAAGGAAGAAGATGAGGACGCAAAGGTCACCTATATACATGATAGCACTAAGGACATCAAGTTATCTAGTGATAAACATGATACCACTAATGCATTGCCCTTTTAGAGGACTAATATGTCATGCTTCTTATACTGTACTTTCATAGACTAATCTGACCCTACAACCGAAATAGAGTTTACAAAGAAATCTGCTTGGCGGCTGTAATATATATGAATTTTCTAAATTTTTATTGTCACTTGTGTTAAATTAATTATCGTAACGATCTGTGTATAATGCATTTATAAACTCTTATTGTATATACATTTATTGACAAATATTAAAAATTATAACATAAGGAAGCATGTAAAGTGAGACTGTGGTACCCACGCAAACGACAATTTACAGCTTGTGTGTAGTGAAATTAGGGCCGATTTCTCATAATTCTGAATTCAGAGTCGTGTGTAGAGCATTTTATTCGGATTAAGTAGTAGACATCGTTTCTCTGGCGGTCAATTGTTATGATGCTTTGAAATGTAGCGTTTAACAATTAATAACATTATGGGAATTACAGACTAACATAGATAGAGAACAAGCATATACTCGCGACTATGATGATACTATGCTTTAATTGGGAGAAAAGTTAGCCTATGTCCGGATTTTCGGGACTTGTGAAAAGAATTATCTTTTCACACGGATACAATAATTTACTAATGTAGCTTTCTAAAGGTAGGTAGGTATTATTTTCTACTAGCGATTATTTCCGACTTCGCATGGATGTATTACAAATCTTTGAATTTCTCGGCTTGTTCTATACTATAACACGCATGTAACTTTCCTCTTGAATCACTCTATCTATTGCTGAAAACTGTATTAAAATCCGTTGCGTAATTTAAAAGATATAAGCGAACATACAACAGCGGCTTCTTTGTTTTATACTATGTAAAGATTAGGACACACTGTAGTACATATAAACTGAAGAATAAACATTTAAAAATATGTACATATCTGGGCAGTTCAATTCAAATTCAATTCAAAAATCATTTATTCATGTAGGACATTTGAGCCGCTTATGTACGTCAAATTTTTATATTATAATTTTTTCCCTGCCGTCAAGTGGAACCTATATCAGAATCCGTTACGAACTTTACATGCTTCCTTATGTTATAATTTTTAATATTTGTCAATAAATGTATATATAATAATAGTTTATAAATTAACATTATAGACAGATCGTTACGATAATTAATTTAACACAAGTGACAATAAAAATGTAGAAAATCAATCGAGTTTCGCTCGGACTGTATTTGTAATTTGCAGCTAACACCCTTCACATAGCATTTTATTCGGGTTTAACATTGTTTGTCTAACAGTAAATTACACTAGTTACGATGTTACCCAACTATTATGGTAAGAACAGATTTAATTAACACCCCACTAGTATACTTTTGATAGTAGAACTAGCTACGAACTCGTCTATAGGTTTAGTGATAAGACTTATTAACATGGCACGCATGAACATGGCAAAAATGACCTTTATTTTGAGTTTGACTTTGAATTTATTAGCATTAAAGTGAACGTATCTGATGTATCTGAATGAGAGGTATCGAGGCTTTTGTGAGGAGACGAGAAGAAAATACGGAGATAACTGAAATCTAACTATTAAGACAGAGGTATATAATAGGTAGTTACAAAAAAATAACGAAAAAAAATATGAACATAAAATTTAAAAATAATATAAAAATACTTCAAGGAGTTTGTTACAACGATTCATTGCTATTTCGGAATACTAAGATGTTATGACTCTTATCTTGTAAAATCCCTGAATTATCTGACTCTACAAATGAAACACATCTTGCGTCGCGGCTGTAATAGATATAATAGGCACGCAGACAATAGTTGCAATGTAAAACTCAGATTTAACTATTTTACGACATTTGTTGTGGGTTACATAGGCAAAGAAAAATTCCTAACATCTAGAAAACAAAAAACGAATTAACGTACGAAATTTTTTGTGGTCGAAGTGGGAGCGAAATGTATATCAGTGAAATCTCTCTACAATCTTCTAAAAGATTTTGGCCTATCTAGAACTACAGTAAGTTCTGTACTAGAACGTGTATCTAAAGTTTCACTAGCAGGCTCCTATCAGATTTGGATGGATAGGGAGAGAAACCCAAGCGATAAAGGTGAGGGTTGACGCAAAATGGCCCCTTAAACCTTCACCAGTGTTACCCGGAGTTTCCCTCTCTGCCACACGAAGACCCGGGACCCGCACGGTGAATTCATGGAATACTAAGAAGTTCGTCTTACTCAATGAAGTAGATGTTATGCACAAGCACAGAGTCAATGGGACACAAGTATAGTGAGTATTTATGTGTATGACATAATATGAATGAGCGAGTACGCGTAGTATTTCTTAAATCTGAAACCGGAAGAGTTCACGTCACACTAACCACAAAACTGTATTGTATACTATATTATTTGCAGCTGGCAGTGTACTATATAAATATTAAACACAACAAATGATCAAGGGGTTTTAATATCTTTATTGTACTAAAATTACAATTCCTAAATCTAAATATATATAACTCAAAGGTGACTGACTGATATAGTGATCTATCAACGCACAGCCCAAACCACTGAACGGAACGGGCTGAAATTTGACATGCAAGTAGCTATTATGACGTAGGCATACGCTAAGAAAGGATTTTGATTAATTCTACCCCCAAGGGTACAAAATAGGGGATGAAAGTTTATATGAAACTTGGGTTGCGATGATGATGATGATGATGAAGGAAAAAAGGGTTGAAAGGGTAGATCAAAGATTGTACAGAAGTATCATTTTTAAAGCTAGAAGCTTGAACGTTATTTTTTAAGATGTTGATTAAATATAACAAAGTTTCTAAAAATTTACCCTTAAGGGGGTAAAATGAAAATGGGATGAATGGAAATTAGTCATTTATGAAACTAGCACGATGAAACTTTTTATCATTTGGTTCTTTTGGGTTAGATTAATGAATATTTTTTCTTTATTTGGTTCAGACGAATTCGCGGGCATAACCAGTATTCTATATTTACCACTTAATAATTTCATTAAAAAAAAAGTAACAAACCTATATATATATATATACTTCTATTTTTAGCCTTTTGGCAGTATGTGTCCGCTATTCTTTACAAAACTCGTGGTTTTAAAATAAAATGTGATTAATTTTCATGTGCTTGCTCATATCCTGACTGAAATAAAACAATAATAGCTGTTGCCGAGTTGTTTTAACAATTCCAAAGATCAGTCACATGCCCACACGTATCTCATTTTATATTAGTTTATTACAAAAGTGAGTTAGTGTCTACACACGTAAAGGAAAATGCGGTTGTGACATTAAATTTTATTGTTTGAAGTAGGTGGGTTTTAATTACTCAACTCAATACTTCAGTTTGAAGATGTATGTATTTGATTTTTTTTTGTGGTTGACAATGATATGGTACACCCGTTGGCGCTAAAGGTTTACGCTGGCGGGGCACCTATTGAGGATGATAAGATGAATATGAGGTCAGGTTAGTTAGCCCATCGTAATAAATTCACTAAGAATTTATCACTATCTACCAATTTTTTTATATATACGTTTTCATCATCGCATATTAGCAAGCAATTGCTTGCATATATTAATCGCAAAGGTTGTGTCAGCATATGCAAGCTCCGCCGCCTCTTGTTTTGCCTTTGTACCTACTAATTACTGACTTTGTAATATTTTGATTTGAATAAATTACGCAATAATGTAAAATACAATCAAATTGAGAACGTAAGCGTTTGAAAACACTTTAAAATTGGGCAGCTGATGAATCAATCAACAGACTAAACAGATTCCACGTTCCTCTTAGAACACCAATTGTGGTTTCAGGAGATGGAATTTACCGTGATGCCGAGCATAAAAGTTCATATATTTTTTAACTTATAATTCATATATTAATACTATACGGATATACATAATAATATATATATGTGGTGTTATTTTGCCGCAGATAAGAATGTTATGTACGGATTGCCGAAGTCAATATATGTAGGTTTGTCTATTCAACTCTAAATGATCTAATACGTGTAATAGCGCCATCTAGCGTCGAGTAGGAAGAATAGTAAGACTTAATAGCCAGATTTAAATTCATACTTTGTTTACTAGACATTAGAAGTTTTTGCTGTGTTTAAGTATATTGTACATGAATATTGCGTTAATTTATATTATACATTAATAAACTTACATATAAAACGCTCTGATTTGCGACTTTTTAATTTTCTTTAGCTATCTATCTCGTGTCTAGTGATAGTCTATTTCACAGTAGGTAACTATAATTTATATTTTTTTGTAATAACCTAGTACAATTCACACACCACTAACTAGTCCCAATCTAAGCAGCGCCCGATTTATGGTTACAAATATTCATTGTAAATACATGTCTACATAATATATATACATAGACTAATATCTATAAACAATCATACTCATGAGTAAAAATACTCATGACTAAAAATGTATCGGGTGAGGAATCGAACCTACACAATAGAAAGTGAGGCGGCATGCTATACCGTTAGACCACTGAGGTTGTCATCTCACTAATATTATAAACGCGGAAATTTGTGTGTGTGGATGAATTGATGGATGGATGTTAATGACTCTTTCACGCAAAAACTTCTGAATGGATTTTAATGAAAGTTTACTTAACTATTAACAAGTTTACTTAACTAAACCACGGGCACAACTAGTATTTAATACTATCATCAAATTATATACCTATTACAAAGAGCGCCTGGTTATTTTTTTCTAAATACAGTATTTCGAAAATATTAAACGTATTGATTTGTTTTAACATTAGCGCCGAATACCTTCATAAATTTCAAAAAGTATTTCTTAAAGGGTATGTAAGATTACGTAATGACAAAAGTTCCTTAGAGCTTAAGACTCAAGCTAAGGGTCTTTATGATGGTAAGTGGTAACCGTTGGGTAATATATATATAAACATCGGATATCACATTATCATGTGATGTTTGTGATACCGCTCAAACCGTCACAGATGACTACGTAATGTCTTTTATTCAATAATCTGCCACATTTGGCCATTCAAGCAAAGAAGCTTAAAAATCTAGCTGAAATAGGTGAGACTGACGTACCTACGCAGATGACTTTTTGCAAAGTTTGTTGTAAAAATAACAAACTTTGCAAAAAGTCATCTGCGTAGGTGCGCAATAATATTATTTCGATACGTTAGTGAGTAAGTTTAGATAGAGAAATATAGTTATAATTGTCATTATATTTAACTAAATTTAGTCAGTAAGTAAGTAAATAATTGTTAGGTAAATTAAGTTAACGATAGTAAAAGATCTTCACATGTCAAGTCATCTCTCATTACTTCGTTTTTTTTCGGACTACTCTAATGCTGTCGGCCGCAGCTGGCCATTACAGCTTCACCGAACGATAGGAGGCGAGTGCAGATGGCACTCCCAACCAAAGGAATGAAGCGGCTGAAGGCCAACTCCCGCCTGACGGATACGACTTTAGTCTGAAGGCAACCTTAGGGGTCGAACGTCGGCTTAGGCCGTCGTAATTTTGATCCCCGTTTGAATTGGACGGGGGATCGGTCGAAAGGGGACATCGTTTCTCATGACGGGTTAAGTTTTAATATGGAAGAATCAAAAATTCGATTCCTCCAACGCGAAATATCAAATTTTTATAAAAACTACCCTACTTAAGCACTAAAAGTACAAGTACTTTAGTATCTAGTTCACATTCAATACTAAACTACTACCTATATATATTTTTGAACAAATATAGATCACGTTTAAGGTACGCTACTAGAAAACCTTACCTGCCTATTTTTAACCTTACATCGTCATGTACCCATATCCATTACGTTATATCATAACTGTCTATTTAATATCTTATATTTATATAATTATTACATAATAATAATCTGAAATGGGAATAGGTAAATTAAGGATATAACTTTTTTTTTTATAAAAATCACTCACAATATTGTATTTCTTCTATCGGTGTTTCCGAACGCACACAAATTCACAAACCGTACGCGGTAAATTTAAAATTCGAACGTTGCACTCCCGCCTGTCGTAACCTATGACTAGTTTTATTTTTTAAATTTCGCTGGAGGCAAAGGCAACTGGAGGAGACACGTCCTCGGTAGCTGTCGAAAGAGTATTGAGTTCACAGTTGGCGAACGCTATCCGGTTAAGAGATGTGTTCCTTGTCGTGTGTGTGCGTCAATTATATTTATTACATCGAACTGGTGACTATAAACAAGCCCGGACGACAAACTTCAAAGAGATCGATAGCTATTTAGGAGATCGATGGTGGATCGAAGTGCGAATTTGTCCAGTGGATGGGTTCAACTTAAAATTATTGTTATTCAAAAAATATAATTTGAAATTACAATAGGCTAGAATTTATTAAAGATCAACTTTTAGAATGGTATTAATGTAAGAATGTAAACTTTTCCAAAAATTAACTTCTCTTTTGATTGCTGTAAGTGACATTGCCGTACTCTACGGTCTTGAATAATCATTGTTATTAACAAAATTTTCAATAACTATGTACGCAAATAAGATCATATGTGCTGGTCTGTTTTTTAATTTAGAACAAACAAATTGAGCACAATAAATCGATATTTTACAAATTGGCACACCGCACAACTAATGTGATGTTGTAATATTTGCAATATTTCGTTCGTGGCAGAAATATAGGGCGCCACTTCAGACTCCAACATAATGTTACTTTGAAATGCACTAATCATAAACACTGGCCATTTCGCATTTGCAAAGATACGATGAAAATAGAACATCAATTAAAATAAATAACACGCACACTACCTACACACGGATGCAATGACTCTCACCTTACGTTGAACTGATATTTCTAATCTATAACACTAAAGTACCAACACACTGCATTTATGATAGATTAAATTGAATTCGAAATTCAAAATACGCACTGTAAAATAGTTTTCCGTTAAAAAAGGCGGGTAAATATCCCGATGTGCTTATTACAACTGACTAAGTGGTAAGGTGTGAAACAATCTGAACTGTTAACGGTTTATTTTCGTAACCACATACCGCGCTTATTATTTCATTAACCACTCCTGATTTTACACCAAGAAGGTTACTATTTACGGTTGTGGTTAACGCCGATACTAGGAGTGACCGCGCAATGAAATATTACGGAGCGTAAGTATTGGTGTCTATTTATAGAGACAAATAGAGGAGGAAGAGATATTTTTAAATTTGGAATATTATAAGAAAAAAAAACTTCAAAATGAACTGGTTACGCATTAAAAATGTGATTTTTGAATATACAATAAATTAACTTTGCCTTCCTTATTGTTATATTTCTGAATAATAGCGCTGTGATTTTTGTTCAAAATTATCCTTCAGATCATCATTTCTTAACCTTCATGGACTGACGAACACTTAGAAAATAAATCAAGAACAATTTCAAGGACCTCCCTAATAAAAAACGTAGATATAAATTTCGGGCAATTTATTTTAGTACCGGATAGTAGTAATACGGATTCTGATGAAACTTTACAGTAATATAGCTTATACATCAGAATAACATACATACATTTCACCCGGGTGAAACCGTAGGCACGTATATAGGGGGAAGGGAATTGTCAGTACTATAGACTAGTAACCCTATTGCTAGCAATGTACCGTTTGGAGTTGATCTCCATGCGCTTCCCCATGGAAACCTAGTGATAAATTTCTGGTGAATTGGGCATACTTTTAAATACAAAATAAGTGTTGTAAGGGGTTAGGGAGATAAAAGTTGGATGTAAGTATCGCCATTTTTATAGGTACGAGATTGAAACTTATTTTTAGGCTGTTGATTAAATATAAATAAATATGTATAACATTAACAGTTTGTAAAAATTGTATCTTTACTGCGGTAAAATAAAATAGAGGGCATCCCCTTTCGACGACGACAAATTTCTATATAAACTAAAGATTTGTATGGAAATTCGTCATTCATCGTCTATTCCAAGCGGGCGTAGTCGCGTGCACAGCACAGTATATACATGACAGATCACAGCCGGTATGAATGGGCAGAACAGTTGCAGTATATTAATAAAATTCAATTGCACATAGTAATAGTTATAAAATATGTGACACACTCATGCACGCGGCACATAATGCTATTATTAAAGGAGCATGATCTCGATGACATAATTAATAGATCAATTAATTACATGACAAATATCATTCATTTATGAACTACTAGCTACTCGCCCCGGCTTCGCCCGGGTGTACATTATATAAAACTTCCTCTCGAATCACTCTATCTATAAAAAAATCCGTTGAGTAGTTTTAAAGATTTAAGCATACATAGGCACGGACAGACAGCGACAGTGACTTTGTTTTATTTATGTATGTATGTGATAAGGATCATAAGTAAATTAATTCCAATCTATAAAATAGGAATTAAAGTTATGTAATATATAAAAAAATCAAAGTCACAGATTATATTACATAATATGACATAATAATAGACAATTAACAGAAAAGAAATAAAAAGAATTGAAATTCATATTTTTATTTTTGCTATTATTATATTTATTTTAACTTCAATACACAAAACAATGTGTAGGTACATATGGCGGACTTAACACCTTGCGGCGTTATCTACCAGTCAACCATGAGTGGTGCAGAGAAAGATTGTTGGCGGTGGACTAATATTAATAAGAAATGTAAAAAAATTGTATGTATATATATACACAAGGTAAATATATATAAATATATAGCTAAATATTATATATAAATAAATACTCAATGATCTGATAAACAAATTCTAAGTACAGCCACAAATAGAAAGTATTATAATTATACTACTAACACAGCTAGTATATTATAAATGCAAATATTCAAGATTCAAAGTACGTAATTACCAAAGTACGAAGTTTTAAGTTTCAAGAGTCTAGTTTTAAAAATGACGAGACTTCCATACAACCCTTCATCTCCCTTTTCAACCCCTTACAACCCTTTATTCGCTTTAAAAAGTAGCCTATATCCTGTCTCAGAGTCTAGACTATCTGTGTACCAAATTTAATTTATTTTCTTTCAGTAGTTTTTACGTGAAAGAGTAACAGACATCAATACATACAAACTTTCGCGTTTATAATATTACTAGCTGTATCCACGGTTTCACCCATGATAAATTTCAATAAAAATTATAGCCTATGTGTTATTCTGATGCATAAGCCGCATTATTGTAAAATTTCATCAAAATCCGTTCAGTAGTTTTTGCGTGAAAGAGTAACAAATATCCAGACTTACAAACTTTCGCGTTTATACCTAACATTACTATGTATCCACGGTTTCACTCGCGTTAAATTTCAATATAAAATATAGCCTATGTGTTTAATTAAAATTCGTTCGGCATGCATGAAGGAGTAACAAATATCCATCCATACTCCCAAACATTCGCGTTTATATAAGATTACGATGTCATATGGAACAACAAACAAACAATACATATACTTTTCAACGTTGTATGCGCCCTTGGTCAAAGTTTAAGATTTCTGTTCAATTTTTATTCCTGGTCACCTCTCCTGTTACGAAGAGTATGGCGTCATATGCCGACTGCCGGCTGCCGGTAGATACCCGACTATCTCGTTTGCCGCTCGCTGGCAAATGTCAAAGTGTCAGATTGACGGTTCAGTACACGAAAATAGATGTATCTACTAGTTAATAAAGCCATTTGGTTTTGTTTTCGGACATAGTATTTGTGAGTTTTTTTGTAGATCCTTACTAATATTATAAATGTGAAAGTAGGGATGTTTGTTACGCTTTCACGCAAAAACTACTGAACCGATCATCATGAAATTTTGTACACATGTTGTTGGAGGTATTAGAATGAACTTAGGAGTAAATTGACTATATGAACACTTCGCTACTTCAGCGCCATCTAGCAACAAGTAATGAAGTTATGGAAGATTGTAATGAGTGAATACTGTGATTGATACAGTCTACAATCCAAATACTTTAAAATAATGGAGTAACTTGAAAGTCATTGCAGGTTATAAAGTGGTGGCATGGTGGGTTAGGTCAATGTGCTCCCTCTAATATGGTTGATGTGGTGGCAAGGGCATTGTTAATAATGTGGATTAATAACCCCATTGCATGTAATGCCCATAGCAATGTACCATGTCAGGTTGATCTCCACGCGGTTCCCCCTTCAAAACATTATGATAAATTCCTGGTGAATTTGCTACGATGGGCTACCTGACCTCATACTCATCTTATTATCCTCCAATGGTGCCCGCCAGCGTATACCGTTAATCACAAGGAAATGCACCATTTCATAATCAACAGCCTAAAAAATAAGTTTCAAGCTTTAAAAATTACGATATTTCCATACTTCATCTCCCCTTTCAACAACAGGTTCTTCCCCTTGTTAGGGGAAACGGTAGCCTACGTCCATTCTTAGGGTCTAGACTATCTGCGCACCAAATTTAATTTAAATAGGTTCAGTACTTTTGGCGTGAAAGTGAGACAGACAGTCAGAGTTACTTTCACATTTATAATATTAGTAAGGATTTAAACATCTATCTTCACATCAAATTTCATGAAAATCCGTTCAGCCGTTACAGATGACTAGCTGTCATCTGTAACGGCTGAATATTTGCTGTATATGATCTTTGCTTGGTAACGTCAAACGTATATAGCTCGTTACTATGACTAAAACAGGTGGTGCAACAGACAGTTTGCCAGTTACATAATTAAAAAAAAAACAAATCTAATAAGACGTTATAGATTACATTATATCCAACATTTCTGGCAAGAATATTTTAAATTTTTGCGGCTTGAAAAGCTCACCATGTCAATATAGGATGTAAATAAATATTACATTGATTTCGAATTAATCCACTAACATATGTGGAAATGTTAATCTAAGAATGGATTAATACGTCGGACTTCGGATTCTGGCAGTGGTCTATTTTGTCTTTCTGTTATTATATATATACTAGTGGTCGCCGAATGGTCAAAATTCAGTCCTAATTAATTTAAATATATACTAGTGGTCGCCTAATGGTCGGAATTCGGTCATAACTGTACTCGATATAATTTAAATTTAAAATATAAGTTTGAACATTCTCTAATCTCTAATAGAATAATCAGAGGCATTCGAGTGCTAACTATTAGTGAAAATAGAATTTGAATTAAACTTAACGTAATTGTGGTGAAGCTTAGCTATATAAAGCCGTTTGTAATATTCACTATTCTCCGGTAGTAGCAGTACTCTTTTTATACGCGAAAATATAGGTGACAGTTGACCTTATTGAAATTGGTGACCGGTACCTACGAATACGAATACATAAAAAAAAAATATACTGAGATATTTCTGGCACCTCGCACGTAATGCCATTACTTATAATAATATTAAATATCGAACACTATTATTTAAAAATAGAATAATGTTCAATCATATTCATATATCGACCGTTCACCCGTGCTATTATTTATAAATATAATAACATAAGGACTTACCTCATCACAAGCATGACACCTCGGTTTCAGTCGTTCCGCATAATGCCTCACGCAGTACAAACTACCATCTAGAGCACAGTACGCAAGCTCTACCAGGAGTTCACCGCATTCCGAGCATGAGAAGCAAGCAGGATGATATGAAGCCTGAAAGAAAAGTCCAGCTTTAAATTTTGAGATATAGTGCCATCTAGTAGCGAGTAGCATAATTATAACAAAATTGAATATGTAATTGTAAGATAGATGGCGTAATAATTTCTTATTAATTACCTCTTCACTAATTCTCGGCGCTTGAATTGCAATACTTCCACTGCGAATAGGCTTATCACATCCCAAACAATCTATCGGGCTACTATGATGTTGATATGCAACACCTAAAAAAAAAGATAATATAAAACAAAAAGTACAGTAATGAAGTAAATCTATTCGACGATAGATGGCGCTGCTTACCAATATCTAAAGCAATTTCATTACGAGCTGAAACGAAGTCTTCAAATTGTTTTCTATGACCATCGTCAACATGCCGACAATGTGCTAGAGAGAGATCTTGTTTCGGTAACTGAGAGGCTAGTGATCTAGTTCTCCATGAGTGCCATGCCGCTGCACCGGTGGCGCCACCTACACTGGTTGGTGCCCGCTCAGCTAAAGATGCCCAATATAGTTCGGTCTGTAAAAAATAAATTACTAAATTATTTCTTACACACTAGATAATTAAATTAGTACTGTATTATATTATATATAGTTTTCTTTATATTAAACATAACAAATCATCGTCCAGTTGTAGAACACTTATTATATAAGAAGCTGAGGAATAAACCTGGTATTGCCGTTACGGTTTCTTTTCTTTAATTCTTTAATCTATACAAATATATAAAATTATAGACTCTGTTTCTAAAATCAAAGTAGTAGTTTTTCTGTAATGCACATGAAAGGATGCATATAAAAAAATAAATTAAATACTTTATCTGTCTGATTGTCTCACAGTCTGATAGTTTTTACTAATCTCTGAAACTGATTTTGACAGGATTTTAAGATGCAAATTTTATAAGGAATAACTTATGCAACATTTACTATAGACAACATTTACTATAGACAACATTTTATTTATTTTAACAAAAAAAAAGGTCCAAGCAAATGAAGTCGCAGTAAGTCAGAAATTGGACTTACATACAAATTTTTGGTGACAGCTAGAGGTCACTTTTGCTGCCTAAATCAGGATAGGAAACCCATATGCCAACAACGGCCATGACTATTTTGCCAAGGTAGTCATGGCCGTTGTTGGCATAGTGTCATAGGCATAGGCATAGGCATACTGTCTGCAAGATACTGCTTTAAGCGTTTAGTATATTTATAATGCGAGCACATCAACGACAAAATCGGAATTGAAGATAGTCGCCGTGGCCGAAATTGGCCTGGATTACATCATCATCATCATCATCATATTTATAATGCAGAATAAAGAATTATATTATTGAAAACTTCTATTCATCAGACATAATAGGATTTTGGGGTCACGAAAAAGTTGCGTGTAGGAACAATATTTTTCGTTTAGTTCGAGTGAAAAGCAGGTGGCGGCAGAGAGAGGACAACGGCAGCCGAACGGCGCGCGGAGAGCAGTGTCCTTTGAAGTGTCCCTTCTACATTCCTTTTTGTTTTATTATATTACTAGCTTCTCGCCACGGCTTCGCACGGGTGTACATGTATTATACATATAAACCTTCCTCTTGAATCACTCTATCTATTAAAAAAACCCGCTTCAAAATCAGTTGCGTAGTTTTAAAGATTTAAGCATACATAAGGACGGACAGACAGCGACAGCGACTTTGTTTTATACTATGTAATAATTACCACAATCTCATCTAATTCAGCCGCCAAAATAAAAACGCCCAATAATGACAGCAAACTATATATTGTACAAATATTGAATACTTACTTGTTTGGCGGTTAGTCCTGGCGGACTGTCGTACCCATGGTGGTTGGGCCGGGTATCCCTGAGGCCCAGCCGTTGTCGGACGGAGCCCAACTCCTCGTGGTACACCGAATGGGTGAGACGGTCGCAGCCGCATGACTTGCAACTCTTTCTGTAAACAAAGAAAATGAATACGTTAATGTATGTTATAATAAGAAAAATTCTAAATAATTTGGTACACTTAAATTAATAACCTATTGCGTACTGCTATATACAGGAAAAAAGGTTTTTACAGAACGGAACAAAAATAATGTAATTAAAAAAAACGAATTGTTAGAAATTCATCTTATTTTATTTAGTAATAATAGTTGTTTATTTTTAATTCATTTTATTCTATAATTTTTTTTTTATCTGACATACCTAATACTATTGTTTCATTCAATGCAGAACTTGTTTTACGTAAATATTCAATAACAATAGGTCGCACAAAATAATAATTTAACCTTAATGAGAGGATTACTTTTTAATGTAGATTGGAACGGCAAACAAGCTGACTCTCTACAATGGCTACCATGTAAGATAAGGCATACCAACTAAGATGTCATGCCTCTTCTCTTGTAATTTCTCTACCTAACTTCACCCTACAACCGAAGCACAGCTTATGAAGTTAATTGTTTTGCGCACATGTATGAAATTACTTCATAAATAAATAAAATAATCCTGGACAATTAAGACAGCGCCATCTAGTCCCACGGTAAGCAAAGCTTGTTTTATGGGTAACTAGACAACTTATATAAATAATTAGTAGATATATATTTTTTTGTAAATACATACGTAATATACATAGTATACACTCAGATTAATACAAACAATCAAATCTCACTCTTCAATCACTCATATATACAAATATTTGCCCCGTGCGAGGAATCGAACCCGCGACCATTGGAAGTAAAGCCGTGTGCGAAACAGCTAGACCACCGAGGTGGTCATTGGAATGTGCACGCATTTACTGCGATTACCTTTTCGTCTGTTCCCGATATAGTGACACTGTGATACTGTTTAGATATAAATAGGTTCGATTTTGGAGACTACATTTTGAGCGCTCAAAGTATTCTAGGGCATCAACCCAACCTTGACATTTAAGCTAATAAGCCATTCCAGGCCCGACGACGTAAATAGCGTACTTGCACATTCATAACGCATGCATGGATGCATAAATGAGATCTAAAAATATCGCTAACAAGTCGCTCAAGAGCATGCGACAACTTGTGTCCATATTAAGACATCTTGTTTCGAACAATCCGGCGAATTATCGTTTCCCTTTATTATAGACTAGCTACTCGCTCCAGCTTCGCACGAGTGTATATGTATCTATACAATTTAATAAAATTGGAGTGTCTGTTTCTAATATTGAAATAACCATTTTTTACTACATGCATATGAATATTTTGGTGTATGTTACTATTTAAGTAACATACACCAAAATAACATTTTTTTACTATTTTTGTCTGTCTGCTCCGGCTAATCTCTGAAACGACGGGAATTTTATTGGCAGGTAGCTGGTGTAATAATGAGTAACTTAGGCTTTATTTTCGAAAACATATTTTATTTAAAAAAAAATTAATTCATAGACCGAAAGCACTGAACTGCCAGTACCTTTGACTTATCAAGTGTTTCTAATAGACCTACATGAATAAAGATATTTTATCAAAAATTATATTGATATTTTTGATTATAGTCTTCCGAAAATCACAGAAGCCGTTCAAAAGTATCTAGAATTTTTATAATGTTATATACATATTATATTATGTAATAAAATATGTTATGTTGTAAATTAATATATATGTATACTGTAATGGTGTTGTAATATTGAAATGAATAAATAAATAAAATAAATAAAAAAAATTAATTTGATGAATTGAGATAAGATGGCATCCATTGTAGCGGTCTAGAAGTTTACCACACTGCTAGATCTGATGCTACTATACTACAGATTTTGCTTGGTAAATACATTTTTATTCATAGTTTGAAAGTTTGCATTGATCTGAATATTATCTTAGCATATCTTGTGTGTATTAAAAAAAAATGTATTTCTATCAGTTGCTTAGTACCCTTCACAAGGTCTGCTTAGCTTGGGCCTAGATGGCGCTGTGTGATTTATCCAGAATTATGATTATTATTGTCACAGATAATCGGCTGGCTTGTATGTAAGTTTAATATAATAATTCTAAAATAATTTTAAAGATTTATTAAATCTCCAATCTTCCATACATCTTAATGCATTATTTATTTGAAGAGCACTTATGTTGTTAACTGAATCGGTCGCGTCAATCATATGAGAGTACAATTGGATGCTATTGTGCCGTAGTTAGCATATCAATATTTGATGCTCTTAATATTGGCCGATTGTTGTATAGATTCTGACTGAGATGATGCTTCGGTCTACTGGTCTGGTCTGGATAATTCCAAAATAATAATAATAATCCTGGACGATTAACACAGCGCCATCTATTTCCAAGGGAAATAAAATAATGTATTATGAGCACCAGACAACTAATATAATAATTATGAAATGTCCGTTATTATTATTATAATAAAAGTACAAAAAAATCTTTGAGTTTATGTTATTTATTTATAAATTAATTGTTCGAAAATGATTGGATTCATATCAGTTATAAATAAAATATAAGGAAAATGTACATCACTACACAGTATAAAACAAAGTCGCGGTCGCTGTCTACCAATCCTTATGTACATATATATAAATCTTTAACTACGCAACGGATTTTATAGCGGTTTTTTTCAATAGATAGAGTGATTCTAGGGGAAGGTTTATATATATAATACATGTATACCCGGGCGAAGCCGGGGCGAGTAGTTAATATTATAATACAAGTTTAGTATTATATTAGCAAATTAGGAAAAATAAATCTTTATTTCATTTATATACCTAATAGTACAACAAAGTAAAGCTATTCTTATTTTATGGACAAACAAATAATTGATCAAATATATTAAACAGATGCATCACAAGAAGAACAAGAGACAGTAAATATATAAACATGTAAATATTAAATATATTAGAAGATTGGGAGATATTTTGAATAGAATGAATGAGTGAAAGAATGAGTCGAATTTAAATTATATCTATATACACACGTTACAATAAAGTAGTTGCTTATTAGGTTGTCTAGGTTTATGGACACAAAATATCATTAAAATAAAAATACGTATCAGCTAGTATGAAAAATACTTACATACTAAAAAAGTTTTTTTAGAAAAAGATCCAAATACATTTTAATCCAATTTTAGTAAGTGAACGGACAATTTGTGTTCTCTCTTACTAGGATAAAAACCATAAAATGCAGATGATTAAGATGAGTATGAGGTCAGGTCTGTTAGCCCATCGTGACAAATTCACCAAGAATTTATCACTATGGTTTCCAGGGAGAACCGCGTGGAGGTCAACCTGACATGGTACATTGCTAGCAATAAGATCAGTCCACATTACTAACAATCTCATTTCTTTTTTATATATTATGTTTATATTTTCAAAAAATATATATCTAAGTATTTATATCAGTTGTCTAGTATTCATAAAACAAGCTCTGCTTCGCTTACGACTAGGTGGCGCTGTGTAAATTAACCAGGATTATTATTTTCTTATTATAAACTGCATTAAAATCTTGCTCAGCTGTTTAGTTAACGTAATGTAACGTTTGAAATACATCGTACAGACAAGATACGCTTCCGCATTTACACATGCTAGTGTCAGAGGTCAAGTCTAAAAGTTTCAAGGGGAAAGAATCAATTTGCCAGACAGCCAACTCCTTAAGTCGACGCCGTGATATCATCCAATAATGGTAAGTGCACCGCGCCTGTACCCCGACCTTCGCCAACCAACGAGTTATATTTAGTGACAACACTTACGATTTGTTTCTCACCAAAATATAAATTCTGAAGTATCCGTCTGTCCGTCCCTATGTATGCTTTAATATTTAAAACTACGCAACGGATTTTGAAACGGTTTTTTTTAATAGATAGAGTAATTGTAGAGGAAGGTTTATATATATAATACATGTATACACACGGGCGAAGCCGGGGCGAGTAGCTATATTATTGAAAAGTTTCATTAAAATCTATTCAGTGCAGAGAAAGGGAATTGTTAGTAATGTGGTCTGACGATCTTATTGCTAGCAATGTATGGTACATCAGCTCAGGTTGACCGCCACGCGGGTTCCCCTGGAAACTATTGTGATAAATTCTTGGTGAATTTGTCACGATGGGCTAACTGACCTGACCTTACCTTCAATTTATCATCTTCCACTGGTGCCCCGCCAGCGTAAACCATTAGCGCAGGCGGGTGCACCATTTCATTATCATACATAAAAACATATATTCAGTATATTTTGGGTGAAAGAGTAAAAAGTTATATTTTGTGACAACACTTACTCCTCTAATGTATTCATTCTTTAGATTTCATTTCATCAAATTTTGATAAAAAAAAATTCTTTATTTTGTCAATTACTGTCACACCACACATTCATCTCAACAGTCACATTTCAAGTTCAGTTCATTCGTTTTATTTACAATACGTTATATTCATATAATTAGTTTTATTCATAAGTACATATGGTATTACCGTATGACTGTTTCTACCAAGCAAGCATAGGTTCTGTAGAGAACAAATTTAAAGGCACTCTATAGTACCTTATTCCTATGAACATGTTCCTATGAACATCTTGTGGTTTTTAAACGGTAAGAGTCTGACAGTACCCGTTTGCATATAAATGAGGGAAGTAATCGGGTCCATGAGGATTTTTCCTAAATATAAAGAGAAAAATTATATATTTTAAGTTTGCATATATGTATTATTCTATGGGGTTGACATGTCTGAAAAAAAAACCCCAAAATAAATCTAGATTAAAAAAAAAAGTTTGCTATTCTAGTTACATTAAAAACTATTGTAAAACATATTGTAATAAATATTAATAGTTATACGTGTGTAAGTTAATAGTAAGCTTCCATTCCCACGGGATCTATAGCAGTGGTGCGCAACCTGTGGGTTACGACCGAGGGGAGTGGGGAGGGGAGAGGGGAGAGGGGTCGCGAGAAAAAATTTCCGGGTCGACAAATTTAAATAACTTAAACAATGGTTTTATTATATTTTTTATTGTTTATAAAACCATTGTTTCACAAGATTTTGTGTTGTGTAAAACCTCTAATAAAAGGAATTCAGAAATAGTTTTTTTTAACTACGTTGATTATTAAAGAAAAACCTCTACTGTCTATTCAGGGGTCGCAACAAATAAAAGAAAGGGATCGCAAATGAAGATAGGTTGCGCACCACTGATCTATGGGATAATTGGTATGCGCAGTGACAATGTAAGCCGGGACACGGGTCGATGACATTGTTTACTATTCCACTAATTGGCTATTTATGATACAACTCAAGTACAGTCATAATTCAGTACACGATCTTTTGTTTTCATTAGTTTTATGTCAGACAACCTCTTACCCGTTACTTCGTCTGCGGGGAAATATATTTTTTTCATTATTGTTATTAATATTTTTTTAAAGATAAACATTGCCTAACTTACTTCAATTACTTCAATTTTAGTTACTTCTTATAAGGAGTAAATTAGGCTAGTTTTAAAAGACACACAAAATTACAGAAAGACAGACAAAAATGTTAAAAATATTTTTTTTTACAATTTTATCTGTTTATCTGTATGTCAATAACCAAATTATACAGTGCATACATAAGTACTATATAATTTGGCTATTGTTTGTAATGGTACTCATAAAAATAAATGTTTGCACTATGAGTGGAATCGAACCCGCGACTACGAAGTAAGTCGGTATGCTAAACCGCTAGACAACCGGGGCCTTTTGCACCCTACCACTAATCAATTACTTCCAATCTAAGAATATTTATTTATGTGTAAATTTGATTATCAACAAAGTGCATTGTTATAGTTTTTTTTACAGGAAAAGGAACTATAATGCTATTTATATAAACTTGCTTATTGCCTGAAAGTCTCTAATCTCGGGTTTTAGCAAACAAGGTTACCAGTCACCGGGCCTGTCGCAAACGCGTCACCTTGTGCCATTGTCATAAAATATATTTTCGTGTGATTTATTACTGGTAATAAACAGTTCAGATGTGTATTGGTGCAGCGTGTACACTCACCCACATATTTAACAACCAAAATAAATTTTAGAATAATTACTTTATTGTTTAACGAGCAATAGTTTACGATTACTGATTGGACATAAAGACAAACAAAGAGAACTTTATGTTATATACATTTGGAGCTAAAAGAATCTTTTAGTTATAGGTGCTGCACACTTTTTTATGTAACTACTAGCTGGGCCGGCCACGTATGTCAAAGCACAGATGACAGATGTATATACAGATCTCTAATATGGCGACCTAGGATGTGAAGCGGAAGCCAGGTGGTCGGACGACATCAAAAAGACGGCAGGACCGACCTGGACAAGATGCGCCGTAGACCGAAGAAAGTGAAAAATATGTCCAACAGTGGACTAATATATGCTCCAGAAAAAAAAATTGTGCTCGCAGTTTCACCCCCGTAAAATTTATAAGCTATGTATAACTATGTACTCATAGTACATAGTTATACATAGCTTAGCATTGTACTCGTGTATAGCTATGTACTCATGTATAAGCTGTAATTGTAAAGTATATAATATTAGTAAGATTGCGATATAACAATCATACTGACACTGACTGACTGACTGATGTCCACCACACGATGGAAAGTGGCGATGGTCACGTACCTACATGAATAGCACCACAGACTAGAGACATTCAGATGTCCATGGCACTCATTTATTTTATTTTTTATTTATTTGCTTAATTGACTACTAAAATTGGTAAAAAAAGTGGACTTAACGCTATAGCATTCTCTCCCAGTCAACCTTAGGGATGAGCAGAGATACATATATACATTTTTAATACATACATAATATAATAATAATCTCAGGACAATTCACACAACGCCATCTAGTCCCAAGTTAAGCTATCTAAAGCTTGTGTTACAGGTACTAGATAACTGATACAAGTACCTACATAGATATTTTTTTTCGTAAATACATACATATTATACACAGAAAATACCGATACAAACAATCATACTCAGGAATACAAATGTTTGTGCCGTGCGAGGAATCGAACCCGCGACCATCGGACATAAAGCGGTGATCTAGACCGCTAGACCACCGAGGTCGGTAATCGATAATATACATAGAAAACACCTAGACTAAATGACCGTATTCGATAATAAAAATGTGTACATCATGTGAGGAATCAAACTCGCGACCATTGGAAGTGATGTTTTAAACCGCTATCCCACCGAGCCCGTAATATAGATAGAAATTTTACTACGCAGAAACTTGTGGCGGATTTGAAAAGTTCAAAGGCAATTGTAAACGATAAATGTCAATTGTAAATTTAGAATAGACGTGTGTGTTTTCTTTGGCCGCTTGAGCGACGATTTGCGATGGATTAATTTCGGAAGGTTGCAATCGTTGGTGACTATCTACTTATAAGATTATATTAATTACACATAAATACATAGATAATTAATTGCTTAACATTTTTTTTACGGAAATAGACTTTGTACTAAGTGGGCTACGTGGTTTCTTATGATAATGGATTACGCTGGCGGGGCACTAGTGGAGGATGATAAGATGAACATGAATTTATCATGATGGATTACAAGGGTAACAGCGTAACCTGAAATGGTACATTGCTAGCAATGGAGTCATTAGTCCACATTACTAACAATCCCCTAGGGCCCCCTACTTGGTCTACGCGGCTATATCTGTCAATCACACTCTTTAAAAAAAATCCGTCGTATGGTATTTTTTGTATTGTAAAAAAATAATCATAACGTTTGCTAAAACTTTTTATATATGATCTAATTCTACTTTTTTATAAATATTTTGTATATTTTGATCTGATTTATATATTTCTGTCCTATTTCAATCAAATTATTAGAGTAAAAGTGTTAATTTAAAGATAAAATAATAAAAGTTACTTAACAGAATATAGTTTCGCTTTAATACTGCAAAAATTCAGTCTTAAATTAGTTTCTTATAACGTGTGGTTTCCGTTTTCTTATAACATGTAAATCTATGTTTTATATGACCATTCTTTGAAATTTTTTCTCTGCTACAAAAGTTAATCAATCATGTAGGCTAAATTTTATGGGAGTGAAACCGCGGGCGGTTCGTTGGTTATAATGAAACTTTCTTGAAAATACAAAATTAAATTTTCTTGAAATTATTTCGAAATTATGATTTTGTTGATAATAATAATTATCACAAAATCATAATTTCGTAATTTCATGAAATAATTAATTTCATAATTTCACAAAGATAACAAAAAAATATTGGCGTTTGTTAACTATAATAAAAACAGAATATTTGTATAATAAAGAAAAATTGTTTTGTCTCTCATAAAAAGTATATGTACAGTATATATAAAAATGAACTTCAATGAAGTAGAATGAATTAACTGAAATTAAAAAATTAACAGATTTTTTAATTTCAGTTACTTCATTTTGTTATATTAACAGTTCTTCAGATGTTTTTTGTATTAATAATTTTTCTTTATAGTCCTAAAAACCGTTACGTAACTTCAGCCTCCCATTGTCCCGGAACACTTTAGACGCGTAAATTTTATTTAAACGTACAAATATTTGTACATATAATGACGTAAGAACTAATAGATAAACTACTTAGTCTATTCATGGGTGCTGGTGAAATAAACACCGCTTGCTCCAGTCAGATTGATGGAATGAAGTTGGGGCGTTAGATAACGTAAATGAAAAACAGGTTGATTGACTAAAAATGCATGTCTTTTGTATGTTGGCGGAATGTGTTTGAATTGCAAATTTCTGAAAGTATACGTGAAATTGAATAGAAAATTATTTATTCAAATAAATTTAAATTTAAGCAATTTAACCGGTCATTTGGAAGTACTTGCTCACTCTTGGCATGTCTCATCACAAGAAGAATGAGTAAGAAACTTGCGTGTTGCTATAGTTAAAATCAAAATATCTGTATTCGCGTAGGTTTATTACAGAATCTTATGATAAGTTAAATCTATCGTTAGTTCGGAATGCTTTCGAGATGAGAAGAACTGACAACTATTTGTACAGATAAAGAAATTTCGGGTTTCAAGTAATCAGTTATATTTTCTATTACATGTATGGATTTTATTTTATTATAGTATTATTAAAAAATAATTTTGTCATGAAAAAAATGTGCTTATAAAATAAGAAAAAAGTAACCCTGGACAATTAACATAGCGCCATCTAGTCCCACGGTAAACAGAGCTTGTGTTATGGGTACTAGACAACTGATATAAATACTTCGATTTTTTTGTAAATACATACATAATATACATAAAAAACACCCAGACCGATACAAACAATCGTACTCTCGTATAATCGTACAAATGTTTGAACCGTGCGAGGAATCGAACCCACGACAATCGAAAGTAAAGAGATGTACTAAACCGCTAGACCACCGAGGCCGTTCATGTTTATACTACAATAACAAAAAATGATGACTTCATCTTTGCATTGAACAATGGACATATTTTGTAAACATTAACTAGTTTTTCCATCTTCTGAATTACCCAACAGATTTTGATATAGTTTCCGCTGTATTTTAGATTTTTTTACGGAAGTTTTATATACGTTTTGTAAGTGTATGTATCCCAGTAATGTACATACATATATATTTTATATTATGTACTTTTCACGAGTAGTATAATAATATTTTCAATATCCTGCAGTTAGTCTTATTTATAATTTCACAATTAGGACGTTATTAAAGGGCGTATATAAAACACTTTTTTGTTATAGAATATTAGAAACTCTTTATACATGTTAGACAGCACCAACGATGCAAGAAAGATCTTCTTACATCGTTAATGCAGACAAATAACATAAATTATATCGAAAAATCGTTTCTGGAACAGCATTGGAACACAATTTTCCAAACGTAAAACAGATAAATACTATTTTAAATTTGAAGCGGTCATTATTTATAGGTACGTATAATTAGTAAAAATCACGCAACGCTTTATTTATATTGAGTTCACAATATTTCAGCAGTGTTTCAATCGTTATCAGTGTTTCAATCGTTATCAGTGATCATGGCGGTAAGGATCCTGTGATTTTTTACTAATTATAGGTGAAAATAGATGTATTTCTCATGGTAAGTATAACTCAAAAATTACTGATTAAACCTCTACCAAATTTATATAAGAGCACATGAGAAGCTTCAGCTTTCAAATACAAAAAGAATAATGAGGATCGGTTCACGCATAAAAAAGTTCTGTGCTCATACATACATACTAACATATACATATAAAAAAGTGCGAAGTGAAAATCTCCCCCTTTTTTTGATGTCGTTTGATAAGATATACATATACACATATCAGGAGGAAGCGTTTACTTAGTATAACCACAAATAAAAGCTCTTTCTCTCTTTCTCTCTGTCTCTCCTAAGTCAAATATTAACGCAGGAATCATTTTTTTAACAAAACTAATTCCAAATCCTTACTCAAAAACAATGTTAACACAACTTTAAAACAAAAGAGCACAGTCTGAAGCAATTAAACATTGAAATGACGAATCCATTCTTCTCGCTATAGCCTAAGAGCTCGTGAACACTTGTGAACACTTGTATCTGTGTAAGAATACAAATGATTTTAGTGATGAATAAATACTACCTGGCAGGATAGCCTTGCACATTTTTAGTATATATATTTTTTAATGTTTAAATAAAAAAACGGTTATTTCAATATTGATGGACTCGGTAATCTAGCGGTTTAGCACACCGTTTTACTTTTAATGGTGGCGTGTTCGATTCCTTGCACGGTGCAAACATTTGTATTCATGAGTATGATTGTTTGTATGTATTGTACGTCTGGATGTTTTGTATGTTGGGACTAGATGGCGCTGTGTTAATTGTCTAGAGTTATTTATTTATTTATATTACAATGAGCTTGAAATGTTAAATACGAATTAGTACGCTAGCAATGTACCACACCAAGTTGACTCCACGCTGTACCCACTGGAAACCATCGTGATAAAGTCCTGGTGGATTTGTCACGATGGGCTAACTGACCTGACCTCATGCTCATATTATCATCTCCACTGGTGGGCCAGCATAAACCGTTAGCGCGGGCGGGTGCATCATTCCATTATCATCAAATTAAAAAAATCGACTTAGACCTCGTATCTCTGGGCAACGGGCTTTCTGTAAGGCTAGAAATTATAGTTATGACTCATAGCATGCTGAGTACGATTACCAATACCTATCAGGCATCAACCCACCCTCGATCGTCGTCTAATTCAAACGCGGATCGAAATTACGACGGCCTGAGCCGAGGTTCGAACCCCTAGCAACGCCCTCAGACTAAAGTCGTATCCGTCAGGCGCGAATTGGCCTTCAGTCACTCCATAAGTCCTTCCGCAAGTTTGGAGTGCTATCTACTCTCGCCCCCTATAATCCGGTGAAACTAGAAAGGCCAGCTGCGGCCAACAGCATTAGAGTAGTCCGAAAAAAAATATTTCGAAGTAGCTTTTCAGACAGGCTTACCGAATGGTTCACGAGCTCTTAAGCTATTATAAAGTTTTATGTAGACAAGTATAACACGTAAGTACGCAACCATTCTGTTCAGTAAATGGCTTATAAAAAGGCTATTTTAGTCCACAGTGGTCACCGTTGTTGGTGTGGCTTTTAAACGGTTATATTCTGTTACTGTTAATAAATATAATTACTATTTTGAACATACATAATCTCAGCTACGAGCAAGCGTGACCGATGTTCAAATGCGACAGATTTGACGTAGATTTATAAGGGACTGGATATGAGTCGTGTAATAAACACCTGAACAAAATTTTCTATTAATATGTTATATTATACTATAATAGCTGTGCCAGCGGTTACACCCTTATATAGCCTTGATGCATAAGCTATATTACTGTAAAGTTTCATCAAAATGCGTTCAGTAGTTTTTGCGTGAAAGAGTAACAAACATCCATCCATACTCAAATTTTTCGCGTTTATAATATTAATAAGATTTCGTCCAGTATACACTTAGGTTGTAGAATGGACTACCAGCCGATGTTTTCTCACGAGACTACACCATGGGGGTTTTCAGAAAGGGTATATAAAGGTTTATTAAGAGTCGGCAACGCGCATGTAACACCCCTGGTGTCTCAGGCGTCCATAGGCTACGGTAACCATTTACCATCAGATGGGCCGTATGCTTGTTTGCCGCCATAATAGTATAAAAAATTTTATGATTTTTTATATATAATAATATAGAGTATTTATATGTATAATATGTATGTATTTACAAAATAAAAGGTAACCATGAATTTGTATCAGTTGTCTAGTATCCATAACACAAGCTCTGCTTATCTTGGGACTAGATGGCGCTGTGTGAATTGTCCTGAGATATTATTATTAGTTCAACTCAGTGTTTTCTTTTTTTTTAATGTATTCTCGTACGATATCGCGGGAACAAATAGTAAGTATAATATCAAATTATTCTAGTTATTACTCGAAATTGGCACCGCTCATTGCCCTATCCAGTTTCAACAGCTCTATGCTGTGCGACCTTTGGCACGGTCGACTAATGGAATCTATGGACAAGCGTCAAGCCCACAACGCATTTACATTGTATCACTTTACTAAGCAAACGTTCAAAGACGGGGTAGACAAGGAGTGGTGGCTTGACAACTCCAACGTATTTGAAGCTGACAGAAAAACAATTGTCGCGGAAAGGTTTAACAGGCCTGAAGATCCAAAGGTATAACATTCATATTTTGGTTTTATTAAATTCCTTGTGTTCATTAAATACCTCTACATAATTATAGAATATTGACAGAAAAATATTGATTAAATGGTGTAATTTATATATAAAAACTATTTGTAACTAAAAAATAGTGGTTGGTGATTAAAGCGTGAAAATTTAAGGTTGTATGTAATTTTTAATGCTTAAAAAAACTTTACTAAAAAATAAGAATAATAAGTTAGGGGTGGATATCCCTTGTCACTTAAGGATATGAAAAATAGATAGTAGCCGATTCTCAGATCTACTAAATCTGTATATAAAATTACATCAAAATTAGTCAAACCGTTTCGGAGAAGTATGGCAACTAACACTGCGACGCGAAAACTTTATATACATATAGATTGTAGAAGAACAAACAAAAGATTACCCGCGAAATTGTGTCACATTTGTATCTTCATACACACAAAGTCCTTGACATGGATGTGAGTTAACTCGTAACTTCTAACTATTAGGTTCTAAGTCTAACGCGACCTTACTGCGGCCTCTCTCCATTCACAGCTTCTATTTGGCTATTGAACAAACTTCCATTATTTGCAGCATTTATTAACTGTGGGAACTAGGGGGAAAGGTATTTGTTAGTAATGTGGATTAATGACCTAGCAATGTACCATGTCAGGTTAACCTCCACGCGCTTCCCCCTGGAAACTATCCTGATAAATTCCTGGTGAATATGTCGAGGTGGGCTGACTGACTTTACCTCATGCTCAACTGGTGTCCCGCCAGCATAAACCGTTAGCGCATGTGAGTGCACCATATCATTATCATCCATTTAAAATAAGGTACATCGAAAACACTCTAATTCACACAAACAACCATACTCATGAATACAAATGATTGCATCATGTGAGGAATCGAACTCGCGATCATCGGAAAATTGTGCTTAATAATTAAGCCGTAATCGCTAAATCACCGAGGCAGATAGCTGAACATGAAATGGCGAGAAACAGTAAGGATGGGATTGACGTCGCGTTTGTTAAGAATGGGGAATCGAAAATGGAGTATTATACAGAGATAATAAATTCAATTCGATGAACCAGCTCATATGAAGTTGCTATAAAGTTCCAACTTATGACGGCGTGGTAGGCCAGGTTCTCGCTCTAATAAATATGAGCCAGCCATCATTGCACTCAGACCAGTGCAATGATGGCTGGCTCATCCGTCATACTCATGAACGGGTGCTGCTTGTGAGGCCTGGTTTGCTCAGGTTACGAACACTGATTAGACTTTTGCAATAGCATATGCTGGTGGTCACACTATTCTCCCAAATTTGAATTTAAAACCAATCTGTATTATTGTAACATGTACAACGAAAAGAATACGAGATGAGTTTCTTGTCCATTCTTCGTGTTCATCTCGAAATCATTCCAAACTAACGGTAGATTTGACATATCATTAGAGTCTGTAATAGACCTACATGAATAAAGATATTTTGAATTTGAATTAATGTGGATTGTTTTAAAATGTTAATAACGCCTTTTGATGAAATGAAATGTTGCAGAAAATAAACATATCAACGTTACCGATCGCTATAAAATGCCTTCGCGGAATAAATCGCCCGTATAATCACCTAATTAAATTGTAATGAGCTGCTGAATTTCTTTGAACATTCGTGTCATTGTTTGCGTCTGTTTTAGCGAATACACGATTTGGTATTCAGGCTGGCCGTGTGCGTTGCTCGTTATTAGTATGAGATCTGATTATAACAGATAATGGATTCAGAAAGATGGAGTTAATTGGAATTGAAATAGATTTACAACACAATTAACACAATGCCATATAGTCCCACAATAAGCAGAGCTTGTGTTATTGGTACTAGGCAATTGATATACTTAGTTTTTTTTTTTTGCAAATACATAAGTACATAACATTTGTAGAACACCCTCACCCAAATGTTGTCACAATGTTAATTACCATCATCCTCCGAAACGGCTTGACCGATTTTTATGGGATTTTATATGCATATTTAGTAGATCTGAGGATTGGCTACTATCTATTTTTCATACCCTTAAGTGATAAGGGTTGTCCATATTTATTTTATTTTTTTATAATGCGGCATTAAAAAATATATACAACCCTAAATTTTCACACAATTTCTGTCACCAACCTCCATTTTTTAATAGCGATTTTAATTTATATGGCAAAACAACGTTTGCGGAGACAGCTAGTATTATATATATATATAGGTGACAACAGACGGGTTTTCTTGAATTTCATTGCAGCACATCGATGATGGGAATGTTAAACGTTTTTGTGGCCATTAAAGTTTGCGTTGCGGGCATCGACTGCTCGTAAAGAAGTTAATGGGCGGAGTAATGAGAGTACATTCGCTGATTTCGGGGCTTCACCATAGTATAATAAACATATACATTAAATGGTACGGAAACCATTACTTTTATTTTGTAGTTTGAATGAATGTGATACGTAAGTGATATGGATATAGTCCAGACTATAAATAAAATGTAATATAATATATAGTACATCTATTTTATGATGGAGATATACAGCAGTAAATACAATTTACTCTTGATTTCATCACAGCTGCATGTTAGATATAACCGTTACTTAGCAATAAGTACACTAATTTTAACACGAAAAAGACCGCATGTCCACCGGTGGATGACTCCGTAAGAGTAAATTTACACGTTGGGACGTAATCACCCGTGGGCACTTTAATTGAAATAAATCTAGGGTTAAATATTGTCGTTTTTGTATGACACTAAACAAGCAAGAGAGGGCTGTAACTTAGCGGGTAGTCCTCTACTTGAACTGAAATGTAGTGAATTCAAATATCGGTCATATTTGAATTTACATATATTATTATCGAAATACTGAAACACTTTGTGAATGGATGAATAAATGAAAGAATTAATGATGAATCACAGAAAATACTGTGACTCCTATGATAGAAATACGGAAAAAAACAAGAGCCGAAAATAGACTCCTCTCTGCCAAGTTGGATTTAAATACACCTAGCAACAATTAGGCACGAATAATTATGCCCAGTCACGACGAAACCATAGACAATAATGCATTTGACTATGTCATTTCGGATAACAGTCGTGAACATATAATAATTATTATATTATTCCGTGGAACTTAGATAATTTATTGATAATAGATAATAAATGTACATGTATTATAATAAATACATATATAAATGACGACAAAAAATTACATACTGCGCCAACCCCAAATAACAAGATAAAGGCGCAAGGCAATGATGATCATGATATTTATGACGATGACGATGATGTATAATGTATATGAATAATACATAAATATTAAAATAAATAACTACAAAAGATTTTCATGCTTCAGTCTAATTTGAACTCGAGACCTTTGGATCAAATTAGGAGTAGTAATTACTAAACCGTAGTGGCTTTCAAATATTAATCAATAGCTGTACAACTCACCGAATAACCATATCGATGACATCTTCCTTGTCGAACACTTTGCAGTACAAGTGTAATATCTTCAGGCAACTGTACTTCAACCCATTCCAGTTAACGTCCGCCGATTTCAGGGCGTCAGACCATGGGCAGTTCTCGTGCCTCGATAGACACAGCATTCCTTCGCGACTCTGCTCCGGAGGCATTTAAATATTTTTCCACTGTATCTTCGCTTTTGCCTTTCCCGAATTACCTCAAAATGTTAACACTTTTAATCACTGTTTTCAAATTGTTCATGTATCACATTTATTTATTCAGTCTTTTAGCGAAGTCTTCATGTATGAGATTAGTTGATTCAGTATTTTAGCGAAGTGTGCATGTATCACATTTGTTGATTGAAAGTCTTTTATCGATGTGTCACTACGTAGCTGGTTACGGTACTAGTAATGGGTGAAATTACGATATTAAATATTTTTTAAGGATTAATAAACTGATAGTATTATCAGGCATCAAAATTAAATTGATTGCAAAATTTTTTTTCGGATACAACATATACACATGAAATTGGTAGGTAATTCAATAATTACTGATGTGGATTCAATAATATATCATAACTAAAAATAATTTTACTCGCCTATCTACTATGATAAATGCGAATAATCCTTACTTAATATTAATTATTTTTCAATGCGAAAGTAACTCTGTCTGTCTGTCTCGCTTTCACGCCAAAACAACTGAAGGGATTGAAATGAAATTTGGTACACAGATAATCTAGACCCTGAGAAAGGAAATAGACTACTTTTTGTTGCGAAAAAAAATGAATGTAAGAAGTTGAAGGGGAGATCAAAGATCGTCTTTTTTAAAGCTAAAAGCTTAAAACATATTTTTTAAGCTGTTGATTAAATATAAATAAATATATGACATTCAAAGTTTGTATAAATTTTACTCTTAAGGGGGTAAACAAAATAGGGAATGAAAGTTTGTATGGAAACTTATATATATTTGAACGTAGAGCAATGAAACTTTTTTCTTTGGATTTTTGGGTTATATATTTATTTATTGTTTGTTAGTATTCATGAGTTCAAATTATTTAGGGTATAACAAGTAATTCATTCGGTACCTTAAAATTGCGACTTCAATCGTTAGCCAAAACACAACCAGTTTTATTCACATTTATTTAGAATTCAAAATCAATATGATGAAGTGAAGGAAAGTGTTTGAAGTATTCCATCGACTGTAATCACAACTGAGAGATATTTTTTTCTAGTTAATTTAATTTCAATCAATCTACTGAGCCGGTTTTCATGAAATTTCTACAGAACCTATCCCGTAGCGTAGTACAAAAAAAAGTAGTTGAATTAAAAATGATTCTAGTTTTGAGGTAATAAAGATAATTGAAAATACAATTCTTAAAACAAACATCCTCCTTTTTTAGACATCGTTTATTAAACCGTTTATAAATTTTCTAAACTATCTCCCAATGACTTCAAAGTCTGTATGTAAACATTTGACTTAATGTAGGTGCTGAGTTCAGTTCTCTACTTGTATATTTTTTGTTATGTAAACTTAAGACTATGAAAATAAAAGGCTTCAATGATTTACATCCACTAATAAAAATTATTATAATAAGGAGGTCTAAAATAAATAATGACTTTGTCCGCGTGGAATGTAACTTATTTTTTTATTAAAATAAATACAATTTCTAAAATAAAAGTATCCCTATAGAATTGTGAAAAAAATTCTATAGGATATGTTGAAAAACAACCGTTTTAGATATTGGCGAGAATAAACCAACATACTTTTTTTTTAAAACTCTTAATTTAAAATTACAAAGAAACACTGCAATTCTATTTATTATTATTTATTCTACATTTACATGTGTACAATTCTATGTGTACGATTCAGAAATAATTTTTAGGTAACCACGTTTAGTCTTGCATTACCTACATTATTAATCATTACTGATAGCCGATAATGCATTAGTGTAACAGAAATAGAGATATAGAAATGGTGTCGAATTAAAGTGCTGTAATGTAACGTACCTACATAATTGTGTGCATTTGTTTCTTTAATAAGTACCTAATAATAGTGTGGCATGGGCCATCCCATAACTTTGTTGCTGCCGATATAAAACTGTATTTTTTCTAAAGAAGAGAGCCATATGTTTTGTTTATACTACATATATATATTAGCTGTGCCCGAGGTTTCACCCGCGTGAAATTTATAGCCTATATGTTATTCTGATGTATAAGCTTATTTACATTACTGTAAAGTTTAATTGAAATCCATTCAGTAATTTTTGCACCTAACTAAATAAAGCCTATCTATTTGTGCAAAAAAGCCTATTAGGGGAAAAGCCTAATAGATAAATAACAATTCATAATAGTCATTTAAAAATCGGCTTTAAAAAAGAATCTATTATAATAATAATAATGTCCCGTCCTCGGTACTAATCACCAGCTGTGAAAAAGATAGAGAATAATAATAATAATCTTAGTTAGATAAAGCGATACAAATGCATAGATACATTTTTTTTCGTAAATATATACATACTATACATAGAAAACACCCAGACAGATACAAACATTCATACTCATTAATACAAATGTGTGTGCCGTGCGAGGAATCGAACTCGCGATCATCGGCAGTAAGGCGGTGCGCTTAAACCACTGGACCACCGAGGCCTATTATATTGAATAACGATTTTAAGGAATATTAATACGATTGTTTTCATGTTAAATGACTTTCTCACATCCCTAGTTACAATACTACATCAAGGGTTAGATTATAATTGTTGTGTATGGAGCTAATGTAGTATATGTAGACTAATTAATCGAATCAAAACATATGCAGGAAACATCAAACCGTCCAATAAGCGAAGTGGACAGTTGCGATACAACTGGTAGCGGCTGACCGTAAAAGGAAGTTCCAATTTAAACAATCACTCGCAGCTATTGTCTTTGTTCTAAACATTCTCCTATCTGACTCGAATGCATGTTAGCTGTTAAGAGTATTATTACTATGTATGCCAAGCAATTGATGCATGACATTGATATAAAAATTGCCAAAAAGTAAATTGGATAATTAGATTAATTCTTTACATTTGATAGTAAGTGATTATGAACATCCGCAACACTAGACGATTTTTTTTTAATTAATGATAATAGAATTGTGCACCCGCCTAACTATGCTAACGATTTACGCTGTTGATAAGCATGTAGTCAAGTCAGTCAGGCAAACGCGATAAATTCACCAGGAATTTATGGCGATAGTTTTCAGGAGATCCGCGTGGAGGATGCAATATCACATTCCTAACAATCCCTTTCCCCAAAATTACTAAAATAGGGGAATTGCCGGCCTTTTGAGAACGGGTGGGTAGTGAAATGAACTCTATCTGGCTTTCAGCTTTGTAACTTTTAAGAATTGCTCGAGACTAGCTGAAATCCCCGGTTTCATCTGCCGCTTCATTAAGGATTTGACAGTCGATATCGCAATGCGTCACCCGTGCATTTATTTTAGTGTATAGTTATTCTTTAAAAAAATATGTCACTGATATATTTTTACACGAATAACGCTATAATGTTTACTCTCGCAATAATACCGTACAATTCTGTCACGAATGCAGATGCATTCGTGACAGAATTGTACGGTATCATTGCGACGTTATTATCATCTGACAGAACTAAAAACATTGTACAGTAGTTGTCCTTTAACACGAAATTAAACTCTTTGTTGCATTCTTTATCTCCGACGGCATACGTTAAAGTTGAAGCGTGTGATGTATCTATTTAAAAAAATAAATATTGTCAAAATGTTAGAACAAAAGTTCTCCGCGGTTACACATCTGGCTGACATTACAAAGACATTGCACACATTTTTCGTGCACACGAATTAAAATTGCGGCAAACAGTAACGGGCAGACACGTTTCAACTGACGTTTTTCAGCGAGAATATGCACTTTACGTTTATTTATCTCAACCATTTTAGAGATAAAAATAATGTAAACAGCTTCTATCGTGATTTATTCTTGATGTTTTATAATTTTTTATTGTATCGTTATAAAAATTTATTATAGTCCTACGTACGTATGTTGAGCAAGTATCAGGGATGCCAATGAAACGATGATTTTCATAAAGGCATTTCATTTGGTTATCAGATTACATTATAAATTTTAGCTTCGTACGAATAAGTAAAAAATATTGTCATTCGGTACTTAGAAAGATTTCCGTAGGTCAAAATCTTCTAGAAACATCTCGTACTGAAGATCACAAATCTTGTTCTTATGTATATTGAATTGTCGTTACAATTGGCATTCGTTGGGAAGAGGACATTATTACATTGCAAGAATTTTGGTCACTTTAGACAAGACGAAAATTGTTTAGTAACAGTAATTATCCAAGGTTCAATGGGGGCAAAAGTTCTTGGGTCGATCACCAACGCGATGAACAGACCTTATCAAAACTACACAGCAGTCCATTGTGGAATGTTCTCGTACAGCTAAAAACAAGAGCAGATGGAGACGACTTGCAAGAAGCTCTATCATAAAGGAGAACAAATGAAAAGAATCCACTGATACCAACATGAAAGCCAAGACCACTCTGTCAAGGCTGTACCTAACTAAAGAAGAAAATGTGGTATGTTTTCGTACAGCCAAAAATCGTACAAGTTGGAGACAAATTGCGGAGAGCTCTATCACCAAGAGGATAATAAAGAGAATCCGACAACATCATGAAAGCCACGACCACTTTTGACAGAGTGTACGACTAAAGAAGAAGAAATTATTGCATCAGATTTCAACATTTATAATTGCAATTTACCCATTCCAAAAATACGACGAGTTTCTCAATTCGGTTCAGACAGTTTTTGTTCTTCTACTAATTAGGAGATAACAGATTCCATGTTAGCAATGATGCAATAACAGTGTGCATAAAATGAAACATGAATCTAGGCTATTGAATCAATAGGCCTCTAGTAAGGTATTAGACTTCCAAATACAGTTCGATTATGCAGCCTTTCGAAGGCAACCTTAATCATTTAATTCCACATAAACGTAACAAGCTCTCTATTTGGTGTGTCGCATGATTTTGATCTCACTATAATTATGAGCAAATACAGCGGCGTAACTCAAATGATTTTACTGTTACATATTACGCTAAAAGCTAGGCGTTTACCTTATAAATGTTATCAGATGGACAAACATTACCTGATTTAGTTACGGTAATATGAAATGAATTCTAAAAATTATGATGAATCATTCTTATATGGCACTAGCTGTACTCGCGACTTCGTCCGCGTGGAATTTAACTTTCTATTTCTAAAATAAAAGAAATCTTATAAAATAAAAATAGCCTAAGCCTAAATAAGGAGTAACTTCCTTATTGCAACAGCTACCTGCCAAAAACAGTCCCGTCAAAATCGGTCCAGCTATTTCAGATATTAGCCGGAACAAACAGGCAGGCAAAAATTGTAAAAAATGTTATTTTGGTGTATGTATATACATATATTACTTGCTAGTCTATACATATATAAAATTGGAGTGTCTGTTTGTAACATTGAAATAATCGGTTTTTACTACAGACATATGAATATAAATACGGTACATACACCAAAATAACATTTTTTACAATTTTTGCCTGTTATACATATATGACAATAGGTATATACTGTTTATATGTATGTAATTATGTATGATCATTATTATTAATTTGTAATGTTACTGTCATTATTATTATTGATTTTTTTACCATTATATTTTAGCACCACTTACTACCATCTACTTACTGTCTTTTCTCCTCTACCCATAGGTTTCTGGAAGTGATCCCTATAGAGGCGGCCTTATCGCGTATGCGACGTTACAAGGCCACCTATTGTACCCTGTTACTCTGTGGATTTTAATTCATGTAATTTATCTGGTGCTATAAAGAGTATATAAATAAATAATCTCTATATCGCATGGGTGCTCTGTGTTTGTGACGGGAGTCGTATGCTATATGTATTCATTAACTTATGGAGCGGCTGAAGGCCAACTCCCGCCTGACGGATACGACTTTAGTCTGAGGGACTACTTGAGGTCGGCTCAGGCCGTGGTAATTTCGATCTCCATTGGAATTGGACGGAGGATCGATGTCATTGGTTCATGTATATAAGCCACGGTTACCTCTTACCATCAGGTGTCGTCAACATGTTTACCATTCAGACAAAAAAATATATTTAATCGAATTAGGTGTTATTTAGCGTAGGGAGGCGTGGTTTGGTCGCCGAGGAGTCAACACTAGGATTCCGTGCTGTACACGAACTCTATTCAACGCCTAATGATGCCTCGTTCATAGGCGAAACACGTGTCGCGATATGGGTATAGACTCAATAGCGGTCGGAATTTGATCGCCACTAGAGAATGTAATGGTAGTCAAGTTTCCACACCGAATATTTGTAGTCTCAAACATGCTAATTGTAGCGGAATTAAATATATAGTTTACACGATTCAATCAGGATTTGAGAATAATACTGTAAATCCTATTTTGTAATAATTTCTGCAAACATGAACATGATGTCAACGCACTTATTTGTTGTTGTACGTTATTGAACTCCTCTATTATCACCTCTACAAGGAAATTGCTAAAATTGTACTGCAGGAAATAGCGATATTTTGCAAAACATCGAATCACACTATTGTAACAATAATAATTGAAGATCAAACGAACTTACCAAGTGAAGTTCGATCGTAATTATGTGAGCAGCTTCATTCGAAGCGATTTCCGTTAAAATAATGTAGTAGCGCCATCTACTCTAGACCTTAGCACGATAATTTAAATACCTTCTTTTTTTTTTTATTGCAATCCAATCACTCCCCTCCTTGTAAGTGGGGCGAGGCTACGTTTTAAATGTAATCGTTCGAGTTAGTCATTTTGTTTAAAGTTATGAATCTGTTATTTGTTATTTTATAATCACAAGTATTATTGGGATGGGATTGATGCCAATATTAATTGGGTGGGTGATAATAAATCGCTTCGAATGAAGCTGCTCACATAATTACGATCGAACTTCACTTGGTAAGTTCGTTTGATCTTCAATTATGTTTCGCAGCTTCATTCTTTGCGATTTCCGTTTAACATAATGTAGGATGTTTAAAGTCGTGATTTTAAAATAAAAATTAACAATGTCAAATCATACTTATCAGTATTTGTTTTTGCATAATATATCTCGGAATAGGTAATAATACGTCGGCAGACAATTTTAGAATATTTTTATTAATATACAAATCAAAATCAGTTCTCCATTGTAGGTAATTTTGTATACAATAGTTATAATGTTGTATCATCTAGTAATGATTCTGCAAATATATTATTATTTGTAATTTCTTTATTGTAGAAGCGAGCAAAAGCTGAAGATGAATCAGACCATCCTGCGGTCCTTTTAATTACTTCTATACTAACACCCAGTTTGTTAGCCTTCGATGTGGCTGCATGTCGTGTACTATGTGAACTAAATATTGATGTGTTAATGCCGCTTTCTTCTAATATATCTTTTATCCAATGGCTAATAGTCTGGGGGCCGATATTAGAATGAGGTTTTTTGAAACTCACAAAAAGCCTGTTGTCATTATTACTGCGTAGCAGTTTAGTTTTATTTAGGTATGATTGTAAACAACGAGCGGGACAAATTTCTGGACGGGTATTATAAAACGGAAGTCGTAATATGGGTAGAGATGTATTTAATTTTGTTGTCTTAATTGCGTCTGTAATCTTTATCAGAATTTCATTAGACATTGTATAAATATTATTTATGTGGATTAATGACAGAGTTTGTACACGATGTGCAGTCACAAGGGCGAGTAACGTTACTGTCTTCTTGGAAAGAGTTTTCAAATCAAGGTCATTGTTAGGCCATTTCTGTGCTAGAAATTGTAAGACAATTCCAGGGTCCCAAGTTATGTTATATTTTGGGTTCGATGGCCTTAGTTTAAAAACTCCCTTCATGAAGCGCTTAAGTCTATCATCATCCAGATTATTGCTTAATAACAGAGACAAGGCGGATTTGTATGTATTAATCGTTCCATATTTGGCACCTTTATCGAATGCATCCGTTAAAAACTCTATTATTGGAGGTATAGATATAGAAGTATAATCATAATTATGACAACTGCAATAATTGAGCCAAGCTCTTATACCGCCGTCATATTGCCTATATGTATTATTTGATAATGATGCAAGCATTATATCTACTGATCTCGGTGTTAGTGACTTCTTTAATAGAGTCTGCCGGATAATTTCGCGGCAACCAACGTTAGAGAGCGGTGTAAGCTGTGCACGGATCTGTAAGGAGATTTAAGCAAGTTAATACGTGGTGAAAAATATATAAGGTCTGACTGACATATTCTTTTGAACAAGGGGAACCATGGTTGGGTTGGCCAGTATGGTACGACAACTATACCCTCCGCCCTGTCTAGTATTATTTTTTGAATCATTTTCAATATCATTGAAAATGGTGGAAAGGCGTAAAAATTTAATTCTTCCCATGAAATTGTGAAAGCATCAATGGCCCATGCTCCCGGTTCATTTTTCCATGTAACATATGTATCACATTTAGAATTGCAGCGACTGGCAAATAAATCAATATTTGCCACACCTAACTGTTGTTTAATTTCATTATACGCGTAATCACTTAATTCCCACTCAGTATCGCAAAATTTCTTCCTAGACAGTCTATCAGCGTTAAGATTTTCTTTCGTGTTTATGTATGATGCAAACACTATAATACGACGTCTTTCACACCATTTCCAAATATCTCGAGAAACCTCATTTAGGTGTGGATATTGGACACTCCCCATTCGATTTATACAAGAAATTGCTGTTACGTTATCTATTCTTAGTAACAATTCACATTCATGATAATTACTGGCAAAGACTTTTAATCCAAAGAACGCAGCTTTAAGTTCTAGTTCATTGATATGCAAATCTATTTCATCTTCTTTCCAATAACCATACGACTCTTCACCATCACAGTATGCACCCCACCCTGTGGATGAGGCGTCGGTATAAATTTCTTTACGGTACTGATTTCTTTTTATAGGGGAATATCCATTATCCACATTTTTCAGCCACCATAGGAAATCTCCTTTAATAAAATGTGGTAAAGTTACAATTTGATTATAATTGTAATTTTTTAATAAGGCTTGATATTTGAATTGTTCAAATAATTTTGTATGTAACCATGAATACTGTAATGCCGGACAAGCAGATACTAAAAGACCAACCATTCTAGCAAAATCTCTTAATTTACATTTGTTTTTATGTAAAAAATTATGGATATAATTTTTTACTTTTTCTTTTTTATCTGTAGGTAATTGCATAATCATCTTATCAGAATCAAAACAGAAACCGAGAAATCTACAGTTCGTACTAGGATTCAAACAGCTCTTATCACGATTTATAATGAACCCTAACTTTTTGAGTAATAAGCATGTGTTTTCTATATTATACTTGCAATCGATATAATCTATTCCAATACAGAGAATGTCATCTAAGTATATTACAGATATACAATTTTTGGATCGCATAAATTCCATAACCGGTTTTAATAACTTTGTGAAAACATACGGAGCTGTGCATAAACCAAATGGTAAACAATTAAACTCGTAAAGTGTACCATTATAATTAAATCGTAATAGTTTTCTATGTATTTTATCGATGTTAACAAAAAAATAGGCGTCCTTTAGATCAATAGAACCCATATGACAATTTTTAGTTATTAATTTTATTGTCGTTCTGTAATCTTCCATTTTAAAATGATCGGTGCTTATAAATTTATTAAATTGTTTTAGGTTTAGAATAAAGCGTTTTTTGCCATTTGGTTTAGTCACAAGAAATATATTGGATATGAATTCTCCATCTTCATGGAAGCATTTTGATATCGCATTGATATCGATTAGTTCCTGAATTGCTTTAATAAATTCGTTGTGCTCTTGTGAAGATTTAGGGGTGGTACATGGTATTACAGTTTGAACTGGTTGTGCGACTAATGGTATTTTATAACCTTTTATCCATGATAATAAAACACGATCATTAGTTATCCGAATCCATTGATTGTAAAAATATTGTAATCGACCAGCGTATTGACTTACCTGTGAATCTATCTCCGATGATTCTTCCTGGTCGGTGAGAATGCTCGTCGCGGCGGCGGTGGTGCCGGCGGGCGTAACGATACATTGCTGCGAGGCTGACGTGTCGAGGCACGACCTCTTGATGTTTCGTTGTTTCTGAATGGTGGTTTCCTTTGTATTTGGCCCCTGTAGTTTAAATTCCGGGTTTTTGACATATTTTTGTAAATTGACACCCTGCTAGTTGATGCTACAGGATTAATTTGGGATAATGATTCTCCTGTTTTCTGTACAGATTTTGCTGCTTTGAGCTTCTCTGCTAAATCTTCACCAAACAAGAATTTATCTCGTTTAGTAGTATCGAACGTATCGCGTAGACTACAATTAATAGAACTCATAATAATGTTTCGTCTAGTTTTTGTTTCCACGTTATGACTATCGCACAATAAACGACACGCATCACTAAGAGGTTGTAGCAATTTTTGCTTGGAGTTTTCATTCTGCAGAATCATCTCGGTGAGCTCAGCCAATGCAGACAATACAATCCCAATCTGACTTTGTTTTTGTAATAGCGTAGCATCTCTCTTGACTAATATATCCGGCATTGCAACCTTAGCTTCTGGATTTAATATTGGAGCCATTAAATTACTACAGTTAGCTGGAATAAAGTATCTTTTAAGAATAATATCTTTAGCTTCTTTTGGTAAACCCTTTATTAATATATCTTCCCAACGGGAAGCGATATTTGAGTGAATATTTTTACCAAACTTTATGTCTGGCTGAGGTGCCTCACCTAATATTTGCAAAATATCATCTTCTAGTTGCATCTCTTCTGGTGTATTTACGTAAACATTTATTTCTTCTTTGTCTGGGACAGGCGAAGGATTTAAACCAGTGACAACTGGGTCCACATTTGGCGACTGTGGTAAAGGAGACATCAGATCGGGCATGTCTAATGCTATCTCTTGTTGAGATGACGACATTCCGATTGAATTCGGTATACTTGGAACTGTAGTTAATTGTTCTGACGAAACTCGTCTTATATCAGTATTCACTGTATCGTCGGCGTTGTCAGAATCTGCACAACAAATAATAACATTATAATTATAAATCAACACCTTCAAGTACCGTCAACGACAGTTCATATTGTATGTTCATATTAACTGCCAACGGCAATAGTGGATCGCCAATAGCGATAGGAAATTGACTAAAATTTACTTACCATTATCATCTGATGAAAGTATACGTCTTCGTCGATGTAATTTCTGTTCCAATTTCCTCATCTTTTTCATAATTCTTGCCTCTTCTTTTTCTCGTTTTCTCTTGTTTCCCATATTTAAAATATTGTATTTTAAAAAATAACGAACTTTGAATTAAGAAACACTAGGGTTGCGGTATGCGTGCGAAGGCTTTGAGCACGAAAACGCGAATGACTAACTCGAACGATTACATTTAAAACGTAGCCTCGCCCCACTTACAAGGAGGGGAGTGATTGGATTGCAATAAAAAAAAAAAGAAGGTATTTAAATTATCGTGCTAAGGTCTAGAGTAGATGGCGCTACTACATTATGTTAAACGGAAATCGCAAAGAATGAAGCTGCGAAACATAATACTTTTAATGTGTTGTACTTATTTTTAGTTCAATTTAAGTACTGTAATATATTTATTTATTTAAAATTTACCTAAACTCATAGTTAAATTCCATAACATAATATCCATCCATAAATATTTTGTAATTATTTCTTTCTTTATTGGTTTTTGAGTGAGTGATATCACATATTTCATTAAGTTAATATTTACTTACTATATTATTTTTAAATTACAAAAACTACACAATTTGATTTTACATTGTTACATTTAATTATGCTTATTTTTATAATTGTTTTTAATACTTTGTCCATAAATTACGCGAAGTGTTTTTGGTGTAATGGTGAGATGTCGTGAGATTTTATTCAACCCCCTCCCTCATCCCACGATATCATGTGAGATTTTTCAAAATGTGGGCTTAGTTAAACGTAGATTACGTACGCGTAGGTACGTAGTAGGTATGCGTAGATTTTTATTGTAAAAACAAAAAAAATTGCTTCATGCTTTTATTTATCTTAATCGTATTATGATTACGCTTAAGATTAAATCATAATCGTGTACAATCTGAATTAAATGGACCAAAATAGTATATTTTTTGTTTCAATCAGAAAAAAAATTACGTGATTTTTGCCCCTCCTCTCTCCAACGTAAGATTAAATCAGATTTGACTCGACCCCCTCATCTCCTTAAACATCTCACGTAATTGATGCCCCCTATAGTGCAGTTTTTATAGTTTGTTGTTGTTATTATATAATATACAATACTTTATCAATTTTAAGTCTTTTCGCCGATAAAATGCTATATTATCAGCAAGTAATAAGTACATAAAAAATAGTTACAATAATTGCACCCGAGCGATGCTGGGCTCTGTCACTAGTGTTTAATGATCTATGAAAGTACTTGATAGTGGTTATAGAAATGTTTTTAGGAATAGGTTTAATTATATAGAATTGGATTCATAGATGCATACAGACTAAATAAGTACGAATTATATGACACATATTAATTCTTAGAAGTTTTTGTCATTAAATAGGTATGGCGTAGTGATTACTTAGAATATAATATTCAAACTCAATAACAATACCAAAGAAAGATAGTTACAATTCTTGGAAATAGAAGCAGAAGCCTGAAGGTTTTATAAAAAGCAAATGAAAAAAAAAAACTCACTTTTTGTTTTATTCAATTAAAATACATATCATTGTACATGAGGCAAATACTTTGTACTCCTAACGCACATCTACTTAACATCGCACTTTTATCTATACATATAAATAAAATTGGAGTGTCTGTTTGTAATATGGAAATAACCGTTTTTTACTACATGCATATCAATATAAATACGTTATATACACCAAAATAACAAAATTTACAACTTTTGTCTATGTCAGTCTGTTTGTTCCGCCTAATCTCTGAAAGGGCAGGACCGATTTTGACGTGACTTTTTTTGGCAGGTAGCTGATGTAATAAGGAGTAACTTAGGCCACTTTTATTTTAAGCGAAACGAATTAATTAATTGATAGCGAAGAGAAGGAGAGCAGAATGCTATTTTTTTTTAATTATGCATAAAAAATGTATTATTCAATAAAAAAAACATTACACGCACTACTATGTATTTGACATACACACATAGAATTTACATCTTTGACAATAGAACTTTATTGTTCAAACTTGTAATTGAAATTTCGACCATTAAGTGACACTAATTTTTATAAAATAAAACTTTTCTCTTTATAGTTGCAAAGTCAACCAAGGTGACCGTTCACCATCGTCTATATGACCATAGGCAACTTTATATTAATGCCCGTGATAGCACCTATGCGTTCATCATCATCACCCATGCGTTTAAATTCGAAGGTCTAAGATATCTTCTAATTTTCACAACCCACAACACAATCTATAATTTCCTTTGGACTGAAAGTGAACCAGACCTTATGTTCATCTTATCATCCTCCAGTGGTGTCTCGCCACCGTAAAAGGGAATTGTTAGTGTGGACTGATGATCTTATTGCTAGCAATGTACCATGTCAGGTTGACCTCCATGCGGTGCCCCCTGGAAACCATCGTGATAAATTCTTGGTGAATTTGTCACGATGGGCTAACTGACCTGACCTCATGCTCATCTTATCATCTTCCACTGGTGCCCCGCCAGCGTAAACGCGTTAGCGCAGGCGGGAGCACCATTCCATTATCATCGTAAAAAAAAACGGTTAGCGCAGGCGGGTGCATTACATTATAATGCATAAAAAAACCAACCAACCAACAAACCAACCAAACAACCAACCAATTTGGTATGGAGATGGATTATAGAGATTGGTCCACACACAGCAGTGGCTAGTGATGTTACGGTGCGTTACTCACGACCTTTAGCGCTGTGTTTGCCGAATGTAAACATGTCTATAAATATTATCGTGATAAACCTACAGACACGGGGAAACTGACAAGATAACGCGAACTTTTCTGTACACGTAGAATTTTATATATATATATATTAGCAACATAATATTGATGTCTAATGGAAAATAATGTCAAATAATGGAATAAAGAATTCCATTCTTTGTGGTCGACACACTCCTTACTTAGCTTACATATTTTATTTCACTCCCAATTAATTTATTCTTAATTCTGTTTTGTTTATAATTATTTATAAGTATAATGAAAACGAAGTATTAATTATTCGATTACTGAAATAAGTAATATAATAAATATAAAATAATTAAATTAAATAAATCACTATTTGACGCGACAAATATTTTTCAGTCTTAGCGCGAACTGTAACAAGCAGGAACAGAAAATGGTTGTGAAATCCTTCCTTACTAATTAGTAATTTGATACACAGTTAGTCTAGGCCCTGAGAAAGGACATAGGCTACTTTTGAATGCGATAGAAGGGGTTACAAGGGTAAATGCAATGTTGTACGTAAGAATCGTCATTTTTAAAACTAGAAGCATCAGACTTATATTTTAGGTTGGTGATTAAATATGAAGAAATATGACATTCAAAGTTAATATTATTATTATAATATTAATAGTTATTAATTTTACTCTTAAGGGGATACAATAAAATAGGGGATCAAAGTTTTATGTAAATTCATGACTTTTTAAGCTAGAATTATGAAACTAGAATGTATGTCACTATTTTACGCGGACGAAGTCGCGGAGGTACAGCTAGTTTTCTATAATTGTACAATTGACTTTGCAGTTATTCAAATTTTTCGTTTAGTAACAATCTTCTAGAAAGTATTATAAAACAATAAAAGAAAACATGAATAAAATCGATTAAGTCATTCGGAAGTTACGATCGCGGGAAATAGGGGTACTGTTATATAAATTATATGTATTTATATATATATTAGATATACACTATATTGGAATAAGTATATTGCATATACACTTTATCCAAGTGATCCAATGTTAACAGGATAAGTCATTTCCTTTTTAGATTAAATTGTTTTATACTATATAGATAAACTGTATTACCTACTATAGTACATACTCGTATACAATAATCACGATATTTTTTTATTGTTGACTTTAATACTAGACATTTAGAGTCGATTTCTTAATAGCAGATTTGCTAATAATTACATTAAATAATTTTAAATACAATAATTATTTTTTTAATTAATCCACCAGTTTGTAATGGGTGTCGTCAATGTATATTATGTATGTATTTAATTTAATTTATTTATATTAGTCGTCTAGTACGCATAACACAAGGTCTGCTAAGCTTTGGACTAGATGACGTAAGAATTAAATACTTTGTAATTATTATTTGTGGATCCTATAGCTTATGTGGTTTGTATGGTTGCACAGATTCAATTTAAGCTTCGTTTTCGTAAGGATGATGCCGACTCTTACAAAATATAACGTACTAGCTGTGTCCACGGTTTCACACGCGTCAAATTTCAATAAAAAATATAGCCTATGTATTATTCTGATGTATAAGCTATATTACTGTAAGTTTAATCAAAATCCGTTCAGTAGATTTTGCGTGAAAGAGTAAGAAACATCCATATTTAAAAACGTTTCGCGTTTATAATATTATTAAGATGTTAAATATTATGTACATATATTATAATATATTATATAGTTATGTATTATCTATATATATATATAAATAAAATTTGTGTGTCTGTTTGTAATATTGAAATAACCGTTTTTCACTACATGCATATGAAGATAAATACGGTACTTACATATGCCAAAAAATTTTTTTTTTACAATATTTGTCAGTCTGTCTATCTATTTCTTCCGGCTAATCTCTGAAATAGCTGGACCGATTTTGATGGGACTTTTATTTGCCAATAAAAGTCCCATCAAAATCGGTCCAGCTACCTGCCGGTAGCTGATGTAATAAGGAGTAACTTAGGCTACTTTTATTTTAGAAACTTAAAATTAACTTACACGCGGGCGAAGTCACAAGTCGCGGGTACAGCTATTATTACTCTGTGAAACATACGTTTATTTATTCTGTGTCAGCCCTCACTAGCTTCTATGTCATTCCCTATAATCTGAAAACTATATTTTTTACCTTTCGCAATGGAAACTCACGCGATGAAATATTTATATAAATGAATAAAATTTTATTATACATATTTATTATGTGTTGTAAAAAGTTTATTAGTGTATATTTGAGGAAATTTATCTGTCTGTAAAGAGATCGGAACGCAGATGTATTTATTGGCACTAAATTATTATATTTGACGAATTCTTTAGGGAAAATTCTTAGCCCTGTAGTCAGTAAAAGTTCATGCTAGTAAATTAGCTAGAAAGTTTACCTGGATTACATAAATAATTCTTTGTTAATTTTGAAAATCAATGTTAATAAATGAAAAAATTCTGCACCCTGGCACGGTACGTGACATCTGAGATACTGTATAATTCTATACTAGTTCAGATGGCACAATTACACTCGTATGTTTAAATTGTATTTACACTTATGTACAACTTCATTATTATAACTCTAAGTTTGCAATCAAATTATTATTATTATCGTTGTTGACTCATTAACATAGCTTTTGTTTCATTTATTATTAATGTAAAATGTCTCATTACACAATAACAAATCATCGGTTAATTTTTCCCATTTATAACTAATAGATTGAACACAAAGAAATCATTGCGTATATGAATGTGGGTTTGTACTTATATATTATATTATACTAGCTGCTGCGACTTCATCTGCGTGGAACTTTATTTTTCTAAAATAAAAGTAGCCTAAGTTACTCCTTATTACATCAGCTACCTGCCAATAAAAGTCCCGTCAAAATCGGTTCAGCCATTTCAGAGATTATCCGGAACAAACAGACAGACCGACGAAAATTGTAAAAAATGTTAATTTGATACATTTGTTATTTTGTATCGTATTCATAATCATATGCATGTAGTAAAAAACTGTTATTTCAATATTACAAACAGACACTCCAATTTTATTTATATACATGTGTAGATTAAGCGAATCGACAGTCTATATAAAAAAGTAATGGAACTACAAGAGGAATCAGCGGCCAATTTCTGGCCTTAAAATTGAAAAATCGACTAAAGAATATTACAAATAAAGTCTTTTTTCTGATGTACGGAATTGACTATTAATTTCTTAAACTAAAATTTATAAAATAGACTTATATTAATATATTAGCATTGAACTGCATTTTGTAAATATATTTTTTAGATAGTTGTACACAATTTGGTTAGGGTTAGCAAAAGAGTGCATAGTTTTGTAACGTAGTAATTTTAACTAATTTTACTCTTTGTGTACATAAATACACAAAGTGACTTTTTATGCATGATATCCAACATAAATGTCAAGACAACTAATATATAACTTTAAAATGTTGTTTATCGGTTTATAACACCACTTTATTTTCAGGAATATGAAGAAATAACAGCCGCGTGTTGAGAAATATATATGTTTTATGAGGACATATTGCTAGCTGATATATAACTATATGAGTATCGTACTGTTGTATATTTATACATTTTTTTTTTTTTATTTTCTTATAGAAAGGTGACGACCTCGGTGGTCCAGCGGTTTAGGACATCGTCTTGCATCCGATGGTCGCGGAATCGATTACTCGCACATTTGTAATCATGATTATAACTGTTTATATCGGTCTGGATGGTTTCTATGTATATTTGTAAGCATTTAAAAAAAAATTAACTATATATTTTATATCAGTTGTCTAGTAACTATAACATAACATAATACATCTTAATATGGGAGTAGCTGGGGGTACGTGAAATGTTGAGATATTTTTATGATTATATTATAAATTTAAATTAAACAACACACAAATTATTGTTATAATAATGATAAAATGGTAATTATCATTAATGTTAAAAAGGTTCTTATATTATAATGAAGTAGGTAGGTATAGGTAGATACTGGGCTACTGGGTCAAGATGCACTAAGTATATTGCACCCATATAAGGTTTCTTGCAATATATGACTACAAAGTACTTAGGATGTAGGTCGTCTCACTGTATGTACTTATTATATGTATATTATTCTAATTAATATTATAAATGAGACCGTAAGTTTGTTCGTTAAGCACTAACGCCGCCAAAAGTTAATCGTCAGAAAATTTAACACCATTTTAGAAAGAAACAGATATTTTTATAGTGGCTACACGAAATAATTTATACTCGTGAACTGATGATTTATTTTGCTACTCAACTAACTATTATAACTCACTTCTGCCAATTTAGCAGTTTATATTTCCAAAAACATCTTAAATATGTAATATTGAATAACATTACATTAAAAGCGAAACTCGCAAGTTCCACTCTCGACTCCATTGAATCTGATTTCCCGGTGAGCAGTACAACAAAATAATGTATGAATATTCAAAAGTGCGTGAATAAATTTATTTGAATAAAGATTATTTCTTATTCTATTCTACTACCATATGTATGTAATGACATGAATGTCACATTGGAATTGTTAATAATACGGTCCAATGTTCCCACTGCCAAAAACCAGGTCGTCCTCCACAGGGTTTCCCCTGGAATCGTGGATCAGTTATCTGAACTGAAATCATAATCATCCTAGAGACCTATATATATTTGTATATTTATGTATGTATATATTTTGTACATAGTACTAGCTGTGCTTGCGGTTTCGCCCGCATGAAATTTACAGCCTATATGTTATTCTGATATAAGCTATATAACGGTAAAGTTTCATCAAAATCCGTTCAGTAGCTTTTGCGTGAAAGAGGACCAAACGTCCATCTATATTCACTAACTTTCGTGTTTAAATAATTATTAAGATAAAATGTGTTAGTTTCTAATATTTATTTGTATTATTATTATTATACCTCTATATAATTACATATATTCTTCTATGCTATTCATGCGCCACCTACCATTTTTATTTTTTCTCTACCTAAAGAGATTGCTTTTTGCGATAAGACCGCCATTTGTAAAACTATATTTCTTTTCTGTATAATTCTTGTGTAAAATGCTTGGTGCAATAAAAAGTTTATAAATAAATATTTCACATAATTATAGTTATAGAAGTGCTTGATAAAATGATAAAATCATACTGTAGTGTGCTGTCACTTGACCTTGGCGTCAAGTGACAGCAAATGATCCGGTAACACTTGTATACTAACAGTCACCGTACCAATAAGCGCATAACACTTCAGGCTTAATGTCCAACACTAGGGTCGCCATCTGTCCGGGTTTCTCCGGATTTGTCCTAATTTAGAGGGCATCCGGGGAGCGTCTGGGGTAATGTAATTTTTTAGTTTTAATATTAAAGTACATTAATAATTTGTGTTTTATTTTGGGAACAAGAAAAATCGAATGGATTATTAAAACAATTTGTAACAAACTGTAATAAGATACTGTTTTGTTAAGTACATTCAAAATGATAATAGAAAATTCCTACATTTCATTTTAAGGTTTCAAAATAAATTAAAATGTCTTTTTTGTGATTTTTAACTGTTTTTTATTACACTATGTTTAAAAAAACCTGTTGACATATCCAGGTTCTAGACTCTAAAATCCGGGGTTTCGCGCGTTTTATTCTGATTTTCAAATTTTAGAGATGGCAACCCTATCGCAGTCAAGTATATTTAATTATCAATATGATTTCGTTCATATCACATGGTTTTTTAATGGATGATAATGGAATGGCGTACCTTCCAGAGCCAACGGTATACGGTAAGTTGATTTGAATTATTTAGATTCAAATAATTATTTAAAGGTCCGAACGATGACTTATCGATAAGATATTAGTCATCTCATTATGATGAATTGAAAGACGAACACTAAAAAAAATTGATTTTAGCGATTTCATCCCAAACGTTGACATACTTTAGAGTATTTTAAACATTCATTCATAATTTAAGAGCCGTGATCTTGTCGGTGCTCTTGCCATCTTCGACGATCTTCTCTTTATTTGTTGATACGATTTTTCATATTTGATTAAAAGTAAACTACATTAACTAAAATAGTATTATATTGGTTTTTTTATTTACGTACACTCTTATATAGCGTTCGAATATTTATAGTTCCATAAATAGGCACTATAGGTGGAATTTGGATTGTTGAATATACAAATATTCTGTTCGTTTAAATCCACATTATCTAATACTAGGAACTGTCTTGTTTCATCTCGATGATCTTTATTCATTCAATGAATATTCCCCGACGCAAGGCTACATTCTATTTTGATGTTACTACGCAAATAAATCTATTACATCAGAGGTCGCAAACATTTCTTTACAAACTTTCTAATTTTTAACACCCGTTCCTTTAGTTTTACAAGTTTCAAAACAACATTTTTAAAAGTATAACATTTATATTTAGTTCAATTTGCTCGACTATCACATACAATACAACCACATCCGAGTTTGATTGTAAAGTTTTAAATATTAAATTGAATATTCATGATCTCTTATGATACATAGAGATTGCAGACATACATTAATATGGGACAATATTATATATATATATTATATAATAATATTATAAAACATATTTTTATGTATTAAGAAATAGAAATAATTTTAATTTAATATAACTAAATTTCAGCACTCTGGTATAGATTCTCACATTTTATCAGACACAGAGAAATAAAGGATCAAACATAGAAGATGCAGTTAAAAATACTTTGTAAATAAAAAAAATACCGTTAGTAAATAATAATTTGATTATTCGTAAATCTTTGACTATTTTGATTTCGTATTGTGACTTCTTTTATAAGACATGCAATATACTATTAGAGTAATAAAATTATTTATATTAATCTTAATATTAATAATTTTATTATTATTAAGAGATGCGGTAGTTTTAGCAGTTTGCGCATTTTGAACGTGGAACGCTCTTGGAACGTGGAATTATTAGATATTAAAAATTAGCTGCGCGATGGAATTGTTGACGATCCCTGCAATATAGTATTAGACGTAGATTAGACGGGTAGTTACCGCAGGCACATTGAAATATTGGCTCTACGGCAGACTGTCTATGGATACGATTACCTAGACGCGACATTGGTATTTATACTAACTATTTTTAACCCGACGGTCTCAGTGGTCTAGCGGTCCAGCACGCCGTTTGACTTCCGACGTGGGTTCAATTTTTGCACGATAAAATCTTATCTTCGTTATTAAACAAAAATTTTTATAATTACTAACTGGGTCGCAGCGGCTAACCCTGCACTTTTGTTTAATATACACTTTTTTTTTATAAAATTATAAATAAATATTTTATAAAAAAAAAAGTTTATCTACAACCACAGAAGGTCCGTACACTTTCATATTTATTCTATTTGTATTTTTAATTATTTTTTATGTTATGTTTTGTAATTGGATAATTAGTACTAATGCAGCTTAAGTTCTGACGAATGTACATATATATCACTCACCTTTTAAGGTGAGTGATATATATGTACATTCGTCAGAACATACAGGTAAAGTATAAACAATTATCCCGAAATTCTGACAGTCTCGGTGCTCTAGTGGTTTAGCACTTACTTCCTCCTGCCCTGTCCAGGAACGGTGCAAAAATTTGTATTCATAAGTACGATTATTTGTATCTCTCTGGGTATTTTTATGTACTATATATTATACATAAATGAATATACATAAATTTTATATAATTCTACCCATAATACAAGCTCTGCTTAGCGGCGCTGTGTGAGTTGTACTGTGTTATTAGTGTTATTATACGAAAATTTAGTAAGTTCATAATATTCCCGTAGTAGTTATGAAATTATATATGCAAAGTCAGGGCAGCCAACTAATTTCATATACTCGTAAATATTAACGTTCAAACGATCAAAGCAATTCATCAGTTCAGTAGTGTCACATTATATTTGAAGATTTCTTGCACATTAAACCTGTCTAAACTGAAGTTGAAATATCTATGAAGCAGATAGATTGTATATATATAAATCACTAGTTCTCGACTCTCTCAGCTTCATCTGCTACTGACAATAATAATATCTACACAAAAATATTATTTACTAGCGATATCCGCGACTTCGTCCGCGTGGAATTAAACTTTATTTTCTAAAGTAAATGTAGCCTAAGTTACTCCTTATTACTTCAGCTACCTGCCAATTAAAGTCTCGTCAAAATCGGTTCAGCCATTTCAGAGATTAGCCGGAACAAACAGACAGACATGCAGACAGACAAAAATTGTAAAAAAGGTTATTTTAGTGTATGTACCGTATTTAAATATATATGCATGTAGTAGAAAATGGTTATTTCAATATTACAAACAGACACTCCAATTTTATTTATATGTATAGATGTAAAGATAAAGACATTATTCAAAACTTCAGTACTTTTTGCATATAAATAAACAAGATCGCTTTTAACACGTGCAATTTGCACAGCTGTGGATTACCGCCACTGTAACGAAGTAGGAAATAAAAAACTATAAAATATACTTTTTATTTACCCGGCTTTCAAAGAAAAGTGAGTAACTTTCAGGAGGTTTTTACCGATTGTACGAGGAGAATCTCAAAAAGTGACTCACGATAAATCCATGCTAAAAATTTAGCTTCTTAGCATTTAATAGATTCACCGTGCGGGTGCCGGGTCCATCGTGCGGCAGAGAGGGACACTCCGAGCAGTTCCTGGGACTTGTGATCAGAGTGTAGGATTAAGAGGTCACTTTACGTCAACACTGCTACTGTTTCTCTCCCTGCAACTTAATGCAGAACCCCTAGAACTTAATGCAATTCTAGATAAACTGCAATAAATTCTATACTACAGTTTTGTTAATAATATTGAAGAGATTGCGAATTTTGTATAATGAAAGTAAACTACGCCGATTTGAGAAATCCTTTCAGTATTTAAGTGGGTGCTATTTAAGATTAACATACTTTTTATGGTCGCGAGATCAATTCCTCGTACTGTACAAACATTTGTATTCATGAGTATGTTTATTTGTATAGTTCTGGGTGACTTCTATGTCTATTATATACAAAAAATATTTTTGTATGACTAGTACACATAACACAGGATAGAACTAGATGGCGTTGTGTAAATCGTCCTTGGCTATTATTATTTGTATTCAGGAGCAAAAATCAGTATGATTGTTTGTATAGTTGTTTTCTATGTATATTATGTACGTATTTAATTTAATTTATTTCTATTAGTTGTCTAGTACCCAGTACACAAGCTCTGCCTAGCTTGTGACGGGATGGCGTTGTGTAATTTGCTCTGAATATATTTATTTCAATCATATCTCCGTACAAAATCTTGAACAGTTGTCTTAACTAAGTTTCTATGACTTCTAAACGGAAAAAAATGCTGTAATTTTCCTATTTCTTTGTTTCTTAATGTGCATTCTTTTGTTTTGTAATGTTTATCTTAGGCCTTTCATGTTTTCATTGTCCACGGCATTCGTAATTTTGGCACAATGACACAAGTTCGTTTTATGCTGGATTTAAAAGTGGTGTAGTAATGTAACAAGATTATGAAATCTATTATTGTCTGCAACATCTGATTGAAGTGTTTGCAAGAAGACTGTACAGCTAATGTGACTAGACGTCCGGTTTTCACGGGACTGTCCCTTTTACAATTACGAGTCCCGGTGTCCCGAACTGGCATAAATTTATCTAAACATTTTTATCAGATAAATATAAATATAGCTAAACTAAATATTACTTATATTTACTTACATTAATATTTATCGGGTATATTTTTTAATTTATAACTTTTAAGCTAATCTACATTTCACTGAATATTCAATCCAAAGTAACAGGCGGCGACCCTGCCGCTCTGTCTCTCTCGTTAATCTTTAGTCTTGTTATCGGTATTTCTACACCAGAGAGTCAGTCAGAAATATAAATTGATGCATAAGATTTTTTTTATGTCAACCAAATTTGTACTCACGACCCTCTGGGCGTAATTCGGAGTTACAAACCACTACGCTACTACTCCCAATTATAAGCATTACATAGTTAAAGTTTATCAAAAGATTTACACGCATGATTTACATCGCAATAAACTAGGATTTATTTCATATGACTCATTCATTTTTCTAATGTGAAATCTAACATCTGTTAACGATTATACAATTTGGGAGATAAAAGATTAGGTATAACAAAAAATTATATAAATTCGAAAGTGTATTTGTCAGTCTGTTTGTTACCTTTTCATATGATAGCTGAACAGATTTGGATGAAAAGAATCATGAAGATAGATTGTAACATGACGAAGGAAATAATGTTTCTTCTGTATGAAAAAATAATCAGAAAGATGGTGAAAATTGCATAAAAGTTTATACAGACGAAGCCGAGGGTACCTATTAGTATTATAAAATGCAAAGTTTATCTCTCTACGTTTTCACAACTAAACAGCTGAACTAATTCTAATAAAATTTAGCACTAACATAGATTGTATTATCTTAAGAACTACCTTAACCATCTTAGAAGTTTTGGACCGGGAATTGGTCAACTGGACTTTAAAAAAGCAGCCGATGTCGGGAATAACGATAGGTAATCTTTAATCAAAAGTTATTTGTGGATATTCTATATAATAACTTTTATGATAATAATAGCATTTTTATTTTTATGTGTAAAAGGGAGTGGCCGGCGTTGATTGAAGCTAATCTCGCCACAATAGAATTGTCACTATGAAATTAATTAAAATTAATGCACACGAAAATGCTTTTAAATAATTAATGAATGAGCTCCGTCATTCTATAATAGAAAGCCTAATCCTTACTAATAATGTACATGCGAAAGTAACTCTGTCTGTCTGTGTGTTGCGCTTTCACGCCAAAACTAGTGAGGCGATTTAAATGAAATTTGGTACACAAATAGTCTAGACCCTGAGAATAGGATCGGGTTAATAGTCCAAATTACGTACAATCCCCTTCGATTGCGCGGACAGAGGTGTATGAATTTTATATAGTTTATATAGAGAAGAAGTGCATAATGCAATATTGTTTTAGGGGTCGTTCAAGTATTACGTAAGCATATGGGGGGGCGGGGGGGGTCTTTGCTTTGCTTACTTTGGATGATATGGGGGGTAGGGGAGTCTAGATGATGATTTTATCACTAGTTATTTATACACGAATGGAAACTGTCACATTGTCTTTGCTAAAAAACAATACATTTATTGAAAAATGTTTACGTAAGCATCGGGGGAGGGGGTAAGGGCTTTGCTTACTTTTGCTGACATGGGGGGGGGGGGGGTAAATAATTGTAATAAATCTGCTTACGTAATACTTGAACGACCCCTTATTTTTAAATTATACATATATTATAGCCTAGCTGTACTTGCGACTTCATTCGTTTGGAATTTAACGTTATTTTTCTAAAATAAAAGTACCCTAAATTACTCCTTATTACTTCAGCTACCTGCCAATTAAAGTCTCGTCAAAATCGGTTCAGCCATTTCAGAGATTAGCCGGAACAAACAGACAGACAGACAGACAAAAATTGTAAAAAAGGTTATTTTAGTGTATGTACCGTATTTAAATTTATATGCATGTAGTAGAAAATGGTTATTTCAATATTACAAACAGACACTCCAATTTTATTTATATACCTATATGTATGTATGTAGTACCTATAGATTACTCAATAAAAACATTACATCCACAACCATATGTTTGAGACACACACGCATAAAAGTATAGTCTTTGAAAATAGAACCTTACATTGTTCAAACTTATATTTCAAATTAATTACTGTCGAATTTGGACTGTGAAGCGACCACTAGTTAAAAAAAACATGTAATACTGAAATATTAAAGACTAGTCCCAAGATATTTACAGTTTTTTCTTTTTTTGCACGCGCACTTGGCACAAAGGAAATGTATCAAACAGCCACGGTAGTGCTTAACACAACAATACACATACTGTTACCTTATTAGCATAAACAAAAAGTAGTTTATAGATAATATCTCTTAACTGTGTTACGGTCGTAGTAAGTCTATATGCATAACTAACACTAAATGGAGTACATGACACCATTTTTATGTTTAGTGAATTAAAAAAAAAAATATATATATATATATATATATATATATATATATAATATTTTAACGACTGTAATCACTGATTGGGTAGTCAGGAATATTGTCATATTTTTTTCTTTTGTATAAATAGCAAATATCATAGACTTCGGTGGTCTAGCAATTTTGCTCACCACATTAATTTCAATGGTCACGGGTTCGATTATTCATACGGTGCACATATATGTAAATATGAGTATGATTATTTGTATCGGTCTGGCTGCTTTCTACGTACATTATGTATGTATTTACGAAAAAAATATCTATGTATTTATATCAGTTGTCTAGTGCATTCTTCAGAGCCGTGGTTCCAACCTTTAACAGTGCCAGTAAGGTCGTATCTATCAAGCGGGAGGTGTCCATGAGCCGCTGCATAAGTCCTTCCGCGAGAAGTGCCATCTGCACTCGCTCCCTATCGTCCGGTAAAATTGAACAGTCCAAAAAAACAAGACGATCTCAAACAACAAAACATTTTTTTTTTTTTTCTAACAATGGGTAAGCAAGCTGTCGACCCAACTGATGGTAAGTGGTAACCATTACCTATGAGTGCTATTTATATTACTACCTACAATAATTTATTAATTATTTATAATAACAGCTCGCCGATCAATTCTCTTGCCAACTTGTCAATTTCATGACTGAGGATTAAGTCTGACGTCATTGTTTTGACAGCAAACAAGAATAAACCTGTCACTTATCACATGGGGACCATAAAAACGCGGTTATGCGGGCGCCGAATTTACCATCGCCGCTATGTTGGTTTGGTGAATTTTTTATGACTGTAATATGGGTTATCTGACTTTTTTATGTTGAATCTTAATTAAACAAAATAACCAAGGTACTCTGTACCTTTTCAATAGAATTTAATTATTATTGGCGACCGATCGTCACAACCTCTTTTGATATTTTTATTATTTTGAATATTTATTTTTAAAACATTTTTTTTTTCGTGTTATTATTTGATATATTTCAATTACTGCTACATTGTTCTTTTGATAGTTCGCAACTGCACATCAATATATTATATTATTTTATAAACTACGTATTGTCATCATTTAGACACTCAAACAGTCCAACGATCCGTTACAATTATATTTGATTTTATTAACTTATATTACCGCTGTTTAAATGAATTTGAAAACTATATTAAATGTTACAGATAGATATAAATTTTATTAGCGTTAAGGGGCACATAAACACAAGGTATAGTAATTATATACATAACTAGCTGTCCCGGCAAACGTTGTTTTACCATATAAATTAATAACGCTATAAAAAAATAGGGGTTGATAATAGAAGGGTGAAAATTAAGGATTGTATGATGTAACATAAAAAAATAGAAACTAAAAATTTTGTCTAAAAAAAAAAAATAAATTTATGGGTGACTACCCTAACATTTAGGCGGATGAAAAATAGATGTTGGCCGATTCTCAGACCTACTCAATACGCTCATAAAATTTCATGACAATCGGTCAAGCCGTTTCGGAGGAGTATGGGAACGAAAACTGTGACACGAGAATTTTATATATAAGATTAAGGTACAAAAAACTCCTGACTAACGTAGTGTGTGTGCATCGCTCATACGAAAAAAAAGCAGCATCTCATTGTATGTCTGAACATCTTGAGCAAACACTCAAGCTACAAACCGCTGATTTTCAGATACTGCCAAATGCTTAATATTGGAAATAGAAACTGCACTTATGTGCACAAATCAATACCATTTTATAAATTAGACTAATCTTTATGAAACTTGGTTAAGTAGTTTTGACATTTATTCCGGACAAATAGCATAACGCGGGATTCTTATATATGTATATCTCAATAACTCCCAAATTGTATCCAATCAACTGAGCAAATAAACTCTATTAGAAGGTCGATTGTTTGTAATGTGGACTATTGACTCCATTGTTGGCAATGTACCATGTCGGGTTGACCTCCAAGAGGTTCGTCACAGAAACCATCATGATAAATTCCTGGTGAATTTGTTACGATGGGCTAACTGACCTGGCTTATCATTCGCCATTGGTGTAAACTGTTAGTGCAGACGGGTGCAACATTTCATTAACATCCATTAAAAAAAAATACTATCTATTAGAAAAACCCACAATTTTAGAGATGAGATTGCAGAATAGACGTAGAAAAGAGCCGACAAGATATAAACTTTCGTTTAGAAATCGTTTAATAAAATATAAGTTGTACTTACATGACGTTAAGCGCATCCTGTACCGCCGTACAATTAAAATAAGTCAACATATTCATTTTTATAAATAACTTGTAACTTACTGTACTTTAAATAACTGTACTTATATATTTAATTTTATTTATTAATATATATATTCCGTTATTATCAGTTCTAATAACAGTTACAAAGTATCGAGGCAGTTTTTCTTGTTATCCATTTGTATTATTAATATTATGAAAAGATAAGATATTTAAACATAAAATATGACATAATCAATGATAATATATTTTATCTTAATCTTTATGATAATTACGTTAATTTACCTTTTAGTCAAAGGTATGTTTTTATGAATAATGATGGTATATGATAGTTGCACCCGCCTGCGATAACGGTATACGGTAGTATGAGACAGGTCAGTTGGCCCTTCGTGACGAATTTACCCGTAATTAACGTTGAATCCAGGGGCAACCGCGTGAAGGTCGACCTGATAGGCCTGATGCAGCATTATTAATATTTAATATTCCTCCCTCGTACTTTTATATTAATATTGTAGGCTCGTGGCTAATTTAAATAAGGCGGACTGTACCATATCAGGACGACTTCCACGCGATAACCTCTGGTATCATCTCATTACTAGTATTCCCCACAATATTTTTCGGTACTACTGTAATGCTGTTGGCTGCAGCTAGGTTTTACAGCTTCACCGGGCGGTAACTGACCTATCTTCATCCTCATCTCATGATCATGATGATATTCTCTGATATACCCATAGCGCAATCGGATGCACCATAGATTTATATGAATTAAAAAGAATCCCCATTACTAGCAATCCCCTCCACCAAATTCAAAGGAATTTGGCACGACATTTTGATATTACCGGATGCACTATTATGATATTACTTCAAATATATAATAAAAGTTAGTTAAAAATAGTTCAAAGGAAAGTATGTTTTGTTTAATTTATAATATAGTTATAAATTGCGTAACAGCGCTTCCAAACAGTCTACAGATCATTCCAAGTGTAAATATTTTCACAGATGCTTCTCAATTTCCATCAGAAATCTGAGAGTATAAACTTTATTTATTATCGCTGCTATAGCTGTTACCAGCGACTTCGTCCATGTGGTATTAAGATAATTAATTCTTAAATAAATGTAACCTAAGTTAGTATTTATAACATTAGCTATCTGCGAGTAAAAGTCTCGTCAAAGTTGGTGCACCCGTTTGAGAGATTAGCTTGAACAAACATGACAATTATATTTCTATGTAAATATTTTCATATGCATTTAGTGAGAAGCCGTTAATTTGAAATTACAAACAGACAATTAAATTTTATTTATTTGTACATATAGTACATATAATTACTACCAAGACTTTTAAACGGTTAGACGACAGCCGTCTCTGACTAGGTCTTGATATGATTTCGTCTTAAAATATATATAAACATTTATATAATTTGTGTCTTATCAAGACTTGAAAGTATTAATTTATTTTATAACCAACTTAAAAAAGCGCAGGTTTATAACTCCACTGTATTTTCTTATGTGTTTCCTCAAAACTTTTTTAGGATCTTATACATGGAGGAGCATAGCAAGCATCTCTTGTAGTTGTACTAACGTTTAGCTAGCGGGACACCAGTGGAGGACGATTACATGAGAATTTAGTAATCATCATCAAGACATAAGAAAAATGACTTGTCTGATGTTTTATATTTACGAATCAATCGCTGTCGTTCGGTTTCAGAATTCGAACCGAAACTCGTCCCATGTCAAGTCAATATCCAGGCGGTTCCCCCAAGAAACCATGCACCATTCCATTATCGGATGGTAATGGCATTCCATTACCACCCGATAATGGAATGGTGGATGGAATGGAATGGTGTACACCCGCTTGCACTAACATTTGCGCTAGCGGGAGACCAGTGGAGTACGATAACATGAGCATGACGTCTGGTCAGTTAACTCGTCATGACAAATTCTCGAAGTATTTGTCATGTTGGTTTCCAGGGGGAAGGTAACAAGAAAAACACCCTTTAACTTGTGACGTAATTTATGGATAATCCCTCAACTTGTCTGATGTTTTATGTTTACGAATCAATCGCTGTCGTTCGGTTTCAGAATTCGAACCGAAACTCGTCCCATGTCAAATCGATCGCCAGGAGGTTCCCCCAAGAAACCATAATGATAAATTCTCGGAGAATCATGACGGGTGCACCATTCCATTATCGGATGGTAATGGCATTCCATTACCACCCGATAATGGAATGGTGGATGGAATGGAATGGTGTACACCCGCTTGCACTAACATTTGCGCTAGCAGGAGACCAGTGGAGTACGATAACATGAGCATGACGTCTGGTCGGTTAGCTCGTCAAATTCTCGAAGTATTTGTCATGTTGGTTTCCAGGGGGAAGGTAACAAGAAAAACACCCTTTAACTTGTGACGTAATTTATGGATAATCCCTCAACTTGTCTGATGTTTTATGTTTACGAATCAGCCGCCGTCGTCCGGCTTCGGAATTCTAACCGTCGGTGAATCACTAGCCATGAAGTGAGTCAGTGCGTAAGGACCACGGTGTTACTGTTTGTTACTAGAAGTTAATTAGTTAACTGCAAATGTTTGAATTTAATCCAGCAATAAATCCTGTCAAGCGGTTCGTGTAGGAGGACCGCGAATGTATTTTGATTCCAATTTACCTGCTCCGATCAATTTTGATGTATGTATGTATGTATGTAAATCGAATGTTGATTATTGTATCAATTGGATTATTGAATTGGTAGTTTGCCAACGTTTGGGATGTGCGTTTGCGTTAACAATTGGTGTATTACTCTAAAAATTAGAAATCTTGTATTTTGTACGTACCATAACAAATGGTCGTAGCCGCTATATGTTTCAAATTACGCAACAGATTTTAACGTAGGTTTCAGGTTTCAGCGGATAGAGGGACTCAAAAAGATTTATATATACATGTATAATAAAGTACAGATAAGTTAATAAATTCAAAGATTTGTAATGTATCCGTTACGCTGGTTCGGATTGCAGTTACTAATAAAGTTAAAAAGTATTATAATATATATAAGATTAACTGTACCGTGACGAAAGTTTGTGATTTTTATTCATGAAACTGGACAATATTCCTTGGTACTATTATACGATATTGTCCACGACATTCCTAAATAACTTGATAAATAGACAATTAGAAAGTATTGGAAAAATGCACGAAGGGGGAGACCGCCATTCATCCAAAAAATCAGAGTATTATAGTTTCTGGCAGGTAAAGCGATGGTGAAATTTAGCAGCTGGTAGTAAACCGAACGATTCCTCAGAACACTCTCCGAGACCCCCTTCGATCCATCAAATTCCAATTCAAACGGGGTTCGAAATTACGACGCCCTGAGCGAGGTTCGAACCCCTAGCAGTGCCCTCAGACTAAAGTTGTATCAGGCGGGGTGGGCCTTCAGTTACTCCATAATCCTTCTACAGATTTGGAGTGCCATCTACACTCGCCCCCTACCGTCCGGTAAAGCTGTAAAGGCCAGCTGCGGCCAACAGCATTAGAATAAAAAAAGCATCGAAAAAAGAATTAGACTATTTGCTTTTGAAATAGCATATGCTGGTAGTCACGCTATTCTCCCAAATTTGAATTTAAAAAATTAATCTGTATTATTGTACACATGTATAATATTAGTTTGAAAAGAATACGAGCTGAGTTTCTTGTCAGTTCTTCTCATCTCAAAATCATTCTGAACTGACGGTAAATTTGATATATCATAAGAGTCTGTAATAAACCTACATGAATAAAGATATTTTGAATTTGAATTTGAATTAGAAATAAAATTACACCCTACATGCGCCATAGTAAACTATGATTACAGCATGGGGTTTTTCAAGAAGGGTATATTAATGTTTCTTAAGGGTCGGCAACAGGCACGTGACACCCCTAGTGTTTCAGGCGTCAATGGGCTACAGTAACCATTTACTATCAGATGGGCCTTATGCTTGTTTGCAAACCATAGTAGTATAAAAAAAAACTATACAAGTAATGCTCTATCGCTCGACCTCAATAATCGTCAAAGAATGAGTCTGCATTGTGTACATATGATAACGTAACTAATCTATTCAAATATGAGATAGTGAAACGTTAGTAATGGGATCTACTTGCTAATAGTAGCCTAGTAAATAGATCAAAACACATTTCTACTGGAGTCCATTAATTATTTCCTTGTAGGGTACTAGTCTGTTCTGATAATTAGTACTGATATTTTGTTACTCAATGAACCGATATAAATACTTAGATTTTTTTGTACATACATAGTATACATAGAAAACAGCCGACTGATACAAACAATCATACCCATGAATACAAATGTTTTTACCGTGCGAGGAATCGAACCCGCGGTAGTAAAGCGGTGTACACTAAACCATCGAAGCACCAAATTAAAATTCTTAGAATTGTATATTTCAAACATTAATTTATCAATAAGCAGTATACTTGTTGATATATTATTTTCCCGCGACTTCGTCCGCGTGGTATTTTTTTTTCTAAAATAAAAGAATTTTTAAAAATAAAAGTCGTCTATGTTATTCCTTATTACATCTACCTGCCAAAAAGTCCCGTCAAAATCGGTTCAGCCATTTCAGAAATTAGCCGGAACAAACAGACAAAAATGTTATTTTGGTATATGTACTGAATTTATATTCATATGAATATAGTAAAAAACAAATATTTCAATATTACAAACAGACATTCCAATTTTATTTATATGTATTTATAGATTAATTAAGTAACCTAATTTGTAACAGACGAATATTCTGCTGATATAGTGTGTGGTAAGAAAGTGACCTAAGATTTATTACTATTATTAATATAGTAGGTTGGCATTATTATTAATATTATTAAGAGTAAATATTTGTTTGTTCGTTTACTTTGAATATACTCCAAAACTACCAATTTGTAAAATTCTCTTATCTTTACGATCTTACGTTATCGCTGATGATCGTAGGCGATAGAATGGCGTAGAATATTTTCAAAGGTTAGGGAGCCGCATGAAAACTTCGATAATGTAATCTAACGTGTGAAAAAATATTTATAGAGCCGAGTTATATACCTACGAAAACGACAAATATATACAAATATTTTTGTGTTGATTAATTCAAAATATGTTGTGAAAACGTCGTAGTAATCTTTAAAACTAAATCTATATAAATAGTAACAATTTAACAAATCGGTACCGCAGGTACAGCACTACCCCGTTACAGCTGGTAATATTATTTGAAAATTTGACATTTACACCTGTCAATTACCGTCACCGAGATTAAAAAACATTACAGTTTAGTTAAAGACCGGAATAGTTTGCTTTTTATGTAACTCTTTCTTTTATCAAATCGTAGATTAAATAGATATTTATCTAGAAAGATTATGAGAAATTACATTTTTTACAGTCAATATCAAAATTAAAAACTTGTTAAAGACTATTCAGCAAATGTAAGACAGTTACCTACCAGGGTACCTACTAGAATTAGTTGCTATCCACAATAATCTATGCAGCTATAATTTGAATACATGCAGTGACGCAGTATCAGCTGCTTATCGGTTATTTCGCCGGCATTTCCTTCATGAACACTAACAATGACATGATATTGCCAACAAAAAAAAACACTTCACTATATTTACCACTAGTCTATCACTAATAGCACTGGCCGAAATCACTGCACTTCCCGTATTTGATAGTATTTAAAAAACGAACGCAAACTTTGTTTTTAAAATTCGAAGTTGCGTTTAGAAACTCCGCGGAACGCACGAGGACACTAGCGCTCCAGCGAGCGACGTGTTTGATATCCAAATGACAAATGCGCGTCAACAGTCAACGAGTTACCGCGATATTTGTTTTGTTTACCTCCGCGCCGCGCCGCGCCGTTTTGCTCTTTCAAGTTCAAGGGATTTAGGCTAAGGAACGCCCGCATTCAGCCAAGCGAGGGCTTTCTATTTCTTCTGCGAACTGGCTTTTTTAAATTGAACGTGTACAATAACAGAGGTTGATGATGTCATACATACCTTTGTAGTGATAATAAGCAAAACTGGTCGACATTAAAACAAAGCGTGTAAGATGAATAGATATGAATAAACAAACGAAAAGTGCCAAATATATAAACATAGAGTAGATTGAATTAAGTAGTATAATATATTTTATTGATTATTGTTTGGACAGTTTATAAATTTTAGCAGTAGTCTCAAGTACATTTTTTGGCAGACGACTTCTCACACATAAATTAAAAAATTCATATGTATTACTTTTTTACTACACTTATAGAACTACTCTAAATTAAACATAAACTTGGTATCTACCTACTTAAATAGTTATTTATGTCAAACATTCTGTATAGAAAAGTGATACAAAATTCTTAACAATAACAAATGTAACTATGTGGCCAGTACGTCAGCAATGTACAAAAGTTAAAACCCACAGTACCAAAATCTGTAGGTAGGAGATAATATATCGGAATTGATAAGACATTTCTATGATATTATTGATACAAATTCGTCGTGGGAAAATATTATTTTATAATTTATATTATTTATAGAATTTCTGTTATAATTTCGATCTATCGATGTTATAAATTGGTTCAATTCCCACCGTAAGCCCTAGGGGTACTTCACAATATAATCAACAAAATTACATATTGACTTTGTCAACAAATTATTTTTTATTTAATCTATATATACTTAGTGTAGCCACCGCCGCTATCTGTTCGTTTATATCAATTACATTTCGCAACGGATTTTAATGCACATACAAGAGAAACTTTTATATACATTATAATATAAAACAAGGGGATAAATTCAAAGATTTGTAATGCACCCGAAATATGCCGGGTCGCTAATCTGTACTTACTCGTATATATATAATAGATAATAATATAATATTATAATGCTGAAGAGTTTGTTTGTTTGTTTGAACGCGCTAATCTCAGGAACTACTGGTTCGAATGGAAAAATTATTTTTTTATTGCATAGACCATTTTTCGACGCTTTCAGCTATATAATATTACGCTACGACCAATAGGAGCGGAGCTACAATGAAATATATTGAAAAAGGTGGGGAAATGAAATGAAGTTGATCGGGTCAGCTAGTTTATTATATAAACTGTGGTATGTCAGTTTGTGTTGGCTTGTTTATTTATTCTAACTTAATCATGTTTGTAGTAACAATAGCACATTAACTGATAAATTACATAACGTTAGTAGGAATTTATTATCCTTAAAGGTGTTCATTTCTACCTATCTAGCCAGTTTCTGCATTATATGTCATTTATATAAAATAAAAAATACAAATTTTTATTCATATATGGCAACAAATATGTTACGATGTTTTATATTTAATTAATATTAATATATTATTATAATACTATCGTGCATTTAGGATTTATCAAGATTTATTTAATAAGTGTTTGTTTGTAATACTTGAACAACTTACAATGAACTTAAGAAACAAATTTATACAATGGCGGACTTATCCCATAAGTGGGGTTTCTTCTAGTGTTAAGTGTTCTTATTACGAATCAAGTAAGGCACAAGTAAATATATTGTTTATTTGTGTCTATCTTTTTTAAAATTTAATTGATTATTAAAATAAAAGAAAATAAAAGGATTTTGTCCTTCGATTTAGTTAAGTTAATATTATATTATCTGTGGTTAAGGAACAGATGGCCTCGGTGGTCTAGCGGTTTAGCATACCGCTTTACTTCTAAAGCGGTATGCTAAACCAAGAGTTTATTTCTTGGTCTTGGGTTTGATTCCTAAAACAATTCAATAGTTAATGTGAATTAATATATGTTTATATGAATAAAATAACTGTTTTCTTTATAATTTATATATAAATGGTATGGTAAAAACTGATTTAGTTTATTTGTTCACTAACAAACGCCTTCGATTTTTATCTGAGCAATCTTAGAAGAGAAATATACAATGCGCCATTTTATCGGAATAACAAAATTCAATGTGTAGACATACATATATATATACATTTAGAACATGATTAATCTCAGCAAAATCATTCGTGAATATGATAGATAGATACTTATATCAAAAAATAATATTCAAAACCTTCAAGTGTGTTACTTGAAGGTTTTGAATATTTTTGAATTTGAATATGTTTGTATTTTTTAATAGTTAATAAATACGTGTTGGGGCGTGTTTCCATTGCAAATATATATCTAATAAAAGATAAAATGTAAGTAAGAAAATTTATGTATGTATAAATAAAACCAATGAAACAAAACTAGAACTTTCTAATTTTAATATTTGCACAGAACAAATCAAGAAAGAGCTTTGTAGCTAGCCATAAACAAAAACAAAAATACTTACTGTCATAAATTGAAATGGTTGTGAATCAAAGCAGTATATTACTTTAACTAAAAATTATTCAATTAATAATATTAATATTCTTAGTTTTTATAATATTTACTTATCCTAATATTTTTCTTAATTTAATATCACTTGATCACTTTTAATTCTAATATTTTCGTATACTGACATCTAGTGATGTACTCTTGTAACTACTACAATGGATCGAATACTGAAATTGTGTTCTGATTTTCTGTATTAGTTCCACTACCGCGCAATAGATGGCGGGATTGAGGGCATTGACTCGCATTGTTGTTAGTCGCTAATTATAAACATAATTGTTTCGCATTTATACGTATGTTTGTATAAATATACATGCCTATATAAATAAATACAAATTACTGACAAACTACTCAAGGCCCGTCCCTTTGTGTTTTTACATTCTTTGTGTGATGTGATGAGAGTTTATGAGTCATAGTATCACAATACTATTATTGGAAATGTATACTGTTTGTTTGATAATATTTGTATCCGGTTGTTATCACCGGTATTTTATTTATTGCTATATTATATGTATAGGTGTTAATTTCAATCTACCGTTAATACATTATAAATATAATTTAATTTATTAAATTACACATGTTTATTACTAGAAACCTCTAAATTTATTCCTTCAATTTACTGCACAAAATGCTATTACATACATTATAAATATAATTTAATTTATTAAATTACACATGTTTATAAAGTACTAGAAACCTCTAAATTTATCAGTGTTTCTCTACAATATTATTCATGTATTATACATATAAACCTTCCTCTTGAATCACTCTATCTATTAAAACGACCGCTTTAAAATCTGTTGCGTAGTTTTGAAGATTTAAGCATACGTAGGGACATACAGAGACAGCCACTTTGTTTTATACTATGTAGTGATTTATAAAATGGGCCTGAATAAAATAAGTAAATAAAAATACAATAATTATTTCTTGAAAGCAGTAAGTAGGTTAAATTTAAGTGTACGTCAAAATTTAAGTTAAAACAAAAGCTAAATTTTCCAGCGTTATGAGCACATATTCGAAAAGGAGTACATTATTATTAAAACTGATAATAATATTGTTGTAATGTATGTAAATAATAATATTGTTATTAAACAAATTCAATTAGATAATGAATGTTAATGCATGTATGAATCAGGATTTACACAAACAATAACCTACAGTTTATTAGGTACTTATTTCAATAAACAATAAATTACTATGTTAATAAATGCAACCACTCCTTAAATTGTTATTAAAAATAAGTAAATTTGCTGTATTATACCTGAATTTGTCTGTCCACCAGTCTTGTCGGTGCTGAGATTTTAATCTAAACGATAGCAGTTTATTAAGAAAAAGAAGAACTACTTTCGCCGACTGAGTGCCAGATATTATGACGGGGCTATTGTTTTGGCAGTGCTGTGCAGTATTAGACATATCTATTTAAACATTTTGGTCACTGCTGATTGCCCATGACTCATAACTATACGAGTATGTAACAGGCAATTACACGGATTCGTGGTCTCAAAAATATCAGTACAATGTATACTCAAAATGATATATATATCATATAAGTGTAAAAAGCTTAACTCCTTTATTGAGTACAAAGATAAAGACACTTGCATGAAGGGGAAAGACTGGTGTCAACCGTTTGGCTCTCAGAACTCTCTAAAGCTATAAAATTACAATAAAATTAAAAATTGTCTAGTTTTTATATTTAACCTGTTAACGTAACATTAAATTTAATTCGTTTAAAGTTTAACTCTTCTTGTTCCGGTAACTGAATAAAATGAGTGACTAACTAAAATGAAAACCCAATTGTGACTACATATATGTACATTAATCTTATTCATGATTTTTTATGTTGACTGTTATAAAGAATAAGTTATTGTATTAAATCTAAAAGTTATTACTTAAGTACTTATTATATATTGTAATTTTTTTACCGCTATTCTTAAAATAAAGTGTCAATTTATGTGTAATTGCTTTGATATGAAACAATATTATGAATACAATTGTTCTGCTTCTACAATACAATACTTATTGTTACAACGTCACGTAACGTCAACTTACGATCAAACAATAATATATTTTTTGTACAAAATGGATCCATTATTTCTTATATCGCACTTACTTCCGAGGATCGATTTTTGTGCAAACGGTCACAGTTCAAACATTTGTATTCATGAGAATGATTGTTTGTATTGGTCTGGGTGTTTTAAATATTATGTACATATTTATATCAGAAATTAATTTAAATATATTTTTATGTAGTTTAGTACCCATAACACAAGCTCTGTTCAGCGTAGTACCAGATGGCGCTGTGTGCTTTGACCAGGGTCATTATTATTGCTCATTTTTATGGAAATAATAATATAATCATAATAAAACTATTAATTTCTTGAACTGACTATCAATAGAAGAATCGATCTTGATAATGTTTTACATTTATTGGAGTCAAATTAAAATAATTGTTTTTATTATACCTATAACTAAGCCATTATACGATACGATAACTTATGTACTAGATTTATTTACCTAATTGCATGAATTTTCCATAATTGTTTCTGTACATAACAAGTTTTATATTATACCTACTAGATCCGGCAAACGTTGATATGCCATGTAAATTAATATCGCCATTAAAAATAGTGAAATAGTGTGAAAATTTAGGAGTGTATTATAATTTAGGAGAGCATTTTAATTATTGTGTATTTTAATGCAACAATAAATAAAAATATTTTTTTGTCAAAAGTGTAAAAACATTTTTTAGGGTAGGCCAGTCTCGTTGTTTTGGGATACACAAAAAAAGAGAATAAACAACCTATTTTCTGCCTTACCGAGTATACCAATATATAAAATTTTATCAAAATCGGTTAGCTAGTTTCGGAAAAGTATAGCAACTAACCCTGACCAGAGATTTTATATAGAGATTTAACTTTGTGTGGAAACATCGTTTCATATTGAGTTCATTTGAATAAAGATTCTTTCTATTTCATTATACATTAATGAGATACGAGATTAAATATAATTACAAAAACAAAAGAGGTATAATAAATATAAACTTCGTTATCTAGATCCTTTATACTCGTAGCCGACATTTTTACGACACGCCGATAAATTATTGGATCCGGGCCCCCTTAAATAGATTCACTTATTTTACCAGCCTAAACAATTACAGTGATAGGACGATAACTTCAACTGATTTAAAACTTACGCCTCTACAACAGAAAGTTTACATTCAAACAAACGGTTTTAGAAGTGCAAATTGACACTGCTTCGGGTAGTCAATATGAACAAGGTATCTTAAAAAACATAAAATACGTGACACGAAGTGCCGTGATGACTATATTATCATTTATTAGTCCAAACAACGAATACAATACAATAAAACGATATACATGAATTACAATATCACACGATACGATTTTGATATCAACAAATTAACACTAATTTACACTTGACCTGTTTTTTATTGGTGATACACGTGGAACAATATTATAACATTTATACTATCTGTGATACCAACAATAAGTCTCGGCAAGTGCCTAACATAAATTTACATATTGAAACAAACAGTGGCCGTTCTTGCTCGTTAGTACTTTGGACTGTATCACGGATTCAGTCTTAGTATCAGCAATATTCATTCTTAATATACTAATCACTATCAATATCCGTTATTCACGTCATTGTTCAATGCCAAAAGTTTATACGATAACGTTATAGTTAAATTTGTGACCGGCTGATGCTGATACTATAGCCAAAACTTATTGTTCCAGGATACAGCGATGAGTATGCTTTAAATCTTGTGATTAATCGAACACCCTTAATAATATCATTGTAACCACAATCCTCACTTTGCACTATCACCTATTCTCTTCTTGAGCGATTCTCGCACAGCTGGGGCAGCTAGCATACGAGTGCATATTGTTGTTGTTGTTTTTTTTTCTCCTTACAGCGTGATTGCGTTCTCTGGACGGGAACTTTTGGATTTTCCTCTGAGTGCTCTGAATTTGTAGCTCTTTCTCGTTTCCTGTTAACCGACGGTACACTTCCGCACATTCCAATTGTTTCAATGAGAGACACATGACTGCAGGTCACGCCGGTCAACGCTATCTACACACGTCTGTACTCTGTCAACGCTCGAATGACAGTGGCAAATAAAATGTTTTGCCTTTCTGTTAAGCGCATGCGACGATGACCTTACGCTTCTTACTTTACAAGGCTATTTATTGTCCTCTCGGTCGTCAATTTTAATCACGTTTAACCATTGCGATGCTTGTGAAGTGAATGAAAGTTAAAAATTGTTGATATGTTATCTATAACTCAAACGAGAACACTGTTTTTCGTCCGCGCGATAACAAAACGAGTTTTGTGATTATTGACATATTTATCACATTTGGAATAGAGCACTTATCTATGGCGGTAACAAAAAGTTTAATGAGACATAATTGCCTGTCATTTGCATATAATTCAACGGTGATATAACATCAAATTATCAATATAAGCACCTATTAATATATTTTTTGTGTTTCGTTCACCTTCAATAAATTGCTAAGAGATAATGCTAAATTTGGCGTTGAAATAGACAAGTCGCGGTTGAGAACCCCTATTTATTATATGTATATATGTAGGTATATACATATAATATACTCCATACAAAAAGTAGCTGTTCCTGTAGAAGGTTAATAGGAAAGCCAGTAAGAGCACTTCCTACTACGGTATTGCTATTGTAACCGTTATTTGGTTTTACCTGCATGAAATTTGTAGCCTATGTGTTATCCTAATGTATAAGCTATATTAGAAAAGTTTCATCAAAATCCGTTCAGTAGTTTTTGCGTGACAAAGATTATCAATCAAACATCCATAGCAATATCCATATCCATCAAAACTCACAAAAATTTCACGTTTTTAGTAATTAATATTAGTAAAATCATATTTCCATTATTTTTCATATTTTGTTATACCTTGTTATTTGCATTGGTAAGTAATCACCGTAGGTACGTATGTTTTTTGTTGTTTATTTGCCTCAATTTTAATACATTAATCACAGATAACACAACATTACATATTAACAAATGTAGTTTCTAAATCAACTTAGATTTGAGGATCGTGGACGATATAACTTACTACCTACCTACTTTCTATTATTTAATATAATCACAGATAAGATAAATATTACATATACATAGATACCTCATCCCATACAAGAAAATGATTCCATCGTAACTCGGCCTATTCTTCGGGCTATTTTATTTCGTCGGCGTTGGCCGGCGTTTATTTTTCTATTCTAGACCTATTAATAAATTTTAACCGTTTATTGCACTTTTAAAATAAATTATATGTTTTTGTAGACATAGTTTTGTGTTTTGAACATTTGCATAACCATGAAGAATTCCAATGATACCAGAAGAAGAATTCCATTATGTTCGTTCCAAGCAAGAACCTTTTGTTCCTCATGCCTAACCACTGACATAACGTAAGTAATATTGTATATGTTATTATTAGAACAGTTGTCTTACCTCCATGCATGTGGAATGAATCCTGGACATAGCTCTGGACAATTGTCGCAAGGTCTGCCTTCTGATACTTCTTTTATTCGAACTCCCTGTAAAGAAAATATATATTTTAATATCTATTATACATAAATAAAACAGTTTCATATATGTAACACGAACCTCAATCAACAACATATCAAGTGTGTCACGTATATTAAGGTAATTGAAATGCGTAGTCATATTGTCTACAATGTCATCTGCGTTATTGGATGTATTATTTTTCTCTGTTATGTCTTCATTCGAGTCACATTCACTATAACTATCAGAAGTTGAATAATCACTATCTTTTTTATTCGCAAACAATTTAAAGATACCCGTTTTTTCACACCACGATTCACCTTCTTTCAAACTATTCCTTTTCTTTCTATATATTTTGAAAGGCACCTGCTTTAATTTTGGTTGTACAACGTCAAATGATTTTGTAGTGTTTGATATTTTGTAATTCTTATTGTAGTCTTCTTCTTTGATTCCGCAATGGTTTATAAGGTAATCTTTTCTTATTTGTTCTTTGTTTACAGGATCTCTCCAATATGTCTCTTTCTTTCGCACGCCCAGATAGTAATCTAGATCTCTTTCACCTAAAACCTCGTCTTCCTCTTCTGAATAACTACTATAACTTTTATTGCTACGATTTAAGGGACGTTGGTCATATTCTTCTATAATTTTTGTTAGTAATGTATATTTCTTTGTATTCGGTGTTTTCTTTAATAAATTAACGGTATTAGATGTTAGAAATTTTGTAGTTTTCCTATATACAGAAGCGACTGACTCTCTTCTACGTCTCATATTGTTTATAGTTTATTTTTTCCACAATAATCTGAGAAAGGTATTTCTATTTTACCTATTGGTAAGTTTGTTTTAAGTATTTAGGACCGTTTTGCATTTGTTTCATCTTTCGATAGAAAACTGAGAACGTAAACTATGTTGAGTGAATAAAAATAAACAGGGGTAGTTTCCAGCTGGGGTGATAACACAATACTAGCCTAAGTTTTACTGTTACTATACAATTGTGACGGTGACGCGACCGTGGTTACCTGCCCAATGGGTGAACTATATCAACAATCCAATTAACTTTGAGCCATGAGGAATTCTAGAAAACGCCTCTGTTGTATCATCTAATCGCGAATAGACAGAAAGAGCAGGGTTCAAGAAAAACTGGTTTTGTAGGTGGGTGGTTATGGGCTGCCTGAGGGCGTGGACTCTTTACGGACATGCAAACAGAGCTAAAATGTGTGGAGAAATGACTCGATAAACTGCAACACCCCTAGATGAAATTGCCAATTAAATTTCGACCCTTAGTGGATATCTGATTTTATGGACAGGTCATTGCACTCTTCAAGCTAAATAGAAACAATACTGTGTAATGTCAAAACAAGAGAAAATCTAGTCTAAATAAACCTATGAAGCAAATAATTAAAAAGATAATTCAGTAGGTAAGCCCAGTTTAATAGAATATTGAAGAATAAAACAATAAGATACCTAATGCATTTGTTTAATTGCCTGAACATAAAAATGATTTATTAAGTCTATATCAACTAGTTGTGATAATAAGAATACAATTAACTTGTCATAAATCAAGTCCTATCATGTACATTTTAATTGCAAGAAAATACTTGAAGCGCCATCTAGTACGCGTAAAATACACTAATAGCGTCGACGAACTAAAACAAAGTGTGAACGGGCAACTGTATGCTTAATACAGCGCCATCTATCATCGAATAGCATCAGAAATATTAAACAATTAATTATAATTTCTGCCGCTAGTTGACCTGACTTATTAAATTTAATAATATTATACGAAACAGTAGCTATTAATATAGTTTCCTTAAAAACAGCAAAGTAGTTCTCGTAATTCGAAATATACCGTGATAATACTATAATTGTGGTAAAGTTATATTAAATCTCCTTCTATGAGGAGAGACTGGTGACTTACAATGTGACAATAATGTTTTTTTCAACACCATTTTGACGTTTTCGATACATAAAGCAGCTCATCATTCATTTCATTTCATATCATCATTTCATTAAATAATTTGTAGAGAGTAAATAGAGATCCGCGGTTGCGGTTATCGCCCGACGTTTCGGCGATTTGATTTTAATTGATGATAATGGAATGGTGCAACTGCAAAATTCCTGGTGAATCTGTCAAATTCACTAGGAATTTATCACGATGGTTTCCGGGGGTAACCGCGTGGAGGTCAATGTACCATACATTACTAGAAATAGGGTCACAAGTCCACATTACTAACAACCCCCTTCCCTCCAGCCATCTTGGTTATATCCTTGTGAATTGGTAATGGGTTAATTACACCACATTTCTAACAATCCCATTCCTCCTTGGGCCGTTATTACCCGAGGTCAGTATATTATGTTATCTGTGGTATAGCTATGGGCTGAGGTGGGTTGTACGTGTCATTGATTCTAATTTTAACAAAAATTAATTCAATATATAGATTACACAAGGACATCATACAAAGCTTAGTTTTTGTTGTAAACAGGACAAACATGAATGAATGGATCGTGTTGGGCGTTGATTAATGTCATATCGTATTGTTTAGATTTTTAGACACGTCACGCGACTGGGCCGTAACTATGACTTGTCTATATAAAGAAATAATAAGAAAAAATGACACTATTCCATTTATGAAAATTTAAATTTCGAATAATCACAAAAGTGTGACGAAAAGTAAATTCTCCTCTCAAATTAGGTAAATGGAAAGAGAAGAAAAGAACAGTTCAATAGTAAAAATGAAATAAAAATACTCTTGTTATATTAAGAAAGTGGAGAACTGAATAGTTTAATAGTAAAAATAGATTTTGTATGAATAAGGAAATAGTTTCACAAACTTTTCAGTTTTGCAAATTCGCAACATATTACCTCATTGTTATTTATAATTAAAATTAATATTTTTTTAAGCGGTCTTCTCACGAATCTTTTATTGTAATCTAATAATAATTTTAGAATGTAATTATTTTAGGTTTTCTTTTCGGAAATTTTTTAGTTAGGGTAGGAGCGAATAGGTGTTCATATGTACAATTTGAGTGTTATTTTTATAATATACATTACCAAAATAATATAATATGTATAAAAAATTTTAATTAAAAATAATACAACTACAATTTTTTAATTTGGCAGTAGGTATATATATTTAGTACATTGGCTGCAATTATATAGTCAACCTATTTCTTTATATTTTATAAAAGTATATTAAATTTAAATAAAAATAAATCAACTATCTATTCTGAATTTGGCTGTACATATATTTAGTGCATCAGGTACAAAGGTAAATACAGGTAAAGACAACAATGACATATAAAATTACGAGTGTATTTATACTCAAATTTCAAAGAAAAAAATCAAACACGTGGACTTAATACGCCACAATGAATTTGCTATTGCTAAGGATCAGATCACTCCTCGAAATATTCTATTACGTAACATAGACCTTGAACGCCGAATAGGGCAGAGACTCTTGTCCTGTTGCCCAAGTGACAGGAGGTAGCGGATAAATTCTTTATTCTGACTTCGTCCGCGTGGAATTTGACTTTATATTTCTAAGATAAAAGATTTCTTCTAAAATAAATGTAACCTAAGTTACTTCTTATTACATCAGCCACCTGCCAATAAAAGTCCCGTCAAAATCAGTCCAGACATTTCAGAGATTAGCCGGAACAAACAGACAGACAAAAATTGCAAACAATGTTATTTTGGTAACGTATTTATAATCATATGCATGTAGTAAAAAACGGTTATTTCAATATTACAAACAGACACTCCAATTTTATTTATATGTATAGACTAGAAATGCCCGCGGTTTCACCCGCGTTAAATTTCAATATAAAATATAGCCCATCTGTTATTATGATGCATAAGCTAAAGTACTGTAAAGTTTCATAGAAATCCGTTCAGTAGTTTTTGCGTGAAAGAGTAACAAACATCCATACTTACAAACTTTCGCATTTATAATATTATTAAGATACTACGTAGGTGGCAAACAAGCATACGGCCCGTCTGATGGTAAACGTAGCCTCATGACGTCTTGACTTTGAAGTGACGAGTGCGTGACGTTCTTATTGATTCTGTATGGCTCATTTCAAAAAATATAGAAATATATAGATTTAATTTTTATACATACATACATAATATACATAATCTACATAGAAAACATCCAGACCAAATACAAACAATCATACTCATGAATATAAATAGGTAGCGGATTCATTGGCCATCTCTACCTTGATTGTGTATACTGTATAAGTACTTATTTTTAAAAATATTGGAAGATATTTTTAAAATATCTTAAAAGTAATACTTATGGAAATAAAATTCAGAATCTATATACAAAATTTACCAATACACACATACTACGGAAGTAAGGAAATTAAATTAATATTTTCATTAAATTTATATGAAGGTTATAAAAAATAACTTATCAGTTTCCTGAAAACTATCACGGGCTTCTCTTCTATTCTATTCTGTATTATATGACAATTTTTAACAATGGCGACACTGAATTATCCCCGCTGGTGTCTTAACTTCCGTTTCCTAATTATACGCCTTTTTACAGTTCGAACCAAAATAAATATAAATTTAAAATGTAATACAGCGTCATTGGGGGAAAGAGGATTGTTAGTAATGTAGACAGATGTTCTCATTGCTAGCAATGTACCATGTCAGGTTGACCTCCACGCGGTTCCCCCTGGAAACCATCGTGGTAAATTCTTGGTGAATTTGTCACGAAGGGCTAACTGACCTGACCTCATGTTCATCTTGTCATCCTCCACTAATGCCCCGCCATAAACTGTTAGTACAGGCGGGTGCACCATTCCATATCATCCAATAAAAAAAATACAGCGTCATTTAGTATCACATTAAAGCATGAAACTAGAGAGTTATTAATGTGGGTCACGTGACATATGAATTAACATAATATACTGAAGATGAGACAGAGTAGTTGGCAAGTAGAGACTTGACTAGACTATGTCCGGCGTGGCTTCGACAGCAGTGTCACCGGCGAATAGCTCGATTTATATATTGAATTCGAATTGTAAACATTCTCGCCGGAATGTTACCATGGCCAGGATTATTTTGACTGATCGAATTTCAATTTTTTTTTAATTTATTTATTACTCTATATTGCACCCTTAATATATTGAAAAAAAAAATAGAAAATACGTAGTATATAGATAAAGGCAGTCATACCGCTTTAGCGATCTCTTCCAGATAACCTTTGGTTAGAGGAGAAAAGACAGAAGAAGAATCTGGCATGATGAAATGAATAAACATCTTATTAATATAATAAACAAGTAAGTTTCTGAGTATGGGTAGATGTTTGTTACTCTTTCACGCAAAAAGTATTGAACGGATTTTGATGAAACTTTGCAGAAATATAGCTTATATATCAGAATAATATATAGGCTATAAATATCAGGCAAATGTAGCCGCGGACACATTAGACTAGTCCGAAAAAAATCTGTTACCATGTGCCATCCGTGATACCATTCAAGCATTGTCACTCTAGAGGATTAAGATGTCATGCCTCTTATATAGTTACTAGGGCAGAGTCCCTAAATTAGGGGAAAAGTGGGTATTAGGAGTTACGTAAGCGGAAATAACGTAACAGCTGATTTTATAATTAAATATTTATTTCGACTGCTTAATAACAAACTTTAATTATTAATCTATTATTTAAAATCAATTGTAATAACTTTGGTAATCAGCTTGCACTTTTGTGACTATGGGTCGCAGCCTATATCCTTTACATAGACTACTTTCTAATGCGAAAAGTGTTGTAAAGTGTTGAAAGGGGATAAAAGTTGTAGGGAATTATTCTTATTTCTAAAGCTAGAAGCTTGAAATTATTTTTAGGCTGTTGATAAATATAAATAAATATTATATTCAAAGTAATAATGTTACCTTTAAGGAGGTAACATAAAATAGGGGACGAACTATGCCAATTCGTCATTTTTGAAACAATAATGTTGAAACTTTTTTCTTTGTATTTTTTGTATAAATATTTTTTCTTCATTTGGTCAAGGTTACTATGCCACGCGGACGAAGCCGCAGGCACAGCTAGTATAAAATAATTATAAAACTGTATGTGCCTACAATCTACATACTTGCAATTTACTATCATATTACATAAACACCTTATCGTTGAAAGAGTCTGCATAATACATGACTCAACATGTAAAGTTCGCAGTCATTTGAGAGCAGTAATAAGCACATACCTCTGGATATTATTTACCTAGCAGATTCGATTTCACAGTCCCGGTGGTCTAGCGGTTAAGCATACTGCCTTACTTACGATGTTCGCGGGTGCAATTCCACGCATGATACATAAATTTGTACTTTGTGTCGGAGATTGTTTTTATGTACCTACAAGACTTAAATTGTGTTATAGAAAAAAATTAAGTATTTGTATTAGTTGTCTAGGGTCCACAACATATGCTTTGTACTAGATAGCGCTGTGTAATTTGTTATCCCATCAAAAACATAAATGTGAAATGATAGCCGAGTTTAATATTATGATATATGCCTTGATTGTTGACTTCTACGACAAAAGAGGTGAGATCTAAATGGGTGCCAAGTTCAATAGTATGTCCTGAAATGTATTTATAACAATATATAATATCATTTCTTCTTATAACTTAGGATAATATACTGTAACCTAAGGTCTAACTTGGCCAGTTCTCATATACCAATTATTACTTTCAATTGCAAGTTACTACTAATAATAAAATAGGAACCGACAAGTAACTGTTGTAAATGTTTAGAACTTGCGAAGGCTACAGTATATTTCGTATATGAAAACCAGCTAGCTAATGTTTTTTTTATTAATTCCGTAAAAAATATATTTTCAGTGTGGAACAACAAAATTTAAAATTGTATCGCGTCCAGGCTCCGTGACTGCACGCCCCATCGGTCCGATGTCCACGTGAACGATCATTGGCACCCAAAGCATTATTACACGGTTTAATGGAAATTTTCAACCAATAATCACGTCATTTTTTAATTTTTTTAAACGTCTACTTAGGGTTGACAATGAACGGACATTTTTTTTTTGTGCAATTGAAATGACCCAATTGATGATGAACGTGAAAAGCACTGTTATGTGACAACCGTGATACCACTCATGCACTGCAATTCTAGGTGACTAACGATTCTTTATACAGATATTTTACTATTGAAAAATTTTACAGGAACTTCGATTTTGACGGGACTTTCACTAATAGATAACTAATATTATAAAAAGTTACAAGTAGACTGCTACTTTTATTTATTTTTATTCCACGCGCACGAGGAAGTCGGGTCTAGTCACGAAGTAGAATTGACCCAAAGTTGTTTATTTTAATTTTCCATATTTCAGTTCAAAACGTGTGTGCTTAATATCGCACCATACCACACAAAAACACAACAGTACAACCAAAACACAACGAATTAAATACTATTAAGTTTGTATCTTAGTTGCTATTCTTAGTCTGTCATATTTCTAATAAATTGAAAGTACTGTGTTTTAAACTTTTAAGCCCTTTTGCCCATTTTATTATTACAATTTACTTTCAGATTATGTTAGTTAAACATTTATATAATGTTTTAAATAAATATTGACAGTTATAAAAAAAAGTATTTCAAAGTTTATAAAGTTTTAACTGTATTTTCTTCTATAATTTGCGGGTGTTTTTAAAGGGGACAGCCCTACGTGATATTGAAAGCGTGACCTTTGTCAATTTAAACTGGTCACTTTGATGCTTCGTCCGTGGTAATTTTTAAATGACACATTCGCCGAACATTCTACGTTTTTCTAGAAAAAAGATGATCAATAAGCGACCGAATATAACAATCAAGATAAGTTAATATAACAATCTTCATCATCATTACATAGTATAAAACAAAGTTACTGTCGCTGTCTGTGCGTCCCTATGTATGCTTAAATCTTGAAAACTAAGCAAAGGATTTTGAAGCGGTTCATTTTAATAGATAGAGTGATTCCAGAGGAAGCTTTATGTATATAATACATGTACACCCGTGTAAAGCCGGGGCGAGTAGCTAGTCTTCTTCTTATATATAAAAATGAAATGACTTTTGTTAGTTTCGCTAAAATTTGAGATCGGCTGGACCGATTTAGCTAATTATAGTTTTGAAATATTTGTAGAACTCCAACGAAGTTTAATGGTGAGAAAATATAAAGAAATTGCTTGGATAATCGTTGAATGAAACAACACTTTCATTTTCTTATACAATCTGTTCTTACCTGTCAAATTTCAGAAATTCATTGCGTAACTAAACTTCAAAAAACCTTTGACACATTTTTCAATTCTGAGGGGGAATGAAGTTCGTGGGGGGTCAGCAAGTCATTAATAATTAATATATAATTTAATAAAAAAAATGATGCTTCAGGATTACTTAAATGACAAACGTGCATGGCAATAGTTGTTCCAGAATGAGATTTTCATTTTGTGCTACAAATAGACTTACATAACACAAATACACACATACACAAACAATGTTAACAATCTGGCTTTAAAAAAAGGAAATTCAGTTGAGTTTTTTGCCAGTTAGGCATGTCATATCACAGTTGACTATGTCAAGACAGATGGGAATAAGGGACTTCTTTTTTACACCATAGAGCAAACAAGCTAGCAGTATATCTGAAGGTAAGTGATTTTGTTCTTTTTCAACTATGGCGAAAATTAAATATACGGCCCATCTGATGGTAAACGGTAACCGTAGCCTATGAACGTCACATGCGCGTTGCCGACCCTTAAGAAACTTTAATATACCCATCTTAAAAAACCTCACGCCTCCTTAGAGAAAACCTCGGCAAGTAGTTCATTCCACAATATAAGTGTACGCTGGAGGAAGCTGCTCTGAAACCGTCCGAGATCAATTAGGTTCCAGCGTATGGGAAATTCTCTGTCACTGTTATCTTTTTTTAATCTACCGATCATTCGCTAGCTTCTCATCTCAAGAAGAACGAGCAAGACTCTTCCGTGTTGCTTTTTTGAACAATTGTTGAAATTTTACATTTTTATGTTGAAATGTGTGAATACAAATAACCAAGGGAATTGAATGTGAGTTTCAATATCGTATCGATTAGGAAATACCATTGCTGGATGGCGATTTCATTTGGTGTGTATCATAAAAGACCACATATGTATATTTGTATACTATTTATATACATGTTTAGTATTTCTACGCAGGACAAACTAAGCGAAATAATAAAAAAATCCGCTGGCGAGATCGTTGAAGTGGAAAATGACTGTTTTATGCTAAGTTATATAATTTAAATTCAAAGCGACCATTCTGTGTAAAACGAGAGTATAGCCTTTATAAATAGGTATAAACAGACTTATATATGAAGCAACTGTTTTTTTTAAATGGACGACAAAAATTTGCGGACAATTCTGCATAGTGTTACACCTTTTTGGAGAAGTATGAAAGTAAGTGCCTGAAGTTGTAATGTCTTGAGGTTAGTGTGTAAGAATGTTGGAATGACACCTGTAGACGAAATAATGATTGGGAGAGTTTCCACTATTTCTACGCCATTGTACTTTTAGTTCTATTGCCAGATCAGTATATTAGATAGATAGAAGATAAACTATTTTATTTTTCTTATCATGTAGTGATTATTATTATTATTATTATATAGGTCATAGTGACCACTTACCACCAGTTCAGACCGTCAGCTTGTTTACCGTCCCAGTTACGTAAAAAGTCGGAAACTCATTAACTCTGCACGCAAGTTTCACTCTGTCCTTCAGTTCTACAAAGTTTACCTTCGTAAGGTAAGCTCTGAACTCGTTACAATCTATTGCAACGGTATAGTGTTACATCATTAAAACTTGTCAACTTTATAATAACTTTCTAGGTCAGGTCTTGTTGAAGGTTCCAATGCAACAGTAGACACCTTATACTCCACGAGGCAGAAAGCGTAAATCATAAAGCACAAAATAGCTAACTTTATTCAAAGTAAATAAGTGTTATTTTCTTTTTAGAAAAGTACTTTTAGTTTTCTGTGACGATTATTTTGTCAGAATTGGTATGGAGTTTAGTATGGAAAGAAATCTTCATTATTTCAACCAATTTAAAAAAAGTAATGAATTCGACTGTGTATTCTTATGTGAATTATATCATAACTTTTTTCTCAACTGATTTTGATAATTATTTTTTTATTTAAATGCTGGTGGTTCTTGTACGGTTCCGTATAATTTTGATTAATATATAACAAGTGGTTATGTCAGTTTTTGAGTACTAATATTATAAACGCGGAATTTTGAACTACACAATTCTCTTCATTACTACACAATTCACTTCTTCTCTTACATTCACATTGTTTCGGATTGATGGATGTTTGTTTCTGTTTCATCCAAAAACTACTCAATGGATTTTATTGAAACTTTACTATTGTAAAGTTTCAATAAAATCCATATATTATTATATAGCTTATATATAGAATGACACATGGGCTGTAAATTTAACATAAATCCGCTGGCACAGCTAGTCTTTAATAGGATTGAAGTAGGTTTTATCGTGGTTTGAACCCGACTTACAACTTACAAAGTTACAACAGTTAACGCCTTCTATATTTCATTACAATCAATGAAGTCTTAATGAAACTAATTATAATATTTAATTGCAAATTTATGCACGTGTTTATATTAATAATTACATAATGTTGGTAATTAAAACGATAATTAATTAATGTTTTGTATAAATATACATATACTGATTAGATTTTCGCTAGCTTAGTTAAGAATTAACTGACAAGTGCTTCTGACTACTCTCTCTGACAGGGGGATGGGGATTGTTAGTTGTTATGTTGTTATTTAGTTGCTAGCAATGTACGGTACATTGACCTCCACGTGGTTCTCCCTGAAAAACATCGTGATAAATTTCAGGTTTTCTTTGTCGCGATAGGCTAACTGACCTGATCTCATACTCATATTATTATCCTCTACTGGTGCCCCGTCAACATAAACCGCTAGCGCAGGCAGGTGCACCATTCTATTATCATCCTTAAAAAAACTCTCTCTGGCATTACAAGCGCGATCTTTATTGACCTAAATGAACCAGGTAATATATATAATTCACAAAAACCAATATCAAAATAATAACAGCAATAATAATCTCAGACAATTCACACAGCGCCATCTAGTTCCATGTTAAGCAAAGCTTGTGTTATGGTTACTAGACATCTGATACAAATTTTTGGATATTTTTTTGTATATAAAGTACTTTACTTTTTTTCAGCCCGAACAGATTATAACCACAGCTTATAGCTAGCTATAACCTTAAAAGCTAATATTTCAGTACAGTGACTGGCTTCACTGGACAAATGACTCCGTTAATTATTTTAATAGTGGTCGGGAATAGGTGCGGCTAATCTCTCTTGACACGAACGTTTCGATATCACATGATCAAAAACATTGTCCCCACAAAACAATGGAATGATTAAAAAGGTTTGCGTGTAACATAAAACAATTTAAAAATCATACTAGAGTAATAGAAGTGATAATTTGTAAATACTCAAACATGTTAAAACTAATAATTTATAGTGTTAATAAATAAATAAATAACCCTGGACAATTACCACAGCGTCGTCTAGTCCCATGGTAAACAGAGTTTGTGTTATGGGTACTAGACAACTGATATAAATACTTAGATTTTTTTGTAAATACATACATAATACTTACATAGAAAATACCCAACCGATACAAACAATCATACTTATGAATGCTTGCATCGAAACTGCGACCACTAGAAGTACAGCAATGTGCTTTCCCGCTAGACCACCGAGGACGTCAATTGCTTATTAAACTTACTAGTTTTACCAATACTTTAAATATACTTAGTAATATTCAGTTATTAACAACTTGAAAATATTGAGTCAACATTTATTTGCAGCTACAAAGTGAAATATCAAAATGTATATGTTGGCGATCCGCCTGTTTCAGAATGATAACACTATCATATATCTGTCAATATCATAGTAATTGTTAGTCCTGTCAGTCAAAACCTGTGTCACTCTGCAGTTCATTCTCCTCGCCCCTTTTTGGATTGCAGTTTGGTACAGAGTACCAATATATTAATTACCAATAATAGAATAGCGTACACTTAGATTGTGGAATGAACTTTCTGCCGAGGTTTTCCCACGAGACTACAGCATGGGGTTTTTCAAGAAGGGTATATTAAGGTTTCTTAAGGGTCGGCAACGCGCACGTGATACCACTGCCCTGGTGTTTCAGGCGTACATAGGCTACGGTAATGGTTTACCATCAGATGGGCCGTATTCCTGATTGTCACCATCATAGTATAAAAAAAAAATAGAAATGTCGAAATCCTGTTGTTTCTTTACCATCCACCTTCACATCCTCACGGCCGCAACCCCTTTTGATGGGGGGAAGGGGCTTGTTAGTAATGTGCACTAATGATCCCATTGCTAGCAATGTACCATGTCAGATCGACCTCCACGCGGTTCCCCCTGGAAACCATCGTCATACATTCCCGGTAAATTTGTCACGTTGGGCTAACTGATCTGACTTCATGCTCATCCTATCATCCTCCACTGGTGCCCCGCCAGCGTAAACCGTTAGCGCAGGCGGGTGCACCATTTCATTATCATCCTTTAAAAAAAACCTCTTTTGATATTTTTTATTATTTTTTTGATATTAATCTACATTTTTAGAACAGTTCTTTTTATACGTCATGTTATTTGATACATTTCAATTATTGATCCATTGTTCTTTTGATAGTTCGCAACTACACATTACTATATTATATTATTATAAACTACGTGTTTTTATCATTTAGACACCCATACAGTCCAAAGATACATTACAGTGTATATATTTGTATTTGAGGTATACATATACAAGTTTATTATAGGTATACGAGTGAAATTAAACAAACACAACCCTGTTTGCCCGCAAAATTGTTGCCGCAATCTTCTCCCGTTATGACATGCAGCATCCATGTATGCATCCCTTAAGTTTAGAGTCAACATGAGCTTGGTTTGCAGTATCGATGCATTCTATGCAGGATTAGTTTGTTAGTGACTAGATGTGGAGATATTTATAGTAATAACTAACTGACTAAATGTTGCTTTGCCATATAAATTAAAATCGCTATTAAAAAATAAGAGTTCGTGATAGAAGGGTGAAAATTGAAGGCTGTATATAGTGAATTGTCTTGATATATTATATTTGCAAAGTTTACGTTTTGTAATATACATAGGAAATACCCAGGCCAATACAAACAATTATATTCATGAATATGTTTGTACCGTGCGAGGTACCGAACCTGCGGCCATCGGATGTAAGACGCTGTGCTAAACCGTTAGACCACTGGGGCCGTGTCGAGACAAATTATTAATATCAACGGATTTCATGTGCATAGATATTTAAATGAGATATTCAAGATATTTAAATAAAATATTTAACAGAACATAAGTAAATTGATGCACATTTTACTTTATACTTTCTTAGGCCTTCCTAAACTTGTACGGAACCTATAAAGAGTATCCAACTTTGGTAACCTTCGGGACTTTGAAATGAATATATAGACATATATATCTTTACATTAGAATTATAAATGCGAAAGTAACTCTGTCTGTCTCGCTTTCACGCCAAAACTACTGAATCGATTTCAATTTAATTTGGAACATAGATAGTCTAGACCCTAAGAAAGGATATAGGTCACTTTTTAGTGCGAAAAAAGGGATGTAAGGCGTTGAAAGGGAAAATTAATGGTTAGGTACGGAAGTATCGTCATTTTTAAAGCTAGAAGCTTGAAATTTATTTATTAGGCTGCTGATTAAATATAAATAAATATAACGTTCAGCGTTTGTTAAGAATTTACCCTTAGGGGGTAAAATAAATTAATGGTAAACATGTATAAAATTTATTTGAAAAGAATACGAACTCAGTTTCTAATCAGTTCTTCTAATCTCGAGAAATCATTCCGAACTGACGGTAGAATTGACATATCAAAAGTCTGTAATAGAATATTCAGTATAAATATTTTGAATTAGAATTTAGTGCATGAAAGTTTGTATGGAAATTCGTCATTCATCGTCTATTCCACACGGACGTAGTCGCGAGCACAGCTAGTATATATGTAAAGATGCCCTTAAATGTGATCCGATACACGCTGTCTATAAATAAAATGAAAGGTCAATATAATACATTTATAGCGCAGGATGCGAATCTCTTACCCGCCCTATCTCACCCATATATATATGTAACACGTACATATATAATTACTTTACCCAAGAAGCAATTATTCGTTACTATAGTAACGTTACATCTATAATAGTAGCCTCAGTGGTCTAGTGGTTTAGCACACCGCTTCACTTCCGATGATCGCGGGTTCGATTTCTCGCACGGTGCAAGTATTTGTATTCATGAGTATGATTGTTTGTATCGGTTTGGGTGTGTATATGTAGATTATGTATGTATTTATAAAAAAAATCTAATATTTATATCAGTTGTTTAGTATCCGTAACATAAGTTCTGCTAGCTTTTAAGCTGTGTTTCGCTTGAAGAGTGAAATAAAGCGGCGAAATTTCAAGTTATAGTACCCTGACATTTTAGTTCATAAAAAAACTATAAACATTTTATATATCTACTAACGTAACATATTTAAGTAATATTAAATATTCGTTTGAAGTTTGCAGTAACCAGACGTTAATAAAGTGGAGAGCTTTGATCTATAAATAGGCATCACTCCACGATCGAATTATTTTATTTTCATAAAATAATGACACCAATACCACGTAATTTATTCTTATTTAAACTTAAATGAGTTCTGATGAATGTGAAGAGACGAAGAACTCTCGTAAATTATGTATTTATTACATTTTTTATGCCACAATGGTGGCAAACATAGATACAGCTCATCTTATATAAATAGTTACTATGGTAATCTATAAAAACCAATAAAAACCAGGTATGTCACCCCCTCCGATTGATGTCACATCCAATTCGAACGGGGATCGAAATTACGACGGCCTGAGCCGAGGTTCGAACCCCTAGCAATGCCCTCAGACTATAGTCGTATCCGTCAGGCGACAGTTGGGATTTGTACAAACTTTGATTGTTATATTTCAGTTGTTAATCAACAGCTTAAAAAATAAGTTTCAAGCTTTTAAAATGATTATATTTTCATACAAACATTCATTTCCCCTTTCAACCTCTCACAACCCTTTTTTTTCGCAGTAAAAAGTAGCCTTATGTCCTTTCCCAGTGTCTAGAGTATCTGAGTACGAAATTTAATTTAAATCGGTTCAGTAGCATTGGCGTGACAGACAGGCAGACAGACAGAGTTAGTTCCGAATTTATAATATTATTAAGAATAAGGATTAAATGCCAGAGAGTGAACTGAACACTGTCTCAGACTAATTTGTTTGAATATCGGAAATATATCATTCATATTATTAAATATGAGTTATAGGTTAAAGAAATATGATATAATTATACCCCTTCCAGAAGGTCAGTTAATTTTTTTTTTTAATTTGGAATATTGTTAATTAATTAATACAATAGATGGCGTTGTAAAAATGCTCTATTTATCTCGTTTCAACATTTGATTTGTTGTCAATAGGTGCTGTATACTTAATGCCAAAACAAGGTTGAGAATACCCTTACTCAATAAAAAAATGAATGTTTACAAATATCAATGAAAATATTTGTAAACATTGAACGATGGAGCATTGGGTAAATTCATTATATTTGATTCATTTAGAATCACAATTTGTATACATATCAAATTAATTGGTATTCATAAACATGATTAAATGGTATACATACATACATACAGTGTTACAATACATACATGCATACATAGTGTTTTCTATGGGTAAATATGGTATTTTTATATGAATGTGGATGGTTATAACGGCAAAGGAAGGCCGAAAAAGGGATTGATGAACTTTGTGAAAGATGACGTGGCAAGAAAGGAAAGGAGTAAATAACGGGATGACTGCGAACAGAGACGAATGGAAGAGAGAATCATACTGTGTATTTTCTACCGCATACATTGTTGCTGTCAGTTGTTTCTAGCGGCTAGTACAGGAATACTAGCCGCTAGAAACAAAAATACTTTATTATTTGGATGAATGGCGGTCCTCTATTTTCATTCTTGAAATAACATCAAAAATATATCACGGAGAGTAATCTGAGGAACTGTTTGGATTAATACCAGCTGCTGAATTACACCATCCCTCTACCTAACCTAAACCTAATATACCTAAACTAAAATACCATCCTGATCATCTAGATGAATGGCGTTACTCCACCATACGTTTTTCAAGAAACTTTTTGCCACGTACAACACATTGTGGAATCACCTTCTAGAAATGGTATTTCCGAACCGATACGATATTGAAATCTTCAAGAAAAAGTTTATTTATTTTTAAAAGGCCGGCAATGTACAACTTGTAATTATTCTGATGTTGCGGGTGCTCAATGGCGACAGTAATCACTTACCATCAGGTGAGTCGTAAGTCATAAGCCGTCCCCTATTCTATAAAAAATAGTTCATATTCTTTCTCTTCCAGAGAGGAGCAAAATGCTTCTTGATAGAAATAAATAACATCGCAATTTTTGTCTTAAATGACACTACAATAAAACAATTTAAAAAGAAATATGTCCGATGGACAACGAATAGCGGAACGCCAGAGTTGCTTAAACCTCTAAACTGTATTAAAATAAATTTTATTTATCGACTACCTCGGTGGTCTAGCGGATTAGCACACAGCCTGACTTCCTATTGTCGCGTGTACGATTTCTCGAACGGTGTGAACATTTGTATTCCTGAATATAAGTGTTTGTACTGGTCTGTGTGAATTCCAGTATATTATGTATGTATTTAAAATAAAGATATTTATATCAGTTATCTAGTAACTATTACACAACTTCTGCTTATCTTGGGACTAAGCGCAGTGTGAACCGTCTAGGTTTCTTTTACATACACTTACCCTATATTTTCGTCATCTAAGTATTCAGTAACAGAGTAATATACTTTAGATAACAACAATCTTTTGGAATGATTCTTCAATAATTGCAAATTATCTAGGTTACGCAAGGTAACTGGTAAGTTGGACGGTAGGGAAAAATATTAATACAAAAAAGTTTACGTTCATAAGCGGCTATAATGTCCTACTATACATGAACAAATTATTTTTGATTTTATTTATTGTTATATATTTTAGTTACACGCAGAAAATGCTCTTATTTATTTACGATAAATAAGATTATTTTCTGAGGTGACCTGTTCCTCACCTCCAATATCAAATAGTTTGAGAACCACTGCTCTAACAGCAACACAATGTTGTACAAAAAAGGCATGACACCTGCCAATGCATCGAGGTATCTTCAGTAGCGAATAACAGGGCAATTGTCTTCTGCAAACAATACTCTGAGACACAATAATGTTTTGTAGATCACATTGTTTATGTCAAAGGAATTACAGAACTTATTGAAGAAACATTTGATTTAATTACTAACTACACTTTTGACAGCCTCGGTGGTCTAGCGGTTTAACACAGCGCCTTAGTTCCAATGGTCGCGGGTTCGTATCTTCGCACGGCACATACGTTTGTATTCATGAGTATGATTGTTTGTATCGGTCTGGGTGTTGTCTATGTATCTCAACATATTATATATATAATATGTATAATATGTTGAGATAATCTCAAAAACTGCTAAACGCATTATCATACAGTTTCTTTCTATAAACAGAGAGATTCCTAACTAAGGTTTAGTGTACGTACAAGTATACAACTTTAATGTTTTGTGTAAATTAATTGAAATACCCGCGCAAAACCGGGGCTGATCGTTAGTTATAATGAATAGACAATGATGGTATTGCTAGTAGTTCGTCCGCAACAATTATTTGTAGGATTAATAGGGTAGGCGGATTAAATTTCCTACGAATAGAGCGATCACGTGATCAATATAGTACACTAGCGGTTGCCCGCGACTTTGTCTGCGTGGAATTAAATAAATAAAATTTTAAAATTAAACAGTCCTCTAAGTTACTCCTTACAACTTTAGGTAACTGAGAGTGAAAGGCCGTCAAAATTGGTCCAGCCGTTTCAGAGGTTACCAAGAACAGACAGATGGTCAGATGAAATCTTTTAATATTCATTTATGAAGTAAGTACCGTATATATTTTCATATGCATTTAGCTGATAATTTGAAATTACAAACACTTAAATTTTATTTGTATAGATTTGGTATTATCTAAAGAAAGAAAGAAAATTATTTATATGTTTATTTGGTACATAGCATACTGAAAATAATTTTTAAATTTTAATTTATATTTTATCGGTTTATATTAATTTTATAGTACCAAATAGGTCTACTCCGCTCAGCATATGTATTCTGCGGATACCTTCATAGATAATTAATATAATAAAATAATAATAATAATACACATACATACATACATAGATCTAGGCGGATATATCTGTGCCATTATGTATATATATGTCTGCCGTGTAGCAAACCTTGGTATATGGAATATATCAATCAACGTGGCGTGTGTGTATAATGTTTACACATTTGTTATGGCGACCTCTCTATAAACAATATCGTTATCCCACTCATATAAGTAGGATATTGCATACGTGCGACAGGGAAGAATATATTTACGAACGATAATGAAATTGTGGTTTTTGTTGTTACAAATAAGTAAATGGAGCAATTTACAAATTGTGGGAAAGTAACGCATTCAATTTATACTTATTATTTGATGGGGTCGGTGATCTAGCGGTTTGGTACACCGCTTTAATTCCGTTGGTCGCGGGTTCGATTCCTCGCACGTTATAAAAGTTTGTATTTTTAAGTATGATTAATCTGGGTGTTTTTTTATATAAATTATGTATGTATTTACGAAAAAGTATATCTAAGTATATCTGTCAGTTTTTTCGTACCTATACCACTGCTTGGGATTGATTTGGAGTAGATGGCACTTTTTTAATAGATGATAATAGTATGGTACACCCGCCTGCGCTAATTATAAACGCTGGCGGGGCATCCTGACGAATTCATTGGGAATTCAATTGTAAAAAAAAATATTGTTATATTTTTTTGTATGTATGTGGGCGGTTATTTTAGAAACGGCTTAACCAATTTCGATGCGGTTTTTACAGATGTATTGCTGTAAGCTTCATTTAATTGCGTTCGTTTTATTCGTTTCTGTTTAATAATAATAAAGTTATTATTTGTTGCAATTTCACATACAAAAGCTGAGAAGTCGATACAGGTAATTAAAAAAATTTGCGGAAGTCCAATTTATTATTTAATTACTACAAATATATTACATCTATTTAATTCTGCTACTATTAGACTACAAATATACCTCCGCACTCCTAGACCACCCAAATCGTCAAACATAATAAATAAGTATCTGTTTACAATACCTTACTGCACATAAGATGCAATCTGGCGATTTTAACTTGAGACTTGGACTTGTGACGTCATGAAGCTACCGCGTCCGGATGGCGATAAGAGGGGAATGGAATGACAACGGGGGGAGGGGTTGCATTCCTATCGTCAAGTTAACTATTGCAGTCTCGGCTGCCATGAAATACTATGAGTAGGTACTTATATAAGTAGTTATGACGCTGTGAAACTTGAAATACCTCAAGAGTAGAAGATACTACTTCATCCTTATAATTCATATTTAGAACACATTTATTTAAAAGAGCAACACGCAAGTTTCTTACTCATTCTTCTTGTGTTTTTTTTTTGACTACTCTAATGCTGTTGGCCGCAGTTGGGTTTTACAGCTTTACCGGACGATCGGGGCCGAGTGCAGATGGCACTCCAAACCAGCGGAAGGCTTTTGGAGCCGCTAAAGGCCAATTCCCGTCTGACGACGACTAAAGAGGTATCCCTCTTTAGTCTGAGGGCACCGCTAGGGTTTCGAACCTTGGCTCAGGTCATCGTAATTTCGATCGAATTGAGCAACCGGGGGCAATTCTTTTTGCAATCTACGTTCCGAATGAGTGGTAGAATAAAAAAAACTATTCAAAAGCGCCTATATTAAGTGTATTTCAATAAAGATTATTACTGTAATTTCACAGCCATATTTGACCTTTTAAATCTGAAATCAGATTGTAGTTTTTACCCGGTCAATGAAGGTCACATAGTTGAATTTACAGAAACTAGTACATACTATAAATACTCCTAAGTACATGTAACACACGGCACAGAATACTAAATAGAGGACAATTCACTTTTTATTAACGTAACTCGACGACTATCACACCTGCCCGTTTCCTAGGACTTTATGTAACGATATACTACGGTTATTCGATTGGAAATTCTTCTTTTTGTGAAGGACGCTTGTTTAGGGAGCGCTGCGAGCTGTATTTTAGCCGATCTATTCCGGTAACAAATTTTGGGCTGTAGAAGCATTTCGCAGCTTTTATACTTCTAATTTATGCACTCATTGAAAGAAAAAAAGAAAGGAAGGAAGAAAAGAAGGAAAGAAACAATTTTATTGTCCACTATTATTGTTAGTTAATAATATACATGATATTATTATGGTGCTGTTAATGAATATAGGAGAGACTAGCCGTACCCGCGACTTGGTCCACGTGGGATTTAACTTTATTTTTCTAAAATAAAATTAGCCTAAGTTACTTCTTATTACATCAGCTATCTGCCAATAAATGTCCCGTCAAAATAGGTCTAGCCATTACAGAGATTAGCCGGAACAAACAGACAGACAGACAAAAATTGTAAAAAATGTGTATGTACCGTATTTATACTCATATGCATGTAGTAACAAACGGTTATTTCAATAATACAAACAGACACTCCAATTTTATTTATATGTATAGATTTTATAGCGGCAAATAAAGATATAGCAATTTTTTTACTTTTGTCATAAGTGAAAGAAAATAAAAATTGGGTAGTTAATTTTTGCTTACTCACGTTGAGGGCCCCGTGGCTCGAGGCCCTGTATAATTGATACGGCAGTTACAGCGGTAACTACACCCCTGCTCAAATCTGTCTTTAAAGAGACTCCATAATATTAGTCAAACGTTCGGGCCGATGAATAGACACGTGGTACTATGGATCGTCGTCTAAATAGGGCCTATTGTATTCAGCTGGATACCCCTACTACCTACTTCTATGAAGTGATATTCCGACAGTAATTTATTTAAATATCTATGACAAGTGAGAATTGAATAGGTCACATAAGTCGGGTATAACTAGTAATTTAATAAATCTAAATGGCGAAAAAAATGCAAGGAGAGTGTATTTTTGAATATCGTGTATATAATTTGAATTGTTTGAAAAATTTTGGAAATATAATAAATTATAATAAACAGATAGATGATTTGCCTTTAATTTAATGCAATTTTTTTTCTTTTGTGAGAAATCTTTACCCTTCGTAACGGCCTTCAAACTAATTTTTAAAAGAAGCCCCGCCAAGGCACGCTACGTTTCTGATTTGAGAGAGGGAATTTATAGTAGTATTAGTATACACATATATATAAATACATAATGTAAATAAACTGGATTAAAAAGAAAAAGAAATGCAATTGAGTTTCTTGCCAGTTCTTCTCAATTGAATTTGTATACGGGACTGGACGATAGGGAAAAAATATAATAGGGAAATAATACAAAAATCTTGACGTTCATAAGCGGCTAAAATGTCTTATATGATATATAAATGACTTTTTGTTTCATTTGTACATTGCCATTATTTTGGATCTTACATATACATTAAGATACATTTTCCTAGTTCATATATAATAATACTACAAGTTTGCTATTCTGTTTGTCTATTTGTTACGAGACGTCTAACCAGCTGTACGTTTTTAAGTAAAATTTGCAATGAAGATAGATTTTATCACGAAGATGGGTAAATGGGATATTTTTTATCTCACAAATTATGTTAAAAGTGGTTGAAATAGGGGATGAAAATTTGTGTAGAAAGATAAGGTAACTAGAAAACTTTAGATAAATACAAAATAATACATACAGACTTATTCGAATGACACAAACAAATATATTACTTGTAGAACAACGTATAATTATATACTCTGAGAATAGAACATTAGTAAGATTTTAAACTTATAAATGAATAAATGGTCGTATTTTGACCACTGGTAGTTATAATAAATAAGGTAAAGTTAAATCCAATATTGACACATCAGATCGGCCTTGTAACAATATGGTACTACGCCCACGCAAGATTTTTTATAGGTACTCAATATGAAGTCATTCTAAATGAACATCTGTTTCATCTGACTGTAGAATCGAATCATTGGTAATCTATCACTTAAGCCGTGTTTGGATTTTAAATAAGAGATATGGCAGAGAAATAACAGGGTACGGAGGTAAGGAGATATCTATACAGATATAATAATACTATACATATCTCCGTATATACATATATATAGTCTATATCTATCTATGTTCAAGTGTCTATTTAAAACCTTCATGGTTTTCTAACAATATTTTTCATTTTTATTTATATGACTATTCTAAATTTGAAAGTTTAAAAATTAAAGAAATTATATAAATTTGATATTAGAATATATCGTGTTAAGAGTTCGTGGTTCCTTTATTTTGTAAAATCAAAAATTACAAACACTAATGAGGTGATATTATTGTTTGTCATTTATTAAAAAAGAAATCTAAATATATATAACCCAAATGTGACTGACATAGTGATCTATCAACGCACAGCCCAAACTACTGGACGGATCGGGCTGAAATTTGGTAAGCAGGTAGATGTTATGACGGAGGCATCCGCTAAGAAAGGATTTTGATTAATTCTACCCCCAAGGGGATAAAATAGGGGATGAAAGTTTGTATGAGACTTTGTCAATTTTAAACCGATCGGGCTGAGACTTTACATACATAAAATACTATGACGTAAACATCCCCTAAGAAAGGATTTTGATAAATTCCACCACTAAGGGGATAAATTAATGCGAGCGAAGCCGCGGGCAAAAACTAGTAATATTATATAGAGATTAGAGATTGAAGATAACTCGAGAGCAAATATTACTATGTTATATTACTATATTTGTTATTTAAATGCATTATAATATTGTCAAATTGTTTGAAGCCCGATTTAAAAATACACGATAAAGATATTGTGTTTTAGTGATTGATACAATTCATTGTTTCAAATGAAGGTACGATTTTAAACATACTTTCATATGCATTTATTGAAAAGCTGTTAATTTAAAATTACAAATAGACACTACAGTTTTATTTATATATTTGTATGTAGTGTTGTATGAAGTTAATTGATTAATAGGACAGCTCATCTGTGGGTTGACCCGCTCATTCAGGTTATTAATGTTATCAAAGTGTGTCATATTTGTTGTATGGACTAATTTAACATTAGACTCTTGTCTTTGTTCTTATATTTATTTATTTATTTGGAATTAAAAACAAAATATCTTTATTCATATAGGTCTATTATCCGCCTAGATCTATGTATGTATGTGTTTTATTATTTTATTATATTTATTATCTACTAGCTGTCCCGGCAAACGTTGTTTTGCCATATAAATTAATAACGCTATAAAAAAATAGGGGTTGATGATAGAAGGGTGAAAATTTAGGATTGTATGTATTTTTGTATGTTGTATCATAAAAAAATAGAAACTAAAAATTTAGGGTTGGACCCCTAACATTTAGGGGGATGAAAAATAGATGTTGGCCGATTCTCAGACCTACTCCATACGCTCACAAAATTTCATGAGAATCGATCAAGCCGTTTCGGAGCAGTATGGGAACGAAAACTGTCACACGAGAATTTTATATATAAGATGAAGGTATCCACAGAATACCAGCGTCGTGGCACCCCGTCACGACATTTGCTGAGCTGAAAATTAATATAAACCGATAAAATGTAAATTAAAATTTAAAAATTATTTTCAGTATTGCTATGTACCAAATAAATAATTTTCTTTGTTTCTTATCTGTTTTCTTTATTACGGACTCGTATGATATGTCAAATCTAGCGAATGCTTTTGAGCTGAGAAGAACTAACAAGAAACTCAGCTCGTATTCTTATCTTAAACAATATTTGTTTATAATTATATATATTTATTTCTAAATTCAAATTTGGAAGATTAGAGTTACTATGCTATTGCAATTTTGTTAAAAGCAATTAGTGTTAATCAGTGCTCGTAACCCGAACAGACCAGTCCCCACAAGCAGCAGTCGGTATGTTTTCTCTTTCTCACTAACCTCTATCAGCTGTGATATCTACTGTTTGACTATGTAGAAACTACATCCCATTAGAAGTATAATTGATAGATTTTCGTTTATATACAGACCGCTTCGCACATATAAGAACATTACTGAGTTAAATTAAAAAAAAAATTGTCTTGTCTTGTAGTAAATTATGAATTATTTTTTTTACTACAATACATTGTATTCTATCTGTATTGTATTGTATTTTGTTGACTCATTTAATTGTGTATCTACTTTTTTTATTTTTGTTGTTAATATTTCAGAGTCTTGCGTGCATATGGCTTTAACGTAAATAAAAATTTTATCTATCTTACTCATACATTAGCAAGCCAAGCTGACATGCTACATTGGGGTCATCAATCCAGATTAATAGGAATCCCCTTCTCCTCAGATGCCAATCTTATGATGAACGCAACACTTGACATATCCACACTTTGATAGGTAAATTTTAATTCTACATGGCAGGGGGTAGCCTGCCTTCTCTCGGATTATTTCTGATTTGATAGGGATTATTTTTTATATTGTAATCGGTGTTTATATCGCCGGACAGTTATTCAGAAAAATAAATTGTTATTTTTTTGTGTGAGCCAGGTTTGAACTCACTACCACTAACGCGTAATTCAGGGTAGTGGCACATCGCTACGTCACGTATAATTTTATAGTACAAAATATACTTGTATCTTATATTTACTAGAGCATGAAAATAGTTTTATTATGCACGGACTGTAGGTATCGAGACATTCAATTTGTGTCGCCGGATGCATTTTATGTATCCTTGACTTGTAAATAAACTGGCGTCTAATACAACACATACATATACATACACACACATACAATACATTCTATTTAGTCTACAAGATATAATGTAGGCATTTCGAATGGTTTTTATTAAAGTGAAAGTCAATTTCCTTTATTCATATAGAATTGAACAATAAATTATTTAAAAAAATTATCGCTATACTAACCATCACGGTAAGTAGCGATAACACCCGCGTGAAATTTATAGCCTATATTTTATTCTGATATATGTATTATTGTAAAGCGGATAGCATTTTTGATAATTTAGGCTCATTATTTTACAAATAAAAAATTCCAAAGAAAAAAGTTTCAGCGTTATAGCTTCAAAAACAACGAATTTCCATATAAATTTCAACCCCTACTTTCTTTTACCGCCTTAAGGGTAAAAATTTTGCAAATTTTGAATTGCGTATATATTTATATTTAAACAATAGCCTAAAAATAAGTTTCTAACTCCAACTTTAAAAATGACGTTATTTCGCATTAAAAAGTAATCTATGCCTATTCTTAGGGTCTGTCTAGACCGACACAGATAGTCTTGTCTGTGTACCAAATTTCACTTAAATCGGTTCAGTAGTTTTGGCACGAAAGCGATAGATAGACAGACAGAATTACTTTCGCATTTATAATATTAGTAAGGATTGACCATCATATTGAAATAGGTATCGAAAATACATATATGAATATGTATTTTTGCAATACAATTTGATTTATGTCAGAATCAGATAACGGATATTTATAAAACGGACGTTTTGCTGAATAAGTTTCATTATTTCAGTACAGAAGATATTTGTATTTATACCGGAGTATTTATAAAAAGATAGTGTTCGAGATAAAAATAGTGCCTAGGTAGGTACTAGGTATATGATAGAAGTATACATCGATAGATAGATATATATAAATATAACATTTATTTGCGTTATGGGTTAAAGGGCACAGACACAAGTTACAATTAATTTTATTTCTTTATATTACTGTTAATATAAAGATATATTAACAGTAATATAAAAAGTAAATACATACTAAATAAACATACACAAATTTTCTTTGTAATTTTGTAAGTGTGTAAGGGTGGATCAAATTATTAATTTAATTTTTTCGACAATTTTTTTTAAATTATGAGGCATTATTAAATACATTTAATCCTAAATTTTCACCCTTCTATCACCGACAATAGCAATACCGATTAATAGCAATAATAATTACTATGGCAAAACAACGTTTGCCGGGTCAGATAATATTGATATAAAAAATACGACAGTATAAAAAATTCTATCGTATGTTTGTATATCTCTTATCATCCTCCACTGGTGCCCCATCGAAAACTGTTAGAGCAGTGCACCATTCCATTGTGATCCGTTAAAAAAATGTAAACAACGCAATTTAATCGTAGTTCTTTACAAATCTACAATTACAAGAATAAGTATATATATACTTATATATCCAAACAGCTGCTCAGTTTAGAGATATCAATGACACATCAACACCTCTCAGTAATCAAATATTTGTATAAATATTCTTAAATATTTGTCCAACTGGAAATTGAATTCGCTACTCGAAGATAGAAGGTAGACACGAAATAAATCGCTAAGGACATAATTGAATGGTGATTCACCAGACAGTGTTAATTTTTCAAATAAGTACAATGTCATAATAATCAATAGTATTTAACAGAATATTTCATAGAATGTAAGAACATTAATTTAACGTTAACTTTAGTGGTAATGTTAATATATACCGTGTTAATTATTATTATTTACAATTAATATTAGCTGTACCCGCTACTTCGTTTGCGTAAAATAGTGACCTTGACCGAATAGTGAAAAAACATTTAATAATCTAACCTAATAAAAACTAAATAAAAAAGTTTCATCGTACTAGCTTCAAAAATGACGAATTTCCATACATAATATCATACAACTCAATCGACAGCATAAAAAATAAGTTTATGACGATACTTCCATACAACCTTTCAACTCCCCTTTCAAACCCCTTACAACCCTTTTTCACATTAAAAAGTGATCTATGTCCTTTCTCAAGGTCTAGACTGTATGTGTACCAAATTTCATTTAATTCGGTTCAGTAGTATTGATGTGTAAGCGAGACAGAGAAGAGTTACTTTGGCATACTGATATTATAGTAAGGATAAAAGCCTTTTTTTTATTTCTCTACTTATTTTACTTTTATTCTCTACCCCCAGGGGTACGTAAAGTTGCATCAAGGGGTACGTGCAGCTATCAGTAAAACAAACATACACTCACACTCACAAACTTTCACATTTATAATATTAGTATTATTACTACAATAAGGGGTACGCAAGGTTTGAGGTCTTTTGAAGTGGTACGTAGCAAAAACTATTTGGGAACCACTGCTCTGGTCCATTCGAAAGATACTAAGATACGATAAGAATCATACTTCCATACATATAATATGTGTATCATATTACTATTCATAGTTAGCTGACGGTTGTTGCAAGATTAAAAATAAATGCAAGCAGTAAATAACTATATTTCAATCTTTCCTTGTATGAACGCATAATTCCAGCGTACAAATATCCTTTTTTTGTTAACTGACTCGCGTGTTGGTGTTATAATGATGACTTCATAACTGAGACATTTTAATAAACAATTTAATGTTTCTGGGAACGATGCGATGCCACGTAAACCGGTAGCGTCAGATGTAAGGGACAAACATATATTTACACGTGGAAAAAGCCATTGAGGACAGAAAAGGACTTAAATAGTAGTTGGTGCCAGGGGCGGATCGTGAATTTGTGGGGCCCTGGACTAAATCTACTTAGGGGCCTACCTAATTAAAAAAATACACCGACCAAAAACAAGCGACCAGGAATTCCCCGTTCCTTTCGATAGACGCGCATTTGCATGGGTTGGTTGATCTCAGGGTTGTCAAACTCATGATAGGTTTTTTAACATTCTAGATATTTTTTTATATTCTAAGTATCGTTTCATGCGGGACTGGGGACCCTTTGTATCTTTGGGCCCTGGGCTGCAGCCCAAAAATCCCTTAGGTAGCCCTGGATCGTGCAAGAATGGACTAGACCCCTCCGATCGATCCCCCGTCCAATTTAAACGGAGATCGAAATTACGACGGCCTAAGTCGAGGTTCGAACCCCTAGCGGTGCCCTTAGACCAAAGTCGTATCCGTCAGGCGGCAGTTAGCGTTCAGCCGCTCCATAAGTCCTTCCGCGGATTTGAAGTGCCATCTACACTCGCCTCCTATCGTCCGGTGAAGCTGTAAAGGCCAGCCAGTGTGTGGCCAACAGCACTAGAGTAGTTAAAAAAATTGGGTTGTGTAGGAAACATAATGTACTGTGTATTTTTTAAATCGGCAACCATTGGAATGATCGACAAACAGACAAACAGATCTTTACGTTTTAGCATTGGACGTGCTGTGGAATATTAACTACTGGCCGTATTCATGAACGAGTCGATACTCCGAAATATGAGCATAGCATGTATGGACTGTATCTGTGTATGTAACCTTGTGATGTAAGTACGAACAGTAAGTGTAAAAGTGACAAATATATGACAATTTTAAAACTGTAATAATAATAACCAGACAATTTGTACGTCATCTAATCCCAAAGTAAGCTTGTTGTATTTTTGGTACTAGACAACTGATATTTTTTGTTTTGTAAACACATCACGAGAGATAACAGATACAAACAATCATATTCATGAATACAATTGTTTGTATCGTGCGAGGTATCGAAATGAGAACATCGACAGTAACGCGGTCTGCTAAACTGCTAGACCATCAGTCTGGATGCTTTCTACGTGTACTATGTATATATTTACAAAACAAAAAAGTATCTAAGTATTTATATCGGTCATCTAGTACCCATATCACAAGCTCTGCTTAGCTTGGGACTAGATGGCGCTGTTTAAGTTGGCTGTGATATTATTACATAGTATAGAAATAGTCGCAGTGTCTGTATACTTAGATTTTAAATTACGCAATAGATTTGAATACAGTATTCAGCAATGGATAGAGTGATTAAAGAGGAAGATTTTAAATTCCTCTCCATACACTGGAATCTATGTGGTCTCGGACAGTGCGGTTTCAGAGGAGTTTCCTCCCGCGTACACTTAGATTGTGGAATGAACTACCTGCCGAGATTTTCTCACAAGACTTAAGCATGGGGTTTTTAAGAAGGGTATATTAAGGTCTTAAGAAACCTTCGGCAACGCGCAAGTTACACCGTTCAGGCTCCGGCGTTTATACCATCACATCACCAATGCAGTATAAAAAAAATAATACCCGTGCGGGACGGGGCGGGTCGATAATAGCAAATAATATAGACCTCAATGTGGAGTCGCAATCTTTCATATTACCTAGTACCCAGTTGCTCACAACTAAGTGCATCGACCGGCGTGTATCGACTCATGTTATGTGGCAGAATACCTACGATAACTTAGTAACTTTTATACAATAGGTAGATATTATAAATATGACATATCCCTTGACATGAAGACTGCTGCGAGTAAAATTTCTTTCAAGCGAAGATTGTATACATTTTTCTCTTTAGCATTAAGTTTCTTCATTTTTACTACAATGCGAATCATATATTTTTGTATCTATTACTATGTTGTAATATGCTTACACTGTCAGCTGTAATCACTATTTCATTGTCAGATTATTGGTTATGTATTTATGTGTGTGTGGTATATTTTTGTATATATATATATATATATATATATATGTTTATGTTTTTTATGTATATTTGTAGGAATATTTATGTATATACATGTGTATATATTTATTCTTGTATATTCTATAAAATATTATAATATTATTTGCACCGCCAACAACTTATCTCTGCACAACTCATGGTTGACTAGTAGAAAATGCCATTAGGTGTTAAGTCCACCATATGTACTCTTTACTTGTGTATGACGTGCATTAAAGTTATTTAAATAAAAATAAATAATAATAAATAATTGAGGTATATCCTAATTTTCCTTCTTTCTGCACATCACACTGTGTATTATGTTGCGTCCTGAAAAAATTAGGTCTTCCTTACTCCAGGCAGCTCGTGACAGTTAGTGCAATCTAGTCGATACGGCGAGAGTGGTAAATACCTTTATTTACAATAAAATTATACGTGCTGAAACCAGCTTTTCTATATTAATAAAATTAGTTGTAATTTAAAATTATACAAAAGAACTATTCTGTAGAGAATGTCCATTTAAAAATAAGATTCGGTTGGATGTCTATTACAAAAATTTTGTTGCAAAAAATTTGAACAGCAACTTATTATAGAGCTCCTTAGGATCAGGATCAATTTAGGAAGTTCATTTCCTGTTATTGTAGAATCTAAACCACAGTTATTTAATGGATTCGTATTATTTTCTTCAATTTTTCTATTCTTCTCTGTTCAGTACTGAAACCTGATCACCCCTACCGCAAGTGCTAGGATCTTCCCCAGAAGTGATCAAACTCCGATCGTAATCGTTATCACCCTTTCGTATCGCTATCGCTATCGTAATCGCTATAACCCGCCTGCGCTAACGATTTACGCTGGTGGAGCACCAGTGGAGGATGACAAGATGAACATAAGATCAAGTCATTTTTAAACTTTCGTTTTTAATATACATTATTTAAATTATTAACCAGGTCTTAATATGAAACAAACAATTGAGTACAAATCTATTAAGTAATGAAAGCTATGGACCAGAATCACCTGAAACAGAACAGAGTGGAAACGATTAGTAGAGCCCTTTACTTGGCAACAAGCAGACGACCAAGAACTACAAGATATATGTATATATATATATATAGTATGAACAGCAAAAAGTCTGCATAAAGCGCTATAATAAAAAAAAAATGAAATTGATAATTCGATAATATTTACGAAACTACACCAACACTAACTATTTACCATATCTTACCATCGTGGAGGTCAGGTTACTTTCATAATCATATTAATTAGTTGTTATTCTGAACTCCATGAGCCGTGTGAAGGAATCACACATGAGAACACCAAAAAAACGTACATCTATTATTTTAATTAATAATGAGTAAGGCAGTTTCTGAGTAATGTTTACTTGGCTCTATCGATATTTCGAGAACTATATGTATACATACATATACATATATTATATATAGAGATATATTATATGTCTATACTGGCTGAACTGCGCAACTTTGTCTGCATCATATATTACTTAATTGATTTTTTAAATGACAGCCTTTATTATTAGCTGTGCCTCGTGAAATTTATAGCCTATGAGTTATTCTGGTGAGTTTCTTTGAAATCTATTCGGTGGTTTTTGCGTGATTAAATTATTTTGTTAAAAATTTAGAACCCGTTTGATAAAATTAATATTTATTTTTTATTTATTTATTAATTGTACAATATGTTACATTTATCCTTATGATATAAGGTGAAACACTGCTCCCTAAATAGGAAAAATCCTGTACTTTAAGATAAGCAGTGCTCATTCCCTACAACACTACCATGACACAGAAAATGTAGTATAAATTGTACTAATTAATTATTGATTACAAAATAAAATAAATAAATAAAAAAATTAATATAATAATGTGTACTAAACGAAAAAGTGGGAAATATTCATTCAATTCAAAATAAGAATTGTAATATATAGAACACTCTGAAAAAGGTGTACTATAGTTGTCGTCAGGTTCATTACCTAGGACGGCCTCGGTGGTCTAGCGGTTTAGTACATCGCCTTACTTCCGATGGTAGTGAGTTCAATTCTCCTCGCAGAGTACAACCGAGTTATGATTGATTGTATCGGTCTGGGTGTTTTCTGTTATATATTATGTATGTTTGCATATAAAAGTAGTATGCATTTACAAAAAAATGTATCTATGTGTTTACATTAGTTCTCTAGTCTAATATCCATAAGCCATAACACAAACTTTGCTTAGCATAGACTAGATGGCGCTCTGTGAATTGTCCTGCGATTTTATTCTTATTAACTTTATCAGCTCTTGCTAGTTTATTAGACTTATTATTATCATTTTTATTATTGTTCCGTTCAGTCGACGGACTGACAGATAGATAGACCCTTTGACATTTATAATATTAGTACCTATATGTGTACCTATACACGGAAACTTTATTACTAAACGCTTCAACATGAGTTGAGCGATCGAAGGCCTAGTTTCAGTGGTCGACGAACTTGTGGAATAATTTAACAAGCGGCACAATGCCACATCATTATTATAAGCAATACTAGCAGAAACCCGTGACATCGTCTGCTTTTTAAAATAATTGTTTATTGAGATCGGCTCAGGCGTTTACTCCTGGCAAGGTAAGAAAAATACAGACAGACATGCTTTCGGATTTGTAACACTAGTGTGGATTCAACGACTTCTCTCGCGAATTTAGTGCGGTTATTCGGTTCAGTTGGACTGTTATGTTATATGAGCGCAAACTATTCGATCCATTAAAAAAATACTTGACAATTATTTTTATCTCCAATGATGCAAATACCATTAATTAACAATGAATTAGCATTAGCAATTTAATTCTTTAGAATTAAAATACGTATAAAAGCTTATATTTCTTTATTGGAACTAATTTCATGCGGATTTAACATTTTATACAAACATGCCACTTGTAAATTTTTATACTCGTATTTAACGTCTAATAAGTAATTTTTATATAGTAATATTTAGTATCCAGTGTCTTAAATAAATTCTTAAAAAAAAACATATGGCAATTTACTTTGCACAGGTATTGCTATGCTTACTAGGTCTTCCCAACACTGTTATTGTAATAAAATTATTTTTTAAAGAAGTAAACATTTTTTCATAATATTGTAGAGAACGATCTACCGAGGCAGTATGAATTTAGCTACTAAATAAAGGTACTATAAAGTAACACATATCCTAAAGACGGCACTATACAATATAAAGATACACAAATATGTATTCAAGGTTACATAGCTGTATATTATTTTTACCTGAGCTAATAAAAAAGAAAACAAACACGAATTCTGAATCGATTAAACAGCATATGCAATTAAATTATCGATAACAAAAATCCTTCGGTTTATGTGTTTTTGAAATTGGAACAAAATGATAAGACCGGCGATATAAAGTAACTTGTATTAAAAAATGATAAATAAAAGGTCGAAAATGTATGAAAAAAATACGTTCCGTAGTTGTTAATATAGTGGAAATAAAAATAACACATATATGGTATATCTAATACTAGCTATCCCTGCAAACGTTGTTTTGCTATATAAATTAATAATAATAATAATTCTTTGGCTTGTTAGTCAAGATCATTATTCCACGCAGACGAAGCACAGCTAGTAAATATATATATTTGATTCCAATATCTCTATTAGTCAATATATCTTATATCATATAGTAGGTACAAAAGTAATGTAATATGGTTTTTAAGATACCTAACATAAACACAAAAAGAGAGCGCAGTTTAATCTCAGGCACACAAATTTCACGAATTTTCAACCCCACACACATTTGTCAGACTCCCCATCACTGCTGTGACGTCACATGTTTGGCAATTTACGCCTAGAAATGTATAAGTAAAACTGCGTATTTTAATAATAATTACTTACTACACCTCCTATACCTTGTCACAAAATGTCACATTTCCTTGACCTCTTTCTTCCCCCTTAATGTGTGACGTAAATTAGTTAAAAATTGGCCTTAAAAACATTGTAACAGTGAACACAAATTGGAATATAAACAAAACTTCCATTTTTAATTAGTTATTTCTCCAAAGAAATAAGTTTGATAATATAATAGCGCGAATTTATAAAGATATGTCTCGATTCGAAATTCAAAAAAATAGCAAAAAACTTACCAACATACGTGAAAAAAACGTGAATTCTAAATTCGTATTAATTCACAGAATTGTAACTAGATGGCGCTGGAACGAATGTGTCCGGTCCCCGTTTATTTACCATGGAAATCTACTAGATGGCGCTATGTAAAAAGTAAAACGCGCTAACAAGTTGTTTTCACGTATTGGTATAACCTATTCGAGATGTTGCCTCCTTAGCTTGTTTGCCATTCAATAATTATTGAATGATAATTATATAAAATTTTTGGAACTCGGTATTGCACTGGGTAATATAATTCAAAAAAGTTTTTACTCTATTATCTAGACTCCATTATTCCATAGAGTTTATAAATATGGAATAATGGCTTATAATGGACTTTCTAAAAAAATATAATAAAAAATGTTTTGCTTTATTTATTCTATTTTTTTAGAAAAGTTTCATTTATTGGAAAATGTGTTCTATAAGACTTTGTAGCCTTTCCTAGACCCACCTTGCTTCCGATAATCACGGGTTTGATGCTCGCTCTATACAAATTACAAACATTTGTTTATTCATTGTGTTTGCTTACATAGAACATAGTGTGTTTTAACAAAACAAAATGTATTGAAGTACTTCTAGAAGTTGATTAGTTGGGTTGTTTTTCTGAATAAAGTAATATGTGCTGCTTTCTTTGTGGCGACATCCTCTTGATCTGTTTTATTCCTGTGTGTGCATTCCTCAGATTTTTTTTTCTTTTTTTTATTATAATTTTTTAAATACCAATAATACTCTAATTATTTTATAATATTATATTTTAATGTTTAATATTATCTAACAACGTGGATAGTGAAATTTTTACTTTATTTTTATAGAATATTCAAATTGGTTACTATAGATTCTAATTTTAGTTTGACTATGAATAGTAGGGAATAGTATTTTATATATTGTACTACCTGTTACTCTCGACTTCGTTGCAAAATCTTTCCTCCCCCTTTTCCACCCTTTTAGACAAATAGATATAACCTTTATTCAAATAAACTCAATATAAGCACTTTTGAATTCACATCACAATCACATCACAAAACATCACAAGAAGAATGAGCAAGAAACTTGTGTGTTGGTCTTTTAAATACAGATTATTTATAAAAGCAATAGATGTATATCTTAATGTCAAATTTTATTTAAAATCCGTTCAGACGTGTAAACGGAACATACAGACGACAAACACATAATTTCACATTTATTATATCAGTATGATAGGTCCTAACTTTCTCCGAAGATCTGCGTAGAAAGTTAGAACTTTACAAGAAGAAACTGCAAGAATATGATATATATTTTTTATTTTTTTTTAATTAGCACCTATTTTATTTATTTATTTCAGGGAACCTAATATTATTTATTACTAACTGACCCGCGCGATTTCGTCTCTATCACACTTATCATTACATATCGCTTAATTTACATAATATCTTTTTAAATTATATCCTTTGTGTTATTCTGATGTTACTGCAAAGTTTCATCAAAATCCGTTTAGTGTTTTTTGCGTGAAAGTGTAAAAAACATCCATCCATACTCACAAACTTTCGCATTTATAAGTTTTATTTTCGCATGTATTAGTAAGATATAGCAATATTGCCCTTTATTATATACCTATACGGTAATGACTAATATATATAGAAAATAATAAAACATAAAATAAAATATTTATTGCAGACATTGTAAGCTTTAGGTTGTGAACTTGTCTTGTAAAGATTACAAGAACTCATGGACCGTAGCACCCTCAAACAAGGCCACTGTCAGCAGGTGGCCGCCGCGGCGCCGCGTTCAGGGACGCTAAATCGTATTGTCCTTCATTATTGGTACAGTTAGCAACATAAATATAGTGTCAAGGATTGTAAAAATAAATTATTATATGCGACACTAATTCTGACCTGCTCACTTATAAAACGAGGAACGTTTTATAAACCCGTTTTAATTATCAGACTGCCGTCATGTCGTCTTTTACTTACCAATTATTATGTCTATTTGTAAGAAAAGATACAATAATGAAATAGTTAAAACTGGTATGTAGGAGGTTTTAGTTTTTATTAATAAGACAATTAAGACTATACATATATATAGACTAAGTTATTGAACTTAGAGAAATATATATACCTATGTAAACTATATATTAAATCTATGATTATGATTAATGCCGCAAATGACATTCATAAAAAATATGAAATATTTGGCATCATAAGTCCACGATCTCTAATTACGAGTAATTAATAAAAAAATATTATTAATTCAAAATTTGACCTGTTCATTTCCGATCTCTTTAACAGTTTGTTAGTGGTGTAATAGCTCCCCTGTTGTCTCTGAAATGGCTGGACCAATTTTGACGGGACTTTTTTGGTAGGTAGCTGAGGTAATAAGAAGTAACTTAGGCTACTTTTATTTTAGAAAAATAAATTTAACATTCACGCGGGCGAAGTCGCGGGAATAGCTAGTATTACTTAAAACAAGAATCTAAGTACAAGAACATACAATGCGTATTAAAATAATATTTGTCAAATTTTCACTGGTCAGTTTCAGTTCAGTTCCAAATTTTGAATGTTGAATTGAAACTATTAATTACATATATTTTTTATTAATTACAACATAATATTTAAAAATGATATCTATACTAGCACGAATTCAATTCATTTCGAGTTTCTAATTAATATTACCATGAAAATTGATCGCATCTATTTGTTGCAGATATCATATAATTTTTAATTAATTTTAAATCCTACGAACGGACTGATGGATTATGTCTCAAATGCGTTCTATACCTTGTCATAATATAGTAATACTTTAGAATCACGCAATTATAAATATCAATATGATGTAAGTTACTACATATACCTAAAAATAGCGAAACAGGAATGTTTTAACCATACATATTTAGTTATTGTAAAGTTATCGTTCTGTTGTCAATTTACATATTCACAATTTATGATATGGTTAATCTAATAAGCATTTATTTATTTGCTTATACTTGTAGCCCTTTCGCTAATAAAATTTTATATTATTGAAATTCGCGTAAAGTTACCTAAACTTCATGTACCTAATTTCGATGGCTATGATGATAAATGGAACTTTTTTTATATTCCCTTTATTTACTTATCTGGGAGTGTTGATGAAGTGAAAATACATATCATGTTAATAAATAAATTTACAAGACAACTTAGGGTTTGAAGCTTTGCGTAGTAAAGAAATATGGATTCTTCTAAACATGTCAGTTACTCTCGTTAAATCATTATTCTGTCTCTTTTCTTCCGGATAAAGTTTGACAGCACAACAAACTTTAATAGAATATTCAAAATCACAGAAGTCACTTACCGTCTCAGAGAACGCATTCTTGGATCTCCTTGCCGGCGTTCCGTTCATCGTGGCCACTTTAGCAAACAATCAAACAAAATAAGATAACAACCAATTGGATCGCACCAAACTTTTCACGAACACTTGTAGAGTTCACTAGCTGTCAAACTTAAACACCGGACTTCGCAAGTTTACTGTTAATCTTAGTGGACCCAGCATTTGCAACGGCGAGATTTATCTGAGAAAACTGTTGCGGTACGGCTACATGTGTTGTTTTGCTTGTGCTACTTAATTTAATCGATGACTTCATGCAATTATTTACTGATAACTTATCGAGAAGTGTGCAGAAACTTGTTGCCGGTCGGGGGCAAGCGAGGCGAGGAGTCTGTCCCGCGGCGGGAATGTGACTGGCTTCACTTACTGGCTTTGAACTCGCTCTCGCATTCGCTTACAACGAAGGTGCGCTCTAAGCCGGCACTAACGCGGCGCGGTGCCTGCATTTTTTACCACTCGGACAATGGGCTAACAATTTAGAGGTTATGTTTTGAATGCACGCGGAACCGCTTGGTCCAAAAACTGGTACTGGACGATTCGTTATGATCTTTTTTCTTACATTTCTACTGGAAGACTCGTCAAAAAGCTTACCCATTCCTGTTCAATTGGAAAATCATAGAAGTTTGGAAATCTGAATGAACAACCTACTCATTACCATTCATGCGTTCACTTAATACAGCTGAGACGCACATGATTCACTTAAGAAATGTTTACTCTCTATATTTAGTCGACGCGGTTAAACTTGAGCTGCGCCTGCGCAGGTGACGTCATCAGTTGACAGCACTTCTATCAATATTATAGACGGAACCATTAAACTTGTACATTTGAAACATACCTAATACGAGTTTTATTATTCAATTTATGGCGTCAATATATCACGAGATTCAATTAAATGGTTGACATTTTCTAATTTCGTGTTATTTATTATCAATATTACGTAAATTTACATGTTCATCCTAGTTGGCCTTTTGACCTTCTATTAAATTTATGTTTATTTTTTCTCCGTAAGTTAATCGGTTACTACTAACTGCGAGGGATACTGTTTTGTATTGACCTTGAAGTAATTTTGTATATTAAGCATCAATGATATCATTAATACGAACTATTACTACTTAAATTACACATACTACTAGCTAGCAGTTAGCAGGTTTATTCTTGGAATTCAGTCGTTGAACATTTTCACCAATTTGAATTTACATGAAATTTTCACATATTTAATGGGGATTGCTAGGATTTTTCAATCTTAATGGAAATGGATTTATGCTGTTTGTGCACGATACATCTTTTTGTATATTGTCACTATTTTTATTCTTCTTTTATCTGCTTTTATTTTTGATACATACCTTATAATTCCTTCTTAAATTTTTTTTCTCTAATTTTGGACATTTCAACATAAGATTGTTAATTGCACATGTGTTACCCCCTCACTAATAGTTATGCCTCACTGTTGGGTTGAATGGTAGAGATCTCTTTTAGAGATAAGTACACCTTTGCTCACTCTGTATTTAAGTTTACAACTGTATTTAAAAATGCAATAAAGTATATATAGAAAAATCGTCTTACCGTAATTACATTTACCAGCTCAATACAAATACTGTCCTTTCGCTCCCACTGTCAAATAAAATATTAATGTAGCTGAATAGTACGCTTTGCTAACTCTTGCATAGTAATCATAGTATGCATTAAACTTACAATATTTATATTAAAATATTTTTGTATTACTTCTTGTGTAATAATATAGTTTCCGCGTCGATGTCGATGTCGATGATCTTTCATGATAATTATTTGTCTCTACCAAAACTATAGACTATTTCTTCTGAAGTAATTATTATGTCCATTACTAAGGATGTAGGTAGGTAACTGTAGATGTATATTTAATGCCCAATTTACACTCAGCCTGAGTGGGCAGGGAAGTGAGCAGTGCGAGAGTGGAAACACTTCCCATGCCATTGGCGTTGCCTCTCGCGCTGCCCGGCGCTCCCTCGATTGTTGGTTTTTCGTGCGCGAGCCAAAGGACAGGCAGCACGAGTGGCAGCATGTTTTTACATTCAGCCCTCTGGCTCAGTTGTTGCTTGAGTTGATATTTCCGGCAGCGGGAGTGGCAGGGGAAGCGGCTGAATGTAAACGTAGCAGAAGAACTCCTCATTTAAAACACTAAGATCTCTGAGGCCTATGTCCAGCAGTGGACGTCTTCCGGATTATAAAAGGATGATGATGATGATGATGAAGATCTCTGTACAAAATTGTAACTGCAGGCTTTATTTCCACAAAAAACCCATGACGGCATCAGCGGTCTAGCGGGTTAGTACAGCGTTTTAGTTCCGATAGTCGTGGGTTCGATTTTTCATAATAACTGTACAGACCCGATTCATTATTTATATATATAAAAAAACATCTATAGAAAAGAGCAACACACAAGTTTCTATCTCATTCTTCTTGTGATGAATCTGCGTTCCGAATGAGTAGTAGAATCAAAAATGAGTAGTTGAAAGACTATTTCTATTACTATTAATAAACTTCCTTATACATTATATCGCTTCGAATCTAATTAATAGACTTCCTTGTATGTATTGGTTACCTAAATTTCTGTTTAAGAAGTGTGAAATACTGTCAAGCGTTTTACAGAAGCACGCAAGTAATTCCATCTCTTCAATTATTCATATTTACCTCACGTTCTTGAGATCAGTGCATGGTAACAATGATCGCATGCTGCATACAAATAACGCCGAACAACTAACAGATTGCGAACTATTTGCACATTTTTATATATTTACTTTTCTATTAATTTTTATTATTTTTTACTTAAGCAAATCATCAAATATCTTTATTCATATAGGTTTATAACAGAGTCAAATGATATGTCAAATCCAACGTTAATATCTTTTTTAATATCTATAATTAATTAGTGCTATTTGGTTTATATTCCCATATTTTAACTTAAAAATGTAAAATTACAATATTCGTTCAAAAGAGTAACACACAGTTTCTTGCTGGTTTTTCATTTGATGAGATAGCTTTCCAAATGAGTTGTAGAATAATATAATAATAATGTGTCCTATGTATAGGATAATTCACCCAGCTCTAAATTGTCCCAAGCTAAGCAGAGCTTGTGTTATGAGTACTAGACAATTGATATAAATACAAATATATATTTATTTTTGTTACGTCGGCCTGTGCCGCACCCCTAGCGGTGCCCTCAGACTAAAGTCATATCCGTCAGGCGAGAGTTGGCCTTCAGCAACTCCATAAGTCCTTCCGCGGGTTTGGAGTGCCATATGCACTCGCCTTTGCATTAGAGTAGTCCGAAAAAAAAACATATACAATATATATAGAAACATTCGATACAATCAATCATACTAATAAATACAAATCTTTGTATTGTGCGAGAAATCGAATCCGCTACCATCGGAGGTACGGTGGTGTGCTTAACCGCTATACGACTGAGGCCATCAATAAAAACTTTGTCTGTCTGTAACATACTCATTTTATATGAGTATGTTACAGACAGACAAAGTTTATAATATTAGTATTGATATGTTTTTTTTTAAATTCAACAGTTGTAGCTTTTAACCTATATTCTTCGCTATCTCGGTCAGTATAATTATAAAAAAAATACAAAGATAAACCCAAAGTGCAACAGATATAATGTTATGACTTGGTACATCGGTACACACATAAAGAATAATTGTAAATATTCATTTTATATATTTTTGTTATTTTTTATTAATGATTTAGGAATCTCTGAATAAAAGGAAGACTTAAAAGAATTAAAAAATAAGAATAGTGAGAACAATTATACGATAATTGTAGTAATGTAAAGTACATTACGTTCAAATGTAAACAAGGTTATTACAATTTTAGTGCAATCAAAATTTACATATTCACTCACTAGCGGTGAGGCTCACGAATTAATGGAACGAAGAAATGAGTTTGTGTTCCATTAATACGTTTAGTATCTCATTTATGTAAAACGAGTCGTCGTTCGACAATGTTAATTTGCGTTTTTTATGATATTTGGAAAAATACCAAATAATTTATGTAAGTGTAACGGAACGTGAATTTGAAATTCGAATTAATTTTATGTATTTATTTTAAACTTACTATAAAATAATTGAGTGACAATGGATATAACGAATAAGTCTGTCATATTTAGTTGAACACGAATCTACTAGATGGCGCTGTACAAAACGTAAAACGCGCTATAAAGTTAACTTCACGTTTTAGTATAACACATTCTAGAGATTTTACATCAAGCTCGTTTGTCCTTCGATAATTATTGGTTAATAATTATCAATTTTTGTTACTCGGTATTACACTGAGTTATTAAACTAATAAAATATTTAAATCGTATTTTATTCTAAAAAAATATATTCCAGTAGACAATTGTATTCATATTAGAAGTGCGTCGATCACCAAGTATTGGTGATAGAATCGATTATGAATATTGTTTATGAATAAATTAAATAAAATTATCAATACCCTTAAAATGTGATTGAAATTTGAAACAAAATGAGTTTAATGGAATAGATCACTTCCGTCGATAGGCTCGTAGTCATGTTGTAATTATATTTATATGTGTGGCTCGTTGATAATATATATATGTATTGTATGTATATTTATAATATGTATGTATGTTATATTTTACTAGGTATATTTATTTAATATGTTATATAATTATTGTTTTATTAACTAAACCGCCATCGAGTATATTTAGCCAAATTTCTGCACTTCATTGGGAGATTCGCTAGAAGAGAAAGTAATTAACATATGTATTGTTATATAACTTTTAATAAAGTTTAATTAAGTAAATAAATTTAAATAGTAAATCTATGGGACGCATAATGTTATCTATGATATTGTTCATAGAAAATTCATTATAAATAATGGATTTTCTATAAATTATAAATTGAATGTTTTTGATAGCATTATGAACGACAAAAATAGTTTTTTTAATACAATTTTTTTTTTAATAAAATAATCGCTTCTTTGGGTTTTTTTTACCTGTGAGTGTTGTCGTATTTTTAGACATTGTTTACTAGTGGCATTTATGTTTGCCACTTTTCGATTTAAGCCATGACGACTTAGAGATATCTATGTCTACTAGTTGGAAATGAAAGTCGCAACCTTGGCAATAGACAAATATAAGTACATAGTTTTCTTTTCTAAATACATACATATTATATATCGAAAACATTCAGATAGATACAAACGATCATACATACGAGTATGTTTGCACCGAGGTATCGAACCCGCAACCATCGGATCTTAAGCGGTATGCCATACCGCTAAACTACCGAGGCCGTCTATTCTAAATCAGTATACAATATTTAAATCAATATACATTCCTTAACCGGTCTAGATCCAACCTCAAAGGACCGGTTGGTGACCACGAATGCAAGTCTGGCGTACAGTTAAATAAATGAGATTACAATAAACTCAAGGCTTTAGGTAAAAGATAGCAGTGCAGGCAATATTCAAAATAATTTAATATCATACATACATAGACGCTTGGTCCCAAATGGATGTATCCATCCATCCAAAATACTCAAACGGTTGACAAAGCCCCGCCAACTGATGTTCTGAACTTGTCAGTTCAGTTCATCTCGAAATCATTCCGAACTGACGGTAGATTTGACATATCATAAGAGTCTGTAATAGACCTACAAGAATAAAGATATTTTGAATTTGAATTTGAACGTAACACTTGGCTTTGACAAAACTGTTCTTCCCGATTGCAACCGAGGCATACAGGATTATCGGCAAAATCGCCGTAGACCGATACATCGCCTAACTGCACATACACGGCGGGTTCGGGGCATACCTGCATCGCTTTTGGTCTCCCTGTGATGAGACGGTTTGATGTGATAAGATTAAATCTAGAAATAGAGATAGGTGTAGAAATAATGAAAAGTATAAAGAACTTAAAAGATACAGAAAATATAGAACAATATTATTAGAATATTCTTTAAAAGTATATAATAAAAATATACTTTAAAAGTATATAATCAAACCTATTTCGGTGTACATCTGTACACTTTATTATTTATTTGCATAATAGCTACTGGCCCCGTCTTCGCCCAGGTATACATATATTATACCTTCCTCTTGAATCACTCTATCTATTAAAAAAACCGCGTCAAAATCAGTTGCGTAGCTTTAAAGATTTAAGCATACATGGACGGACAGACAGCGACCGCGACTTTGTTTTTTACTATGTACTATGTAATGAAGTGTATAAATTTATTTTTAATGTTTTTTTTATTTAAATTTATTATTTCCACAAATATGCCGCCTACTTTATTTTTGGTAATACTCTCTTTCTTAGAGTTGTTTGAAAGAAATTGCGTTAGCGATAAGACCGCCTTCTGTACTTTCTTCTTTCTTTAATGTATTGTTGTATTTTTTTATGTATCTCTATATCTTTTAATATTGGTGCAATAAAGAATTATTAATTAAAAGTAGATATTCAATTCAATTTTATGATAAGCATTTCCTTTGTAAAAAATTACAAAGGAAATGCTTAAATAAGACTTTTGAATCTTTTTTCTGGCAAATTGAGTACAGACTCGGATAGTACAGTAATACATTGTCAACTGTCAATGAAGTGGTGATCTCAACACTTGACTTGCCCGCATTTGGCTGGGTATATTAGAATCCAAAGTGGCGCCGGAGTCCGGACGAGCCTATCGACATCACAAAGTCATTTGGTTTGTATCAGAAGAGATGCGGCAGGAATTATAAATTAAGACGCATCAAGTTTCGCTGGTAAAGTGACCGGATTCGAACTCGCGACCTCATGAGTTAAGTATAAGTCAAGTTAAATTTAAAGTGGTATACTTTACTTTACATTTAACTTGACTTAGAGTTTGCATGGCAAGTTTCATGCACGGGATTTTAATATAATGTTAGATATAGACACCTACATATATAAGTATACAAGATAAGAGATATGGCTTTAAAAAGAAAAAAGTCAGTTTCTTGCCAGTTCTTCTCAATTGAATCTCTAAACTAAAGTGGACGCTAGGAAAAAATATTTATACAAGAAAATTTACGTTCATAAACGGCTAAAATGTTCTGTTTTAAATTTTATTTGATTTATTGGAATCTAAAAACCAATATACCACATAAACAATAATTTCGTCCTTATATTCGTCATAAAAAAGTTTCAACTATTCTTATTTTAACCATTTAAAACAAACACAAATGTGTTTGTGAAGTTTACAACAATATTAATTATATATATTTTTTATTCATCACGACGTTTATTAATTTTATTAAATATTCTAAATATAAACAAAGTAAAACGTATCCAAATCAGTTAAGTCGTTTTTGATATTAATGTGCACAAATATAGAGAAAATTTTAACAATCTTTTTTTTCAATTCTGTTACACTAATAAAATACTCAATAATAGTTTTTCTCTTAAATGCGTCTTTCGACAGCTGCGTTTTTAGTATATATATATATATATATACATAGATGTTTCTTGGGGTAAATCTGATGTTTGATTCAGGCGGTCTCTTTAAACTCATAAAAAGGTTTATTGCCAAAACTGATACACAAAAAACGTATCCCAGACAATGCACATCACATAGTGCGAAACAAACTATCATCGTAAAAAAATGTACTAGTCTTGCACATGACAGTTCGTGACTGAAATCGCACAATTTCTTTTCGTTTCAAAGTTCCCAAGGGGTATACGAACTACTACTACTAGTTCAATCGCTCCCGACTCAAGAATGAGTAAAATAAATAAACTAACTATTTTATACAATACTAGCTTCACATGGGTATTATATATGTAAAACTTCCTCATGAATCACTCTATCTGCTTCTAGAAACTGCATTTTGAATTCGTTGCGTAATTCAAAAGATCTAAGCGAACAGACTAGACAGAAAGTGACTAACTTTATAGTATCTAAAGATTAAACATTAGTGAAAAATAAGGTCTATCTATATATAATGCAGACGCTGGAGTAGCAAAGTTTCAATATCAACTACCCGCATAAAAGATAATATTATTGGCTTACTGACCGAGCATAGATGGCCTCAGCGATAGCGGTTTAATTTCTACAGGATGGTTCTTGTTTTGTTTTATCAAACGAACTAAAGAGCCAAAGATCTGCGAACTAGCTCGCGTAGTTCGTCTTTGGGAGGGCTCTTCCCAACTAGTTCCTTCGCGAACTATACAAACCTAAAATATACACATTGAGATGTATCAACCATATTGTAATTTGAGATTTGTGGCAAAAGTCAGCGCAGAGCCCTATGGCTCTGCGCTGACTTTTGACACCCTATGTTTCCCTACTCTATGAGTAGGGAAACATAGGGTGTCCTTAACTGGTATCAAGAGTTATTTCAAGATGGGTATGAAACTATAAAACCGGAAGAGATCGTTTTTGGGAGGTCACATTGTTACCTCTTTTTCTAGCTCATTGATATATGTTTATACACATATATACTTATATTTATATATATAATAGTGTAACTGTTATTCTGTAAGAGGAACGATACAGAGTTTTCATCTTTATATAATATATAATAAAGTCGCTGTATGTTTAAGACGGTATATGTTTGCTTAGATCTTTTAAACTACGCAACGGATTTTAATGCAGTTTTTAGCAAAAGATAAAGTGATCAAGAGAAACATTTCTATGTGTAATACATGTGCACCTGTTCGAAGCCAGACAAAGTTTCATACAAACTTTCATCCCCTATTTTATCTCTTTGGGGGTAGAATAAATCAAAATCCTTTCTTAGCGGATGCCTACGTCATAAAATCTACCTGCATGTCAACTTTCAGCCCGATCTGTCCAGTGGTTTGGGCTGTGCGTTGATATATCACTATGTCAGTCACCTTTGAGTTATATATATTTAGATATTCCAATGTATTAATATCACAATTCGTTGTTATTCAATGAAGTAATCAATTTACAAGGGATTTATTTTATTTACTAATGCGACGGCCTCGTTAATCTAGCAATTTAGCACACCGCTTACCTTCCATTGTTCGATTCCTCGTACAGTATTCGTATTTGTATTCATGATTATGATTGTTTGTATCGGTCTGAGCGTTTTCTACGTATATTAAGCATATAAAAAAAATCTAAGTACTTATATCACTTATCTAGTACCCCTAACACGCTGCTTAGCTTAGAACTAGATGGCCCTGTGTGGATTTTCCACCGTTATTATATTATTATGTGTTTACTAACGATTGCGTATCAATGAAACTTTAGAAAACTATATCAGTTTCAAATTGATATTGCGATAATATAACAATATGAAACTCAAGACAGAACAGAAGACCTGCTGTCCACGAGATAAAGTTAATATTAACTCTATGTTACAAATTGTGTGGCCAATCTTCCAATCTAACGGGATTGAGTACAGTGCCTCAGGTGTTGCACCAATTATGTACAGTTAGACAAATTTTAATCTATTTTTAAACATATCTTTGTATAGATATGTTATTTTTATCTAACTATTCTTATAGATTATAGCTGTTGTACGCAGTTGGCCTATATAGCTTTATCGGATGATAGGGGGCGAGTGCAGATGGTACTCCAAACCCGCGTAAGGATTTATGAAACGGGTGAAGACCAACTCCTGCCTGACGAATATGTTCTTTTTCTGAACTATTCTAATATACTAATAGTGTTATCCCCAGTTAGCGTACAGCTTCACCGGACGATAGATGGTGAGTGCAGATGGTACTCCAAACACGCGGAAGGACTTAAGAAGCGGGAGAAGGCCAACTCCTACCTAACAGATATGTTATTTTTTTTAACTATTATAATATACTAATGCTGTTGTTTACAGCTGGCGCAGCTTCACCGGATGATAAACCAGATATAGATGGCATTCCAAACCCACGGAAGGACTTATGAAGTGACTTAAGGCCAGCTCCTACCTGATGACTACGACTGAGGGCACCATTAGTGGTAATTCTAATCCTTCTTTGGAGGGGGAAAAGGAATTGTTAGTAATGTGGACTCATGACCCCATTACTAGCAATGTACCCTGTCAGGTGGACCTCCACGCGGTTCCCCCTGGAAAGCATCGTGATAAATTCCTGGTGAATTTGTCACGATGGGCTAACTTACCTGACCTTATGCTCATCTTATCATCCTCCTCTGGTGTCCCGCCAGCGTAAACCGTTAGCGCAGGTGAGTGCATCATTCCATTATCATCCATAAAAAAAATCCTTCTTTAGATGGGACGTGTATTACAGTGTGGTTTGAAAGATGAAGTGAAGGTTAAGGAATGCAGATTTGGATATTTGGAAAGGATGGATGAATTTGTTTATTGAGCAAGTATAAAAATGCCGGCATATAATGTCTTTGTGTTTTTGTTGTCAGCAGTGTGCACAAAATAAAAAAATAAAATGTCCCTGTCTATCTAAATAGAATAGAATAGAAAATCATTTATTCAAATAATTACATTGAATCACTTTTGAATAGTCATTACATTTTTTTAATCTACCGCTCATTCGGAAAGCTGTCTCATCACAAGAAAAACGTGCAAGAAACTTGCTTGTTGCTCTTTTAAATAATTTTATTATTACTTTACATTTTTAAGTATAAGTGTGTGAATACAAAACACCAATTAGCACTAACTTTTCTATTAGAAAACATTTGAACACACATGAAGTCGTAATTGTAAAACTAGGTTTGTTACCGGTGATTTGTTTATACATCAGCGCAGATGTTGAGCGGAGCGCGTTTAGTCTTAAAAAATCGACTATGACCGATCGGAATTTTTTTGAGTGGTAAACGATGGAATCCCGAAGGTCTACCGTCGTTGAAATTTTGGTCTCGATTGGTAAAAATTGATCTCTATGATCGCGCCGCGCTTCGAGCTTCCCCAATGAATAAGTCATTTGCTAAGGCTAATTCACCTTTTATTATATAATGTTAGGTACCTATTAAGGAGCAAAATTATATAAATATTCATGTCGTTTATTAAATCGTTACCGACAACAATGAATAGTCTATAACAACCTTACTCTAAAGAACCGAGCAAGCATAAAAAACATTTCAAAACATAACTTAGTAATTGGGTCAAAAGACTTTAATAAATGTAACTTACAATATCCGTTTATTTATTATTTTTCATTATGTAGGGGCTCAAACAAAGTTTGTACATATCCATAGAGAAAACAAACTTTTTAATGTTTTGTAAACATTCCTCAATTTATGAACGATATTTAAAATATGACATTTAGCGGTTGTTACAAAGTATCTGCGCAATCCCTTAAGGCAAGTGTTCACGTCAAATAAACAAAACAATAATAAAAACAGCCAAGTAAATCATTAAAATATCCTTGTGACTGTTCAAATTAAATTATCTAAATGTTAACTAAAGTTAGTAATACGTTTTATGATAATTGCGTAAGGTTTTACTACAAACTACCAGAATTTCTTCTAAATCTACTTGAAAAAAGATTCAAATGTCATTTAAACACTTTCTTTATAAAAAAGATTATTATAAAATTGATGAGTTTGTAAATGATAATAATGTTTTTGTGGAAAAAACTTAAAATTTATAGCGCTGACAATATTATCTGATTGCACTAAGAATGAGCGTGTAGCGATTTCTGTATTGATTATCGCATGCCTCCTACTTGTGACTGTGTATTTATTTATTTAAAATTACATTTATTAAAAAAAGCAAAAGACAAGTTTCTTCATGTGATAAGTTTGCGTTCCGAATGAGTAGTAGTATAAAAAAAATATACTATAAAGTGCTTGTATTGAGTTTATTTGTATTTATATTAAATTAAACTGGTCGCTAGATTAAATAATTGTATAAAAAAAGTATTTTCCAATATTTTATATAAGTAATAATATCTGTTAACAGCAAGTAAACATCGTAAGTATACAGTAAACGGTTTCGAGCTCGAAGAAAGCTATCCTAACTTTCTCCATGAAACCAGTTTGAGTCCATTTGATGGCTGCAGCCTCAGGTCTAGATTTAGGTACAAGCTTTCTGTTCATAGTTGATTCGTTGATTATAGAATTGAATAATATTACAGAACCTGATAAAAAAACATGTTTAAACAGGGCACAGTGATGACTAAATGGCGTGGACTAGATAGCAATCTAGTCCCCAAGCTAAACAGAGCTTGTGTTATGGGTACTAGATAACTGAAAAAAATGCTTATATATCATAAGTACATTATTATGCGTACACCCACACTAATTTAGACAATCAAATTCATGAATATAAATGTCGTGCGAGGAATCGAATCCGTGACCATTGGAAGTAAGACGATGTGCTAAATCACGAGATCACCGAGGCTGACAATATTGGCGACGGTTACCACTTACCAACTAATTTGGATTAGCTTGATTGTCATTCCGTCTACATCTACCGTCAGTTCGGAGTCTTTTCGAGCCAAGAACTGACAAAATTGCTCTTTTTATTTTCAAATGAGCTTGTACATGACTACAAAAACTCAGATTAATTTTTTAACTCAATTAAGTAAAAGTGTCATGTCATATGCTATTGGTCGTATCTATTCGGCGAGAGTTGCCCTTCAGTCGCTCTATAAGTCCTTCCGCGGGTTTGGTGTGCCATCTTCACTCGGCTCCTATCGTCCGGTGAAGCTGTAACGGCCAGCTGCGGCTAACAGCACTAGAGTAGTCGAAAAAAATATGCTGTTCCATTTTTGTTAAACGGAAATAGTCTATAAGCAGCACGCGTTTACGGATCTGCTAGTAAGTGGCTAATTCCTCGAGAGACTACAGCATGGGGTTTTTCAAGAATGGTATATTAAGACTTTTTAAGGGTCGGCAACGCGCACGTGATAGGTGTTTCAGGCGTCCATTAGCTACCGTAACCGTTTACCATCAGATAGGCCGTATGCTTGTTTGCCACCTACGGAGCATAAAAAAAGCTAGTAAGTAAGTAAAATAATGAATGATAATGAATAAGACTTATAAATTGTACAGGTGTACAATATTTAGTACGTGTACGTATACGTGTGTGATATTATATTCTCATAATTGCACCCCTAGCATAGTACAAGTAGGGGTGGAATTACATATATGAGCTCCAACCCTCAACTCCACTTATAAACTTTCTAGTGGACGATTCCTGAAACTTTAATATGAAACATGAATATATTACGTTCTCTAGACATTTTTATCATATTTTAATAATAAATCATAGCCGTCGTCATCTTAAGAGTGTCATGGTCTAGTGGAATACTACTGACTTACACGCTTTGGATAGTGGGTTCAAATATGTCTGACAGAAGAAAATAATTGTGTCAAAGTATATTTTTATATATATCGACAGGGAATTCAGCCCCACACGCTGGAACGTAAGTTGTCTCGGATAGTGCGGTTTCAGTTGAGCTTCCTACTGCGTACACTTAGATTGTAGAATAAACTAACTGCCGGAGTTTTCTGTAGAGACTATATATTAGATAGAATAAGCATATAATCAAATCCGGTAGATCTGAGAATCGGCTACATTTATTGTTCATACCCTTCAATGATAAGGGTGACCCGACACTAAAACATTTTCAATTTTTTCTTACTTTCATTTTAGCATTGAAAAATAGTAAACAACTTAAAATTTTCACCCTTCTACCAACAACCTTTATTTTTACAGCGATATTAATCATATATATAATATGGCAAAACGACGTTTGCCGAGTCAGCTACTAGATTACATAAATGTTTTTTTTTCTGTGAGGGCAACAATAAAGAGTTTTCATTTAATTTCAAACATTATCGATATTATTACCGTTTCTATAACGACCATACATATTCAATCACACCACATAGAGTTGCTTCAAACAATAGTTTTATTCAGTGCCAAAGTAACTCTAAAATTGGCGGAGTTAATGATTCGTTTTGCGATGACGAAATTGTATACCAATTGGTGCTATGAAGTCATCTGATGTTTTTGTTTATTCCTCGCTTGATGGTTGCGTGGATTGTTAGTCCATTCGTGTCTTCGTATTAGTTCGACACATTTTTTAATTAAAGGACGTTATGGCTATGACATTTCGGATAGGGATAGATTTCGGATATAGGAATGATATATTATACGGATACGGACATGAAATTATTTCGGATCATCCGTTAGTTTCGGATAATTTCGGTTATAGTATTTTAAGGAATTTCAAAAGTAAAATACAAATATCTTATAAAATAATTTTATTTACGTGTCAACATTTGGTAGGAATTACAATCAGAATCATTTATTTCGGATTTGGTTACGGTTTTTATATCGCATATCCGATAGTTTCGGTTACGATTACGGAGCTCCCTAACATCCCTGATTGGTATACTTTGTTTCCATTTTGATCAGATCAGATCATATTTTAAGGAGTATGTTACATATGAATGTGGATGGTTATAAGGGCAGAGGAAGACCGAAAAAGAGATGCATGGATGTGTGAAAGATAATATAGTAGAAAAGGGAGTAAATAAAGAGATGACTGTGAACAGAGCTGAATGGAAGAGAAAACATGTTATGTCAACACCAAATAAATGGGATAAGGAAGAAGCAGATGATGATACATTTTGTTTCCGCACCAGAGGTAGACGGTATCCGATGTCGTAGGTACATCAGTCTCACCTATTTCATCCGCCAAGCAACTTTCTTTGGTATTGCTGTTTCGGTTGAAGGGTGGAGATTAGTCATTATAATGACAGGTGACAATGACATCTCAGGCCTCTGGAATGGCAACGCTTGAATGGAATTACGTATATCGCAAGATAACGCCGCTGGAACTTGCAAAACAAATGGTACTGCACTGAATTGGAGAGGCAAGAAAAATAAGATTATTATTATTATATTCACGTCAAGTTTAATTAAGAATTTTCATCATCAATCCTGCGCTGCTCGCATCCAACGCCTTCCAGCGATCTTGACCAGATCGTCGGTCCACCTTGAAGCATTTTAGGCTCTGGTTGTATCTTCTTAAAAAAATAATCCGTTAGTAATAATAAATATATAAAGAAATTGTTCCCTGAAACCTTTTGGATGATTTCTTTCTCCTACATCGAACTACATATGACCACAACAATAAAATTATTTAATAGCATTCCATTGCGTTTTATTATTTAGCTACAGTAGAGGTTGGCAGGAAATGGCTTAGTAAGGCTCTATATATGATCTAAACTCAGCAGTTAGTGATACCAGACTGGGTGGGTCTCCCCTCTAAATCAGGAACATCGGTTAAGTATGAATATAAAACTTTCACGGTCTTCTAACTTGACGGCCTCGGTGGTCTAGCGGTTTAGCACACCGCTTTACTTTCGATGGTCGCGGGTTCGATTCCTCGCACGGTGGAAACATTTCTATGTATCTATTGTATCGGTCTAGTTGTTTTCTATGTATATTATGTATGTATTTACAACAAAAAGTATCCATGTATTTATATTAGTTGCCTAGTACCCATAACACAAGCAAAGGGTTATGTAATATTTATTTATTTATATTCTAACTATATTTTACTTTTCTTTTATATACATTTGAAAATTATTAATTATATTTTAATACCATAATATGTCATGTTAAGAATATATTTGTATCTTTATAAAATTACTTATTGTAAACACTACTGAAGAAAGTGCTATTATTTTTTGGGTCCATTATCCAAATATTATAACAATATTTTATTTACTCACATAGTTCTCTGTTACAATATCTAGACAACTAATTCATAAGGTGTTATGCAGACAATACGGTTTACGACTAGCGTTTTATAGGGTCAGGCTAAAATTTGAGAGGGTCAAATGTTTGGGGGCTTTTGAGATGAATGAAAGTTGTGGAAAAGATGGGGAATTTGTTACGATAATATTATTCATTCTATGGTATTCTATAACATTAAGAGCAACGTTAAAATATTGTTGAATTGTTACGTTATGTTTGGGTAGTTTTTTAGGCTAATGCTGGTAATTCCTTTATGATGGATAAACATGTAATGGTGTACTCGCCTCCGCTAACGGTATACGCTGGAGGGGCACCAGTGGAGCATGATAAGATGAGCATGGAGTCAGGTCGGTTAGATCTTTGTAGCAATTTCATTAGGAATTAATCAAGAATTTCCTGGAGGTGGACTTAACATGGTACATTGCTAGGAATAAAGTCACTAAATACCAGTGGAGATTGTTCGCATGAGGAAGTCTGGTCAGTAAACCCATTGTATCGTGGTGAAGCTAAGCAATTAATAGCGATGTCTTCTACGTAGGTATTGACTTCATAGGTCATTACTAACAATGAGCCATTATAACCCAATATTAGTCCACACAAACAATAAATGCAATAAAGAAATTATTAGCGACGATCTTCAAAATTCTTTTTAATAGGATTTTGAGCAAAATTTGGGGGGAAATCAGAACGTGATCTGGCAATACCTTCAAAATTCTTTTTAATAGGATTTCGAGGAAATTTTTGAAGGGGAAATTAGGACGTGATCTGGCAACACTTAGCATAGTGTTACCACCTCGGTATTAATATCGCAGGGTCGCTAGCGAGGCCGTTCAACGACCCATGTGGGTGGCAGGCCTGCGGGATTCCTACATTATGCAATACCTTGAAAGGTGATGTAGAATTGTATGTATAAGAAGGTATAATCTCAGCCGATTTGCAATTAAGGCGTGACTAACATAATCAATTTATATAACACTAGCTGCCCCGTGCAACTCCGTCTACATCACACTTTTCATATTTATCTCAATTTACCTAATATTTTCTAAAATTATAGTCTACTAACTTTTAACCGCAGCTTTGTGTTTTTTTAAATAAAAAGTATCTCTATACTTGCAAGAACATGTGTACAAAATTTCAAGATGATCGGTTCAGTAGTTTTTGCGTGAAAGCGTAACAAACATCCCTACTTTCACATTTATAATATTAGTAAAGATGTTTTATTCTGATATTATATACTGTAAAGTTTCATCAAAATCCGTTTAGTAGTTTTTGCTTGGAAGAGTAACAAATATTCATCCCAAACTGTCGCGTTTATAATATTAGTAAGACTAGACGCCGGTCCTGGCTTCGCGTGGAGGTAATTACTCAAAATATTTTAAATATCTTTATTCATGTAGGTCTATTATAAACTCGTATGATATGTCAAATAATAATAACAATATCCCTAGACAATTCACACAGCGCAATACAAACACTGACAACTGATATAAATACATATTCATTTATACATTGTATACTATACATAGAGAACACCCAGACCGATACAAAAAATCATACTAATCACTACAAATGTTTGTACCGTGCGAGGAATCGAACCTGCGACCACTGGAATTAAAACGATGTAGTAAATCGCCAGACCATCGAGGCCAAATCTATCGTCAGTTCAGAGTGATTTCGAGCCAAGTAGAACTGACAATAAACTCAGCTCTTATTCTTTTCAAATTCTCTATTTTTTTAATAATTGTAGGTTCACCTGTTAGCTTACTTTTGCTTTTTTAAACAAAATATGTGTGGGAATAAAATACTTATAGCCATCCTCGTTATATAATGTTCCTTCATGTCTAATTTCTATAAGATCCATTCAGGCGTTTAGTCGAGTAAAGAGGACAAACAAACAGACACATTAATCACATTTATAACATTGGTATGGATGTTACTTTTACAATATAATAACAAATAGTTGACGACCTCGGTGGTATGCTAGACCGCTATACCACCGCTTTACGTCCGATGGTCGCGGGTTCGATTCCTCGCACGGCACAAACATTTGTATTCATGAGTATGATTGTTTGTATCGGTCTGGGTGTTTTCCATGTATAATATGTATGTATTTACGAAAAAAAAATATCTATGTACTTGTATCAGTTATCTAGTACCCATAACACAAGCTTTAGGTAGTTTAACGTGGGTCTAGATGGCGCTGTGTGAATTGTCCTGAGATAATAAAAAAAAAATTGATCTTTTTCGGCTTTTATGTACTACTAGCTACTCGCCCCGGCTTCGCACGGATGTACATGTATTATATATATAAAATTTCCTCTTGAATCACTCTAACTATTAAAAAAAATCGCTTCAAAATCCTTTGCGTAGTTTTAAAGATTTAATCATATATAGGGACCGACAGACAGCGACTGCGACTTTGTTTTATACTATGTAATTATAATAATACCCCTGGGCAATTCACACCACGCCCTCTACTCCCAAAATAAACAGAGCTTGTGTTATAGGTATTAGACAACTGATATAAATATTTAGATATTTTTTAGAAAATACACGTATAATATAATATATATAGAAAATACCCAGACCGATAAAATCATACTCGTGAATACAAATGTATGTACCGTGTGAGGAATCGAACCCGTGACCATCAAAAGCGGTGTGTAATACCGCTGGACCACCGAGGCCGTCTAATTTAAAAACCGTGTTATGGCTGTCGTAGTTTAGAAATAAATAGAAAAACAGACAGAGAAAAAAGGTACTCTACTTTAAACTATTTAGAGATATACACGTATTTTTATAAAAATAAAACCCAATAATAGGCATTTTTAAAAATTGACCTTAAAGTTTTAAACCTTAAAATTCATTTTTCTAATGCTCTTGGCTAATACAGTTTAATATATAATTATCATTATTTACATTTATTATTATTTTTCTTCATCACCATTATATGTTTGTTATTTTTTTTTTACTTTCCTCCTTTTTGCATATAACCTGTTCGATATTGAAATCCGTTTTCCTAAGGTTGCCTTGAAAAGATTGCTTTCAACAATAAGGCCGCCTCATTGTAACTACACAAGTGTTCTTTAATATATTGTTTATATCTTTTCTTTACTATATGTTACAAATCATTACATAGTATAAAACAAAGTCGCTGTCGCTGTCTGTCCGTCCCTATGTATGCTTAAATCTTTAAAACTACACAACGGACTTTTGAAGCGGTTTTTCTTAATAGTTATTCTAGAGGAAGGTTTATATATATAATACATGTACACACGTATGAAGCCGGGGCAAGCAGCTAGTAAAGTATATTGTATCTTCTATTTTTAATTAAGAGTGTGAATTGTCTGCTTGGTTGTTACGTCATTTGAAGAAGTCATATCGAATATAGAGTTCATTGTTAATTAGATGTACCAATTATCAGATTCATTACCACACAATGGAAATGCGTAGAATTGCCTGTTTACCAGTGTTTGGCTGCGGTTTTACGCATCTTTTATTTATGGACTAGCTGTCTGCGCGACTTCGTCCGCGTGAAATTTAACATTATTTTTCTAAAATAAAATATTTTTTTTTAAATAAAAGTAGCCTAAATCACTCCATTATTACATCAGCTACCTGCCAAAAAAAGGCCCGTCAAAATCGGTCCAGCCATTCCAGAGATTAGCCGGATCAAACAGACAGACAAAAATTTTAAGAAATGTTATTTTTGTGTGTGTACTAGCTGACTCGCGCAACTTCGTTTGCATAACATTTACTTGACAATTTTTATTATGTTTATGTATGTACATTATATTTTTTTTAAATCATGACCTATATGTTATTTTATTACTATATTTCCATTATTATCCAATTTACATAATATCTTTTTAAATTATAACCTATGTGTTATTCTGATGTATAAGCTGTAAAGTTTTATCTGAGAAGATCAAAGATCTGAGAAATAAATTTCGTAGCAAATATTTCGTTGACTATAAGCGCAAAGTGTCTTTTATAAGAACTACAATGATATGTAAGAATTACTATATCGAAGTCTATTGTTTCGCATACCTACTTGTCTTACATCCCTATGGCTGTAGGATATTTTTCCAGATTTCTCTCACTGAGTCTAGAAAAGTTAATTTTCTCAAAGTTTAGTTTTTAGTAAATAAGTATGTATTACAATTTATAAACTACAAATATTACTCTTCAATAAAATTAGAAGTAAATTTTGTTTAATAGTTTTAAAATGAAACTATTACCTATTACCAAAATAAAAATAGAATGAATGAAAATAATTTACTGACTTTTCATTGCCACTGTATTCCTAAATTGATATACCTGGTATTAATCTTTACGTAATCCCGAAATCCTGGGATTAAAAAAACTAGTCGGGATTGTATTGTCAACTTATGCATCAAACACATTGTATTCCAGTGATTGTTTGTTGCGGTTAATATTATATCTGTTTAACATATGGTCATCATTTGTTTTACTTGTGCAGATGCAATCTATTACGATTAACACATGATTACTTGACGGCCTCGGTGGTCTAGCGATTTAACACACCGCTTTAATTCTGATCGCGGGTTCGAATCCTCGCACGGTGAAAAATGTCTAATCATGAGTATGATTGTTTGTATCGGTCTGAGTTTTTTCTATGTATACATATTATAGTATGTATGTATTTACGAAAAAAATGTATCTATGTATTATCAGTTGTCTAGTACTTATAAAATAAGCTGTGCTTAACTTGGAACTAGATGGCGCTGTGTGAATTGTCCAGGGAAATCATTATAATTATTTAATTTAAATATAGTAACTATTAGCTGATTAGCTCAACTTCGTGTGTGACTTTTACACTCTTTTTCACAATATGTTCATCGCATTTTCATCTATATAATATAATAATGAATGTCATAATTTAAAAAAAATATATATATTTATTTCTTTTTTGTGAAATCTCAACATTATATAAAAAATATAATATTCAGTAAATTTGTTAATAACATAATTCTTACCTGAATTCGTGATAACGTTTTTTGGCGCCATCTAGTAGGGAGTAGCGGTAGCACTAAGTGTTGTTGTGTATACTAATTCATGTTTCAAAGTTACTAATTAAGATCATAAGATATTTTAAAACACATACACGCATAATAAATAAAATTAAAATAATATCGCATATTTTTTTAAGTTCAATATAACCATCAAAATTCTTAGATACAAAAGTCTAATCAGATACATATCTCTTTCTAACCATTTTAAAGAGAATTATGTTCAGTCAATTAATTACCACATATTCTAATATAATAGAAAATATAGATGGTATACATCTAATATTTATATAAAGAATTTATTAAATGAAGTATGAATGCAGGACATTGATTTAAAAAATTAAATTGCAGAACAGCGCCATCTAGTTCACAAGTAGTGAACGATGCTGCTTAACTAGTTGAAATGCAATAATTTCAGTTTTGACGAGACGCATAGACAAACAAATGTTGTTACGCTTTTGTAATATTAGTAAATATTAAAATTACTGAACGTTATAAGTTTTATAATGTTTAAATGTGTTCTTTATATTACCTAAGTCTCAATATTAGTTGTTACTGGTGTACTTACTAGGTTTATTGTAATGACCCGTATGAAAGACATCAAGCTACGTTTCCTAGGAGAAAATTTTGTTAACTTTTGATTCTGGATGGATTCTGGAAGATATTTTTCTTAAAGTTATTGAATACTGACTACTTGTATATATATGTAATATTTTTCAAGAAGGTTTTCTATTTATTTATGTTTTAGGGCGAACGGAGGAGTTGCCACATTTAGAATTATATTGCTGCTTACATTAACAAAAATATAATGTTGCCAACACGACCCTCAAATGACGTCATGTCAGTGGTACTATTTTCATATATAAAGGCGACGGTAACAACTTTTGGTCACTACCCTTCAAACTAATATAATTTAAAACGTAAGCTACTTCAGAAATATATATCCACGCAAATTACGACATTTTCAAGGCTGAAATCTTAAACTTAAGATAATTATCAAGTGCCTATTTGTTTATTGAACTTATTAAACTAATAAATATGTACTTGAAAGTTATTTTAGATTCAATATTTCATCGATCATCAATTAGGAAGGTATAAAAAGAGGCATCGACAATATTGACGCTAGAAATAAGTAAATACTTATAATATACTTAACCGTTTCATTTAATTTGTTTACTTCAGGAAGGGTGGGTCTGTAGTGCGAGCGGTAAATGAATCTATGCTAATATTATAAATGTTGTTGTGGTGTTTATTTTTCTGTCTGACGGCCTCGGTGGTCTAGCGGTTTAGCACACCGCTTTGCTTTCGATGGTCACGGGTTCGATTCCTTGCACGGTGCAAACATTTGTATTCATGAGTATGATTGTTTGTATCGGTGTGGGTGTTTTCTATGTATATTATGTATATATTTACAAAAAAATATCTAAGAATTTATATCAGTTGTACTAGTACTCATAACACAAGCTCTGCTTACCGTGGGACTAGATGGCGCTGTGTTAATTCACAGGGGTTATGTATGTATGTATTTGTTGTTGTTGTTGTACTTTTTGCGGATACAAACCCCTTAGAACCACACAAAAATTTACTTGTAATTGCACAATTAGTGTGGATACAACGATTATTCTTAGAAAGTATGTCCCAATACTTTCCAACGTCATTACTGAAGACAATGGTATTCAGGAGCGGGTGGTATTCACTTAATATCAGGTGAGATTGCGGTCAAAAGCGCTCAAATTTTAGTATAATTAAAAAAAAAATGTACGAGTACACAGGATGACAAAAACATTCTACATTTAGTCGCAAAAGTTAATATATAAGCGTATCAATTAGAATTAAATTATTAAGAGGATTAAATTTTGTCAGTCGATTGTCAGAACGTAATTGATTTATTTATATAGTCAATAACAACAATAATAATATAGATAGATTATATTCATTACTATTGTATATATTCAATAGACATTGCATACTAAGTTTTTGAATTGGTAACAATTTAAAAAAAATAAGAATCAGAAAAATAATGATACATACATACAAAATTATATACATAATCATGGTCAAATACATAATCAAAATTATATACACATCATTTTTACTGTCTACTGACTAATTTAAGTTTATTCTATAAATACGTAGACACAGCTCAAATTGTCATTTTTTTTATGTTACAAAACATTGACTATCGAAAAAATTAAAACCTACTACAAAATCTCGGTATTGGTTCTGTCTGGGTGTTTTCTATGATAATATATTTACGAAAAAAAAATATAAACCCATAGTACCCATAACATAAGCTTTAGCTAGCTTAACTTGGTACTAGATGGCGCTGTGTGAATTGTCCTGAGATTATTAATTTTATTTATTAATTATATATTCCGCTAATATTTTTAATATTCCGCTAACAGTCGCACCACACCCATGCAAGTAAGCGGTTGCTTCAAAGGCGAGAGCTACATACCGAATGTTTATTTCCAATCGCTCGATATAAATATCTCTCACTTAATGATCGTAAATATAGTAATTAAAGTGACATAATAATTATGCCAGTTATAATCACTATTGATTAATTATCAAGACATAACGCAATTCTTTGTGGCTATCTCCGGTTCCAGATAAAACGGAGAAAAACTGGAGATTTTATAAACTGATATAACTCTGAGCGTCTCCATGCTGCCTTACTTTTGATGCCTACTGTCCTTGCACGGTACAAACATTGATTTTTGATTTGGTCTTATTGTTTTGTATGTGTATTATGTATATACTGATCCGCGAAACTTCGTCTGCATCACATTTATCATTATATATCGTCCAATTTACATAATATCTCTTTAAATTTAGCCTATGTGTTATTCTGATTTATAAGCTGTACGGTTTAATCAACATCCGTTCAGTAGTTTGTGCGTGAAAGAGAAACAAACATCCATCCATACTCACAAACTTTCGCGTTTATAATATTAGTATATAATTCGTAAGATTTACAAAAAATCTGCATTTGAGTATAGTAATTTGTTTAGTACTCATAAAACAGCATCGCTTAGCTTGGATCTAGATGGCGTTGTGTGGATTGTAAGGGTTGTTATTATTATTATTATTATATACGCATATATAACCATATAGACATAGTGTTAAACCTTCAAATGTAACTACTTAGTCTCTAAATATTCAGCTTTTAAAGGACTTTTTAAAATTAAATTAATATTTTATTTTTAAACTTTCTTGTTTAATATACATTATTTATATTATTAACCGGATAGTTTATGGATGATTAAATCCATTTAAAAAAAAATGAAATATGGGGATAGGGCATAGTTAACAATGTCAGATCGACCACTACATGGTCGCCGCTGGAAACTGTCGTGGTTAATTGGACGTATTAATTTATATTATTAACCAGGTCTTAACACGAACTGATTTTATGGCAAATAAAGGTATAGTCAATAAGTGTACGGATACCGTGAGTGCTGTGTGTCGCGAACTTTTGTTGAACAATCTAGTGACGGTAGATGAAAAAACTGCTGTCACCTATCTACATTGACATCGCTGTTACTCCAGTCAGCTCGTGACCACGGCTAGTGCAATCTAGTCGAAACGTCGAAACAGGTAAATACCTTTATTTGCCATAAAATTAGTTCGTGTTAAAACCCGATTAATAATATCTTCTTTTTCTTCATCCTCGCCTCTTCCCGTTACTCGGGGTCGGCTTTTCTAATACTGGGGCGCCGTACATTTCGCTGGTAAGCATCGTCATTTGACAGGCCCAACTCCTTCATGTCCCTATGGACATTTGTCAACCAGGTAGTTTGTGGCCCGCCTCGTCCTCTTTTTGTTGTAGCCATGGAAAGGCACTTTCTCACAATGTGTTCAGGTTCACGCAGAATATGTCCATACCACCTAAGTCTACATTCTTTAAGCTTTTCAGTAATAGGTACCACTCCGAAGCTGCCCGAATAAAAATATAAATAATGTAAATTAATACGCCATCCATAACACAAGCTTTAGCTAGCTTAACTTAGGTCTAGATGGCGCTGTGTAAATTGTCCTGAGATTATTATTATATTATTTATTATTTATATTTGAGCATGAGGTTAAACCAGTTAACCCATCACGACGAAGTCGCCAAGAATTAACCACATTGTTTTCCAGCGGCGACCAAGTGGAGGTCGACATGACAGGTCAAATTGTTAAAAATAACAAGTCCCCATTACTATCCCCTCCTCCTTTCAATGTTTTATGTTATGGATGAAAACGGAATGGTACACCCGCCTGCGCTGACGGTTTACGCTGGCGGGGCATCAGTGGAGGATGACAAGATGAACATGAGGTCAGGTCAGTTAGCCAATCATGACGAATTCACCAAGAATTTATCACGATGGTTTCCAGGGGGAACCGCGTGGAGGTCAACCTGACATGGTACATTGCTAGCAATAACATCAGTCCACATTACAATCCCCTTTCCCCCTCCTTTCAATGTTAAGTCTATCTGCTTAATCCCCGCTTACAAATTGTGTAATACAAGCATGTTATCATGATACAATGTTATCAGAGTAGGGACAATATAATCCTCTTACAAAACTAATTTCTGAATGTCGACCACGTGTGTTTCGTAATTAAAAACGAGCAGCAGTGAATGTGTAATAGAAATAGAAATCTTTTATTCAAATAAACTTAATATTACTTACAATATAAATAATCTTTATTCAAATAAACTTAAATATAAACACTTTTGAATAGTCATATTTCGTTTTCTACTATTCATTCGAAAAGCAGTTAAATATAGGGTATAGCCTTCCTTAATAAATGTGCTATCTAATATTATAAGAATTTTTAAAATAGGAACAGTAGTACCGGAGATTATCCCGCACAATCAAACTTACAAACTTTACGTCTTTATAACATTGGTATAGATAGCTGCGATTTCGACCGTGAAAATTTAACTTTTTTTTATTACAATTAACAACATTTCTAAAATTAAATTGGTCTCAGTTAATTCTTACAACATTAGCATTATCTGTGAGTGAAAACTCCGTCAAAATCCGTCCAGCCATTTCAGAGATTAAATAGAATAAACAAACAGACAAATTTGTTTTAACAAAAAACAGATAGTGAAAAGCTGTTAATTTGTAATTACAAACTTTAATTTTATTTATTTGTATAGATTAATGCATATTTACTTCCTTCCTTTATTGCCCATTTGCTGCAGTACCAATACTGATAGAGAAATTAACTCTACGTTTTATAAGAGTTGCCACCTGCCCTGTTCCAACGCATAATGCTTCTACAAAAAGAGCTTGCATAGTTTCATAAATAAACTGTTTTGTTTTAATTGAGGCGGGTTTGAGCATGCCAATAAAACCTTCAAAATGAATATATGCGAACAACTGGTTGCAAATATGGTGTGCTAAAAATATGATATCACAGTTTCGTACAAAAATTATATTGTTCCTAGTGACGTAAGCTTGGCGCCACCATAGTTTAACGTGTTTAGGCGGAGAATTTTTCATACAGAGATGATTCTTATACCATAATCCACAGTAGCACTGTTGCATTCAGTATTTACAAAGTAACTAGTACAACACTTGTAACGTACCTGGTTACAGGTACTTTGTAGTTCCTAGTTACAGAGTTGGTATCCATAATTACATGAGGCGTAGATAGAGAGTCTCGTGGGAACGAGTCAGCTATAATAAAATAACTATAATACATATCAGAATTTTAGGTGTAATATTTTCATCCAAGATAAAATGCAGTATATGGAACGAAATCTGCATAAAGTTAAGTAAAGCATATCTTTAAAAATATAAGGCTGAATGACAACTTCATATTTAGTGCGGTTATTCGAACGCAAATAGTACAGCAGCCTCTCCATTGTTTAGTGACCACCGGCCGGCCAAATGAGAAAAACCTCACATGGGATTGAGGAGATTAAGAAGAGAAATGAGGTAGTCGAGCCAAATCTTACACCTCACCAGAGATTGAAACAATCGAAAAATCATTAAAATCACGTCATTTACTTAATAGCCATCCCGTCATGTATTGGCTACAGTTGTTCAGGTATATGTAAGAGTACTCTAGTTTCATGAAGACTATAGTAACTATTAGTTACACAGGCACGGAACATGACGAGAAGTTTGCATGGATATGTTAATTGAACTGACTTCATGATCATATTGTCATCCTCCAAAAGTGAACAGCCTTTTGCCATCCTTAAAAAAAAAATTGTGCTCTGCGAATTGTCACTTCCAATTAGCTAGTAACATAACGACAGTGTAACGAGTACTTCGTTTCGTAACTAGTATGTACGACTACTCTATTTGTTACTCTTACAGCTGTACTCTATATCACATTGTCATGCCCTATTGACATAACCGCGAAAATTGGAAAACCATTTTCGCGGTCGCCGCCGGCCGGCATCCATTCGCCAGTCTCAGTTGTTGAACCGCGGTGTGAGCACGCGTGACTCGCGCACTGACGCCGTCATTCGGCATTCGAAACGTAAATAAAATTCGCGATTCGTTCGAAATTTAAAAAACTGTGTTGAAAGTGAATAAATATTGTGTGTGAATCGTACTGGCCACATAATAAAAAGGTATGTTTGTTTTTTTTATTAGGTTTTTAGATAACTTTCGTCATGATTTTGGTCAGGTATTTTATATTCAAATATGATAAGATGACGTAGGTAGGTAGAATGTGTTTGCAGATTGTAATGGTATTAATAAAACAGGTGCCGGTTAAAATGCGTCCCGCACTATGTAAATATTTTTGCACATTTGTGTTTGCGAAAATATATAAAACATTAAAAAAAATATTTTGTATGTTTCTGTAGGCATTTTAAAAATTATTTTCAAGGCATAAAATAATCTTTATTTGTGTTAATATTTTAGTTACAATATTATTAATTCGTATTAATATGGTGAATATTATTATTGTGGAAAATACTAAATATTAAACATAAGCAAATCATATTCTTGGATAAAAAAATAATCTTTTTTATATTATAATAGGCTAATTTTGAGATTATTTTCAAACAATTACATTTATAATGTATGTATACAATGACAAAATATTTTTTAAAGATACATATAGTTATAGATATATATGGCGCTTTGCTTTACTACTGAATGCACTACAGTCATCCCACATGGATTGCAATGTAGGCGTAAAGATGAAGTTAGTAAAGTAGAGCAAAGATAGAGCTTTATATGCAATCGGACGCAACACCGGACAATTTGACCACTTTGAATGGCGTTGAACTTTACAATTCTGATGATTCTTTTTGTCCATTACAATATACAGTGAAATAAATTTTATGTGAATAATAAAATAAATTTACACGCCTATATGTATTAAATAATGGGTAATTTTATAGAATCTTTTTGAATATGTACTCCTTTCTTTTTGAGCGGAAAAAAATAGAGCGCCAATCTATAATAATATTATATATTCTAAATAGTCTGTCTGTCTGTCTGTCAGTTTGATAACTTTTCTGAATTACACGACTGATCCTAATTAAATTTAACGAGAAATTAGATTGTATCAAGAGAACTGACTACAACGATGTAGTATTATATGTTTTTTTAAATAAATAAATAACCGTGGACAATTAACACAGCGCTATCTAGTCCCAAGCTAAGCAGAGCTTGTGTTATGGGTAGGTACTATACAACTGATATAAATAAGTACATAGATATTTCTTTTTGTAAATAAATAAGTTAAAATAAATTAAAGACCAATTAAGACATTAATTTTTAATTTTCATAAATCTTATTTGTTTAAATAAATGCTATATTGAAGTAAACGCTAAAGAAATGAAAGATTACTTACAAATCAAGTCAAATTATCGACAAATTTTGTTCTATTTTATGATACCGACTTATAGAATGTGGGAGTTTGCATATCCCATTGTTGTTTTATTTCTTTTTGGGGACCTTCAAGAGCTGATGTCATAGCCATGCCAAGCTTATAACAATTTAACATTTCTGAGAACAGTTAAATTTTACTTCACACAAATAAATGAAACAAAGTCAGTATGTTTTGTTTGAATGCCAAAAAATTTGTGTTCAAATTCAGTATTGGTTCTACTTTTTCGTCCAAAAGCCATATTTAATACTTAACACGAGTTTTAAATATGGATTTTGGATAATGAAGATTTTTCGCAACTAACCGGATGAATGGAACTTAATGAAATTTGGCGTAGAGATGGATAATATACTTTAATGCACATAATTTCAAAGTACATATGGGCGTACTTAGCATAGTTGCGTAGTTTAAAAAATCTAAGCGTACAGACATCGGAAACGACTCCGTTTTATACTATACTAACTACTGACCCAGCTTCGCACGAGTACTTCGCACGCACATGTATTATATATATACTCGTAAAGTTTCCTCTTGAATCACTCATCTACTAAAAAAACCGCTTCAAAATCCGTTGCGTAGTTTTAAAGATTTAAACATACATAGGGACAGACAGCGACAGACAATTTTGTTTTATACTATGTAATGATAAAGTTTACATTTATTTTCATATAAAATTTACATTGTATTGAAATTCATTCATAGTAATTATATTACTTGATACAATAATTATAATGTAATTACGGTCAAACAATTTAAATTTATTTGATATCGCTATAGAGAAATAGAATAAATAGTAATTTTCGTATTAAGTTTTTTCAACTGTCTGCTTGGAACTCAAGACCTATGGAGATGCAATCGGTAGAGTAAACCACTGAGGCACAACGGGCACCGCGATATTGCTGTAAATAAATAAAATTAATGTAACAAATGCATTAAAACTAGATGAAACTCCGACTTAACATTATTATTTGGCTGTCGCACAAGAATTCATTGCATCATATGTATGCAGTGCATGTAACGCAATGACAAACGACCACTAAGTGCAGTAAAATGGTGAAAATAAATACCACTAATACCACAAACGAAGTAATAGCTCTTGTGATATTCTAGAACATTCTCGAATATTCTTTTATGAAAATTGATAATCGTTTTTGGAGTATAATGCTTAGTGGTCGCCAGTATTCGAAATTTGAACCTAATTAATTTAAATTTTAAGCTTGAACATTATTAAGGTTCTATTGTTAAAAACTATACTTCTATAATCACAGACACTGGCAGTTTTAAAAGCAAAAAAATAAAGAATATACATGCGTGTGCGTGTGTTTAATATATGGTAGTGTGAGTAATGTTTTTTTCATTAGTCGCCAATATTCGAAATTCGAACATAATTAATTTAAAGTATAAGTTTGATCATTATTAAGGTTTTATAGTAAAAATACTTCTAATACCACAGGCACTGGCAGTTTCACAGGCAATAAAGAAAAGAGTATATACGTGTGTGTGTGTGTTATACATATATATGGTAGTGTGAGAAATATTTTTTCATTAGTCTCCAATATTCGAAATTCCAACATAATTAATTTAAATTACAAGTTTGAACATTATTAAGGTACTAGTGACAAGATACTATACTTGTATAATCACAGGCACTGGCAATTGCACAGCCAATAAAGAAAACAGTATATATGCATATGTGTGAGTGTTACATACATAGTAATGTGTACTGTGTAATGTGTTTTTTCATTAGTCTGCAATATTCGAAAATCGAACATAATTAATTTCAAAGACGATATTTCTATTAGTAGTGTGTATAATGATTTGTTTTCATTGATTTATTCTATTTTTCATGCATAATTTAAGTCTCCCTGTCTATTTGTTACTTACCTTTTCACGGCTATGGTAAAAGTCCACAATCAGATGGAACGTATGCTTGTTTGCCACCATCATAGTATATAAAAAACGGCATGATGGGTCTTATTGATATTTAATATGAAGTTAGATGGTAGGTACCATGAGAATAACCATAGGTTATCTTGTACAATTTCAGATATTTGTACAATAGTCAGAATAAAACAAATAATATACAATAATATTTATTGCATTTTTTATACTAAACTATCATACTTATACTAAAGTATTAATGAATCATTGATTTATAAAAAAAAGAAAGCCACTATTCATTGTATGTTAACGTTTAAAATTAATTAATGTAATTCAATTGAGGATACTACTTAAAACAAACAAGGTACAGTACATCTGCATTTTTTATCACATCCGTAAATGGTCAATATTATAAACATGCTCTTTTAACCCCTATCAGAGATTAATATTTAAAAATAAAACACGGTAACGTGTACGAAAGTACGTCTTTTATTTTTAAGTAAGTGCACGGGAAAAATGGCAAAAAACATGCCATTTGAGCCAGAAAGCAGACATCAGACAGCTTCAAATACCTCAGTCTCATCTACATCAGCCGCTAAGCAGTATTAAAAGCTGTTTCTGTTCTATGATGAGATTAGCCAGTGAAATTACACGATAAGAAGCTATTCTAATGCTATTGTAGTTAAGCTATTATTTACAGCTTCACCGAATGATAAGGGGCGAGTGCAGATGGTACTCCAAAGCCGCGGAAGGAGTTATGGAGTGATCGATCGTCTACTCCTGCCTGGCGGATACGACTTTAGTCTGTTGACATCGCTAGGGGTTCGAACCTCGGCTCAGGCCGTCATAATTTCAATCCCCATTTGAATTGAACGGGGGATCGATCGGAAGATCATGATAATGTCATCTCCGCAGATCTGTTCATGTATATAGACTACAATTATAGCTTAGTAATTTCTTTATGTTATACTAACGAGCGACTTCGCACGGATGTATTACAAATCTTTCAATTTCTCGGCTTGTTATATACTATAACACGCGTGTGTTATACATATAAACCTCTATCTATTGCTGAAAATTGCATTAAAATCTGCTGCGCACGACAAACCAGAGAGGGCACAAGGAGACAACATTTTGAGAGTCAGCTGTCACCTACACTAGAGGTGGTGAAGCATAGTTCACACTACCAGTGCAATTATACAATAATAACTAACAATAATATATTACCATGCAATTATATAATAAGTTGCCTATAGATTTAAAAAGTTTATAATATACGGATGATATTAAACACAAACTAAAGGATTTTTTATTGAAGAAGTGTTATTATACAATTAATGAATTATAAAATAAGTGTAATACCATTATTACACTTATTTTATAATTCATTAATTGTATATTGCATGTCCATACATGACATTTAAATTTATTATTATGAAATTGACATTTTTCCTTATTAGACATGTATTTTAGACATATAATTAATTAATTAAAATTATGATATGTAATAAAATTCTATTGTGTTAAATTTTATTACATATCATAATTTTAATAATAAATTGTTATGAATACATGAAATTAAATGAAATGCGTAATTTGAAATACATAAGCGAACAGACAGCGGCGCGGCTTTAGTTTATACTATGTATAGATTAAATATGAGAGATTTTTATGTAAGAAATCTCTCCTCAACTCTCGTGATTCCTGAGGAATGTAACTAAACTACATATTAACATTATAAGCATGCATTTCGCAAGTCACATGACTAACTAAAATGTTTACCTATCTCTTCGTTTTGAATAATTCAAATCGAACCCAAGGAAATACTACTTTATATTACATCATGATTAATAATGGCTGCATACCACAGACACGTAAATAAGCTTCAATGACACGAGTAGTACAGTAGTTGTACTATGTGAAACTGTGATAATATAAGGAATGTATTATATACTATGTACGGCAGAGCAGACTAAACAAGAACGAAACAACATTGTCAAATCTATAAGTATGTTGTATGGAAAATCTACCTAAAAATTAAATTCATTCATTAATAGGATGGCATATTTATTCCATCTCTACTAATTACTCGAAAGATTAGGTTATTAGATTAAAAGAAAGGTTAAGGCTTATAAAAGAAGATAGAAGAAAGAATGAAATAAAGGCACAGACTACTCGGGCTAGATTTAAAAATATCTATTATTATAGTCTGTGTCACAGTGTAAACTTTAGTGTAGTGCGAATGAGAAAAAGTCATGTGTATACTGAATAACGTATACCATTATATTATCTGTGCGTATACTAAAAAATCCACTGATATTAAGTTCAGATGTCAATTTTAAATACTACGATTACTTCTGTGTTAAAAATAACAGAATACCGATATATTCACAAAATTAAATTAAATTACAGTCAATTTTATCAAAAATAAAGTTCCGTTGAATTTCCTTTACAGATGAATTTCGAGTGTCCTGTTTTAAAAAAAAGAATAATTATATCAATGAACTACTTTTTTCATACCTGTTTAAAAACATTTTCTAGAAATACCCTGAGATACTCTTCAGGTGTTAATTTTAAATAATATCCTTACGATTACTTCTTTTATCAAAATAATAGATTATCGATATATTGCAAAAATTAAATTAAATTCTAATAAATATTAGCAAAAATAAACATATTACAATTGAATTTCGAATGTCCTCTTTTGAAAACAAAATAAAATGAACTACTTTTTTCAAATCTCTTTTATTTTTATGGATATATTTAAAAAAAGAACACGAAAACGATTCTGTCCAATTTGAAATCGTTCAACCTATAAATTATTCAATCAATAAGTGACAAGGGTTCAATCAGAGCGCATTTATAACGTATCGCATTGTAAAGCTAGTGTAAAATTGATTTACATCGTGAAATACAAGCCGTCTCGTGGAATGTTATTGTCCATTCAGTGATGTACGTTTGTTGGCAAACGCGTGACGTCACTCTGTCTTTATTTTGTCTCGTCGCTTTCCTATTATCACAGATAATATAATATTACATACTATTATTAACGAGTGGAGCCACAAATTTTCTAGTGTTATAATTTCTAAGACCGTGACGATTACGAGAAGGTAAATTACCACAGTTAACATAATATTACATACTTATACTAAGAATAAGATATATATAGATATATGGTTATAATGTAATAATAATATAATAATCTCAGGACAATTCACACAGCGCCATCTAGACCCAAGTTAAGCTAGCTAAAGCTTGCGTTATGGGTACTAGATAATTGATACATATACATAGATATTTTTTTTGTAAATACATACGAATTATACATAGAAAACACCCAGACCGATACAAACAATCATACTCATGAATACAAATGTTTGTGCCGTGCGAGAAATCAAATCCGCGACCATCGGTCGTAAAGCGGTGTGCTAGACCGCTAGACCACCGAGGTTGTCGATCTAGGTTAATCTATCCTGATTTATAGATTTCAAAGCTCAAGTTCAAATATATTTTATGACATACCCATACAGACTTCGTACAAAGTGCCTGAAAAGGCGCTGCGAAGTTATCAACTTTGTAAAGTAACTATATTATTTGTCATAAGTTTTTAGTTAGCTTTCTCTGTTACAATAAATCAGCGACTGATTATTTATTTGAGCGCCTTGCTTGCTTGCTTGTAAGCTGGGTTTTTTTTTAAACCCTGTAAATTCACAGCTCTGTACGTTTTATATGGCTATATTTTTTTATAGCACCTATTTCGCACACAGGCGTATGCACTACGCCATTATCAACTATTAAAAAAAAGACATCAGTATTATGGGCTTCATATGATGATATGATCCTGGTGTCTCTTGGCATCATATCAGTCGATAGTCTGTTTTTCAGTCCAGTAAAAAAAAGATTATCCAAAAATGTTTTCAGCCAGTTTATGTTTTACACGTGTTTAACATGCGAATTACATGTTTCAGTTCATAAAAATAAACTTTTTATCTATGTATATCTGTCTATGTCATTACACGATAAATTCTTAGATTTAGGATCGACAAAGGTATCTAGGTTTTATCACTAATATGTTAATTTGATATCATGTTATCATTCACTGTCACATAGGCCTGCGATGTCTAGCGAAAAAACTGTTAACACTAGATATGTAATATTATACTACGATCACGCGATAACGCATTCAAATTTTGTTTTATTTTGTTACTGAGTTTTAATATATCTATACTGTATGCCTATCTGTCTGTATGTTCATGACTAAACTGTTGAACTAATCTTAATTAATTTCGAGGTTTTTTATCGTTTACTAGCTGACCCCACAAACGTTGATTTGACATATAAATTAAAAGCACTATTAAAAATAGGGGTTGGTGATAGAAGAGTGAAAAAGGGTTGTATGTATATTTTAATGTCACAGTATGACCAAAATAATATTTAATAAAAAAAAAATTAGGGGTGGACAACTCTTATCATTAAGGGTATGAAAAAAAATAGATAGTAGCCGATTCTCAGACCTACTGAAGATGCATATAAAATTTCATAAAAACCGATCAAGCCGTTTCGAAGTATGGTAACTAACATTGTAACACGAGAATTTTTTAAATAAAATTCAGAAGCTTAGGATCGCATTAGTTGTTCCATCATAGCTAAATTCTCGTTACATTTATTTTGCATCTTAGTTACTCCAATACGAAATATTAGCATTCTTGCTTTAAACCTGTATCAACAGGTTTATAAATTAAGACAGATAGTTCTGATACAGGCTCTGATAACAAAATTAAAATTTATTTGAAAGTATGTTGTATCACGAGGTTAGAGATTTCTATTTTTAATCTGGAATAAAGCAGACGAAGTCGCGAGTAACAACTCGTATTTTTATATATGTAGAATGACAAACAAGCTGACGGCCTATTTTGTGGAAAATGGAACCGTCATATCGTCAAAATTATTTATTTACTTATAAATAATTTCCGCAAATTCGTTTATTCCGAGGAATAGAGAGAAACGAACTTCTTAACATTCCAAAGATTCACCGTGCGGTTACGGGTCCATTATGTGGCAGAGAGGGAAACTCCGAGCAGTTCCCGGGACTTGTGACCCGCGTGTGGGTTTAAGGGAACCCTTTGCCGAAGTACTTCAACACTAACCTTCACCGCTAGTGTTTCTCCCCCTGCCCAGCCAAATTTGGTAGGAGCCTGCTAGTACAGCTGTAGATATACGTTCAAGTATAGAACTTACTGCAGTTCTAGCCAGGCCAAGATCTTTAGAAGATTGTAGAGATTTCGCTGGTGAAGATTGTAGAAATTTCGTTGGTGGCATACCATCGAAATCTTTAGAATCTTCTAAAGATCTTGCATCTGTCAAGATCTCGCTCCCACTTCGACCGTTATAAAAAAATATGGTGAATTCACGTACAATATGCTTGTAACAGAAATGGTATACCCAATCGCCAGCGCCTTGAAATCTACCGTCAAACTAATTGATTTATGTTTATGAATTAGATTTATTTAACAATGGCGACCAATGGTGTTTACTATGGTTCAGTTCACATTAATAAGGAAGTGAATTGACGCAACGTTAACAATAAGATTTAAGGGCTAATGTGACGAATGTTTTGGCCCATTGTTGACAAATAGTATGACTTTAATAATATTTAAAAGTTGTTATTTTTCTTGGTTGAATGAGTACGATACCTTAGCCTAGTACTGTAACGCAGACGTGTGCACCATTCCATTATCATTCTTTAAAAAATCATCAGGAGTACTAAGGGCTTCACGTGATGATGTGATGTCCTTGTGTCTCTTGACATCATACGTCATTATTATCATTAGTAGTACTAAGAGCTTCACATGATGATGTGTTCTTGTGACTTTTGATATTGTGAGGGCCAATAGCTTGTTATCCAGTCCAGTCTAAAGTCTAAAGTCTTTAGGTGCTAAAAAAAAGATTATTATCCAAAAATGTTTTCGGGTCCGTTTATTTTATAAATATGTTTAACATGCGAATTATATGTCTCAGTTCATAAATTAACAATAAGATTTAAGGGCTTATGTCACGAATGTTTTAATTTGTTGTAACTAATAGCATGATTTTAATATTTGAAAAGTTTTGTATTTTTTTGGTTGTTTGAGTATGGAATCGTGCTCCCGATTGCGCTAACGGTATGGCACGGCTGGTGAGGCACCAGTGGAGGATGGTAGCATAAGCATAAAGGAAGATCAGTGAGCTTGTCGTGGGGAATGCACCAGTAATTTACCACGATGGTAGGTTCAGAGAACCCAGTGGAAGTCGACGTGATGTGGTGCATTGCCAGGGGGGCAAAGCAATACTAAGGGGTTGTTAGTATTAAGGACTGATAATCCCATCCCTAACAATGTTCCACGTCAGGTGGACCTCAATGCGATTCTCCCTATAAACCATCGTGATAAATTCTTGGTGAATTGAATTTATCACACTGCGCTAACTAACCTGTCCTCATGTTGATATTATCCTCCTCCACTGGTGTTCCGCCATCTCAAAATGTTAGCGCACATTAACAATTAAAAAAAAATTACATTGCTAGGGTGAGTTATTACCCATTATAGACAACGACACGAATTATTATTAGAGATTACACCTATTGTTATATCGTAATTTTGTTAAAATTACAATTGACCTACAAAGTAGTGAAAATTCGATAGTTAAACACATGTTAAACAACAAACAATGTTATTACTACATAATAAAAAATATTTATAGAATGAACGCATACAACAAATACCTAAATATCATATAACAAAATGACATCACTGGTGAAGCATTCGACGCGTCACATTTCATTCATAAAATAAATAATAAAAACAAACTATGAACTTGGTATGAATGAGCAGCGGTCTTGATGTAACTGTGACAAATAACTTTGATCTTTTATAGTTTTTCTTGTGAATAGTAATAGAATGGTGCTCCCGCCTGCGCAAATGGTTTACACTGGCGGAGCAATGCAGGATGATGAGATGAGCATGAGATCAAGTCTCATTCCGTTCAAAGACAGCGTAGCAAGCTGCTTTCGTTTCTGGAAACTAAAACTTGCTGCCATCAATAAATTAAATATTCCGTGACCTATAGTATCATTCCTACAATCATATGAATCCCCAGTTGAAAGGTAAACTTACAGCTGCTAAAATGTACCTATCGGTAAATGCAAATTTTATGTCCGTTTATTTTCTGTTTTCCTTACTCTCATATGCAATAGTATATTTTCCCCTTTCTTATCTTTACTTTTTCTGTCTACCTAAAGATAGTCTAGAAGAAATTGCTTAGCGATAAGACCACCTTTTGTATCCGTTTATATAGGTATATTTACTATTTCAAATATTTGGTGTAATAAAGAGTATAAAAAATATCTTTATATTCATATGTATAAATAAAAAGGTTGTAGCCCTTTATTTGCGAAAATGGCGCGAATGGAGGAGTATCAAATTTCGCACACTTATAATTTATATAGAGGAGTACAGAATTCGAAAATATTTTTTTAATTATGCACAAAAATACATTAAATCAATAAAGAAAATAATATACACACTACCATGTACTTGAAACACACATGTATATGTACTCTTTTGTCTACTGTTAAAGTCTGTAATCTAATTGAGAATAGATATATTTGTCTATTTTGAATGTAAAACATAAATTTCATAAATTCACAAATTACAATATAAATTCACAAATCTAAATATATATAACTCAAAGGTGACTGACATAGTGATCTATCAACGCACAGCACAAACCACTGGACGGATCGGGCTGAAATTTGGCATGCAGGTAGATGTTATGACGTAGTCATCCGCTAAGAAAGGATTTTGATTAATTCTACCCCCAAAGGGATAAAATAGGGGATGAAAGTTTATATAAAACCTTGTCAATTTTAAACCGATCGGGCTGGGACTTTGCATGCATAAAGCTACTACGACATAGGCATCTCCTAACAAAGGATTTTGATAAATTCCACCCCTAAGGGGATGTATTAACGCGAGCGAATCCGCGGGAAAAAAGCTAGTTACAATATATTATGGTCGAATTTAGACAGACCACTGTCGTATGGATATATAAATATGTAGGTATATATGTATATATAAATTTATGTAAGTTATGTTATATTTATATATAACAATTTAAATAACAAACGCTTACTACGAATATCGTATCGTTGACAGCAGACTTCCATTCACAAACACGTTAACGACACCAAATCCCGTGAATGGAGGGAGATAAAGGGCGAATTTGATTTGTGCACAACAATAGCACATCTGTTGCCACAAACACGAGGGTGGAAGACGACGTTACTGTAGGGTTGCCATCTGTAAACCCAATAAATGAGGATAAGAAACTATAAATTACGAAATTAGATAATTCATTTATTTATTCTAAGGTAAATTAAATAATACGTTAAAACATTAATAAAAAAGAACTAGAAACTAGGGGACTAAATTAGGGATTTATACATTTACGTCTAAGAAAAAGTACATACTTTAAATATTATTATTGGATTCCTTTATCACTTAAATAATTATTTAATATTATAATAATTAATATCAGTCAACTATAGTGTTATAGGTACTAGTCTACTGATATAAATTAATACTTAATTTTTTAAATACATTCATTTACTACGATATGCTAAATAATCTGACCTCATGCTCATCTTAATATCCTCCACTGTTGCTCCACCAGCGTGAACTGTTGGCACAAGCAGGTGCACCATTCCATTATTATCCAAAAGAATATACGTAGAGAATACCCAGACCGATACATTTATATCGATGAATACAAATGTTTTATATCGTGCGAGGAGTCGAACCCGCGACCATCGGAAACAAAGCAGTCATCTTATATGTTTTACTCCTATGAATTAGTACTATTTATTCTGTATTGTTAACATAAAATATCAAAAAATGTAAAGTTAAACAGCCTTTGTTTAAAAGAGCAACAGGCAACTTTCTTGGTCGTTCTTGTGCTGATTCTGCTTTCAGAATTATTGGTAATAGAAAACAAATCCGGAGAAAATTCGAATAAATGGCTACCCTACATAAATGTAATGGTGTCGGTCGACAAATAAACTAATAAATAGATCGAATGTAACAACATTTACGACAATAATAAAAATTTTAAGTGTTTCGGACACCCTCTGTGTTGTGCTCTACAATTATTATAAGAGAAGGAAATGTGATATTTTAAAGGTTTATCTTTAAAACGATTTTTATGCTACTCACATAATTCAAAATTAATATTTTGGCAATATAAATATAAGAAACTAAACATTCTTCAATAAACTTGTTTACAAATATTGTTTTTATATTAATACCTACTAAATCACTGAAAAACATTTATACTCATATTTAGTTTATGATGGTCACAATCAATAAACGATTTATCTATTTCAACACATACATATTATACACATTCAGGAATACAAATGTTTGTATTTGTTTGTATATATCTAGAGCTATTCAACAGTGCTCAAATTTAAGTTTATTTGAATAAAAGATTTACATTTCATTTCTATTGAGCGTGAATCGAACTTCCAATATTTCAAAATAGAGGCGGTCCACTAACCGCCACACCACCAAATCTTTAATTTTGAAATTATATGAGCCAAAAAATACGGCACGTTCAGAGGAAACGCCATTGCCATAACCGAAACCGAAAAACAGGAATATAGTAAAACAATGACATAAAACTGTCTGGAATAATGCCACATAATCGTGTATGGTCACGACTCACATCGCATTGTTTCCTTCGGCTATAAAACATCAGAGCGATAGAGTTACTCGGTCGGCCAGGGGTCGCTGCCACCTTGGGCTCCCTGAATTCACCCATTAATGCAGTCTTTCCCAACCCATAGGTACCCCACATTAGCCTTTCTAAAATTCTTATGCCTCTTCTATGTAATACTAGCTTTTGCCTGCGGCTTCGCTCGAGTTAATTTATCCCTTTAGGGGAGGAATTTATCAAAATCCTTTCTTAGGGGATGCATCCGTCATAGTAGCTTTATGCATGCAAAGTCTCAGCCAGATCGGTTTAAAATTGACAAACTTTCATCCCCTTGGAGGTACAATTAATCAAAATCCTTTCTTAGCGGATGCCTACGTCATAACATCTACCTGCATGCCAAATTTCAGCCCGATCCGTCCAGTGGTTTGAGCTGTGCGTTGATAGATCACTATGTCAGTCACCTTTAAGTTATATGTATTTAGATTAAAAATTGAATTGTTCACTTAAGGGAACTTAAATGAATGGTTTTAGGATGAAATGATTAGGAAATTGTTAACTAAATACAATCTCAGTGAATGGTTTTCGATTTCCAGATAATTTATTTTTATTACCCGTAAATTACGGCACTTTATTATCATTACATCCAAATTCAACTAAACATGAAGCGAAATTATACCTAATAATTATTTACCGCAATTCATAACAATTGCTTTTTTCGTTGAATTTGGCACCGAATTTGAATTACATTTAAATACCCGGAGCGAGAGGGTAAAACTAGTTTTGAGTCCATTATTGAATTACACTCCTTAACAATCCTTTGTATCTTATTCTAGTGCATAGTTTATTAAACAAGGTTCTTAGTGGCAGTAATAGGGACACGGAGGTCCCCGCGTATATAAATTTGTACAGTCCACCTCGGTACTATCTACTACATCAGATGGACAAATCGTCCTTGAAAGTGTTCATCAAAATATTCATATAAATTAAGTAATTAGCTACATTATGTTATCACTTCAACCTTGTTCTGATAACAAGCGGATGACAAAGTGCATAACTACTGAGACTTGTAAATAATCAAGATAAATAAACAGTTCGTAATGCGTGCTTATGTAATATGAGTGTATATTACACCTGTTTCCAAATTTATTATATCAATTTCAATATTTGCATACCTCAATATTACCATGTAGCAAGCAAATAAATAAATAATAATAATAATTATTATTTAAGTAATTCCAAAAACGGCCATTTTTATAAAAAAAAACCGTGGACAATTCACACGGCGTCATCTAGTCTCAAGCTAAGTTGAGCTTGTGTTATGGGTTTTTTTTGACTACTCTAATGCTGTTAGCCGCAGCTGTCCTTTACAGGTTCACCGGACAACTGATATAATTTTTTTTTTGTAAATACATAGATAATACATATAGAACAGTAAATAAGGTAAATTTACATCAACTGTACGAGGAAGTGTGTTGAAAAATTATTTTAGTGTCGAAAATGTCCAATATCCAATATGACTATGAATTAATCTTCTCGCGCTGGACTCACAATTTTATTCGGTGTAACTAATCATAAAGGATGTGTGTGTATAAATGAATACTTTCAGAATTCTAACACACCTAGATGTTAAGTAAACCCAATTAGATTTATTAAGACGTGGACCTACTTTCTCCGACTAATGAGTTTTATTCTTTTTAATACAAGGACGTAAGTGTTAGTACTATGTGGAATAAACTAACGGTATACAGTGAACATGCGCTCGCCAATGGGCGTGTTTACTTTCAGATACTATAATCTTGAGGATTCATCGCTTCCGTGGACCAGGAAACGGATATTCAAACGCCATTGCGCGTACACTAAAGTATAAGATCTGATGAAATTCTGATAAACAAGGTTTAGTCGTAAACGCAGAAATTATCCGAGTGTATAGTTCGCAATTGCAACTATCAATTGCTTTATTGGTGGTGGGCTTTATTAATATCCGTGGTCCAGCAGTTTAGAACATCGCCTTAGTTCCGACGTTCACGAGTTCGATTCCTCGAACGACGTAAACATTTGTATTCATGTATATAATATGTATATATTCAAACTTAACTTAATATGCTATCGTCGTCGTCGATCTCACATTGTATTTTACTGATAAAGGCTATAACAGAATAGCAGAGAGGGTGGACTCACTGCACTCACTGAGTTATAGATTTTGTCTCATTCATTAGTTTTAAATTATATTATTCTATGGGCAATAGTTGTATTGTGTAAAAAGTTTTTGTTTGAGACAAATAAAGATTACTATTATTATTATTATTATATGATTATTTGTATGTGTCTGGGTGTTTTCTACGTACATCATGCATGTATTTAAAGAAATATATTTCAGTAAATTGTTTAGTGTTCATAACACAAGTTCTACTTAGCTCTGGAGTAGATGGCGTTATGTAAAATCGTCGTGAATTGTTACTATTATTATCAATAAGTTGTATTATATGCGGAAGAGCGAGGATCATGTTTTAAAGAAATTGTTTAACATGAAGTTGGATGGATGGAAGGGAGAGGACGACCAAAAAGTAGTTGGATGGATTGTGTGAAAGATGATGCGTATAAAAGGAGAGTAAGGTCACATATTACGGCTGATAGATCAGTGGCAGAAGAGGATGTCCTGTGCTATTTAATTTTTTTTTCTCATTTTTTATTTAGGGTCACCAATAATTGTTACAATCATACAATTTATTTAATTACAATGGGTTATGGTCTAAATGAACAATTATTTATAGGCGATTACTGCATGCAAAATAAGAATAAAAAGGTATAGTGTGACTGCGTGCGTCTGTATGTACGTAAATAATGGGATTATAGATTAATGGGCAAACCTATGATGAAGTTTATACAAAATCTAATAACGTTTAACTTCATTCTATAATAATCCATACTTCCATATTAGCACTCTAATATTAGAAATGCAAAGGTGTGACCGTTTATCTGTTTGTTATCTTTTCACGACTAAACGGCTGTACAGAACTTAATATAACGCGAAGACACAACACTAGAACGCACATAATTTTATCTGAAAAAAAAGCAGACAAAATTAATTTGGCTATCAACCTTCCTGTTACACAGCGGAGTTACCAAGTCTATGGTACACAAGACGGCGTAAAACCCGGAAACACTCGAGGTCATGGTAATCCATACAACTGTACATGGTGTTATTGGCGGTGTGATAAGATGAGATAGCATTATAATAAGCCTACATTACATAAGGTGCTGGTGTAATCAGATCTTTTTTTATTTCTGATAACGTTCAAATTACGCAGCCGTCTTACGCTTATGGTGTAACGTGGTGAGGCAAAATTCTAGTCACTTTTCGACCGAACCGTTCGAATTTTGAACCTATAGCTGTGTCCTCAGACTAATTTTAATTTTTCACCTCAATCCGTGCTTTAGGGATAATGAACAATATCAGAAATTATATTGATAAAGTTAATTGTAGTCTGCCGAAAAACACAGAAGAAATTCAAAAATATCTTGAATTTTTTTAATATTCAAATTGTGCAAAAAAATATGTTGTGCAATAAATTAATATTTCGATATACTGTTATGGTGTTGTAATATTGCAAAAAATAAAAAAAGTAAAGTCGTATCCATCAGGCAGGAGTTGGCCTTCATAAGTCCTTCCGCGGGTTTGGAGTGCCATCTGCACTCGCCCCCTGTTGCTCGATGAAGCTGTAAAGGCCATCTGCGGCAAACAACATTAAAATAGTTCGAAAAAAGCTAAATAATTTTATATTTTTTCTACCAAACTGTGAGCTTTCAATTTGGTTGTATATTGTGATATCTTCGTTAATTGAAACGGTTTTTGTTGATTTTTTTTAATCTATAGTGTTTACTCCATTGCAATTTTAATTCTAAAGAATAATTAATATTAAAATTTCTTGTTGAACAAAATTTTTGATAATCAAAAGTTATAATTTATCCAAAGAAACATTTTTAATTTATAATTTCAGTTTTTCTTTTATGTCGCTAAAGTTTAATTAAAAAGCTTAAAAGAGTTGCTAAATTTTTGTTTTGTTTAAATATTAACTACGTATTCTGATATAACTATGTTTGGAGTATAAATAATTGTAACACAGTTTTAAACTATAATTGTGTAATTTACTGTTTAAGGACCAATATTGTTATTACTAATTTTATACGTATAAATATATTGTTTAATTTACATTTGCATAAATTTTTAACAGTTTTCATTGCAACACCGTTTATCAATATGAACGGTGTTGCAATGAAAAATGTAGTCTAATCGTATATAGCTACCAGCCTATTACCGTCACGTAGTAATGCTTAGATTGTTATGCTTACATCCTTTAATTTTAATACAATTTTCAGCAATAGATAGAGTGATTCAATTGTATATTATAGTTTTTTTTACAACGAAAGTGGCCATCAAGAGATTCTACAAAAAAGCAGATATTTGTAATGTATCTAAAGTGTGCGAAGTCTGCCGCGTCGCTGGTATATTAAGTGCTTAAATACTGTCAATTTATAAATCTTTATACATAAAAACTACGTGTCACGTTGTTTGTCCGCGATGAACTCCTAAACTACTGAACAGATTGCAAATTTGATTTCCACATTGTGTGCAATTTGATCCAACTTGAATGATAGGATAGCTTATATTTCAATTTATAATCGCAATATTATTTTATTCAAGAACCTTAGCCACAGCAACACGTGGCCGTATCTGTTAGTAATAAATAAATAACCTTGGACAATTAACACAGCGCCATCTAGTCCCACGGTAAGCAGAGCTTGTGTTATGAGTACTAAACAACTGATATAAATACATATATATTTTTTGTAAATACATATATAATATACGTAAAAAACACCAAGACCAATACAAGCAATCATACTCATGAATGTAAATGTTTGCACTGTGCGAGGAATCGAACCGGCGACGGAAGTAAAGCAGTGTGCTACACCTCTAGATCACCGTGGTCGGTTGAGATATCAGTTCTTATGTTATTTATATTATCAACGGCCAATTCATGATAGGTTGATAAGTGAATCTGTCACTTTACAAATTATAGAGAAAACGTACTACAAGTATGTAAATATATTATACACCATTCACTTTTAGTTGAGGTCAGTGTCTAATAAATTAGATAATGTACGTGTTTTTTAGTTTACTTCTTATTCATTTCAATAGGGTTGTCAATAACCATTTGTTTTACGTCGTGATGAAGAACTGTTCGATAACGCGTGTAGGTAAATGAAGAAAAGTGGAACACGTTTCTGTATTCATATGATATTTTTATTATAAACTTACACCAATAACCCAAAAAAATCGAGACAAATCTGAAACTATACTCTTTCAAATAAAAAAGTATTATTCAAATTGCTTTATAAATGACGAAGTTAAGGAGGAGACAGACATAAAAAAATACAGCTGAATTCAGAACCTCCTCCTCCTTTTTTGGAGTCGGGAAAAAATAACAAAGCACGGTGTATTATCACTATTTTATCTTTTTTATTTAAACCAATGCATATTTTTCGGAACAATTTTTTTTTACAATCAATTTTAGGAGAGTATTCCTATTAACATATATTTATACAAGCTAATCCAAAAATAAGTAATAACCAATACTGAAATTATTCTATTTACTAGTCGTACCACAGTATATCTAAATCACTCCATTACCAGTGGCCATTCCATAAATGTCATGTCTAAACACGAGGCTGTGGCAGTTGTATTGTAGTGCATATGAATGCATTTGGCGACTCGTCACAATTAGGTACAAGGTTGCTTTGCACAAAGTAACACACCTTATTATATTTCCAAGAAATTACAGGAGATAAATGTCATACATATTCATGTATGCGTCAAGTTCTCAGATTTACATCTCTATATTCATTACCTTATCCCATACATGTGACTTGTCGCGACTACTCTCGCGTTTGACAGTTTTGTTCATATTATACATAATCACATTATGACGAAAAGGAGATCTTTAGCATTGAGCACTAGTAAATACATTCCTAGCAATGGTAGGTCGACCTCCACGCGGTCCCCTCTGGAAATGATTGTGGTTTGTCAAGCTAACTAACATAAGCTCATGTTCATTTTGTTATTATTTACTGGTGTCCCGCCAGCGTAAACGATGGGCTACCTGACTTGAACTCATATTCATCTAAATATGAGGGTAGGTCAGTTAACCAATTCTGACAAAACTAGGAATTTATAAAGGTCTCCAGGGAGTACCGCGTGGAGGTCAACCTGACATGATGCTTTGCTGGCAATGGAGTTATTAGTCCATATCTATTGATAGTCATTAACAATCCCCTTCCCCCCATACTAGAGGCCTGTCCGCCCTCTCCCACATGCTCATAACTGGCGGTATTGTATATACTAGCCTATGTTACTAGCGGAACGGAGATGGTTAGAAAAAGGGACTAGTAATTCCATTACTAGCAATGTACCAACTTCGGCCGACCTCCAAGCACCGGTCAACTATGTCCCCTTCCGTGGCACTGTTCATGTCATATTATTAGAATATCGCGCATTCAACCGGGCGCTCCACACCGGCGCCCCTCCGATTGTTCCCCGTCCAATTCAAACGGGGATCGAAATTACGACGGCCTGAGCCGAGGTTCGAACCCCTAGTGATGCCGTCAGACTAAAGTCGTATCCGTCAGGCAGGAGTTGGCCTTCAGCCGCTCCATAAGTCCTTCCGCGGGTTTGGAGTGCCATCTGCACTCGCCCCCTAACGTCCGGTGAAGCTGTAAAGGCCAGCTGCGGCCAACAGCATTAGAGTAGTCCGAGTAAAAAGTCTTTTAATTTAAATCAATCCATCACTTCAAATTCAACTACAGTCGCAGCTAGAATTGTGATGCTAAAATCTGCTGTTAGTTATTGCGTATACCCTTGACCGACTTTTATTTCGAAGATACGATAGGTGTACCGCAATCACTTCATTCATGATCTATTCGCGTACAGTCAAATGGATCGCATTGGAATTGGACCGCCTTTGATGTCATCCGATCGAGGTGTCTTCAACTCCCCCGATCAAAGACCGAGCTTGCCGAGTTACATTTCCAAAGGCATAAACAACTTATTTTTTTTTTATAATTTGCAATTGTATATTTGTTTTTAAATCGGGGACTAATTTAGGTGTTGCGATAAATGTTTGCGTGGTGATTCATTTGTCTATAAATAAAGACCTGCGTATATTGGTATAGCGGCTTCGATTTCTAGTTGACTTTATTTTTGAATTTACATAGATTAACAGTTAGTAAATCAACTAACTGTTTTAGCGTTTTTAATGTCACCTTTTTTTGAAATACTGTTGTTAGCGTGCGATAATCTTTAAAAAATATACCTAATAGTTGAAAGTTCAAGTTACATCAAATAATTACTTCTTTTAGCAAATAATGTACAATGACTGTGTACTTTCTTCGTACATTTTTAAGAGTTAGAAACCTATTAATTAAGAAATTCGCGATTTAAGAATATTAAAAGGTATTAAATGGGGCTGTAATTATAATTATAACTATGAGACAATTAATGATTAACAAAATGAATGTATATATTCATTAATTCAATAATTAATGGTAAGTTAAAGCTTACAACTAAATACAAGTTATTAGCATCATTTAACTCAATGAAACGCTCGTAAACGCGCGTTCAATATTTATGACGTCTTTATTCCTTATAGAGAGCTATAAAACATTGTTCGTTTAATTGCAACCATTACATTTAATAAGCTATGCTCTTAATTGATTATCAAGTGTATGTAATTAGAGAAATAAATATTTAAAAAATACATTTTTTGAAGCATATTTCGCCAATTATGTCTATATGGTTCGATGATGATGATGATGATGATGATATTTTTTTCGTTTAGACTAATATTGTAAATGCGTATTTAAGTTTATTTGTCTGTCTATTCCTTACCTATTCACGACTAAACGACAGAACAGCTTTCAATTAAATTTTACAGAAAGGGCGGGTGCACAATTTAATTATCATTCGGCCTCGCTGGTCTAGCGATTTAACATACCGCTTTACTTCCGATGATAGCGGGTTAGATTCCTCGCACGCTGCAAACATGACATTCATGAGTGTTATTGTTTGTATTAGCTTGATTTTTTTCTATGTGTATTATTAAATATTATGTATATATCGGCAGTTGTCTAGTACTCATAATACAATACATGGTTTACTTAGCTTGGGACTGAATGGCGTTGTGTGAATTGTTTGGGGTTATTATTATTATCACTAGCTAACCCACGCAACTGCATCACACCTACATTATTATTATATTTTCCCCAATTTACATAATATCTTTTTAAATTATAGCCTATGTCATATGCCAGAAAAAAAATTCAATTGTCATAAAATATTTTCTCTGTAAAAAAGCTTATTATAAAATTGAAGAATTTATAAATGATAATAATGTTTTTGTAGAAATTATCTTACTTAAAATTCATAGCGCTGACAATGTTATCTGATTGAACAGAGATTAAGTGCGTAGCGGTTTCTATGTTGATTGTCGCATGCCTAATTCTTCTTGTTAATTAAATATAAGTAAATCAATGTTTATTTAAAAGAGCAACATACAAGTTTCATTATTATTCTTTTTGTGATGAATCTGCATTCCGAATAAGCGGTAGAATAAAAAACTTGACTATTCAAAAGTGCTTATATTAAGTTTATTTGAATAAAGATTATTTCTATTTCTATGTGTTATTCTGATGTATAGCTATATTATTATAAAATTTCATGAAAATCCGTTCAGTAGTTTTTGCGTGAAAGAGTCACAAACATCCATCTGTACTCACAAACTTTGGCATTCATAATATTATTAAGATTCTTAAGGAAAAATATAACTTTCAACTGATTTAGATTGAGTAACTATTCCAGGAACAATAGACACGGTAGTCAAGTAACTACTTCGTCTAATCGGTTATTGTACCCAAGAGATTGAAGCCGATTTGCAACGCTCACAATAACAAATCTTACACATAGATGGAACGTAAATAAATGTCAATACTAATTGTTTAGTGAAAGGTAGGATGTTAAGCTTTAAGTAGCAATTAGATACAGTGATACCAGTTTTGTTGCTTTGCCAATATATTGTTCTACTGTTACCCCGTAATTTGAAAGAGAGAGAGTTTTTTTATGACTAACAAGCTACTGGTCCTCCTGAGGGTTAGCCAAGGGTGTCACATTATAAACGCCATCGTTGTCGCTAAGAAACTATCTGCCTTAGGTTGTTAGTAGTGATACACTTCACAATGAACATACGTGCAAGCTGCACATAATACTATATATATAAATAATAATAATAATCCTGAACAATTAACACAACACCATCTAGTCCCACGGTAAGCAGAGCTTGTTGTTATAAGTACTAGACAACTGATATAAATACATAGATATTTTTTTTGTAGATACTACATAATATACATAGAAAACATCTAGACCGATACAAACAATCATATGAATACAAATGCTTGAACTGTGCGAGGAATCGAACCCGCAACTATCGGAAGTAAGGCGGTGTGTTAAACCGCTGGACCACTAGCCGTCAGATGGGCCCTGAAATAAATAAATAAAAATAAACTGATACCCATAGTGCTGATGACATTCAAAAGTGCTTCAATGTAAGTTTATTTGAATAAATGATTTTCTATTCTATTCTATGCTGTTCATGTACATAGGCGATGAACAACAGTTTGTTTGCCATTCAATTTCATAACAAAATATATATTTTGTACTATATGTAGTATGATAGTTGCTATGTACCAGTTTTGTATTGCTGTAGCACACACTTGCAGGTTTACCCTCATTGAATTGTTATGTGATGTTATAATTAAGTCTATATGTGTGTACTAAGATACAAATAAAAACTATTATCTATCAAATACTATTTGCCTCAACAAAGTCGACTTAATCTAGTATTTTGTTCAGACTGCACCAAAAATAGTCGCGTGTTTATAATTATCTTTTGAAATGCTTTCGTTAATATGACAGTTTATAAATTAGTTTCTCGACTCACTATTGTTAAGTATTATGACTGAAAAAATTACTGCTTCTAGAAATTTGGAACTATATATTTACTTTTATAATGCAACTCGTCGATTAATATATTGCAGTTTATTTCATTTTTATTTATTAAAAATTAATCAACTAAGTTTAGTGTAGAAAAATAGGTGTTTAATACAGAATCAATTTATAAATGAATATAAATTATTACTCAGAACATATTTTATTCTATTTTACATTATGCTACTAGTGTAACAGTAGTGTAATATCTAAAATTAACTTAAACGTTTACCTATAGGTATTCCATGTATAAGCCTTCCATAATCCTGAAAAATAGCTAACCATTTATAAAAAAATGTACACTATAATATTATGAACATTTCATACTTATACCTTTTTATATATATATTTTTTTATATTTGCAACGAAAGAAATAAAAATAAAAAATACGTGATCAATATCACGTATTTTTTATATTTATTTCTTTAAAAAAATATATTAACATAAGTTTAATATTTTTTTAATTGATCATGTATTTTTTATTTTACATAACTAAAGATACATCAACTAATATAGCTGTATTTAATGCGAGCAACGTCACGGTATAAAATTCAAAATTCAAAATATCATTCATGTAGGTCTTCTATTACAGAGTCTTATATAATAATATAATAATAATTTGAGAGAATGTAAAGTGACCAGACACACTTTATTTACAATAATGTGACATACATATCTGTTAATCCTCAAAAATATTACATACAAAATCTTTGACGAACGAGCGTGGGGTGAAAGTGTCTGAATCGAGTGACTAATCGATAGTCGATGTAATTTATTATTCCAGCCCATAACGGAATTAACGGTGAAGCGTAACACTGAATAAATGCGAGGGTTCCGTATTGCAAAGTACGCGGTTAATAGTTTTTTTTACGGATGATAATGGGATAGTGCATCCGCCTGCGCTAACGGTTTACGCAGCGGGGCACCAGTGAAGGATGATAAGATGAACATGAGGTCAGGTCAGTTAGCCCATCGTGACAAATTCACCAGGAATTTAACACGATGCTTTCCAGGGGGAACCGCGTGGAGGTCAACCTGACATAGAACATTGCTAGCAATGGGGTTATTAGTGTACACTACTAACAATCCACTTCCCCCCGCACGCAACTATGAACCGCGGGAACTATGGTACTATGGTATATTGGTGCGCACGCAACTATGGTATACTGGTGCGCACGCAACTATGGTATACTGGTGCGCACGCAACTATGGTATACTGGTGCGCATGCAACTATGGTATACTGGTGGCAATGGGATTATTAGTTAGGTTCCGCCTGACAACTTTCGTGATAAATTCCTAGTGAATTTAGCATGATGAGCTAACTAACATGATCTCATGCTCGTCCTCTCATCCTCCACTGGTGCCCCGCCAGCGTAAACCATTAGCGAAGGCGGATGTACCAAACTATTATCATCCACGAATAAAAAATAGTTACGGGCGCTGTTATATTTATTTTTAATTATTATATATTATCTATATTATGATGTTCTATCATCTCTATTTTATAAATTTCCAATATTTATAAATGAAAGAGCTGTCGCCTGCGACTTTATATATAAAGGAAATAAAACTATATATTACTAGCTAAGGCCTAACTTCTGCCTACAGCTTCGTTCGTGACTATACTTGACTGGGACAAAAAATAGAGATAAGAAGAGATAAAAGATATCTCTATCATAAATGCTACATATGCATGTATATGCCAAACATGTTCTGTTCTCTTATTTGCTGCTGTGTGTATCCTAAATAGGAATAAGAAAATAGAGCGTTGTTAAATAAATATAAAACATGATAAGTTAACAACCAAAAAAATAAAATCACGGTAATTTTTTTATTCTCAGTAGTTTTATATATGTCCAATCTCAATCTCATTTGGTAAGGTTGGAACAGAGTAATTACTCAACTTTTCTCGCCAACAACTATATTCTGAACTGATCATAGATTTTACTTATCATAAATATATAAACACATACATAAAGATAAAATACAAACAACTTGTTTTATGAAATATGTTTCGATTGGACGGTAAGAAGAAAGACATAAAACTATGAGAGAAAAAGGAGAAAAAACGAAAACACATTCTTCGATACAACTGTAAGCAATAAGAAAAACAAAACAAACAGCAATTAGTCCTTCAGATTGATAACGCATGAAGAGTGTCACTCACTGGCATCACTTGATGACGTAATATTCGTAGTGTCATTCTATATGTATATATGTTTGTATATGATTTCACTTACCAACAGGTCCGTCAGTTTTTCTACCAATATATGTACTTAAAAATAAAAATTTAATGTACGGATCCCTAATATTAAGTTCTACAGGTGGTCGCAAGGTTGTAACTTTGTTCACGTACGAGAGTCAAAATAGCACTCGCAATGCAGAGTAATAAAAGGCTACCCCAAGGCTTGGTGAGATCATCACTATGAAAATAACTTGTGAAAGTTGAATTGGTATGCTTAGCCTATTTTTATAACCCACATGAGATGGTTTTTAAATTACAACACTTTTAATATAGGGTTAGACATAATAAATAGGTAACCCTTTTAAAATCAAGTTACTAGAAAATATAATTAAAAGTGTAAAAAAAATTGTTATGTTAATAATTGTTAATATTTTTTGTATTACAAAACCCTTTCAATTTAGTGATTTATGGGTTTTTTATTAACATACATGTTTTTATATTTATAAAAAAATTCGTATTAGACTACAACGAAATACAATTAAAACAATAATAGATAAAATTAATTTTCTAATAGTTTTAGTACGCATTTGTGCAATTTACCTAAAACACAAAAGTTACACGTGGATCTTTATTGCGACTTGTTATCAGTTCTCAGAACAATTTGATTGTAATCTGTTAATTTTATATAGTCATATATACTCGCACTCGCCACTTTGTATACGATAGTGGCATCGTATTACATTTTAGCATAGTATATAAACAGATTGCTGTGAAATAAATATTATTATTTCAAGTTAAATTTAACCCATATTTGAATAGGTTAAACATTTTCTGTGATTAGCGCGCACATACAGAATGTTTAACAATAATAAGGGTTCTTTTAGATTGGTAAAGTCTCTCAACAATAAATTATATATCTTCTGTACACAGACAGCGAATCATCATTAGTTACATTTTTATTATTATATATATAAATTAGTTGTAATAATAGTATGTTTGAACAGTTTCTATGGTAATTCCCAAGCACCAATAGACCAGGCGCCAACAACACATTCAAAACCAAGTCCCTAATGACACTTCCATACAAATTCCGAATTCTAAACGCCTTCAATAGAAAAATCCTAATGAATATTGAAATCGCTATTGTGGTGAGGCGACCAAAGCCGTGACATTTTTATTTAACTTTTTTTAAAAGACAAAACTGGTGCATCTGTGTCAACATCACCTGTCTATGGCACCACCATAAAATATTAGTTGGTGAAAGACGGCGTGAAAAGTACAGTTAGCACCAAAAATATAACAATAAATATATGAAATTTATTGGGATAGTTGTAAGATAATAAATATATAGAAATAAGCACAAACGCAAGAGAATAAAAGATGGCAAAACGATGAGCAATGGAAGAAGAAATCGAAATAATAATTATAATAATCTTGAAAAATTCACCACAGTACTATGTAGTTTAGTCGTTGTAGGTAATAAATAACTGATAGATAGAAATACTGAAATACCACATTCTTTTTTGTAAGCACATCATTACAAAATAAAACAAAGTCCGGTCGTTGTCTGTCCGTCCCTATATATGCTTAAATCTTTATAACTACGCAACGGATTTTGAAGCGGTTTTTTTTAATGGATAGAGTAATTCAAGAGGAAGGTTTATATATATATAATCCATGTACACTCGGGCGAATCCGGGACGAGTAGCTAGTACACAATATACGAATAAATAAAAAACACACTGACAGAATAAGAACAAAAGACTAAAATATTGTAAACAATCAATACCTGCATATGCATTTAAACATAACTTTCGCAAGAATAAAAGATAGAATAATAAAAAGTCCATGTTATGTTTTGTTATTTGTTGTATAATTTTCTAAATTTGCAATTATATTTTTTTAAACTAGGAACCGGTTTAATTAATATGTCATGAACATGACTCACATTCTGTCATCACAAAATTCTAAATTTAAAAGGAAACATTTATAAGCCAATTAAACCATTTTAAGTCACAACTGTTATTGGCAATTAGTTCCTACCTACGTATTTTTTATAAATACTATACAAAGAATATTAGTATAAAGATTACAATCCACCAAAAGAAAGGTTCTAATTTCTTGTAGCTGTAATAATATACATAAATATTTTAATTTCCAAAAATAACTACTGCTTGTTACATATATGTTATTCTAATAAAACAGTGCGGAATTAACAATGCAAAATGGCTCTAAAATGACCTAAGGTCACCCAGTCATAGTTGATTACTACATGATTGCATGTGTATTCTAGTTATAAATACAGCATAAAAAGAAGCGTTCTCGCTACTTCATCATCATCATCATCATCATCGCAGCTCGGAAGATCTCGCTACTTATAACATTACAAAACATTTTACGTATATATTTATTTAAAAAAAATTGGTGTACGAAGAAAACAGCTACAACACTATTTAGCTTATCCAAAATATAAATTACATTTATATGAAGCTATACTTACTCGCATCGCGTCTCTTCTGCGGTGAGTGATAACCTTAACTGTATGAACAAATACATTTTTACACCTCCCAAGGATTGTTAGAATTTAAAAGGTTGTCTATTACCAACTTATCAAATTGAAGTCAGAAAATTTGGCCTTATTTTAAGCAGATATAAGGTTTACTATTGGTTTTTCCGTTACGCAACTTATAACTTTTGTTTAAGATATTATGAGCCCTTACGATTAACATTTACATGTCAACGATTATGTCAACTGACGGTTTTGTAACAATGAAGTCAGCTATCATTTTAAGCGATTACCTATTTACCTATTATGCTGTTACATGAATAAATTAATTTGATGAATATTATTAATTAAATTGCATCCATTATAATTATATACGCGATGAATTAATTTACATATAATCTAATGTAGCGACAGCTTCGGTGGACTAGCAGTTTAGCATACCGCTTTATTATATCACGATCGCAAGTTCGATTCCTTGCACGATGTAAACCATTGTATTCATGATTAGATATTTATAATTTATCAATTAAATTCAAATTAAAATATATTTATTAATTTTAATTAAAGTATCTTTATTTATTACAGAGTCCTACAATATGTTAAATCTACTGTCAGTTCGGAATGATTTCCAGCCAACAAGAATTGACAAGAAACTCTGCTCTTATTTTTTTGTAAATGAGCTTGTATAATGACAAAAATACAAATTTAAATTCAATTAAGTAGAATGTAGTGACTATCATATGCTTTTGTATTTTTGTTAAAAAGAAATAATCAAATCAGTAGCCATAACCCGAACAGTAGCCTCTTGAGTAGTCCTGCTCACAAATGTCCAGACATGTGGTGACGTGATGGCCTGGTCATTCGGTTCTCTAAAATGAGGTCCAGTGCAGTGATGCCTGGCTCATCCGTCATACTCGTGAACGAGTGTTCCTTTGAAGAGACTGGACTGCTTTAATCACTACGACTGATTTAATCTTATTGTGTATATAATATTTTGACCCTAATACATTAGTGCTAGTTGGTATTTAAAAAAACAACACGCAAGTTTTTTGCTCGTGCTTCTGTGTTGACAGCTTTCGGAATGAGTGATAGATTGAAAAAAACTTTGGCTATTCAAAACTGCTTAAATTGTGTTTAGTTGAATAAAGAAGTTTCTTTTCTGTTCTGTTCTAACAGACCAGTTTCCATAAGCAGCATCCAATATATTATGTGTTTATCTAAAAAAAAATTGTCAAGTCATCCCGGATATAAAATTTGTACATTACATATTATTAGTACATCAGCTTTCTTCTCGTACGCGTGCGCACGCGCATCATGTATCAACCCAGTTAATGATTTGTCATCGCGAACAAAACATGACATGACAGCTCGTCGACTGACAGACTGACATGATCATATTCTAAATTTGAAACTGATTAAAATTCAGCATTATGTAATTAGTTTGTGAAGCAATGAGTATTTTGAGCTTCTGATTTGTACGTTTTATTTTAGATATTTATTTTACTTTAGGAGTAAATAATATTAATCAAGTTTTGCTATTGTTAGGTGTTCGGACCTGCGACCTACATAGATCTATTGTGCTCGCCCTTTTTCAGAGTGCGATACCTAGACCCGTCAGGGACAAGAATTGTAGGATGTTCTTAGGTGCAATGGTTTTTATCTCCTCAGGATAGTACCAGGTTAGAGAGCAAATTCTATCTCTCTGAAATCTCGCCAAAATCTCTACCTCAAGCAAATGTACGAGACTTTATCAGATTTCTTCGTACGTGTAATGTACGGTACATTACACGTACGAAGAAATCTGATACTTGAAGGTAGTTCTGATTACTTTGATTAAACAGATATTGTCTGACATTCGGTGTATTTCATTCAATCTTCACATGGTGACAGCGGTGGGATACGAACCCACGCCCTTTCGGACTGGTGTCTGACGACTAAGTGTTTTTAGGTTGGTAACCCTGAAAACAAGTGCGGAAACTGGATGACTTTTCTCACGCCAATTAATAATTTTACACGTTCTCGCGAATGGCAAATTTTGCAGCGCCAAACATTGCAAACGATGTGTAGTTACGCTAACAATGTTTATTTAGAAACACCCAACTAAATGCATCTCGTTTAAGTCGTAATGGTATAAATTGGACTATTTGCAATGCTAATAGTATTTACACTTTTAATAACCACACGAAGTTCAATGCTAAAATTGATGCGTCTGCAGTATATGAGAGATTAGATATATATATATATATATATATAGAGTAATTATATTTTGAAATATTTTTTAAATATTTTAATACATTACATTAATATTGTGTTAACCTAGATCGTACTTGGATTGGATACGGATCCCAATGTTTCTAAATCTTGGATTGTCTTGAAAATATTTAATACTCTAACTCGAAAATGCCAAAGAACAGTGTCTCCTCGTTCTAGCTTAAAAAATGACGAATTATACAACCTATAATCTCGTATTTTATTTTAACCTCTTAAGGTTAACATTTTTCCAAACTTTGAACGTCATATTTATTTATATTTAATCAACAGCCTAAAAATAAGTTTCAATCTACCAGCTTACCAGCTTTCATCTCCGCTTTCAAGCCCTCACAACCCTTTTTCGCCCGCATATCCTTTCTCTGGGTCTAGACTATCTGTGTACCAAATTTAATTTAAATCAGTTTAGTAGTTTTGGCGTGAAAGCGCGACAGACACCGCAGACGAAGTTACGCATTTATATTATTAATAAGGATTCGTACTACACTATAATTATTAATGTATGTCATAATTATATAAATTAACAATTATCGGACTATTTCCTTATATCTGTGTAACATAACTAATAAATAAAAAATAATATGAAGGTCGTCGTGGTTTGATGCGTTTTGACTGAGTTATGCAGCGGCGCGGCCATTATTAAATAATTTATGTAGTTTGTATACAAAATATTGCATTTGTCAACTGTCAGCCCACAGGTAGCCATGACACACAAAACGTGACGTCATGTCACGCTTGAACCCGTTTATAATTTGTATACACCAACGTTACAAAAATAAATACGTTTTTTTTTAATTCACTTTATCTACTATTCATTATTTTATGTCAAAATCTAGGTTACGACAAAAAACATAGTATTTTCTTTAAAGTTATGTTTACACTTTTCTGTTATAAGATTTATTTTCATCTAGATATACTAGTAAAAATGTATGAATGGAAGGGAAAAACATTACGCCAACCCCAAATAAATGGGATAAGGAGGGAGCAGATTGACAGAGCAGTTGATGATGTTACTTGTAAATATGTATAATTACAAAAATTAAAAAAAAAAAGATTTTATTTAAAACATGTTTTTCATGTACACATCCTTGTTTCTTTGGTACTTTTTTTTTAATTTGACATGTATTACAAACGAGCTGAAAACATCGGATTCCTTCAGATTTAACTGCAGAATAATTTAAATTATATCTTATCTTTAATAATGTTTTGAATAAATACTAATGTAGGTAAAGTTGGGAACCAGTTAGTTTTATATCAAACAATACGAAAACTATGTAAATGTGTACTGTATTGTATATCTCAAAATATCTCCTTTGAAAAGTATACACTCTAAGCTGAGGAGATGAAAACCATCGCTCCTAAGAATATCCATCGATTGTTGTCCCTCACGGGTCTAGGTAACGGGCTTTGAAAAAAATCGAGCACAATAGATCTATGTAGGTCGCAGTGTTGCACCTGACGATAACCCAAAACCCCCAATTATAAGAAAAATATTGCTAAAAACTACACAAAACATTTCTAAAGAACTGCAGATCTAAATAAACATTATACAAGTGCTTATACTGGACATACAAGTTGACGTCATACATCCATGAGCCATGTAATTCTAAAGCTAACCTACAATTTAATAGTTATTCGCAAAATTACATACTCGTATCATCCTGACGGCCTCGGTGGTCTAGCGGTTTTGCATACCGCTTTACTTCTGATGATCGCAGGTCTTTAGGCAGTTGGCCCATCGTGACAGATAAATCAGGAATTTATTATGATGGTTTCCAGGGGGAACCGCGTGGAGTTCGACCTGACATGGTACATTGCTAGCAATGGGGTCAACAGTACTCATTACTAACAATTCCCTTCCCCCCGATGGGCGCAGGTTAAATTCTCGCACGGTACAAATATTGATATTCATAAGTATTGTTGGTTTCTTCTGGATGTTTTCTATGCATATTATGTATGTATTTACAAAAAAAAAATGTATTTAAGAATCTATATCAATTGTCTAATACTTGTAACAGACGCTTTAGCAACACAAGCTCCGCTTAACATAGGACTGTACCCCTCCGATCGATCCCCCGTCCAATTCAAACGGGGATCGAAATTACGACGGCTTGAGCCAAGGTTCGAACCCCTAGTGGTGCCCTCAGACTAAAGTCGTATCCGTTAGGCAGGACGCACGAAGTCCTTCCGCGGGTTTGGAGTGCCATCTGCACTCGCCCCCTAACGTCCGGTGACGCTTCATGGCATTAGAGTATTCCGAAAAAAAAAAAGACTAATAGTGCGATGACAGACTTGTTTTTATGGGTATGGTATATGGTGACTGTATGGCGCTGTGTAAATTGTCCTGATATTGTTATTAGAATTATTATTGTTATTAGAGTTACTAGACAGTTAGCTTGGGACTAGATGGCGCTGTGTGAAATGTGCAAGGATATTACGAGTATATTATATATTATATGGTCCATCTATGGAGTGATCATTTTGTAACACGTTACATTACGTTCGAATAATGCAGGTCGATCGCCAGCTTTACATTTCAATGGGCTTAAATGATATCTATCATTAATCAAATTATTTAAAGTATGTATTCAACAGTCAATTGTCAAGTAAATGAGACCATGACCTATAAATAACGTCATATCAGTTGACGACTGATCATTGCTTAATATATAACTTACACCTCTATAACTAGTGACGTCACTTCATCATCACTATTCATCACTCATGTAAATTTCGCATATAATGAAATTATTTCATAATTTATAATCTGTATTGAATTTCAATTATTTGTTATTATGTTTGTAATTAAATGTTATTTCTATATTATATATGCTCAGCAAACCCTTTTATGGGTTACTATCTGTGCCCGCAGTTTCACCCACATGAAATTTATAGCCTATGTGTTAATCTAATGCATAACTATATTACTGTAAAGTTTCAATAAAATTTGTTCAGTAGTTTTTGCATGAAAGAGTAAAAAACATCTATCCATCCATATTCACAAACTCTTGCATTTATAATATTAATAAGTTTTACGCCTATATTACTTCCATGACATCAGTATCGATATCCATATCATCGAAGTGTAAAAAAAGTAACTATCAGACATCTTAGGGTTACGACAGCTTTCCGAATGAGCGGGAGAATAAAAAAAAAAGGAATTACTATTCAAAGTACTTAAAATAAATAAATATTTTTCTATTTTAATAGGCGAGACTGAGTTACCCACGTAGACGACTTTTTACACACCTTTATATAATTAAAAAATACATAACCAAAACGGCTACCTAAAATTTCAGCTCAATCATTTGCGTAACTGTTTTAAAATTCATTCGCAAGATTCGAACAACAAACATTGTAAGTTAAATAAGAACTTCTAAAAATAGTATGTTTGTTTATTTTTACAGTAAATCTAATGATTAGTGCACACTGGTGACTATTGTCTCAATGACAACACCGTATCGACACTGTCATCAATACTATCCGTGAAATGTCTATTGTCACGTCTTTTGTGACAAAGCAGGAATACAATAATTTATTCTTGTCACCCCAAGCATGTTGTCTTGTCACCCAGGTGGATTTTGTACAAAGTGTCTGCATATCTCTGTCTCACCTATTTCTACTGTCAAGCAAAAGTCTGCTTAAGCTTATGTTATGGGTACTATTTATGTTATCTATGGTACTATACAATTCGACATCACAGAAGACCGAAGAGCTGGCAGCTACATTGGACAAAGAATTAGTCTAGCTATTCAAAGAGGGAACGCTGCCAGTATCTTCGGAACGTTGCCTAAAGGGACCCCTTTTAATAATATATTTTAGTCATCATATTATATATTTTTTTTAGCTTTTTAATTTTAGGTTCTTAGTTGTACAATTAGGTTATGTAAATACTAGTAATAAATTAAATATAATATAATAAATAACAAATATGAATTGCATATTATATAGCGGTTTAGCACATTGTTTTACTTTCGTTGTCCGCGGGTTCGATTCCTCGCACGATTGCAAACATTTATATTAATTTGTATGTCGGTATAGTAGTATATTAAATAAATAACGAGATGACTGCGAACGGGTATGAATGTAAGAGAAAAAGATATAACGCCGACCCCAAATAAATGGGATAAGGAAGAAGCAGATGATGAAGGTGGTATGTTATGTATAAAAAAAAGTTTATTTGCAGTTGTATTTAGATATACCAGTGAAATTACAGATTCTGAATTACGAGAGCAACGCCTCAGTTTCTTGCTCATTGTTATGATGAGTCTGCGTTCCGAGTAGTATAATAAAAAAATATGACTATTCTAAAGTTATTATATAATTTTACTAGCTAAATTTATATATAAACCTTCCTCTAGAATTACTCTAAAAACCGCTTCAAAACCGTTGCGTACTTTTAAGCATACATAGGGACAGACAGACAGCGACGGCGACTTTGTTTTACACTATGTAATGATTTGAATAAAAACAAAATCTATTTCTATTCTATTCTATAAATTTGATTCCTCAAGAATACATGAAAAGTAGGTACTATAAGCTTCATAATGCATTCTGTTATATTCCTGATGCTGTTCACGTCTGTAGGTTGTCACTCATCAGGTGTGTCATCAGCCTATTTGCCATTTGATTACGTAACAAAAAACTCCATGATATACAAGAGTGACACGTACATGGGCGTACTCAGTACCTGGTCTACGTGGGGCAAGTCAGAATTTTGTAGACCGGGTCCCCCGAACTCAAAATATAAATTATATGTAGTGTATAGGGGAAACACCCGCAAGAGATCCTGTTTTAAGGTAGATAGTATAATAAATATATACCTATATAAAATTTATATATCTAATTCGACATTAAAAAGTAACTTTCTAGGATCCTCAGCAAAACACTTTATAACGTGTTCCGTTAAAGAATTGCCCATACAATTACATACAAGTTTTTTTATACAGCATGTTTTTCACATCATCAGATCAACGGGTTCGATTCCTGGCCAGGAATTATAATCTTAACGAAAATTCGATGTTTTTTTTCAAAAGTTGTAAATCATACAATTTCATACAGCTGCTCTCCTCTGCCCCCAATCGGGTACGCCAATTTCCAGACGGGGCCAGCTGCCCTTCTCTGCCCCCTTCTGCCCCCCTGAGTACGCCCATGGACACGTACCAAATACAAAAAACTGAGTACTATACGATATTGTTGGTGTAAATTCTTACTAAAAGCTCATGTTCCATTCAATGCTATTGTACTAAAATGTTATACTACAATACAATTGAGGTGAATCATAGCTACTGAATACTTATTAGTCGTCTACAAAAGGGTTTTTTTTATTCATTTGTTACATAATGTATTATTGACTGGTTAATGGTAATGTTTTTTGTTGTGTACAACAATCATCTTCTTGCTAACGTAATGAATTGGCGTTTAAACAACAAAAAATTGTTACTACTATATAGATCAAGATGGAACGTTAAAGTGAATTGTGTTATGTTTTATCCATTTGTTATATAATAATGTTTTATATCTTGAATAGTTATTGGTATTTTAGTTTGTTAAGTTCAACAATCATCTTCTTGGTAACGTAATAAAATGGCGTTTAAACAACAAAAAATTGTTGCTACTACACAGATTAAGATAAAAATTAAGATGGAACGTTAAAGTGAATTGTGTTAGTATTCTATATATATTTATATACATATTTAAAGTTATAAAGTGTAAATAAAATGAAGCTGACCTGATTTTAATGAGATTTATGAATATTGATTGCATCACGGTGATGAGACTATCTTTTATCTAAAAAAAGACGATGTAGAGGAATTTTGTTAGTGTCTATACATATAAAATTCTCGTGTTACAGTGTTAGTTGTTATTCTCCCAAACAGCTCAACCGATTTTGATGAAATTTATTTATGTATGCTCGGTAGGTACGCTAATTTGACTAAACAAAATTAAACAATCTAAACAAAAAATTGTAAAAATAATAGTAATTATCAAAAAAAATTAAGCTGTCCCAATTTTTTTATAATAATATTAAAACAAAATTTATGTAATTATTATGTGACATTAAAAATATATAATATACTACCACCAACTCCTATTTTCTAATAGCGATACATATTGTATATGTTACCTTTTAACAACTAAACGTCTGAACGGACCTCAATGTAAGACGCAATTATAGATGTATCACGAGGATAAATCTATATCTTTTATCTAAAAAGCAGAGAAATCCACATATAGACATTATACATGTGTATAATCTACTTATTTATAAACCTAAACTATATCTTATATATATTATTCAATATATAACTCTGTAGTACTTATATACAACTGCAATTTCCTTTGATATAGACAAATTTACCTGACTTCATGCTTGTCTTATAATCCTCCACTGGTGCCCCGCCAGCGTAAACCATTAGCGCAGGCGGGTGCAACATTCCATTATCATCCACTAAAAAAATAATAGACACGCTAGAATTGTATTTCTACGGAACCCTAAAGAGCTAAAGAGAAACCGTTATGCTATTTCTTTTATCTATCTATTGATATTCAGGTGCTTACTCTATTTAACTAGGTAATCTGTGTTTATACTATACGTGATTTTGCAATAAACCCAATCTCGTGATCGGATTAAAAAATATAACCAATTTTGTCAAGAGAGAGTATTTATCGAGGACTTTGTAAAACATGATCTTTGTGGTCCAGTGCAACCTATTTTAGTAGCTAAGCAGATTGCTTTTTAAGCTGCCTTTCGGTTGTAGAATGAGATTTCTAATCTATATTATAGAGAATTTACAGCATAAGAGACATAAGATACTAGTCCTCTGAAATTACAACGCATGAATGATATCACCGACATCACGGTCATATGATAACGTGATTTAAGTAATAATGTTCAAGAATATAGGAGACGGTCACCACTTACCATCAAGTGCGTGGTTAGTTTGTTTGCTATTACAAAATGTATTTAATATTATAAACATGGAAGTGTGTGACTGTGGATGGATGTTTGTTACTCTTTCACGCAAAAGCTACTGAATGGATTTTACTGAAACTTTACAATAATATACCTTATACATCAGAATAGCACATAGGTTATATTTAAAAAGATGTAATGGAAATTGAGCGGAACGTCATATCAAGCAAGTTTGTTGCAGATGAAGTTGCTAGTTAGACATAAAATCAAAAAAGTTTATACATGTACATAAACTTTTTAGATTTTATGTCTTATATTATACAATAAAAATATAATATTTGTATTATCGTTGACACATAAGTATTGTACGTGGAAATATGATTTTATGGCCGTCACACTCCAAATTGTAATTTCCATGGTACTATTAATATTTATGGATGGCGGTTATTATTAACCAATGGTTAGGTCATAAACTTATTTCTTACTAGCTTTCGCTTCGCTCGCACTTTTTTTTTTAATAAAAAGTATCCTATGTTCATATTAATATCTCCAATAATATGTGTACAAAATTTCATGATGATCGATTCAGTAGTTTTTGCGTGAAAGCGTAACAAACATCCCTACTTTCACGTTTATAATATTAATAGTGATTCTAAATAATTGAAAATCATATATATATATATACTATAATGGATACAATAAGGTCTTTTTTGTAGAATTGAAATGGTAAATAAACTAACGGCCCACCTTGTAACGGTAAGTGGCAAACATCACCTGTATAAACAAACAGGAAATGATGCTAAGGAACATGGAAATCATGCAATCATCAGTAGAAGTATTTCCAAAACGATAACTTATTGAAATCTTTAAGGAAAAAGCTTATTCCTACTTAAAAGACCGTGTTGTATGACATTTGATATGAATATAGATAGTGTTACATAGATAATAAAAAAAAATTGGTAGAGCTCGCTGTACTATGGGAACAAATATATCTACAAACCATGCAATAAAAACAAATAAATATTACGAACTAATAAACGAATTAACGTAAAATAGCTATATGATTAAATTAAATATGCTTGAATTGGGGACCTGAGGTATACCAGCGAAATCTCTCTGCAATCTTAAAAATATCTTGGCCTGTCTACACTAGAGACAGGTCTAGAACTACAGTGGGTTCTATTAGAACGTGTATTTAAAACTGCACTAGCAGGAAGAATTGGCTGGCCATGAAGCGAAACATCGGTTAGCAAAACTACCCCATAGTAGTAACTAACTAGTCCCGAAAACTGCTCGGATTTCCCTATCTGCTACACAAAACGTATTCCGACACTTGTAGGTAAATCCATAGAATGCTAAGAAGTTCCTCTATACATCAAAGAATGACTTAGAAGGGAAGGGCAGTAGGATTTTTTTTTATTACTTTAATGCTGTTGGCCGCAGTTGGCCTTTGCAGATTCACCGGCCGATAGAGGGCGAGTGCAGTTGGCACTCCAAACCCGCAAAAGAACTTATGGAGCGGCTGAAGGCCAACTCCCGCCTGACGGATATGACTGAAGGCACCGTTAGGGGTTCGAACCTCGGCTCAGGCCGTTAGAACTGGACGGGTGATTGATCGGAGACGTAGAAACATTGGATAAGACTTTGTGCAGACCAAGTCGCAAGTAACAACTAGTCGTAAATATTAAGAGTAGGGTACATATGTTAAAGCCACATGCAGCCACTGTTGTTGGAATATTAAGCTTTTGACTCATTAAGTCAAAAGCTTAATATTCCAACAACAAACATTTACCGAGTAATGGCCTGTGAGTTGGTTTATAATACCCCTAATAACAGAATCACGTAATATCACATGAGTCAGTATTCTCAGTGGGTTGTACAAAGGTGACTTGCTGATGCTTAATCACAGTTACAGAGTTAATCTCTGTCTCTTTAAGTACAAAGTTTAGGAAAATGTTTGCGAGTTTATAGCAATTACAAAAGAATACTTTGAGCAAAGTACACGGGCGTCACGCGCGGACACTTTGCTCTCGTTTCAGGTAGTGTATGATACATAGGGAATAAATAGTTTTTGTATTTTTAAAGGTATTCTGTAGGGTTTTAAATATTCAATATCTAATAAACTTAAAGTACATGAATACATTATCATTACATAGTATAAAATAAAGTCGCTGTCGCAGTCTGTCCTTCCCTATTTATGCTTAAATCTTTAAAACGGATTATGAAGCGTTTTTTTAATAGATAGAGTGATTCAAGAGGAAAGTTTATATGTATAATACATGTACACCAGTGCGAAGCCGGGGTGGGTAGCTAGTTGAAAATATAAAAGAAAGGAACGGATCCTGTGCTACGAAAGGCTGTGTTACAATATTCCGCCCCCGTGCTCAGTTCGAGGGTAATGAAACAGTTCAAGGAAATGATTAAACATAGGCACTAAAGTAGTATGTGTGTACCCCAGGTGTGAACGTGTATTAGGTGGACGGTCACTCTATTTGTTCATTCAATTACATAAAAATATATATGTAGTATAAAATATTTAAATTGAAATTTCTAAATTTTCACATATTTAAAAATTACGCAAATTTAAGGTGAATCGAAAACACCTACCAAATTCTACTTTTATACTAAAATTATAGAAAGTGTATCTGTTTGTTTTTGTATCCTGTAGAGGAACATAGGTTATGTTCCTCTGCAGTAAACAAAAATATATAGACTACCCATATATTTTTGTTACACCTAGTCAATAAAAGTCATTATATTATTATAAATATAAAATTACAGTAACAAATCGACACGTAATAGGGACTTGCAAAAATAATCGATTAATATTCAATTTAATAACAATATTTATATCGATTATACACTAGTAACAATAATCGATCGATTTTCTACACACATTTCATACACAACGATATTTTCAGCTGCGTTGATGACCGGCAATCATCGACTCAGCTGAAAATAATACAAATTCAAGAGTTGTGTTATAATAAACAATAACTGCATGGATTTACAGTGCCGGCTAGCGATACGAATAAATAAACTATTAATACCATTTCCTGCCATATTTGAAGTGTTTTATAAATAATTACAAGTGACCCAAATGCGTTGCACGTTGCATGTGCATTCTTCTCTGGACGTGTGGAATGCTTCAGCCTCATGTACTTCCTTTTTCCTATTCAGTAACAATAAAATAATAATAGTAAATATATATTATACAATTTTATTATTAGATAATATTATTTATTAGAAGTTTTAACTGTAGGTACATACACATATTATATAATAATCTTATATCTTATATATAAAATTCTCGAGTCACAGTTTTCGTTCCCATACTCCTCCGAAACGGCTTGATCGATTCTCATGAAATTTTGTGAGCGTATTGAGTAGGTCTGAGAATCGGCCAACATCTATTTTTCATCCCCCTAAATGTTAGGGGTAATCCACCCCTAAATTTTTTATTTTTTTTATTAGACAAAATTTTTAGTTTCTATTTTTTTATGATACAACATACAAAAATACATACATTCCTAAATTTTCACCCTTCTATCATCAACCCCTATTTTTTTATAGCGTTATTAATTTATATAGCAAAACAACGTTTTCCGGGACAGCTAGTATAATATATAAACTATCACTACACCATCAAGAGACACATTACACGCATATATATTTACATAATAGGGCTTGGATTAAGAGCCCACGGACATCGGATGATAAGACTACTAGGAGTTAAACTATCACTACACCATCAAGGTTATCAGTGAGCGACAGGAAGTACTTACACATAAATATGCGTAAAGGAAAAACACACAGCGTCTGATTTAGAAAACAAATATACCTGTTGAGTTTCTTGTTCTCTAAGGGTAGTAGTAAATCAACGAAAACGAATCAATAATTGTGACTTTAATGTGTTCTTTATTAGCATATGTTATTATTATTTGTAAATTTTCGTCATGTTTCTGGAATGACCTAACAGTAAGACACTTAGACTTTGTATAAAGTCAACCTCGGAAAGCGGACGAAGTCCTATCTAATGTTGAATTTCAATATTTTATAACCTTAATGCATGCATTCAACTAATATTACAAATGAGAAAGTGTCTGTCTTTCTGTTTATTTACTTTTCACGACTAAATGTTTGAACGCTTAGTAATTGATTTTATATAAAGACTAGCTTTTACCCGCGGCTTCGCTCGCGTTAATATATCCCCTTAGGGGTGGAATTTATCACAATGCTTTCTTAGAGGATGCCTAAGTCATAGTAGCTTTATGCATGCAAAGTCTCAGCCCGATCGGTTTAAAATTGATAAAGTTTCATACAAACTTTCATCTCCTATTTTATCTCCTTAGGGGTAGAATAAATCAAAATCCTTTCTTAGCGGATGTCTACGTCATAAAATCTACCTGCATGTCAACTTTCAGCCCGCTCCGTCCAGTGGTTTGGGCTGTGCTTTGATAGATTACTATGTCAGTCACCTTTCAGTTATATATATTTAGTAAATCACAAGAACGAACACATAACCTAAAGAATACTTTGAGATAAAATATATTTTAGGCTATCGCCTATAATATTATGCATATTTCAGTTCAGAGTCAGTGACTCTAAATCTAAACTTACTAAATAGTTGCTTTGCGTTGCTTAATTACATCAAAATCGTATTTATGAAAATAGACTTTTTTTTTAATACCTAATTCATTCCCAACTAAGTCAATTTTCCGTAATCTACTCACAGTAAAATAAACATTAACTATGCAAACTTATTCACATATTAGGCGGTAATCAATCACAAAACTGACATAATGATGTCACCCGTAGCACGCGCCATTGGTTTGATTCATACAGCGCGTTGATCCATGCGATTAGTTCATTCATTCATCACGGGAATGAATTCGTTATGATAGGCGCTCGTCTAATTGTATTATTGTATTGTTTTTTTGTCGCCAACACTAATGTCATTGTATTAAAATATATGTATGTTTAATTGTAAATAACATTAATAGTAATGTAATAATAACTATTATTGAAATTAAATTAAATAATACGAAATTAAAGTTTGAAACTTTGACAACAGCACTTTTTAACTATAAAAGAAGTATATACATTATTCCTTGGCCTATTTATTCGAGAACCTATTACAAATGTTTCAACGCCATTTCTGTATTTTTCAAATATTTCAAATTTAGAATCACCATTCCATTTCTCTTCAACGTTATGATTACATATAATTTTAATAAAAGGTTTTTCTGTTATTAAATTGCTTCTAATTAATTAATTTTAATTTCTAAATAATTTTGTTTGTCAAGGTACTATTAAATATTATTCTGTAACTTATTCTAAATTCTAAATTCATAAATTATTTTTGTTTTCAATTGCAATTATTCTAATTATAGTCTTGTTTTCTACTGTGACAATATTTTAACTTATATTAAAAATATGTTTACAGATCGGCTTGTAAACGAAACAACATTTCATTGTTGAAAGTGTTCCACTTTTACTGGATTTGTGAGTTACATGTATGCATTTCGATAACATTTGCCCTTTAAAATCAACTCCCTTTCGACTTGAATGTATGCATAAAGACGTTTGATAGCAAATTAGCTATCAACTTTTTTTTAATAAATTATGTTGGCTTATTAAACTAACACAAATATTTATAATCATTGTCTTTTTTATACTATATACATAGAAACATGTCAAAATAAATTCTACGTGATTTAGGAGAAATGCATGGATAAATAGATAGACAATCTTGCTTTATACATTTTATACCATTAAGAGAATAGATGCCGTATTTTATTGTTACAATCTACGGTTTTGCTCGCATTTTTTTTTCTTTCAATTATAATTATACCTATGTACATAAGAAAAAAATCCTAAATAAATTACAGCATGTTGATTTTATTGAACCATTACTTTTAATCACAGTTAAATTTATCAAAATAAACGGTAACATTATTTTTAATGATGGCAAGACCAATTTATATTTGAATTTCAATAATACCAATACTTCGACATCCAACGGCATTGCGACATTTTGAATGTGTATTGTTGGAAATAAAAAAATGAATACTCGCGGATAAAAAAACCAATTCATTGGAACATGGTAGCTACCGTCCATGCTAAGTAAAAGCACAAAAAGTAATGCTTCCCAAACTAGTTCAAATTTCAACAGGTAGCACTGTTGTTATCTGATATCCTTGTTCATGTAGGCGGGATGTTTGTCTAGATATATAACGACGTATATTGCCTACCCACTATTATGATATCCCTTAATATGAAGATTACTTTGTTAGTGCTAAACGTTTAACATTGTACTGACATATTTTTAGATTAATAAATAACCCTACGGGCGTATTATGAACTCTTATTCCCAGTCAGTTTACGACTTAAACTGAACTGCCTGGAAACTGACTGGATTTTAAAAAGTTCATAATACGCCCCCTGGTCAATAAACACAACGCCATCTAGTCCCACAGTAATTAGTGCTGGTGTTATGGGTACTAAATAAATTATATAAATACTTAGATATTGATTTTGTAAATACATACATAATATACATAAAACACTCATACATAGTATTAATATCGCGCATACTGCCATGACGCGCTCGTCATCCTACTGCATCTGCGCACCGTACAACATTTGTGCATCTGTGACGCATTAAGTTTGCGCGGGAAAACTACAAGACTACAAAATGGGTTCTTCTGCAGACATTCTTATAAACTGTTGTACTTTTAATTGCTAATTATTTTATACTCTTCTACATAACTTTATATGTCTCTAAATTACTTTTATTACAATAAACTACTTACATACAACAAAACCTGCATATAAATACAGTCATTATAATCATACGCCAACACGCAGACCAATACAAATGAAGCCATAACTCATCATACAAATGTTTGCACCGTGCAAAAAATCGAACCCGCAAATATCGGAAGTAAAGCGGTGTGCCTAACCGCTAGACCACCGAAGCCGTCCGTAATAAAGATTATTATTATTGTTTGCTATAAACTTTATAGTATTTTTCCATTTGATGGGGTGATTGATATACTTGTTTTTGTCTATATTTAGGGGAGTATATGGAATCCAGCGTAGCAGGGAGAAACCTATAACCTATATTGGATTAATATGATTCGCAGGTTTGTGTGTCTGTTAGATTAAAACCCATTACTTTTAGGCTGTAAATAAGTCATAACGCCTTACGTATATAATATCCCCTTTCATTTTATTATCTATTACTATATTTATATCTCATATATCCTCTTTTTCGTACACGTATGTATGACTATTCTATTTAACACACTATCCTATAACATTTTCTAGGTTTGCTGGAAGAAATATCTGTATAGAGATAAGCTCGTCCTTGTACATTATACTTATTGTATTACTATTTTTATTTCCTATGTGTGTGTACAATAAAGAATATATATCCAGAAATTTCGACCGAGTGATACTTTTACCCTGCGAGCAAAACCGAAGGAAACAACTAGTACCATATAAATTTCTATTGTCTTTACCAGCACAACAGGAGGCTAAGTTATACCGTTAATTACCCAAATTCTTACAATGGAACCTTTGAATTAATGATGTCTAAGACTAAAAACTTCGCTCAATTAGCGCCATTTTGTTATCTCTTTTTGTTACTCTGTATTTAGGACGAAGATATTCAAATTGAACAATAGTAAAATTTTAATATTTTGAGCCACTAAAATTACTATATTTGTATCAAATGAAAACTTAAATTATTATTTTTGTTATTAAATGTATTAAAAAGTTATTGTAGTCCATGGAAAGATTTCGTAATTTGAATTCGTTGGTAGCTCTGGATTTAAACGGCGGCCTAGCAGCGGTGGTCTAGCAGTCAGCACACCGCTTTACTTTCGATGGTCGCGGGTTCGATTTCTCGAAGACTACCGCTAGACCACGGAGATAGTCAATATGTCTATGTGCCATAAACATAATTATTGTATTTTCTTTACTTTTAATTTCTTCTAGGCTATAGGGGATTTAAATATATTTGCTATGTATAAATTAAACGCAGACTTAAGCCTTTATTTACAAAGTGGTGCACCTTCATTCCAATAAGCGGTGAAACGGGATTAAGCCGAGAGTTGCGAAATGCATGCGATGTGATCAGATAATAACTTACGAGTATATTGGTACTGCTTTCGCTGCATAACGGTGAGGACGGGATTATATATGTTTTATTTGGTTGCACAAAACTTTGTGACAACCGTTGTCGTATAGCAGATTAACACAGCGGGAAATCATTACATAGTATAAAACAGAATTGCTGTCGCTGTCTGTTCGTCCCTATGTATGCTTAAATCTTTAAAACTAAGCAACGGATTTAGAAGCGGTTTTTTTAAACAGATAGAGTGATTCTAGAGGTAGGTTTATATATATAATACATGTACACCCGGGCGAAGCCGGGGCGAGTTAGCTAGATAGTATTACTATAAATTAAATAAATAAAAAAAAGAAGAGATTAACACATTGCTTTAACATTGAAAAGTCGCTGGTTCTATTCCCGCTAAATACATGTGTTCGAATTTAGAATCCATAATACTATTATCACAGATAACATAATATTACATACTATTATTTAATGAAATTTTGACGTAAAGATAGATTGTATTGCGAGGATAAGCTAGCATTTATTTAAACGTGGTCAATAGATTCATCAATAGATCCTTAAGAAAGGATTAGAAAAATCTTATGTAAATGTATGTAATTCATATTGGTAACGTACATATAGTTCGTCAAAGTATTAACAGTCTCTTAAATACATTTATTTATTCATTTATTTATATAAAAAAACATCTATTAAAAAGAGCAACACACAAGTTTCTTGCTCATTCTGCTTGTGATGAATCTGCATTCCGAATGAGTGGTAGAATCAATATATGACTATTCAAAAGTGCTTGTAATGAGTTCGTCAAATAGAATAAAGATTACTTCTATTTCTATTTCTATTTGCATTTAAATAAATATTAAAAATTAATAAAACTGTTTATAATATAAAATACCACTTTCTTCCATTTTAAACAAATGTTTGGTAGTGAATCTGCTGCGTAGAGAATGCAGATACAACCTGTAAATTCTTCAACTTAAAACTTTTTTTTTTATTTAATAATAAACTACTGCATTCTTAGTCTATGATACTATCTCATATCATGTTTTTTTCTTTTTTGTAATTGCGACAACCAGCCTCATTAAGCATACATCCATACCAGAATTAAAATAAGTGACGTACCAGATACGAATATAATTAATGCGTACGTAATCCAGTTTAATAACTAACATAACACGCTGAAGTGTAATTGATTGATACTCCACCGTGTCTGAACTGGTTTCACTCAAGCTCTTGTTCATGCACTCCACATCGGGTGCAGTTGATTTGAAAGTAATTTAAAATGCAACGATTAAGGTGTCACTTTAAATTAAGTAAAGACACCTATAGTCGTAGGTATTCGAAGTCTACTAAAAAAAGTACAAAAAAAAGTCGCAGTATAATAAAACATATATAGTAGTATTCGATGACTGATAAAAAGTAAAAAAAAATGAGTTGCAGTATAATTAATTGTATATATAGTATTACTTATTTTAAACTAGCTACTCGCCTCGGCTTCGCCCGGGTATACATGTATTATATATATAAACCTACCTCTAGAATCACTCTATCTATTAAAAAAACCAACCAAAGGATTTTGAAGCCAAAATCCTTTGCGTAGTTTTAAAGATTTAAGCATACATAGGGACGGACAGACAGCGACAATGACTTTATTGTATACTATGTAATGAAGAGTAACACGCAAGTTTCTTGTGAGGAGTATGCTGTCCGAATGAGCGGTAGAATAGAAAAAAATATTAGATGACTATTCAAAAGTGCTTATAATATCTAAGTTTATTTGTATAAATATAGTTTTTATTTCTATTTCTTATTGAAATATTATTTACTATGTTGATATATGAAATAAAACATTTTTTACTATCATAAGTTTGTTATTATTAGAACACAAAAAGTTACCAAAAACAATTCTCAAACATGAGTTACGAACAGAGTTTGTCGTCAATTCTTGTCGTCTAAAACTGCGTTCCGAACTGACGGTAGTTTTTACTTACCATAACAGTCTATAATAAAACTACACATAAAGATATTTTGCCTTTATTTTTTTTGGATTTTGAAAGGATTCACTCTCCTTGTGTCCGTAGAACAAACAGACTGAGCAAAGAATCACTACGTTTCTACTTCGATTATACTATCTTAATATATTTTTTTATTTTGTTTTATTTACAAATTAACTCTATTTTAAATTTACAAAACATATCTGTATACTAAATTTAATTTCAATTCGTTATTAAGTATATAAATTACTGGCTTTCACTTTTATAGTATTGCCAAAAACAACAATATTTTGACTAAAACTACCGTTATGTATAGTTATTTGTACATCTCAAATTACAAATTTGAATTTTATATTCAAATAACATGGCTTTAGTTTGGTATGTTGGTTAAATCAAGAAGATAATAATTTAGTTTATGGTTGCCACTATTTAACAGAATGATGGAAGAAATCTCGCGTGCATAATAGGTGTCTCAAGTAACATGACGAATAACTGTAATTTTGCGTTTGATTTATTAAAAATAACAAAAATCTCACTTTTATTATAAACATCATCATATTTATTATAATAGCTTTAATCCATTTGAATATTGCCAATAAATCCATAGCAATACTACATTTATGTATGATATGTTTTTTACAAATAAATGTATATAAGTATATCTAAGAATTATTTAGTAGGTACACATAATACAAGCTCTACCTAGCTTGGAACTAAATGGCGTTGTGTGATTTGTTCAAGGATATAATTATTATATCTAAAAAAAGCAGTCGAAGTCACGGTAAACAACTAATATTTTATAGATATTTTGTTACTATCCACATGACTGTTATCGTTATTAATTTCTCAAACTTAGGCATTATTTTTAACTTCATCCTAACATACCCATTACGTTATTTTATTGCCTTATCTGACCACTTTGTAATTGTATTTCGGTACACTGTTCGAACCGAATGGGCTAACTTGGGCCATATGCAGCACTAAATGGCCTCACTCTCTTGATTTATGTGTTCGAATTATTGATAATATCGCGTTTTGTCGAATAAATTCTTGTTCTTAACCGATCCACCTGCCGTTTCGAGAGGGCTGTTAAGGACACCTGTCACATAGCCAGTTGTTTTGGCAATTCTTCGAATTATACTCAATTGTTATAAATCGAATTTTAATAAGATTCTGACCACCTTCATGGTATAGTGCTTAGGCACCTATTTCTTTTAAATTAATTGGATTCGATTCCTGGATATAGTACGAGTATGGCTGTTTGTATAAGCACAAATCAATTCTAATATGTTTTATATTTTTTTATAATTTTACATACGTAGCATACAAGATCACAAATAGTCATTTAAGAATTCTGTACTAGGTCGTCTCCTAAATAATATTTACAGAATAATTCAGAAGAAAATAGAACAGAAAATACTTTATTCAATTTCAATTCACTTTTGAATAGTCATAACATTTTTTTTAATCTACCACTCATTCGGAATGCTGTCTTATTAAAGCTTAGCTGTCAAGAAACTTCTGTGTCGCTCTTTTAAATAATCCTTGTAAGTTTACATTTTACAAGTAGTCGAAACGTGTGAATTCAAACAACCAACTAGCACTATTTTTAGCAGAAAATATCCACAGGATCTCGATGGGTCCTTGAAGATGGTACGGACGGTAATGACCGTTAGTAACATTGTCTAACGGCTTTTTGCTGAGCATTACATATTGTTGAACGCGAAAGAGGCGGCGCCAAATCCTTGTATGTAGTTAAACTACGCTGTGCCAAAGAATTATGGCCATATTAAAAATTGCTGTTACCGATATTTAAATCTGATGATTAAATTGCTTTAACATTATATCTGTACACTGTACTGGCTAATCGGAAATGTAATTTTTATTCTAAATCTCTATTTATAATTATACTTACCCTATTGTATATTTTTAATTATATTTCGATGTCTTCACATTCCTAATTCCATAGATAAGACAATTTTACATACAAATATTTACATAGTATAAGAAAATACACATATAATATAAAACTATTACAATATTCAACATATAATATTATATTTAGTACTGTATGTTACGTTACGATATGGTTTGAAAAAATTTTTGCTTTAAAAAGTTTACTGCTCGTTAATTCTAATATATAACGCTAAAAAGTATGTGTGTTTGTTTTCAAGCACTAATCTCAAGAACTACGGTTGCGAATTGAAATAGTTTTAGCCTGTTATATGACCCATTTATCTAAACTATTGTAATATTCCTCGGTAAATCCATAATAATATCTTAGAACAATTCACACGGCGTCAACTAGTCAAAAGTTAAACAGAATTTGTGTTATAGGTACTATTGTAAATTTAAATACATTTTTTGGGAAAATACATATATAATACACATAGAAAACACCCAGACATATACAAATAATCATACTCATGAACACAAATGTTTGTACCATACGAGGTATAGAACTCGCAACTACCTGAAGTAAGACAGCGTGTTACACTACTAGAACACCGAGGCCGATCTAGACACAGTACAGACTATAGACTATATATATATAAATTAATATGACATGTCAACATGTTGTTTAGGATACTGCAAGATACTATATTAAAATACTTAGACACGTAATGGGAATACTTTCTATCTCCGACTAATTAACCTCGAGCAAATTAGAGATCAATGTTAAATAGACTTTTCCTAGCGGTCTGCTCGCGTGACTCTTGTAATGAACGAATAACAAGCACATAGGGGATCCACAATTATCCTAACGGGTGCTCGTTAGCTGATCTTGCTTTAATTTCTAGTAATTACACCGCTTTCCGATGGGTCGCACGCTTGCCCTTCACCGATGTCACCTGCCATTTGATGAAACTTAAAAAAATATATTGTATATATGCGTACGTAACTTTAGACTGTTAAACTGGCTTTGACTTCCACGATACAGCACAGACTAGTATGGGGTTATAGATAAAACGGTACTAATGTTAAGTGTTTCGAAATAAAAGCTATTGTATCCTATTTTAATAGGCACATAAATATATACTAATATGTATTGTAGAGAGTTTGTGTGTTTTCGGATGTGAGGTATATTCAACTCGATTTTGAAAATTCTTGCAATGTTGTATACCCCATTTATCGAGGAAGCCTATAGGCTACAATGTAAACGTAAATTGGACTCTATTCTCCGCATTAATCTGGGCTATAGGCTATATAACATCACAGTACTATGAAATTTGATTCTGTTTAAGAATACTTGAAGATGGAGTGCAGAAAGCTAATACTTTGTTTTCATACTCTTTCATTACAATACATTAAATTATTGAAGAAAAAAAAACATTTTGTAACACGCATCTTACTCGCATGGCAGTGTACGTAATACACATATAGTCGTAGAAGTTTAATAATTAAACATAATTACAATTTAAAATTTGAATGAATAATGGTCAAGTTTTGACCTCTGAACTGGACTAATTAATTTAATATTAATTAGATATTGCCATGCCAAAGTTTATCTAGTAGAGAATGCTTGTATGAATTTATGAACAATCATAATAATAGGCCAATTTATAAATAACTTTTGGTTGGCCAGTGGTCGAAATTCGACCATAATTAATTTAAATTATAAGTTTGAACTTTACATAATATATATATTGTAAAAAAATGAATTTATGGTTATGTTTGACATTTAGTAAGACTTTAGACAAATAATATCAAAGACAAACAATATTAATCTATTCTCAATTTGACCACAGACTAACAATAAACAAATGACTACATATGTGTGTGTCAAATATATTTTATGCATAATTTGAAAAAAACATTAGCATTCTGCACTCGTTAGCTATTAAAAAATTATTTAAACAATAAATGTACGAAATTTCATACTCCTCTATCCTCGCGATTTTCGTAAAAAAATATTTTAATAAAAAACAAAAACTTGTACCACATTTTTTGCTTCACGTAATTACGTATTTTTTGTTTTACGTAGTGCCTTCCCAAAACAAGGATTACAGTTTTAATTTACATGAAAACTTATTAGTAAACTTTATTATTATTTCATTTTATTTAGCTTTTGTGTGTGTGTGTGTGAATATGTGTGTCTGTATATGTATACGTGTGCATTATGAATGAATTGATATCCTTTGCGACTGACAGTGTGTAGTCCACGACGTAATGACGAGTTTCACTCAGAATGGTTTAATTATACACCAATTAACAATGAATGCTCACAAATACTAGATAATTGAATTCACCAGATATTTATCGTGGAAAAAATTGAGATAAAGAGTACTGATAGGCTTGCGTGTTCCAAAGTTAATAATGGAAACGCAACGTTCAAACATATCATGTCTAGACAATTCGATTATTAATTCATTTTAATTTTCTCTTTCACAGGTAAGAGCAGTCGTTTTAAGAGGGAATACCTGTCCAGTAAGGTAATAGCACAAGTAGAGATGTCAAAGAAGACTCAAGTATATAGGATAGTAAGTTACTTTTATTGTTTTCCGGGTTTTGTTAAAAGGGAAAATAGAATGGTTAAAATTTTTGTGCTAACGGTATATGCGTGTTTTTGTTTAGCTGTTCTATTATTTATCATAGTTAAACAAGTAGAGAATAGTAAGTTCATAGAGATGACAAAGAAAACACAAGTGTATAGGATAGGAAGTTACTTTTATTGTTTCCCGGATTTAGTTAAAAAGTTAAAATGGCATTGTGAACACTTCTTTGCTAACGATATACATTTTTTTCGAACATTTCTAATGCTGTTGACCGAATGTAACCTTTATAGCTTTACCGGAGGAAATCAGGGGCGAGAGAAAAGGACAATAAAATTACAGGATACGAGGCTTGACATCTTAGTCTTCCAAAATGTAACGCTTAAGTCACGGGCATCAGCACATGTTTACTTGATTTCTATGGTGCTTTGTATATATAGAAAACACCCAAACCGATACAAACAATGATACTCATGAAAACAAATGTATGCACCGTGCGAGGAATCGAAGTCGCGACCATCGGAAGTAAAGGTGCTAAACTGCAAGACCACCGAGATCGTCAATACAATAATAATAATAATAATCTCAGGACGATTCACACAGCGTCATCTAGAGTCAAGTTAACCTAACTAAAGCTTGTGTTATGGGTACTAGATAACAGAGTAATACAATACAATACAAGACATGACCAACAAATGGTAAATGATTACAATTATTATAATATTAATGATTACTCGGTTCTATAGTAAATATTATCAATCATTATTGACAAACGATAGCAATGTTGGATTGTTTTTGGATGAAGAATAAACGACCAATTGATTATAATTGACCGATTTCACTGTTATTGATTCCTCGTTACTTGGTAAGGGGCCATTCAAAACTTTCGTCACACTAGGAGGTGGAGGGGTCGGCAAAATGTGACAATGTGTGACATTGAGTGGCATATCAAAATTTATTAATTTCTTGTACACACTGCCTAATCTTCTTAAATGTCATTCACATTTAAGGACAGTAAGCTCAGATATGCCGGTAGACAACTGAAAATATTATTCTCTTTTATTTACTACTAGCTACTTAACTGCCCCGGCTTTCCACGGGTGTACATGTATTATAAACCTTCCTCTAGAAACACTCTATTTATTAAAAAAAACCGCTTCAAAATCCGTTGCGTAATTTTAATTATTTAAGCATACATAGGGACAGACAGCGACAGCGACTTTATTTTATACTATGTAATGATGATTATTCTGTTATCAGTGGTCGAAAATAAAGAATTATGCTTTATTGTTTACCAGCATGGTAAAAAAGGTTTTTATCCATATATGTGTTGATTTGAATTCCAAGCTGACATTACAGATAATCCTATATAACAGCTGTTGAAAGTTATTATTTGTGAAATATTGCATTACATTTATATAGCGTATGTTACATTATCATAAATAAACAGCAATATGGTAAAATACCCTAACAGTGGTCATAAAATATGAGCGAAGAAATGTAAACGTTTTATCTCAAAACAAGTGGGTCGACACGGTGCGCGGGCGCACGATCTACTGCCTACGTAACGTGATATTAAATCCGATAATCTATACCAATATTATTATATTTTTGTAAGGAATAAACTCAAAAATTACTTTCACCATTACAATAATACATTAATACTGAGTAATATAGACTATATTTATTAGTAGGAACAAATAAGGATCCCTAAAACTTAAAAACAATAGTACTAAATCCACCCGGGCGCTGTCCTCTACTCTATGTTGATCGTTGATAATATGTGATACTCTTTTGAAAATTGATATTTTTTTGTGTTTATCGATTGTAAATAAACGTATATATTGCACACCTCATATATTAAAGGAAAAGTAATTATTCAATTTGAATAAATTTGTTTTCTTAAACGGTAGATTTGAAATGTCGTTGCTATACTACTTTTTTCCTTGGTATAGAATTATTGATATTATTATATCGATAATATTTTCTTATCGATAGTATTGTCTTATAAAGGAATATGAAAATATTAATCGGTCATTACACATTGTTTATCGATATTAAGTACATTAACATGACATTCGTGTCCATTAAGCAAACATTAGTTGCTATGCTGCAAATTAAATGTATGAGTCTAAAATATATATATACCTTTATCAATAGATACCTAATACCCCGCTACGCTTATCTGATATGCGTCAGTCTGTTATCGTTCAATTGAAGACATTGAAATAGGCTAGATAGAGATTAGAGATGGACTTGATTCTATTACCAAACATCCGATAAACTAAAGGCCATATTTCAGTTCTTGGTCAAGTGTTAAGTTACTTATTTAGATAAAAAATAATAAATATAACAATAATAATACTAAACATCTGTACAATTCAACGTAAATTTTTGTCTACCATTTAAAAAACATGGTTATCACTATTTCTTTTGTAGATATCATTGTTTGATGATTTTCACCCATAAAGTCAAGTCTATCATCGCACCAATAGTCTTTTTTTTGTGCGGACTACTCTAATGCTGTTGGCAGCAGCTGGCCTTTACAGCTTCACCAGACGATAGGGGGCGAGTGCAGATGGCACTCCCAACCCGCGGAAGGACTTATGGAGCGGTTGAAGGCCAACTCCCGCCTGACGGATACGACTTTAGTCTGAGGGCATCGCTAGAGTTCGAACCTCGGGTCAGCCCGTCGTCCCCGACATCGGTCCCCGTGTGAATTGGACGGGGGATCGATCGGAGGGGCGACCGGGAGCGCCAGAGTGGAGCGCCCGGGAGCGCGCAGGCGCCCGGTTGAATGCGCGATATGATGTGTATGAGGTCGTCGTCTTCGCCGGCAAGGACGGTGTAGTGTGTGTATGTAAAAGTGTGGCTGGGGTGAAGCACCATTAGTCATCAGCATCATTTCTTTTATAGTTGTTTGGTGATTTTCACCTGCAAAGACAAGTCTATCTCAAACTAAAATCGTATCCGTCAGCCGGGAGTTGGCCTTCAGCCGCTCTATATGTTTTTCGCGGGTTTAACATGCCAACTGCAATCGTCCGGTGCAGCTGTAAAGGCCAGCTGCGGCCAACATCATTAGAGTAGTCCACGGACAAATAACGTTCCTTAGCGTCCGGTGAAGCTAAAAGGTATGTGGACACCTGAAATGTAGTATAATTCTATACACGTTCAGATAGCACAAATATATTTAGATGTGTTGTCACAGTTACATACCACTTAACTTTTGTACAACAATTCATGTTTGCAATAAAAACAAAAATTATTACATACTCTATAATGTCCACCAACCGAAGCACAAAGAAACTGGGTTACGTATTTCAACTCAAAAACTCCTTTAATACAGTCAGCCTCATCTACATGCAATTTTTGTTACAGTCTAATATTTTTTCTAGACTCAGTAATATTGCAGGACCTATGACACATTTCGCCTATGTTCCGCTATGAATAGTAAACATGGTTAGTTCAACAAGGGCTTATCTTTATTACCTACAAGATACGTCGCTAGATAAGCGGATACCAAGTTAGTAGGGCGGCATGAATTACCTTATAAATATTACACAATTAAGTAAATCACCCAAGATATAGATTACATATTATTTTGAAAAAAAAGAAAGAATACAAGTTTGTTCAAAACATGCATACACAACTCCTTTCTGTGTTTTGTGTGTGCACTCTTCCTAATAAACATATTTCAACATGTAACAATTAGAGGCACTGATGGACTCGGTGGTCTAGTAGTTTAACACACCGCCTTATTCCCGATGGTTGCGGATTCGATTCCTCGCATGGCACAATCATTTATATTCATCAGTATAATATGTATCTATTTACGAAAAAAAATGTCTATGTATTTGTATCAGTTATCTAGTACCCATAACACAAGCTTTAGCTAACTTATCTTAGGTTTAGATCTAACTCTGCAAAACAACTGTCTTATAGACCGAATTGCTTGCCATTTATTTTCATGCTTTATTACTAAGCATCCACTAGTAATCTAACGACATCTAGCGCCTACGGCGGGGAAATAAAATAGCCCGAAGAATAGCCCGTATTAGGAAGGAATCATTTTCTTGTATGAGATGGGGTATCTGCATGTAATATTATTTTATCTGTAGTCATGCTAATTACATAAAAACAATTTATTTATGTTATTAGCAGCAAAAATTATTTTGACTCTAAACCATATATTCTTCATACTTCGTAGTTTATATTTGTTCGAACCTTTGTGTACCGAGCTCACAATATCATGTTCGAAACTGCACAAGTAACAATTTCATTAGAACTGAAATGTCCATTCAATTGATCATAATATAGGCCACACAAATGGAAGAAAATTACTCTCTAATGTTACATCATTGTCGCTAACAAATTTATCTTGTTAAATAAGAGTGAATGCCACTGGCCAACAAACCCAAAACAAATAACCGACACAAAGTATTCACGTAACGTTTTCCGTACAATATACCGTACACAATGGTAATACAATTGTAAAAAATGGCAACACTTTGTGGTATTTAAAATATAAAAACTATAATATGAATCACCACGTTTTTATACTAAATTAGTCATCCATTGACTATTGACTCGATCGATCTAAAGGGATATGAAAAAACTTACTCTAGAATCTGTAGAAGAAGAAGAGATAACTAATTAATAAATAACCCTTCTGAATATCAGAAAAATACATTATAAATGCGAAAGTTTGTGAGATAGATAGATGTTTGTTACTCTTTCACGCAGAAACTACTGAACGGTTTTTGTTGAAACTTTACAGTGATATAGCTTATACATCAAAATAACACATAGGCTATGATTTAAATATATATTATGTAAATTAGGCGAATAATAATTATATAATACTATATATTGTTATATATTGTTTTATATATGTCATAAGTCATTACAATATTTTACGACTATACCGCCGTTTTCTTTACTCGTCGTCTTGATCTCCTTCCTTCACATTGCGTGTAAGTACAAGTAGAAAATGTAATCAAAGACCACCAGCTAACGAAGTAACATTAAACAGTCGAGCAAACACCAAACTAATCAAACACAAAATGGCATAACACATTTGCATTATGGTGATAGTAATTTATATTTACGTTGCACAACGTTGTGCCAACAGAAGATGAGTTAAAGAATGTTGGCGGTATCATTAGGACTCCTACGCTTCACCAACATGGTCACACGACACTAATCAATATTTTAAATACAATAATAAAAGATAAATGCTTATTAGCAATTATAATAGCAAATCATATAGTGCGGACATTTCTATTCAGACTTCATTAAATTGATATGACTATAATTAATTGTAGACATGTAAGAATATTTTGTTACTGAGCGAACTGAACTAAATCAAATTAATGAATCAGACATCTTAAAGTCATTTGTAAAAAGCCGTGTTTTTTAACAGATTCTATGAACTGCAACAATCTACAGGTACATACTCTGTCATTATATTTATATGTACTAAAAGATATTAGCAAAACGCATGCAACTTATACCTGTTTAAGAAATTTAGCTTAGTTATTTAACAGCATTTTAAATTAGGTACCTAAACCTTCGTAGATTTATGTAGCTTATAATATATATGCTATTAGGCTGCAGCTAGTTATTACATAGTATAAAACAAACTCACTGTCGCTGTCTGTCCGTCCCTATGTATGCAAAGTACAAAGTTTTTGCTATTCTTACGACTAATTCCCTGATTTCCTTTATCGCTACCAAAAGTTATGACTTCACGAGGACTTAACAATGATGGTTTCTATGGCGAACCGCGTAGAGGTCAAGCTGAAGGCAATAGATATTCTTAGCAATGGGGTCTCTTGGAAAAGAATAGGTCATTGTTAGGCATCCTAGACTTGTTTCTTATAATAAAATTCAAGTCGTGCACGAAGATGACAGGTTACAATAGAATGATATCATACTATACATTAGTTTCCACATTACTGGTTAACGATTGTAATATTTATTCATTGCATTTCAACGGCTATGTTATGAAAACACGACTTTATGGCTTTACGTTAAAGTTGACTTTTGGTACTATTGTTTATGTATTTAAATATATTTACTTATGAAGAATTATTAAACAATGCATGAGAAGAATTTTGCGTGGTCGCACCTTACCAAATATATTAAGCCTTTACCACGAATTCGAGTTAAATGACAGATGACAGCCAGGATTACGTGGGTGGTCTAAAACAGTCTTTGAATAAATTGCAAATTGATTACCCAATATGAATCGTATTTATCAAGGACACATTTAGTTACTACTACACTCCGGTATAATTTGGTTTGTTATCGGTGTTACCATCACCGGAAAGTTAGTTTTTTGTGTAGCTCGGAATCGAATTACCGACCTTTGGAGTTTATAAGTCAGGATAGTAAATCACCAAGCCTTTTTTTTATTAATATGGTGGCAAACAAGACGGCCCATCAGATGGTAAACGGTTACCGTAGCCTATGGACGCCTGAGACATCAGGGGTGTCACGTGCGTATTGACGACCCTTAAGGAATCTTAATATACACTTACGGAATCTTAATAAAAAACCCTTAAGGAATCTTAATATTCACTTACTTAATATACACACACGACTGATTTAATTTTATTGTGTTTTTATATTTGAGCCTAAATAAATTAGTGTTGGTTGGTAGTTTGTATTCACACGTTTCGACTTGTAAAATGTGAACTTACAAGGATTGTTTAAAAGAGCAACACACAAGTTTCTTGCTTATTCTTCTTGTGATGAGACAGCTTACCAAATAAGCGGTAGATTTAAAAAAATGTTGACTATTCAAAAGTGCTTAAATTAAGTTTATTTGAATTCTATTCTATTCTATTCTACTTCTTGAAAAACCCCCATACGTCACGAGATAAAACCTCGGCAGGGATTTCATTCCACAATTTAAATGTAAGAAGGAGGAAGCTCCTCTGATACTGCACTAGACCAATTAAATCCCAGCATGTGGGGATGAATTCCCTATCGATATTACTATTATTAACTTCCCGGTCAATACCTGATAATAAATAAATAAGCACTGACTAAATACATGGGCCTTCAACATGCGTTGTATGGAAAATCGATTGCTTTATCAAAGTCGCTTTATCAACGTTGCGAATAGTGAAATACTCCGTTAGGTCTAATGAACCTATTTGATATCGCTATTACCAACAAAACCTTATAAAGGTTGAACCATTCTAGAGCTAGTTTGAAGGAAAATACAGCGTACCTTTGTCATGAGGGCAATATAACTGTAAAGCTCCAGGACGCTCTGTATAAGTTAAAATTTATTTTGTATCTATACCCTTCCATTCTAATTGTTACTGACAGCTTGTCCACCTTTTTTTTAGTACAAATATGTAATTTGTACTATTTTGATACCTTTTTTATATTTCTCTTTAGACTTTCTTGTGAGGAAAGGAAGAGTGTACATGTTAAATATTACTGGCTTTTATTGAATAGTTATATAGTGAATCCGCTCTAGTCACATTAATTTATCTTATATATAAAATTCTCGTGTCACAGTTTTCGTTCCCATACTCCTCCGAAACGGCTTAACCGATTCTCATGAAATTTTGTGAGCGTATTGAATAGGTCTGAGAATCGGCTAACATCTATTTTTCATCCCCCTAAATGTTAGGGGTAGTGGTTAGCACCCCTAATTTTTTTTTCTTATTTTAAGGCAAAAGAACGTTTGCCGGGACAGCTAGTAATAATAAATAAATGCGTGTCTGTATGTATGTCTGTCTGATTGATGCTTTTGGAAACTACTTTGTATATATTTTTATTGCCTACGTTTATTCACAAATGGCAATTATAACTAATTAAACAATAATATCTCAGAACAATGCACACAGGGTTACCTGGTCCCATGCTAAGTAAGAAATAATATAAGAACTCCTTGATATGTTTTTATATTATTTCTTAATTTTGCAATTATATTATTTTGACATTTTACTTTTGTAATATCTATTACATATCGTATTAGTAGTCTCAATATCTTTAATCACCGTATTTTTCCTCATAAAACCCTCAATACCTCTCACTCATCAGGTACATCAGATACCTCCGCTTCACTAAGCATTAGACGATTTATTGTAAATATATCGATATTTTTTTTTGTAAATACAAAGAAAACAACCAGACTCTTACAAACAATGTTACTCAAATATTTGTATCGTGCGAGGAATGGAACCAGCGACCATTGAACGTAATACGGTGTGCTAAACCAATTTGTTTATTGCAATGTCTCTTAATTGAGTATGGTACTCTAACACTGTCATATTGATCTAAGTTAATAGCCATCATATAGGTAAATATCTAAAATAATACAGCAACAACGAGGTAATTAAACTATAATTGAAAACGGGTTAGTATGTAGCATAAATCCTGGATTGGAAACATACGAACGTATATAATATCTAAGAACGTTGATACATGATATTCCAATTAAAGATAAGAAACTAAAGATAAGAAAAAACTAAAATTGTAGTATATATATTTTTTTTATAACACAGGGGACAAACGAGCATGCGGCTCACCTGATGGTAAGTGATTACCGCCGCCCATGAGCACCCGCAACACCAGGGGACTTGCAAGTACGTTGTCGGCCTTTTAAAAAGGAATAAGCTCTTTTCTTGAAAGTTTGAATATTGTATCTATGGATGTAAATATATGAATTGAAATAACAAAGATACATAATACAACTAGCTGTACTCGCGGCTTCATCCGCCTAAAATAGTGACCTTGCCCAAATAATAAAAAATATATATGATAACCCAATAAAATGTTTGTTACTCTTTCACGCAAAAACTACTGAACGGATTTTGATGAAACTTTACTGTAGCTTATACATCAGAATAATATATAGGCTATATTTTTTATTGAAATTTAACGCGAATACAGCTAGTCCGAAATAAATGAATAAATAAATAGTACGAAACAAATTACCATAAATTCGTTTTTCAAAAATGCTTTGTTATTTCTTGCACCATTTAATGGAAATGAATGTATGTTTAAAATTGTGCACCTGGCAGAAATTGTATGAAAGATACACTGCTGTTTTCCTACTGTCACGTCAAAGTAGCAGAAGCTGAGAAAAATCAGTGTAAATAACTAACATTTCAACATTCCTAACATTTCAATAGGATTTGAAGTTAAGTGCTTGCTCTAAATTATTGGAAAAATAAATTGCATACAACAACTATTTATGTTAGTTCTAAATAATATTTTTTTAAATACTAGCCTTTTTCTAACTTTTCTCGGTATAAATATATTTGATTCGTAAGTTATTCTTATAATGACTCGGTGGTCTGGTTGTTTCGCGCCTTACTTCGGATGGTCACGGTTTCGATTCCATATATCATGTATATATATACAAAAAAAAGTATGCATTTATATCAGTTGTCTAATATACATAATACAAGCTCGGCTTGACTTGGGACTAGATGGCGTTCTGATGAATTGTCCTGAGATATTAGTTTATTTTTAAATATAATAAGATTCTTGACTTTCTTTTGTCCCATCATGCATTAACATGAATAAGATGTCAAGCCTTACTAATTATTTGCCATAAGTCTATTTCTCTGACAGTGGAACACGACTTTAAAAGTTATTTGAAAACACAAATATGTGAACCAGATGTATTACAGATACTCATACAGACGACTTTGTACAAAGTCCCTCCCTGCTTATGGACGGCATGAAATTACAGGGAAAGAGGCATGCCATGTAAGTCCTCTGAAATAGCAATGTATACGATATCGCATTACACATGGTAATGCGATGTCTGTAGTGCTGTACATACATATAGACGAATACCTCTTACCATCAGGCGGGCTGTCAGCTTGCTTGCTAATCTATGTACACAAAAAAAAGTTTTTTTTAATAACTGCTAATGACAAGTTCATAATTCTTCTAACAACTACTCGGTTTATACAATATAATAATAATAAAGCATTTATTCTGAATTTTACAAATATTATAAACTATAATATACAAATTCTTTTTTTTTTATAATATATCTCTAATTACAGTTTGCCTTTTGGCATAGGCTTCCTCCAGGCGACTTCCATTGACTCCTATCCTGTGCAACTCTTCTCCATTTTGTGTTGGTTTATACAATACTGTTTTATATAATACTGTCGCGTTTGTTATTGTTAAAAAAGGTAAAAGGTAAAAACAAATTGCATATATATATATATATAAAAGTTACTGCAACTACTAGTATGAATATACCTTAAACTTATTTCAAATATAAGAAATAATTAATTCGATTGATGATGTTCAAGTTATTTCTATTAAATTATGTAGTAATTATATATTATTTTACAATTCATATATTCACCCTAGTTCTGCAAAACAATCGACTTCACAATTCTAGCTCACCGAGCAACTTCACACCTACTTACTAAACTAAGATAAGTAGTGAACTGTGACGGAACAATATGATTTATGACCTTTGACCACGGACATGGGCGCCACTGTCGCGTTTGTTATTGTTAAAAAAAACAAATACGGCAAATTAAGTTTATAAAAAATGTATTCATAGTAAAAAAAATAAAAAAATAGTTGTTTAGAGTCAGGGTTGGGTAAGCCTTGGGTCACAAAACATATAGTCCGCTCAGTCCAAGAATAAACACCACTATCCTCGGTCTCCTCGGTTTTCCAGCAATCCTCTCCAGCAAAGCGGCTAAGTCGGTATGCAGTCTCACGAGTATATATATGTATATAGTTTCCAGTCGTCGGGTAGGTGGTTATATTATATCAATATCTACGGTGTTCCCAGTATGGGAACACTTTAAGATTCTATTTTCAATTTATATAAATATTTATAGTGAATTTAAATTCACCCGAAGAAAATAATTGCACACTGGTTGTAGTAGGTAGGTACTATTAGCGTTAAGAACGGCGACGTATATGCGCTCGTAAGTCTATCATAGAAGTGAGTGCTGGTGAGGTGAGGCAGGGGGCAGCAAACGGACCACAGACCGGTTGTCGAGCGTTGCAATACAATAGACAACAAGTACCTGCTTGACGAACGCAATAACTATCATATTTGTATATTTAGCGATGCTACAATACTTAATACCTGGTTTATATAATACTTAATAATAAATAATATTTATAGAATACTAGAAGCTAAAGCTTCTAACTATCCTAAAATGAATTAGAATAATGTGCGCTGATTTAATACCATAAACACAATACAGTCCCCTATATTTCCAACATAGAACAAAGCACCGTTGTGTCGGACCAGCCTCCATCTGCTAACATCATATATTACAGATCCATCCCACCTTTCACTGCCACATACCGCTTTAGACTTGCATTGCATTTATTATGTCTTCATAGAAATCTTAGATTTTAAAAGAACTTGTACGTAGACGGCGTAATAATAATAATAAAATACCAGGATCTGGCAATAAGAGTAAAAACACAATGGCAGGCCAAAACTATACATATTGTATTTTCTTCTATGGGTATTGTACTCAAAACACTTGAAAATAGACTGTAAACACCCAACACCCTAGTAAAACATATCTCTTGCAAAAAGCCACAATACTTTATACCTGTCGCATAAATAGAAAATTCCTGATCTCCTAAATAATATCTTCACATAGCGCAACCTCTCCCACACTTGGCTAAGTCCCATGTGGATGACTAATACCTTCTTTTAAAAAGAAGAGAAAATAAAAGTTAATAATAATAACAATAAATTCATAGTGCCGTATCAAGTATCCTTACATTTTTCCTCGTCTATTTTCTACATATAGTATTCAATATCTGCCTTTTTTCTTTTACCCTGTGTTCTTCTTCATTTCTTATTGTATCTTATTAGCGAATTCTTTCCATCCTTCTTCAGCACCACATTTCATTTATACCTTTGTCAGTATGGATGTTTATTGATGTTGTTTGAAACTACTGAACGGATTTTCATGAAACTTTACAGATATCTTAGCTTATGCATCAGAACAACATATATGCTAAATATTTTATTGAAATTTAACGCGGGTGAAACCGCGTGCACAGTTAGTATATTTATATATATATACTCAACACTTAATATTAGATATTTGCATTATCTTGTCCCGTTTTCTACGGCCGGAAATGTGTGGCGGCTACATAAGAGCCGGCCGCTTTGCGCAAACGTGACGTGGGAGTCTGGGGCCTGCAGGTCGGGTATTCGACACCGGTGCATAAATACATCTTAACTTTTAAGTGAAATATCGTGTCTTAAGACCAACGTGACGAAAAACTATAGACACGTGAAGGCTTTTGTAAAATGAGTTAACGTAGGCATAATTTTCACAGCTCTATTTATTTAGGTAATTATTTTAATTTTATTGTTTGTGTATAGCTCTATAATGTATGAAGAGAAATCGTTTAATGGGCATTTTTGAGAAATAGAAATGTTAATACCAGGTTGTAAAATGACTAAACGTAGGTATAAGTTTATCAGCTTTGTTTATTTAGGTAATTATTTTAAGGAATTTATTGTGTGAATAGATATAGCTCTAAATACGGGTATGAAGAGAAAGGGGTTAATGAGCGTTTTTAGAGAAAAAGATAAGTCATTATTTTATGTTATCAGGTGTAAGAATACTAAACAGAACTAAGTAAATATATAAGATGTTTAATATATTTTAGAATAATTAGTTCTAATATAAATAATTATTCTAATTTATTTCTAGTTTTTGAAAAATACAAAAGATTAGTGTAGACTTCTACACTAATCTTTTGTATTTTAAATCTTTTGGATTTTAAAATCTCCATGTAATAATTATATTCTGTTTTTCGTTTGTTACAATGTTTTTTTAATGTTATACTACAATGCAAATTTTGCATTTTACAAATTAAGTGATTCAATAATTTATAACAATAAAACTTTATGGCTTTTTTTTAAAGTAATGACAAAGTTAATACTTAAAGGTGGTACTTTAAAGGGAAGATTTATTCAATTTTCTTTATAACAGCTGTATAATAAAAATAGATATACATATATTTTATATAATAACAAACATATGTACATACTTATCGTCATTATCGTTTTATATTAATTAAATTTTCTAATAATTTAATATATCGATTAGATATGATTTGATTTGAATAGATAAATACTTACTGACGACAACTATTCACATGTTGATAATTTACGACGTGTGACACCGCGGCCGCTAAACACCCACTAGTTTCAAGAATCACAAACAGATTCTGAACGCTATTTACATTTCTACATTTTTCACTTTCACCAAAAATAGCTGTCGCTTATTTTTCACGATCACACTTTCGCTGGACATTTCTCCGTAGTTAGTTTTAAATAACCATTCATGATGCGTTCATGTTATAAAAATATAAGTGACTATGTTTGTGACGTCTAGGGTTTCAACAAGTAAAATTTAATATAATATTTCAAATTCTTCTAGAACGATATGAAAAGTTGCTGTAAATGACCTCGAATATGAGTTATGACATTATTAAGTACGCAATAATAATAATAATTGTTTTTATTCTTGTCAGTAATCTTAAATTGTTTTACAGTTTTAGAGTTAGTCTTTAAAATAAACCATATAATCCATGAAGAATTACACCTACTCTATGACCAACTCTATAAAAAAAACACTACCTAGTTTCAGCTTTACGTAAGCATTAGAAATGCATTGTTACCCCCGACAACAGGAACTGATCCACCATATGTTTGTTCTCAAACACCAAAATGTTGTAACAAGTAAAATAATAACACTAGAATTGCGTGGGACAGAAATACCACCATCAAACACTGAGTATTTGAGCATTACAATACTGCGCTGTATTTCTAGCCTATAGCAACGGTTTAAGACTATTCCTGACCTTGTTTCGTATATTTCCAGACAAATAAAACAATTGAAGTACTAAAAGATGACTATCAGATGTTTCCTAAAAGAAATCTACGTTGCTATTTATTTAAAAATATAATCTATTTCACAAACATGTTAGCACTGCGACTATTGCACACCACTAATAGTTTTCAAGTGGCTCTAAAAATGAAGTAATAACTCAATTTATTCATATTAACTTTCCTTCTATTAAACTATTAAAATAACTTCATACCGGGATAACCAACACTCATTATTAATTTACAAAACTTTATTATAATAAACTTAAGAATATTAAAATATACAATTGTGAAGGAATAAGGTATAAAAATAGTTCGCTTATTGTTGCGAACTATTTTTATACCTTATTCCTTCACAAAGTTAAGTTAAATTCCTTAAAAAAATGGTAAGATTTCATACAAAAATATTAATGCAAAATAAATATTCACGCAGACGCGACTCGTTCATATTGCATGCGTGAATAAGTCGCCAACTGATAATGTCTAACTGATAACTCCTAGAAAAAAATGTTTAATGTGTCGTAACATTTTATTATAATTAATTTTATAACAATATATTGAAGGGAGAAAGTCGAAAAACAAAAGTCTAACAGTGTCTAACTGATAACTCCCAAAAAAAATGTTTAATGTGTCGTAACATTTTATTATAATTAATTTTATAACAATATATTGAAGGGAGAAAGTCGAAAAACAAAAGTCTAACAAGTGTCTAACTGATAACTCCCAAAAAAAATGTTTAATGTGTCGTAACATTTTATTATAATTAATTTTATAACAATATATTGAAGGGAGAAAGTCGAAAAACAAAATTCATTTTTAGAAATGTTTGGCGGGTCGCTTAAACATGTTTTAACGAGCCTCAAGCCCCGGCTTAGCCCGAGTGTGCGTAATTTTGTGAGTTTTGTATATATTACTATAATATTTTATATATAATACAGTCAAACTAGTATTATAGCAAAATATTGAGGGGGTTGCGTTTTCTATGTTTAGTTGTCGCATGCCTAATACTTGTTAATGTATATGTTTATACTATACTAACTATTATACTTATACTACTACTTATTATTGTGTATAATTAAAATAACATTTACTTAAAAGATCAACACGCAAGTTTCTGGCTTATTCTTCTTGCGATGAGTCTGTGTTTCGAATGAGTGGTAGAATAAAAAATATGACTATACAAAAGTGCTTGTATTAAGTTTATTTGAATAAAGATTATTTCTAATCTACTCTGAAGTAGGAAGTCTTTTTTGGGTAATGCCGCGGTAAAAGCTAGTGATTATATAATCTAACATGATTGGTTTCCTAAATGAATATCTAGTACATTCAATATCGCAATGGAATGCATTTTGTTAGCGTATCAATTTACATCAGCACTATGAGCAACCATCAAAGAAACTCGCTGTATTTAATTATAGCGAGCCGTTTCTATTACAAAACACCGTGCAGTATTAAATACAACAGATATCGGTTGTCATGGTTCTAAGAATTTAATGGAATCCCTTTTAAAATAAAAAAAAATAGCATTACCTATGCCAGTTATATTCTGCTCTTCCATATCCAATACCAATATATGTGTTTTAAAAAGATAAAAACAAACATTCTTATATAAAATAACAAAAAAAATATTGTTATAATAAAGACGTATAATTACACCAAAATAAATAATTTACCAGCATGTTGTTTTGCGGATTTTTCGCTGCCCAAACACTAATTTCGATGGAACGATACCGAGTATCAATACTTTTAGGAATAATCTATACCTAATTATCTCAATAAATGCTAATGTGGGCCAATCAAACAACGATGAGTGTATTTAAAAAAAAAATTGATATTTTTATTATTATTTCAAGGACATTAATCGAATCTGTTTTAAAATAAATACATATAATTTCACCAAAAGTCCGCGATTTCTGTAGCCTATTCAGGCTACAGAAATCGCGGACTTTTTCGCTCATGAAACATTTATCGAAACCGAAAAATATCGAGAATCGATATAATTTGATTATTGCTCAATAATCGATTCATTCAATGTGATATTTCACTAATATGAATATATATTTGGTAACCGAAGTTAATTCTTCAAATTTATATATCGCACAGTTGTGAATATTGGTCATTATTGAAATTAGAATTCCATTAAAAAAGTATAATACACTTATTGCATTTATTTCCAATCAGACAATTTTTGGTCGCCGATGCAACTTTTTTTTAAAGTTATGTGAACAATAAATATTTAGTAGTATCGATATTTTTTTCTCGATTCTAAAAACTCTGTAATATTTTTCATTACAAAATGAATACAGAATCGATACTTATTATTCGATACCTCGTCCATATTGTAAGTTGTTATTCGCTCGCCATAAAGCCGTAAAGTTAATGAATAAATTAGTGCGGTGCTATAGTGAGGTGCCGAGAGGTGCCGATTTAAGTAGTTGTTTAATTAATAGTTTATACTGTAGCAATTTATTTCGATAATAAATACAACAATGTTGTTTAGTTTCAATTACATTAAAATGGATATTAACTAAATTCTTTACTTAAGCAGATGTTGTAATTAGAACATAGAATATTTTTTATTCAATGTCAAACGGACAATGCGGCGTGATATTTGATTCAGATCTAATTTGTGAATATATTATATATTTTTTTTTAATTCATTACATACTAACTGTGCCGCGGTTTCATCGACGTGAAATTTCAATATATAAATTGTAATAAAAAATAGGTTATATGCTATGTATAAATATATGTTATATGCTATGTATAAATATATGCTATGTGTTATTTTCAATAGTTTTTGTGTGAAAAAGTAACAAACATCCATAAGTTTGTAAAACTTTCGCAATTATAATATTAATAAGTTTAAAATAGGCTAAAAAAATTACACATAGCCTATGTGTAATTTATGGATAACAAACTTATGGATGTTTGTTACTTTTTCACACAAAAACTATTGAAAATACAAAAGAAAGTTGGGATAACTAACTACAGATGGTAAAAAAAAGGGACAGAGATTGATTTTATATAAGTTTTCAATAGGTCATTTACAATTATAAGTTAACAGTTCTGACCGCCTCGGTGGGCTAGCGGTTTAGCACATCGTCTTACTTTAGAAAGTCGCGGGTTCGATTGCTCCTATTTGTATTCATAAGTATAATTGTTTGTATCGGTCTGGGCGTTTTATGTGTATATTATGTAGACATAAAAATATCTATGTATTTGTCTCAGTTGACTAATACCCATAACACTAGCTCTGCTCAGCTTAGGACTAGATGACGTTGTGTGAATTGCCCTGAGATATTATAATATTATTAATTCACTAATAAAAAAAATGACGTCGTATAAATGTTGTCGTTTGTTCACCGTTCATAAATAGTGATCAACAAATGCACGAAGTGGCAGTCACCACTGTGGTCTGATAGTCGTCGATAATATTAAAAGATGTACAACATAACATTTCAATGTTTTCATTACTCTAACCTTAATTCCATATAATATCTAAATTAACATACCAAACAGAGTTATAAATTATGTTATTATAAACGGATTAATCTAGCTAACCATAACATTCCAAACGATTTGCATAATTTTTGTAATAAAATATAAACCAAATTTCAAGACGTTTTTTAATTAAGTTTAGAATGACCCAGGGAATTCATTATGAGTATACGTAAAGAATAGAATATAATAGAAAAGAAAATCCTTAATAAAATTAATTTAAGCACTTTTGAGTCACTTAGTCATAGTTTTTTTTTATCTCATTTTAGCTCATTCAGAAAGCTGTCACATGACAAGAAGAACGAGCAGGAAACTTGCGTGTTGCTCTTTTGAATCATTCTAACTTTACATTTTTAAGTTGTAATGTTTGAATACCGACTATCAACTAGCACTATTTTATTGAGGTCAAAATATAAAGTTGGCATTGACCTACTAAAACATAACAGGACGAAAGCTATATAGTATACATATATTTTTTTGTATGGCTAAATATGGTATGCTGCACTCACATGAACGGATAGGTTCATGGAGATGACCTACCAGTAGAGACTGATAGTTTAAGAATGAAGTCAGGTCAGTTACCCCATAGAATTCTTCTAGAAGTTTCCAGAAAAACCGCGTACAAGTCAATCTAAGGCAGTGGTGTGGTCTAGTCACTATTCATGCATGCTACTACATCACTAAATTGGTCGATCGCATTTAAATCACCTATTAACATTATCAAAAAATATAAGGTTAATTAAAACGCGCAAGTCAAGATAACATAATAAATATTATAATTTCTGTGTAATTTTATCATCCTAGGACAAAATTGAAACTGTCTTCTAACTTTGATATTTAGTCCAGTTCGGACTTTGAAATGAGGCCCAAAATATTTTATGACAAGTATTTTGATGGAAACATGAGTTTGAAATGTTTTACAATTTTGAAAATGTAACTTGGAATAAGAACTTTGTAATTTTAACAATTTAATAACTATTCATTCTAAATTCAAATGCATATTTTATTATAAGTATTTTGATGGAACATGAGACTGAAATGTTTTACAATTTGAAAATAGAAGTTGTAATAAGAAGTTTGTAATTGTAATTTATAATTTTAAAAATAGAAAACTATTGTTTCCAATTTTAAATGCGGAAAAAAATAGTTTGAATTAGACAATCGAATCCATTACAAAATTTATGAATACTCTTTGGACACTAAAACGATTATGTGACAAACATGATTATCAAGTTCTATATCGCGATATCCTAAAGTTTTATTTAAAAAGCTATTTTATTTTAGAACCGAACAATGAATAGCTTCCAACATAATTAAATACAGAATCTCATTCTTAGTATTTACATTGGACAACTCAAGGCCAAAATAAATTAAAATTTTACGACTATTATTTCTGCCGAAAAAGTTTTAAGTTATTTAATACTTTATGGCTAAGCATAGATAAATAGGTACGTTACAAATGAGCTTATAGTATAAGTGACAAGCGACTACGGAATACAGGATTAATTTGAATAATGACCGTATTCAAATTAATACTAATTTTTACTGTGCTTCCTTCAGTGTGTTATTTAAGCTAATGGTTTAATTAATCGTTTCTATTTCCTTAGTTTACGTCTATCCATCAATGTCTGATGCGAATAGTCCGGAAATTTCAGTTGCAAATCGCACAGAAATGGATATTTCGTAAACAACTATCATTTCCAAAAATATAGTAGGTATTTTAATATAAATTCCAAGAATTTTATTTATTTGTCAGTATTCTAATCTCTGAGTATAAACTAACCTGTCCTGGCTGACTGACTAATCTATCAATGGTTTAAAAACAATGACTTTGTTTTTCAGTGGCACCAGAGTATATAAGAGCTCTTCACTTAAGAAAAAAAAACATAAAAATATGTTTGATTGAAGTAATATGTAATATGTATTGAGTAAATCTTTACAAGGTTTATTTATTTATACTTATAAAAAAATATATGAATGTACATTGCACTGCACTGCACAAATATGAAAGTAGGTACATATGGCGAACTTAATATTAAAGAATGTTCTCTACCGGTCAGCCGGTAAACGAAGAAATACTTAGTATTAATAATATAGTGGCCTTTTGGAGAAAATAAAGAAATTCATGGTTAACTCAAAAGATTAAAATGTAACAGTTAATGTAATAATATTTATAGACTATTGAAAACTATTACTATCCATTTTTAAAGGGCCAAAATATATTCTACGATTATAATAGTACGATTTGATATTTGGTCACGCACTCAGAAATATATATTCCGCATTTACCTTAATTTTAGAACTTAATAATCGTATAATATGAACACATTTATCATTGTTATGGAAATTTGCTCTTGGTATTATTTACTAGATTAATTAATGACACACATTTCGCGTTTCTCTCATTACTTAAACCATCAATCATTTTCAACGCTAATTAGGATTATTGAGGCTCGCACCCACAGGCTTTTGCTTTGAAGGCAACCAGCTAATTGCTCGTATTACGACCACTTCGTCTATTATTTCGTGAATAATAGTATTTCAATAGTTTCCACATTTTTACTCTAGATGTGTTTAATAATTATTTTAAAAGGCAGTTTTTTTTTAATTTTATATGTTGACCATATAAAATTAAAAAAAAACTGACGAACTGCGTGACAAAATAATTTTATCCTCCTCCAATTCATTCCTGTCTAATTCAAATGGGGATCGAAATTAGAACAGCATCAGCTGAAGTTCGAACCCCTAGCGATGCCTCACTAAGGTCATATCCGTCAGGTAGAAGTTGGCTTTCAGCCGCTCGATAACTCCTTCCGCGGGTATGGAGTACCATCTGCACTCGCCCCCTATCGTTCAATGAAGCTGTAAACGCCAGCTTCGACCTGGCTACATTAGTTCAAAAAGCAATTGTTATCTTTGTTCTATTCTAATAAGAATACAGTACCACTCGTACACCCAACATTGTGTTTAATTTATTAAATCAATCTTTAGTGCAACCTTGATCTTGTTTTCTGAATACATTGCTGTGCAAACATCTTGAAATCTCCAGAATGTGAACTTAAAACGCAAATACTGCAAGGGCGTACTTACGTTAGAATTAATTTATGACAGCAAGTGCGCATGATTGCGATATTTGTAACTCTAAATACTAGATTCATCATTCACATCACTAGACATAAATATTCTGTGAAGACAAAATAATTCTCTATTTTCTTTTTACAGAATTTATAGTCTTCATAACGATCACTTCAAGAATATCGAAATCTCAAGAAGCATAAAACGTAATGAAATTATAAATTTCTAAATAACTAAAGAACCCCTAACTCTAACATAACTGTGACTTTGCATATTATAAATGTGAAAATGAGTGAGTTTATTAAGGTTTCCATTTTTGATGAGATTATCATAATATATCTTGAAAGGAAAGACATTATATCTTTCTCTATTCTAAAGGTATATGCCACATGATATTCTAACGAAATCGCAGAAGAAGCTAGTAGGTATTTGAAAAAGTTGAGATTCGCACACTAATAGGCAAAAATGTGAATTTCGAAATGTTTATTCCAACTTAAAAATTGTTCACCTATTTCATAGATTGGAATAGATTTTTCAAATTAACGATGTCCTGAACTGAGGTTGAAAACCCCAATGGTACCCTCTGACTGATGTCGTGTCCGTTTGACAGGGGTTAGCCTACATGGGGGGGAGGCACATCCCGTATTCCGGTGCGTCTTCCCCACGGTGGGCGGAGGCGGGGAGAATTTTAAGAAAGAGGGAAGAGGTCCTCCCACGCGTTGAGGAGGGCCCGCTTGCGGGCAACCGCCGCTGAGATCGAGGTTGATTGGCAGCTCGACCCTGGCACTATGGCGGCGAGGAGAAATATCGTGGGGTTTTTGGTGAGTAGGAGTCTCACAGTACCCGCCCGTCTCAGGGGTTGGACGGACGGGTACTGTGAGACTCTCCTTGTGGGATTTTCCACACTTCATTGTGGAAAATCCCACAAGGAGAAAAAAATAAATAAATAAAGGGGTTAGCCTACAATCGCTCCGTAAATCATTCTACGATTTGAAATCAAAGAAGCTAGTAGGTAATTGAGTAAATTTGATAGTCAAACCCTAATAGGCAATTTTTTTAAACCAATCCAATTTTAAAAATAGGTGAATTAAAGTTGAGGAATGAGGAACAGTCTTGTCTATATTATGATTAAAATAAATTATTTCTAATTCTAAATTTAAATTGGTCCATATCCGATTCTGGGTTATGTTCAGTCCAGATGTAGATTGTCCCAATTATTTATAACACATGAGAAGTAATGGATGTCATTGATTGTATACATTAAAATGTTAGTACAAAAAGTTTACCATACTGACCTAACTCGCTGGTGTTACTACTACTACAACAAAATGTCACTGGATATTATAGGACAATGACGTCATCCTAATGATAGTGATATCATCATTATATGATGATTCTATTAAGTAGTACTTTATGGCATCATTCCCATTCCTGAATCGTTACTAATATTGTAAACATGATATTTGTTTGTTTGATAGCTTTTGGCGCTTTAACGTGAGGCATTAAGAGGAGATTTTCATCATGATTATTATTATTATCACCTATACAGACTACGACGAAGTCGAATGCGTGGTATCTTATCACCCAAATCAGCCACCAAGCAACTTGCTTGTGGGTGAGTGAGTGCAGGCAGTGTCTTTGGGTACATCCGTCCCATGAATTTAAGCCACCAAGTAGCCTGTTTTGTATGTGTGTTTCAGTAGATAGGTGAGAAAAAAATCGTTTCTATTAACTTTTTACAAAGTCTACCTCTATAACTGGCAGTGATGCTGTCATCGCCTCATATTATATTATTAGGACTGAATCTTATTCAGTCCTTATTATTTCAATGACCCTCCGTACTTTTGAGGTCCTACCAATTATTAGAATGTGTATTTAGATAATTGAGACGCACAGTTTTATAGGCGACCATCTAGTGCCGTTGTAAATTATGTAGACAAGATTTATGATCTGCATAAATTATTGTAAAAAGGACGACATTCGAAGGCATATGATGTAATGAATTATCGTCCATATGTACAAACAACACTATATCAAGTATGTACCTTGAATGTTAACAATTAAGGTACATGTTTGTTGATATTGATTCGTCGTAATAATAATATCCCTGGACAATTGCAATGGGAAAACACACAGCTCCATATAATAAAAAATTAAGCAGAGCTTCTGTTGTGGGTGGTAAACAAATGGTAGAAATATTTAAATACATTTTTTGTGTAATTACATACATAACAATGAAAACATCCAGATTGATACGAATAATAATGGTTTCCAATTTGTATATTTAATTCTAAGACGACCACGAATATCGACCTGATGCGGTATATTTCTAGCCAAGTGGCAATCAATCACTATAAACAATCTACCCCCGTTTGGGGAAGGGGATTGTTAGTAGTGTGGACTAATAACTCCATTGTTAATTTGCAAGTTTTTTGATTATTTGTACTACCTAGCAAGGTAGTTTAACCTTAAGTAAGGTACATTTAGGTAGGTTGGTAGGTCATTGTACAAAAATCCAATTAAAGACTTGCAAAATCAATTCCGCAATTCATTAACCACCCCGGAATCTCCCCAACAATCCGCCAAGGCTACTAAATTGCTTATACAGACTATTTCCAGTGCTAATTGAAAGAAATACACGAGTGGGCATCGCTCTGATGGCCAGATGTTTGATCTCTGTCAGGACTGTCTTTAAATATAAGATGATCATGAAACATTGCGCATTGTAACTTACGCTATGTGGGTATTTCCATTGTATTAAATTTATTTATTTATCCTTGGCTGTCATGAAAATTTGTATATTTTAATAGAAATGGAAGTAGTATCTCTATTTATTCTACCAATCATTCAGAAAGCAGACTCATGACAAGAAGAACGAGGAACAAACTTGCGAGTTGATCTTCTAAATAAATCTAAATAAAAAACAGTACATTTTTAGATTTTTATTTATTTATTAACGACACACTAAGTGAGCTTTACAGTCTCCCAATATTTTGTGTAAATATACACTGTTAAATAGCAAAATTGACGAAAGTTAACATATAGTTACTTGAGTCACAAAAATAAATCAGTCATAGTTAACAGAGCAGACCAGTCCCTACTTGCAAAATGAAATATAAATTTACCATATTATGATTTGCATATAATAGAAATGTTACAGATATATTATAATAGGTACACAAACATTATAAAACAATAAATAATTATTATCAGTTCAGCAGCGAATGTGAATCACATTTATGACAAAATAATATATAAATAATTTTCCTAAAACATACAGTGTTATGCTGTTATTTCCTACAATATACTACTAACAAAAGTGTTATAAAATCATTTGTTGCCTTTTTTTTATTTTAGCGTAATGACTAATAATGAGTAATAAATTCTCATTAATTTTCTCGTCCATCGTATATTTTTTACTTTAGGTTAATGAATTGAGAGAAAGAATCATTTAATATACGACATTTTCCTTTGCAGCTCAGCACATCGTTTAAAATATATCTTATGTATAAGATACACTTTTCGATAAACAAATTCTTTATATTTTTTATGTAAATACTTATTTTAAAAACATCGATAAATATCTAGCCTTTTAATAATATCATTCTATTAATAAATATCATCACCATTTATTTGTATAAATCCATAAATCTAAAATTGCTTAATTTAATCTGTGGCATTTATACGCGGAACAGTAAAGAATTTTGTTAGTATTATCACATGTTAATTTTTTTTTTAATTTAAATTTTGTAATATTTTTTGTATCTGTTTTTATGTCACTCTTGACTAGTCTTCTTCGCTAAGCCGTATGAGTGTGTGTGTGTATTGGAAATATACGCATTTATTAAAATTATTAAAGATTTTTATTAATAGTAGTTGTTACCGCTCCACTCACAATTATCATTATCGATTATGAAGAAAATTGAAGTACACGAATTGAAAAACCATGATGACTAGAAGACAACAACCTTCACCACACTAAACACTTTACGCCAGTACTATCAGCAGCCACTTTACGCCGCGCCGGTGCCTTACCATCCTCTAAAGTCATACAGCTAGCTATAGCCAACTGCATTATAATAGTTTGAAAAAAGTATGCGATTTGCGAAAAATAATTTACTTGACGTTTCAGTGGTCAAGTTATCAAAGATGCGTTAAGTATGAGTGATATGTATTCATATGCCAAATTCGAATTTCCCGTCAGGGGCATAGCCCCCGTGTTGCAAATGGCGAATTTCCATACAAAATTGTCATTCCCTATTTCGTAAATGAAGGGTAAAATTATTACAATCTCCGAATGTCATATTTATATATATTTAATCAACAGCCTAAAATAAGTTTCAAACTCCTAGCTTTAAAAATACTTTCATACAACCTTTCATCTCTGCTTTCAACTATTTTTCGCATAAAGTAGCTTAGTTGATAAGCTACTTTATCTCAGTTTCTAGACTATCTGTGTAGTAAATTTCATTTAAATCGGTCCAGTAGTTTTAGCGTGGAAGCACGACAGACATACATTTTTTTTTCTAACACGGGACAAACGAACTTGCGGCTCCCATAAGCTCTTTTCTTGAAGGTTTCAATATCGTAGCGGTTCGGAAATACCATTGCTGAAAGGTGATTCCACAATATGGTTGTGCGTGACACATAGTTTCTAGAAAATCACCAAACAAAGCACTTCTTTCAAAAACATGATAGTAAGATTTTAGATTATAAAACAACTTTTCTCATTACCAATTAATAAAATTCCATACATTTAACACTTAATCAAGAATTCGCCTCATAAATATTAAATATATGACGAAAACGGCATTGAACTTTAATATTGTCATTAGCAGTTACCAGCACTTAATAGATGGTAATAACGGTATTGTTGCCTTTTATTACTTGCAAGTATATTTAATTTTTTTAACTCGTAGGAAGGCTGAAACAATTTGAAGTGCCAATCTCAATATTATATTTATGCCAATAAAACCTTTCCTTATTGTCTGACAAATCATATTACTGTCGTTTAATATAGTTTATCTAATTTATGATTTTATTAATATTGATAAAAAAGCTTTTATTAGAAACAATTTTTTATTATAAGATTGTGGTTATTGTTGTGTACATACATACTTATATATCCAGAATTATATATCCGTATGTATATATATAATTCTGTTCTAAACAAGACAGTTCATTATTCGTTCATAAAAATGTATTTGTTAATACGCGTTGTATGACTATTTCTAAAATAATATTTAAGTATAGAGCATTATAATATAATATTTTTTAAATTTAATATAGGTACACTTACTTGTTTCTTAAACAATAATTTTTTTTTACTCGTTCATTACAACTTTTCCGGACAAACATAAGAGCATGTGCAGGGACCACTCCAAACCAGTAGAAAGGCTAATGAAGGAGCGGAAGGCCTGAAGGATATGACTTTACTCTGAGGGCATCTTTAATAGATCTATACATAAATATATTATGTTTTAATTATAATGCTTAGGTAGTACACAGCTTTATAAAAATAGATCTTATACATTTTTTCGTTTTGGAGCCAAAGAAAACCACTACTGAAATTATATGTTCATATAGAACATTTAATAAAGCTGAGTGGACCTATTACAGTGCCTATATGTATATGTATGTAAAAAATATTTATTTATAATAATCTACATGTTAAATTAAGTTTAATTACATATACATTTTATTACATACTATTGAAAAGCATTGAATAAATATTTTTTCTTTCTTTATCTTATGTACATTTTCATCCTATAAAAACAATGTCCATCATATAATTAATTTACAGACACCGTATCTGCTATTACAGCATAAGTAGTAACACGCGGTCACTGTTATATATATACGTACTAATGTATTTTTATTGTTATTGTAATTTACAATACTACCATTGTTACTGTAGATAAATTCCGATTGTCTCACTGGGCAAGATATATGCTAAGTCTAATATTGTATTATACCTATTTGTTTAAAAAAAACGAATTGAGTTTTTTGTCACTGTTCTGAACTGTAATAGCTACCTGAAATCTGGATGAGAGAGAGTGATAAAAAATTTGAGTGTATAAGTGGTTATAGCGTCCTATACGACTATGTAGAATAGAATAGAAATCTTTATTTAAATAAACTTAATATAAGCATATTTGAAATGAAAAATCGTGATATATATTTTTGAATGTAGAGCTCTCAGCAATAGATAGAATGATTCGATAGAAAGATTTCTATGTGTAATACATATACACTGGGGCGAGTATCTAGTAAATAATACAAAAACTGACGGTTATTAGTAGGTATCTAATATTAAGCGCTCAAAACATATAATCTTAATTCAAATTACAAACCATTATCGATCATCCAAAAAAATAAAACTTTTTGAATATCGAATCGCTTATGAATTTTGAAATTAAAATTTCGAGTTAAGCGCACTTTAATATTGGGCTGTATGGGCTGTGTCCTTTAGCCTTTCCCTGAGATGTGAAAATAAACTTTTTTTTTCATAGTCTAAAATTGTGTAATAAAATATATACATCCTGAATTGTTTTATGCATTTATGCATAATGAGATTTCTCCGTTTATATCAAAAGAGATTAAATCTAAATGTTAACGAACGATACATTTCGTAAGCTGTCATCTGCGTTTTATGAATGAGAAATAAAAACGCGAGGTACAAAAATAAATTCTTTATAAATCATAAATATTTATTGTCGATGCGGCGAAAGATAAACAAACATGAGCCCGTTTTATTGGCAGAACCGATGTTAAGAGTGCACTGTTTGACCGGACAGTACTGAACTGTTCGATTTATAAACATAACGTTATATATATATTGAAAAAATTAGTACATTTAGGTTATTCTTTTTATGGATGATAATGGAATGGTGCATCCGCCTGCGCTAACGGTTTACGCTGACGGGGCGCCAGTGGAGGATGATAAGATTAGCATGAGGTCAGGTCAGTTTGCCCATCGTGACAAATTCACCAAAAATTTATCATAATCGTTTCAAGGGGAACCGCGTGGAGTTCAAACTTATATGGTACATTGCTAGTAATGGGGTTTTTTTTAGGTATGATAATAGAATGGTGCACCCGCCTGTGCACGTGAACGGTTTACGCTGGCGGGGCACCAGTGAAGGTTGATATGATGAGCATGACGTCAGATCAGTTAGCCCATCGTGACAGATTAATCAGGAATTTATCACGATGGTTTTCAGGGGGAACCGCGAGGAGGTCGACCTGATATGGTACATTGCTAGCATTGTTAATAATAAGGACTGTTAACCCCATTGCTAGCAATGGGGTTAACAGTCCTTATTATTAACAATCTTTTTCCCCTGAAGAGGATTGTTAGTGATGTAGACAAATATACTCACCCACACGGGCCTTAGCCAAGTATAGTTATGTGAGAAACTAGAACATTTCTAACTTCCTCAGTAATACCATCCCTGAGGTAGTTGTAAATTTTCTAGTGATGCGCCAGGTATTTAGTGTTGTGGCTGTTTGTAACATTATTTTTATTATTATAGTTACCATAAAAGTATGAAATAATTTGAGGGAAAGCGATTGTTAGTAATGTGAACTACGTTACTAACAATCCCCAATTTTACCTATTATCAGGGTATGAAAGAACTGGTAACAATATATTCTTACTCTGTTACTATGCGGATATTTTTCACATATGGCCGACGTGTTTCACAATCAATACCAAATAACAATACTCATATTATTTCTATTCTCAGTGTTGTGACGTTTGCGTGCACTATAAATATGTTTTACGGCGCTGTTTAATAACGTACACCCACTACATATTACTAAATTAAATCTTCTAGAATGTTCTATGATTAATGAATTTTATTGGTATCGTTAAATTTATATATATTCTATTATAGTTTTAATGAAAAATATTGTTTTCATACCTCTATTGACCTCGATAGTGTAATAAACCGCTACACAGTCAGTATTGTATGTCAAAAGTTTCGAAGTCAGCCTGCACATGGTTCCCCTGAAAAGGGGATTAATAACCGATGACAAATGAGAAGAAAATAATATTAATATGTTTAGTAATGGGGATATATGATAAAGTATCATATTTAGCAATGTAACTAAATCAGTGTGCTTGTTAAAGTTGGACTAAAAAGGAGTTTTATCCAGAGCCGTAAAACATAATAAAAAAATATATGACTAAAAGTGCTTATATTGTTTCTTTGAAAAAAAGAATATTTCTATTACTGTGCTCTTCTAATTTGTGTATGTTTTAGGCGAACATACAATTTTTTTTTATTGTGTGTTAATCTTCAAAAGACGGTCCTCCCATCAGAGGGGTAACAAGGGAGTGTGTTACCCCTCTGATGGGAGGACCGTCCGAGAGGATTCTTACCCACTAAAAAACCACATGGTGTACTTATTATGTAACTTATGCTATTGCCACAGTCGTGAGGTCGCGTTAGTCTTCTACCGCGACTCCGACGGCAGGCACTGGCTATGGTAACTATTTACCATCAGATGGCCCATATGCTTATTTGCCACGTTCGTGATACTAAAAAAATTTCTCGGATACTTACGATTCATATTATGTTAATAAACTACTTATAAACTATGTTCCTTCTTTAGTCGTTCACTCTTGACAGAGTGGTCGTGTCTTTTATGGTGGTATATCGTCATTGTATTCAAACTATATGTATTAGTACTATTTAAACATAAAACAGCTTCATTCATATATATACTGGTACCCCGGCATTAAGCATATAGCATTAAGTTACATAGAATACATAAAAAAAGTTACTTATAATCAAAATCCTCCGAAACGACTTGACCGATTTTTACTAAACTTTTAGTGTATAATAGACTGGTCTGAGAATAAGTCGTAGGTTATTTTTTTATTCCACTAAATGATGTAGATGGCCCAGGAATACAGAAATAATTTAGCTAAATAAAATAGTTTCTGGACAGGGCCACCCTAAAACAATTCTTGCCAGTTCAGCTTGTATAGTAGATATATAAATAACACGTATTTTCATGTATGTACACAGAATGCAATGTTATCAAAGACATAGTTACTTTTAGAACATTCCTTATATCATTTTTTTGACAACAACGCATCCCGCGTGTAATTTAAACATCTAAATAATGTAAAATACCATGCTCTGAGCAATTTCTCTTTGAAATGACTTTTTTTTGTACTTTTGTTTGACCCTGCACGAAATGTTAGGGATGTCGCTCCACTGAAATCAGGCAAAGAAACCCACTAATGTAAATTATTATAACAAAGGAAAGTTTACTATTATTTTGTGTAAAAATAAATAAATTTATATCGCCCGATAAAATTTCTACACATCGTTTATATACAAACAGCGATCAGTAACTTATTTATTTTAGTTTTAAATACCTACTTGCGGCTAAATCAGGTCTCAGAAATTTTTTTAAATAATCGTTTGTATAATTTTAGGTGAAAAATAGTGGATATATCAAATATAAATCAGAATATTCAAGCATAAATATAATTGGTATCTTTATGTTGTGTATCAATACAATGATAATTTATTGTAATTCATTAGTGTAATAATTTTTATAGTAGTATATCTTTTGCTTCAATAAAAATAACCATTGGCAACCCTAAACGTTTAAAGGCCTCGCATGAATATATGAGAGCATAATGACACGTAATTTGTCTTGCCCATGAAGGCAAACAAGACATCTTTAGTGAACATCACTCATTGTGAAGATAAAACCTGAACAAAATGTATATTTGTAAATACTCAAATATTACGTCGTCTACCTCTATTTATGCCGCCAAGTAACGTTTAAAGGAGTGTTGCGATCTAAAGAAGGAGGGATTGACAGTAAAAATATAGGGTATGGGGTATACAGCTTCTTCCTCAGATATGGCAACATATGAGAAGTACCACGTTTATCAGATGTCTACGGTTGTGTTGAAGTATATAGGTAACTTTCCATCACTTGACATTTGTTCTTTTTCTTTTGAAATTCGAATCCAATTTCAAAATGTCCAAATTCAAAATAACGTTCCATAAAAAAAATTATTCTAGTTTCAAAAATCAAGTAAGCCTAAAGAATAATTTGATATTTCTTTTTTTATTACTATAAAGATGTAAATTTTTTTATTCTTACTGAATTAAAAATTTACGCACTGGTCTTATTTATTATTAAGTTAGAAAAACATTTTTAAGTTATTATAATACATGTAAGATATTATAAATAAATAAATCCAACGTCTCCTTTTGTTCTCACTCCTCTCCTTATTTTGAAATCGGTTGAAAAATAAAAAGTCATAAATAACATGGCCGATGTAAACCGATAGCCGTGCCGCGCAGTAATTAAATCCAACATTAGTGTATGACGCAGGCGTACCTTCGTGCACAATGTACTAATTATTTCACTCGTGTCCCTAAATAACCAGCACAGCCCTCGAAGGTCGACAAATCCGGCTAGCAACGGAAACATATGAAGAAACCTTCAATGTAAACGTTAATTATTATGTAATAAATTGTATTCAGTACTATGTCTTAGAAATGAGCAGCTATGAATGTGTAGTAAGTTTCCTTAGCCGTGCATTTAGACTTGCAATAGGTTTTAAGAAAAATAAATTCCTAATTTAAATTTCTGATTTTAATAAAACGCCAAAGATCCATTTACTTGTTTAGATTTCTATAAAATGACCGCATCAGAAACGAAGTAATAAATTTTGTAATAGTTATATATTTTGAATATTTACATAATTCTTACAATTAAAAATGCCTTGAATTAACACATTTATTAATAAGGTGCGTATTATGCATGCGGGAAACAGAAATAATTAAAATAGTTTGCTAAATATCGCCTCTGGTAAATAACAGAAGTTGCACATACTATTCCATTTCAAAAACATTTCTATACTCTTAGATTCTATACTCAATAATATAGTAATATATATTTTTATGTTTTTATATTTATATATTTTTACATTTTGAGATAAACAATATCTATGTTCTTTCTTCTATATCAATCTATCTTCATATTAAATTTCATTACAAATATGTGCAAATATATTCCGTTCAACTGTAAAAAACCAACAAATAAACACCCTATCAAATTTATAATAGATATTAGTATGTAACTATGGATAAATAATTTTGATGGTTTAGGATAAACATTTATATTATAACTGTATTGAACAACAAAAATCGTCGTCAACTTGGCCCACATTTCGCTATTTACTTACAACATACCAAGACTTGGCAGCGAGATAAGATAAGCTATATTACGAGTAAAAATAAATATGTAACATTACTGCGAGTCCTACTGCAGTCACACGTGTAAAACTCTGCACTAATACTAAAATCGTACTTCAGTTTGAGAGGAGGTTACGTGGCACGGAGGAATGATATAATAATATAATCCTTGGATAATTCATATAACGTCATCTAGTCTCACCTAAACGGAGCTTGTGTTATGGGTACTAGACAACTACAATATACAGATATACAGACGTTTTTTTTGTAAATACATTAATAATATACATAGAAAACACCCAGACCCGTACAAACAATCATACTCATGGATACTAATGTGTGTACCGTGCGACTAACAGAACCCGCGATGTGTATAAATATATCATGTATTAATATACAAATAACCATAAAAAAATTTTAAACCGTATTTATCGATAATAATTAATATTTGATATTACAAATCTTGCATATTCATTGCGAAATATAAAGGTATTTTAAATGTATATTAGTCAAAAATATATGTACTATATTTAACAATACTAAATTGGTACATTCATAAGTGCAAAATCTTTACAGTAATCTTTACTGTAAAGATTTTTACACCAAAATCAAAATATCTTTATTCTTGTAGGTCTATTACAGACTCTTATGATATGTCAAATCTACCGTCAGTTCGGAATGATTTCGAGATAAGAAGAACTGACAAAAAACTCAGCACTTATTCTTTTCAAATAAATGTTGTAAATGTTTACAATTTGTTTGTTTTACAATAAAACAGATTCACTTTTAAATTCAAATTTGGGGAGATAGAGTGACATAAGCTATTGCAAAAGCAAAAAAGTCTAATCAGTGTTCGTAAACTGAACAGTGCCCACAATCATTTGAGATCTTGCAACCCTACTCCCAGTATGTAACGAACGCCTCTTCAACTGCAACTCAAGGGTTCATAATCTCGAGTACGCTTTGAGCTGAATGCCTTCTGGAGTGCATTACGGAGCTTTATTTGTCGGCGTCGCGTTTGATACTTTCGTCTGGACTGTGTTCTTAATAGTCCCTTTGAATGTACGTGATAATGTGTATTTATTTTAATGATTACATCGACGGACGTGATCGGCTGCGATGCATTTATTTCAATGCAATCAGACAAATAGTACTTACTGCAAGTGAAAAACTTATCTCAAGAAATTGTATATTTTTTTTATTATGGGTTTTAGACTAATACCAGATGCTAAGGCCACTGCGATCTGCATAGATCTATTGTTACCTTTATCTTTGTTTGATTTATCGGAAGTGTTGTAAACCTTTTTTTTGCTTCGACAACCTCATGGAGACCGTTATCGGCTAGTAACTAACTAACCTCAAGTTGTTCCTTCTCTGTACCTTTTGCCAGAGATACGGGAATGCGTAACCCCGACGGCGCTGGTCCACCTATGTAGAGCCTTTCTTATTTTTGTATTAAACAGTGTTGCAGACCTACGAATATATAACAGATATTTCGGTTCGATTTTATTTGATGTAAAGTTTGTTTATTTTAAATACTTGTTCTTGCCATTTTTCGCATTAAACATGACATTTAACATGTAACATTTGACAGTAATATATTATACTGTTTGTTTATGCTTTACTAGGCTATAAAATTTAATGTGACTATTTACTTCAGATTGGTCTTCGGAACATAGGCCGGTAGTTACATCAACTTTGAAAGCAATATCCTTGTCACGAATTGCCATATAAGGCATCCAGATGACATTATTTTAAACACGAAACGTTTGACCTGCTAGTAATATTTATTTATAGATGACTGTTCTTTTGAGTATTATAACCGCTTTACGCTAAATTTTATTAAATCTTAATAATATTATAAAAGCAAAAGTTTGCGACCATGAGTAGTTAGGTTGATAGATAGATGTTTGTTACTCTTTCATGCAAAAACTACTGAACGGATTTTGATGAAGCTTTACAGTAATATACATCATAATACATAGGCTATGTTTAATAAATAAATTTCTAAATTTCATCAATTTAAATATGCTAAATTTCATGCTGGTGATACCGGGGGGATAACTTAATACATAAGTTTTAATGGAACTTAAATTTCAAATATGCTTATGGGAGATTTTGTAAAAAAATAAATTAAAATTAAATTTATTTAAAATAAATATATTTTTAGATCCTCGAAGTAGAAATAACATACAGCTATATATATACTTAAAATATGGAAGAATACAGTTATGCAGTGTACAATAAAATATTTATTTAAATATAATTAAAAAGTTATTAATTTATGTATGTACGTTAATGTACATATATATTGTAAAAGTATCAAAGTATAAATACATTTTGTATGTCTGCAATAATTACATATTTACTTATCTCAGACTTAAAAACTAGTTAGCTAACATATAGTCAAATAAAAAACCGGATTAACGGCTATTACAATTCTATGTATAGTTTCTATATTCAACAAAATACTTGAACATATTTTTTGTTCTGTATTGTAGTTTTTTTATATATATGTTACTAGATTTTTTTAATATATGATAATGGAATAGCTTGATTACAACTCGCCTGCGCTTATGGTTTACACTGACGAGGCACCAGTGGAGGATAATAAGATGAACGTAAAGTCAGGTCAATTAGCCCATCATGACAAATTCAGTAGGAGGCAATAGCTCCATGTGGAACCGCGTGGAGGTCAATCTGACATGGTACATTGCTAGTAATATCAAATTACTAACTATCCCGTTCCCCCAATTATTAATTAATTTAATAATTTTAGGCTTGAAAAATAATATAAATATATATATATATATATATATATATATATATATATAAATAATACTTTTATTTGCTTTAAAGGCACAGTAATTTAAAAAACAAAAATAATAAGTAGATCATAATTACATTGGTTACATTCTTAAAATATTATTCTCGTTCCTACGCATGTGAGTTGTTACTCACATGCGTAGGAATATAGTGTGCACAAAAATTCCCAAAAAAGGTAACAGTGTGTTATTTGCTACAGGCAGCAAACCTAAATATAGAGGGGGAAAGGGGATTGTTAGTAATGTGGATTGATTATCTTATTGCTAGTAATGTACCATGTCAGGTTGACCTCCACGCTGTTCCCCCTGGAAACCATCGAGATTTCTTGGTGAATTTGTCACAATGGGCTAACTGACCTGACCTCATGTTCACCTTATCATCCTCCACTGGTGCCCCGCCGGCGTAAACCGTTAGCGCAGACGAGTGCACCATTCCATTATCATAAAAAAAAACCTAAATATAGAATTTATATTTTTTGGACCTGCCTATAAATATGTAGAAACAACGTCGCAAATAAAACTTGTCGTAAAGCAATTGTAATTACTACACGCTTCAAGTAATGTACTATGAGTAATATACGGGTGGTTGATTCTGTGGCTTATTGTAATATCTGATTACTAAGTATACTCACCTTGAAATGCTGTACAACAGAATAAATTTACAACTATATACAGCAGGCGCACTTTTGACGTAATTAAATAGAGATCAAATTGAAATCGTTTTACAACAATTAGTACGAGCCACTGTCCCTTAAACAAACACTTGTACATAATAGGTGCTACAGACCGTCCTCTTTGTCGAGGCTGTTTTAAGGCCGAAGAAACGGCCTCTTACGTAATCCTGGAATGCGTAGAAGTGGCAACACAACTTACAGAATTTCTCGGAATGCTTCGTGAAGCCTGTGAAGACACAAGGAAGCTTCTGCGAGGAGATTAGTTGGCTACATTAGTAATCTCATCTCTACACGCACAACGACCTAGGTGAGAGGCTAAATGCGGAGAATAGAGTCCAATAAAAAATACTGCAATGCGAATCTGGAAGTCGGGATTTGACTTTACCCCTATTAACAAACAAATAGGTGTGAAAACAAATCTGGTCAAGACTAATAAAAAAGTCTAATGTCAATTTATATTTCACGCTGTCTCTGCAGTGAAAGAAGCTCTTCTTTACCACAATGAAATCGTATGACCGTGCCCACCAAGCAATATAGGAATGTTAAATAGGACATCGTGAGGAACGCAACTTCGACCCGACGTCGACAGTAATTCTTCTGCAGTATCAGTCATAACGGTATATTAATATTACTAAAAATAATAATAACCCAGGACCATTCACAGCGTCATCTAGTCCCAGTCTAAGTAGATATTCTTATGGGTACCTGATAACTCATAGAAATACTTGGATACTCTTTTGTAAATCTATACATATTATACATAGAGAACACCCAGACCAATAGAAACAATCATATTCATAAGAACAAACGTTTGTACCATGGAAGGAATCAAATCCGCGACCTTCGGAAGTAAGGTGGTATGTACTGCATCAATAGTTTATCTTTACAAAAAAGTTTTAAGTATATCTTCTCTCTCTCTGTAAAAAGATAATGTTCAACACTTATAATCACTCCTGGCAATGAAATGTAATGAGTAATTTGAACTTTAAAATAAAGAAAAACCGCCACCGCAATATTTACCAGCGACTATTGTTTTCAATGGGGTGGTCTGTGTCTGCGGTGTGTCTATTTTTGATGCGATAGCTCGTAAACTTTTGTTATTCACGTGGGAATTTACTCGATAGCTGTGGTCGGTGTTACTTTTATGGTGTTTTTTTAAGCGCAACCCTTAAACCTTGTGGAAGGTGAGTTTAAATGCGGTCTTATTACTTTACATACACTTTTATACCTATTTTTGATTAAAGTGATCACCTGAGTTGTAACCGTCTTCTATAGAACAATTATAATTATATTGATATCTCAGGGCAATTCACACAGCGCCATCTAGTCTCAAGTTAAATAGAGCTTGTGTTATGTACTACACAACTGATACAACTATTTTTTTTCCATTTAGAAATATTCCAATCAGTAACCTGAACTATAAATAGATGATGTGTTCAATATATGACAAATAGAGTGCTGCTTCCAATAGAGCAGCCCCGCATTTTATTATGTCACTACTGTCTGACTATCTCAGTCAAATATATCAGATATAAATATTTAGATAACTTTTTATTATGTAAATACGTTATATGAACCATGGACATCACGTTATCATGTATATATGTGGCACTCTTCATGCGTTGCCATTCCTCATAACTAGTGATTTCACTGCTCTACCTCGTCTAGCGGTTTAGTCGATGGTGGCGGGTTCTATTCCTCGCACGATATATTTGTATTCATGAATATGATTTCTTGCATTAGTTTGGTTCTGTGTGTCTTATGCATGTTTTTATATATAAACAAATGTATGTATTTAAAACAGTTGTCTAGTACTCATAATATAAGCTCTTGTTAGCTTGGATGTAGATTGTATTGCATGAATGGTCCAAGGATATTATGATCATCATTATTAACATAAATAGCCATGTATTTTATTACTATTTCTCTTGCATTCACCATTATTCGATAGAACAATAGAAATCATACGTCCATCGCGTTGTAGCTAGCCGTTTCCTTAAACAATGTCTATTTATATATCAGAGAAAGCTTTCGACTCATTGTCACTAGCATACAATTGTTCCGTCATATATACTGACAATATTCAATGGTGAAAACTAGTAACGACTTTACTTCAATACTTTTATAACTGTATACATTTATATGGATATTTAATAATAATATTTCTGTGAATCTCAATGAGGTGCGTGAGTATAATCGTTGTAAATAATTATAAAACACGAAATTTGTCAATTAAATTATAAGCATTACATAGTTCAAATTCAATTCAAATTCAAAAATCATTTATTCATGTAGGACATTTTAGCCGCTTATGAACGTCAAATTTTTACATTATAATTTTATTTTTTTCCCTACCGTCCTTGTTAGTATAAAACAAAGTCGCGGTCGCTGTGTGTCCGTCCCTAAGTATGCTTAAATCTTTAAAACTACACAACGGATTTTGAAGCGGTTTTTTTAATAGATAGAGTGATTCAAGAGGAAGGTTTATATGTATAATACATGTACACCCGTGCAAAGCCGGGGTGGGTAGCTAGTTATATATATTTATTAAAATGTCGATACTATTAGCGGTGTAAAAAAATATTGAAGAAAAGAAAACAAATGACAATCGTTATCTAGAAAACAGAGCGTTCTATATATATTTAAATATTATGAAATAAATAAATGAAGTGGTTTTAATACCTCTTTTTGTTGGAGTTTCCAACAATATTAATACGCGATGTAACAACTTTGCAGCTTTTTTATGAAATTTGCGCGGACTAAGGGGTATGAAATTTCGTACACTTATTGTTTATACAGAGAAGGAGCACTGAGTACTAATATATTTTTCAAATTATGCTTACATAATATAGTAAATCACACATCATCTAGACCTAACCTACGCATGCGTTATGAGTACTAGACAACAGATATAAATACACAGATTTACATATTTCTTTATAAAATTACACAATTACTGGGGTTTCTATGTGGATTATGTATGTATACACAATACACACAAAACACCCAGACCAATAGAGATGCTGACAATCGTACTCAGAAATACAACTGTTTGTACTGTGAGAGGAAACCTAACCGCGACCATCGGAAGTAAGGCGGTGTGCTAAAATGCTGGACCACCGAGACCGTCAATGAATAATATTTATGTATATAACTACCATGTTTCCGTTTCGAGACAATTCGACTTCATGAGGAAGTCTCTTCATAGTAAATACGGCGCGTCTGTATAAGTCACTGACTCTGTTTCATTTCTGAAGTCGGTACTATTGTAATAAGAATAATTTTTATTATATTAATAATACAAAATAAAATCAACACTTTTTTTTCTTAATTAGTTAAAAATGTTTTATTATACGTATAAATTACGTTCTTTGGCAAAAGCTGGCATACTAAATTAATTAATGTCATGACTGATGTAACAAAGTAATTTACAGTATATTTATAAAAACACTTTTTTTTTCTTAAAATGGTGACAACCCTATACATATCGACCACCTTTGATTACATAAAAAAAGAAACTCTTGTCATTACAAGACATAAAAATGGAGAGGGAGACGTAAACATTTTATACGTATCCCTCTAGTATAGTACTCGCATGGTCATAAATAAATATGTATTAAGCCTGACATTGACGATGAATAAAAATGGACGCCATTCAGGTAGACGATTACGAATGTAGCATTCGGACTTGACCAGAGTGGGTGAAAACAGTGCGATTAGAAAAAAGAAATCGCCAACCTTTGGCATAAGAAGAATTGGCAAATACGGTAGTTGAGAGGGGAAGGAAATTGTTAGTAATATGGACTCATGACCCCATTACTCAGGTTGACCTCCCCTGGAACCCTTCGTGATGGGTTAACTGACCTGAACTCATATTTATCTTATCATCCTCCACTGGTGCCCCGCCAGCCTAAATCATTAACGCGCGCAGGTGCGCCATTCCATTATAATCCATACAAAAAAACCGTAGTTGAAAAAAAAGTAATAGTATTTTTAATTAGTGAATAACATTTGTAGTAAACATAAATAATTTCAACTAAATCGGATTCTCACCTCATAAAATTAACATTTCCGTATTGTTTCCCGCGTGTATAAGCTACGGCAACCGTTTACCATCAGATGGGCCATATGGGCTGCTTGTTTGCCGACGTAGTATAAAAAATACATGCCTTTTTTCAAATTTATATCCAATTATAATTATCATTTATTTTAATTCGGATTACATCCATATTGTGTTAGTAAAAACTATACTATACTATATACATATAGAGAGATACATGTAATTTATATATCTGTGTCCACGTCCAGAAGCACTGGGTCCACAATGCAACGATATCCAGTACCTCTGGAGCTGACAATCAGGTATACTCTCAACAGTTGTTAGGATGCTGTTTATACTCTCCCGAATTCTAGACATCAGTGATGCAGCTCTATTACGCAAACATCTCTGATGCGCTACAGTACCGAGGGAGCCCCAACAACATCCTAAACCCATTATTATACTGTACACGAAGAGCGTTGTGTGCCAATAATCTTCAAGTCTATATCCAATAAAAAAATAATAATCCAAATACATTGTAAAACTTATTATTATTTCACATGATGTACGTTTGTTTGTCATTCATCGTCAATGCGGTTCTTTAGAAAACACCTCGGCAGCCAGACTGCGTTTATAAAGTGAAATGGTAAAACATAATAGCAACTATGATTTACGGCGCAATTCCTCAGTTGAAACAGCACCGTATATTTTGCGATATTATTTATAATATTAGTAAGAATCAAAAATAGCTGTTTTCATTTCGCTTGGAATAAAGATCGAAAATAAACCATGACATTGAATCATAATTTAGTTTTTATATATATTGAAGGATGGAATGTGACAGTAAAAATATAGTGACTTATTCTACCAGAATGGGAATGAGGATAGCCCTCATACTGCCTTTACAATATTATGCAATAGTCGTATCATTTAGCTATTCATTTCTACATAAGAAGGTTATCACTCACCATCTGCTTCCGTTCCGATCCATTTCAATCGGGGATCAAAATTACGACGGCCTGATCCCAAAGTTCAGACTCCTATCGGTGCCCTCAGACAAAATTCAGTATCCAGGCAGAAGTTGACCTTTAGTCGCTCCATAAGTCCTTCCGCAGATTTGGAGTGCCCTCTGCACTCTCTCCTATCATTCGGTAAAACTGTAAAGGTATTTGCAACTAAAAACAGAAAAAAAATTCGCTATCAGATGAACGACAGCTTATTTACATTACACCATTAAAAAAATATCAAAGTATATTCTTACCCTAAAAGACATTCCTATATCCAGCCATTTACGTAATCCAACGAATAATCTTAAAGTACCGATCATTTCTAAGTCCCTACAAGGCATAGGTCAGACACCGTGGTGAATACTAAATGATATCTTACGAAATGTGCCAAGAATTTTGTTAAACAAAGCGCGTCATTATTTCCTAGAGATTCGGCGACTTCAAAGCTCTTAATAATTGCAATTTCAACCACAGCGCGTATGCGGGTTATTGGCGAAACTAATGTGCAAGCATATACTATGATATTATATATTTGTTTTGATCTATATATACCTAAATAAATTGAAATTTTTACGTATAATAAGGTCATGGAATTGTGACACGGCTAAAATTTTCTGTTTTTCTATTTCTGTGTACATTCTACAACGCATAGCAAAAATATTGACGTTAGTAATCTCAATTTTTCTTAGCAATTACAAATCCATCGGGGCTGATATTTATGTATTTCATTTTTTATATCTTTTTACATCATTTTAATGGTACTTGTTACATTATTGATTAATTTTTGTAGCAGAGAAACACATCTCATTCAATGGTCTTACAAAACATAGATTTACATACATTACACGTAAATGGCTGGATGAATTATGGTGAAATTTTCAGAATGTTATCTTATATATAAAATTCTCGTGTCACAGTTTTCGTTCCCATACTCCTTCGAAACGGCTTGACCGATTCTCATGAAATTTTGTGAGCGTATTGAGTAGGTCTGAGAATCGGCCAACATCTATTTTTCATCCCCCTAAATGTTAGGGGTAGTCCACCCCTAATTTTTTTTTTAATTTAAGGTAAAACAACGTTTGCCGGGACAACTAGTATTATATAATTTAGAAGTAAACCGCCACTTCCGATGGTCGCGGTTTCGATTACCCCGTACGCTACAAACATTTTAAGTCATGAATATGATTGTTTGTATCGGTCTAGATGTTTTCTATGTATATTATATATGTATTTACAAAAAAATATGTCTTAGTATTTATATTAGTTATCTAGTACCCATAACACAAGCTCTTCTTAGCTTTGGACTAGATGGCGTTGTGTGAAATGTCCAAGAGTATTATTATTATTTGTTTTTGTATATTTATCCATTATTCTAAAAATGAATATTAATATTTTACACGCATTTAAATTCAAATTAACATTCACCTTTCAATATCTACGGTCACCATAGTGCGCACTGTCAACTTTCTTTATCGTAAATTATTTTAAACAAAGGTAGATTACTTGCCGACACAGATTTTACGACAGTAAATTTCGTATAATCTTTTTTTTTCGTATAAACTCGGCGTTTAAAAGTATCTTAATCTCTAAATAATCTTTGGAATATAAAATACAGTTCACAGAAATCTTTTATGTTTACAAACTGTAACACATGATGGTCCGAATAATTTAAAATTTATTTCCACAAAAACACGACAACCATTCGAATTAAAAACTTGGTCTGTGGTAGGTGTATAGGAAATATTTAATAATTCTAATTTATACTTTTATTATCACTTATGAATAATTCCTCACATATATTTGACAGTTGACTGATTCTCTCTATTGAGATAGATCCGCCATTGCAACGCAATTCCACCAATAAAAATTGTATTACATTTTTATTGCTGGAGGTGGAATTGAAATTGTAATACATTCCGTATTGTACTCTTTTTTTTTTAATGTTCGCACTTTGTTAAACGATTGTATAAATATGTAATTTGTGTATGCAATATTTGTGTTTCACTCGTCCCTGTCCACATATCTATTAAATAGTTATAAACATTCCGACTTGGTAAACTTGAGTATTTGAATCTTTATTTTAAATTTTTATAAATTTAATGCACAAATATTTGTTTCATTTTTACCAAGAGAGCCGGGGCTGACACTCCTAAACAATAGTTATGGAGACGTGGAGTGGAGACCAGTTTACCTATCATATTTATTGTATGTGTATTTTTATAAATTATATATTTATTTAAAAAACTCTAACTACATTTTTGAACCAATAAATTTTAATTCCATTTCATAAATACAATTAAATGTTACTATTACACAAATATTTGATACTGTGACTGAGAAAGTAATTGCTGCAAAGAAAGCTATGTTAACGGCTGCAGAAATCGGGCCGTCAGAATGATTATCGTTTTTAGGTCAGATGGACCATTCCACCAGCAGTTATATCTAGATACAAATTAATTGTTGAACATAAACTCTATTGGTATAGGTACTAATAGTACAACTAGGGCTACTGCTTCCACAGATAGCTTAGTGTGTTTATGTATATTGCGATATGATTATTAATGCGAAATGGATTCTCAGGCTAGGAATTTTAGGAATTTTCGTAATCGTTAATCTATATAATAGAGAAATCAGAACTTGACCATATCTTTCAGTCAGAACCCGATTATATCCTAGAATATGACTGAGTTGTAATTTCCCACAAAATAGATAAACGACAAGATAAGTTAGTGTTTAGAAAATGTATTTTGCAAAGAGCAAAGAGCGTACTGATCAAAGAAACATCACGTTTTTATTTTAATGATACCTGACAATGACAAGTATTTACCGCTGTAAATATATTACATAATATATAATTATATACGTAATACGTAAAATTAAGAAAGTTACAGAATATTACAACGTGTCATTTGTTATTCTTGCGTTCTCGATACAGTGATAATATTGTGAGTATAGTTTGCCTAGATGAGTGTAGTGAGACGAACAAATGTCGAGACGAATGTCTGCCTATAATTTATCATCTATCCGCTGATCTTCAATTTACCCGTGAACATGGCTACTGCAACAATGCCGTAATATCAGGAACTTAATAGTTATAATTACAACGTGGTAAAATCCTGTTATATACTTATTTAACGTGTTAGAATAGGTGCTTTTAAACTTTCAAGAGATTTGTATATTGATTGAAATTTACTTAATTTGTATACTATAATATTATTAGATTTCTTAATTAAAAGAAAAAGATTTCTTTCTTTAATAAACTAATAGATTTATTTCTTAAATAATAATAAGTTGATTAATATAAATTAAGTATTTTTTTTATTCATTAGCTAACCAACATCAACAGTAACACAATGACACATTACAATATATTTAATATACTAAGCGCAACCTTAATCACAAGCAACTACGATATTTATATAACAAATTTGTGTTTACAATTAACAAAACATATGTATGTCTTTAGAATTTTACTTTTCAGAATACAATTATTTTATTATCATGAAATATTAATAATTCAATTTCTTTTGTTTCAGGTGACATCGTTGTGAGTCGATGACCTACCGGATTCGATAATAGTCACAACATTACACCTCTATACACAGTGTTGCCACTTTATAATAAGTTCGTAATCATTAGTAGAGTTGTGAAAATGACATAATAGTGTGTATCAGTGATTTTGTGCGCATTCAGTTCAGTTTTTTTATAAATATTTTGTAATAGTTCAGAATCCGTAATAAAAAATAGTGAAAATGGAGGCTTTAGAGAGGAGAGGGATATACTTCATAGCAGTACTAGTCATCTTTTGCAGTCAACGTAAGTATAATAAATAAATTAGTAACTTTATATAATTTACACTAGGGCACGTTTTTAATTGATGATGATGGAATGATCCTAACGCTAACGTTAAGCGCTGGCGGGACCAGTGAAGGAAGATAGAATAAGCATAAAGTCAGTCAGTCATAACCCATCTTGATGAATTCTCCAGGCAACAACCACTACCGGGTAACACGTGGAGACGACCTGATATTGTATATTGTCAACCACTAGTTCTAATGATTAACATTTCCATTCCGAAGAACAATAATAATATATTTATATCAGTCGTACCCTTCAAGCAGAGCTATCTTGGGACTAGATGGCGCTGTGTGAGTTGTCCTCAGGGGCCGTTCAAGTATTACGTAAACAAATATATTACAATTATTTACCCCCACCCCCGTCAGCAAAAGTAAGCAAGCCCCCCCCCATACTTACGTAAACATTTTCTGTTAATGTATATCCCCTCCGATCGATCCCCCGTCCAATTGAAACGGGGATCGAAATTACGACGGCCTGAGCCGAGGTTCGAACCCTAGTGGTGCCCTCAGACTAAAGTCGTATCCGTCAGTTAGGAGTTGGCCTTCAGCCGCTCCATAAGTCCTTCCGCGGGTTTGGAGTGTCATCTGCACTCGCACCTAACGTCCGGTGAAGCTGTTAAGGCCAGCTACGGCCAACAGCATTAGAGTAGTTCGAAAAAAAAATGTATTTTTTAGCAGAGACAATGTGAAGGTTGGCATTCCTGTAAAAAAGTAAATAACTACCGATGACGTAATCATATATACTCCCCTACCCCCCTTGTCATCCAAAATAAGCAAAGCAAAGACCCTGGCCCCTCATAGTGCTTACGTAATACTTGAACGGCCCCTCACTCATTATAATTATTAATATTGTTATTTGACATATTTGACTTACTTGTATTGGGATTTTGTAACGAACGAAACGAACCCGTGATCATTGTAAAGTAATGCAATATGCTAAACCACTGTACCACTGACTTCGTCTCAATAATAATTGAAATTATAGCATGTTCTCACTAATTGTGTCCGACAGCATTTATTATGAAATTTATTACCTAGTTCATAAGAACTGTTATTACGTAACATAACAGAATACAGATGGTATTTGATATTAATTGATTGATTCAATTAAATATTTTTTATCATAATTAATCATAAACATTTGTCTAATATACATTAATGTCTCTCTGGTCGCGGATTTGATTCCTCGCACGGTACAAACATTTGTATTCATGAGTATGATTGTTTGTATTTAAGTATATCTATCAATTGCCTAATACCTATAACACAAGCTCTGTTTAGTTTGGTACTACATGTTAATCTAGAGTTATTATTATTATTTAAGTCCTTTTTCAATTACCTTCATATTGAAAATATTCTGAAATCGAAAAACATATTTGAAAAAAAAAACATTTTCTAAATCAATAATTCAAAATCAAGCATTTAAAACAACTGTGCAATACAATAGAAGTAAATTCCAAAATCATATGGAATAATGATATTTGATGTATAACTCTACATTTACGATGAGTAAACTATAATTACTGACTTTGTAGTACTAGTCTTCTTTGACTAGTACCTTATAATTTTGTGAAATATCTTTACACAGTAAAATAAAGTTGCCGCCGGTGTGTATTCGCTTATATGTTTTATATTATACCCAACGGATTTTAATGCAATTTTCAGCAATACATGGAGTGATAGAACACTACGAGAAATTCAAAGATTTATAACGCAGCCGTGCGAAACCTGGACGGATCGCTAGTATGTTATAAATAAGACAAAATATTCAATTTGTAATTCAAAATTGGGAAATATGTTGTAGTGGCACTTATTCATTTTTCGTATCGAATTTTCCGATTGTCTGTCAACGTAACTACGAAAGTTTAGCACATAAAGTGCGCGATTTACCACATCTCAGCATCTCGTCAGATTTTACGAGCTCGTCTGTATTTTATTGCCAACTTATAACCCATTGAAAGTAACAGCTCCCAGACTTTCCTTGTTTTTTTTTCTGAATACAACGGTATATATAAAACAAGATTTTTAAAGAGATTGTATTTACACTTTCTCTGTATTTGCTTTCTTTAAAACGCAATCTTTAAATTATAAATCTAATATTATAAATGCGAAGGTAGTTGATCAGACAGATGGTCTGTTTGTTTGTTATCTTTTTACAATTAAACGGCTGAACCGATGATAATGAAATTTGACGTGAAGATATATTGTATCCCGGACATAAGCTGCTGTCTATATCAAATATGTTTGTAAAATGTACTCACAGTATGGATAGTCCATACTGCGAGTACATAGGGTAGTACCCTAGTATCACAGATAAGATAATATTTACCTAGTATTATAAAACCGACCCTTAATGTTGTGAAGGAAGGTTTCCAAGAACAAAAGTTATTTGACTCTTTACCCAAAAATTTAAGGACAATACATAATTGGAAAACATTTTGAGGGCAGGTTGTATTATTTTCTGTTGGCACAGTCTTTTTATAGTGTTGATGAATTTATTAGTAACAAAAATTGTATAATTTTAACATAATCTAAATTGACACTGAATTAATTAATTCTTTTAAAAAATGTGCAGACGGACTTACGGGAAAAGTTAGTAACTATATATAACAAGCTGTTACATGGGACTTAGTTTACATTCTTAAAGATAAAAAAAAAACTTATTTATATCTATACATATAAATAAAATTGGAGTGTCTGTTTGTAATATTGAAATAACCGTTTTTTACTACATGTATATGAATAAATACGGTACATACACCAAAATAACATTTTTTTCAATTTTTGTCTTGTCCGTTTGTTTGTTCGGGCTAATCTCTGAAATGGTTGGACCGATTTTGACAGGACATTATTTGGCAGATAGCTGATGTAAAAGGAGTAACTTAGGTTACTTATATTTTAGAAAAATAAAGTTAAATTCTACGCGGACGAAGTCGCGGGAACAGCTAGTAATTAATATGATTATAGGACAGATTAAAAATATTGTAAATAAAGATTTATACAAGGATGTCACGAGTGTTTGTTAACGAATTAAAAACAGCACAAGATGCAACCCACGGCCGACTGTCCGCTTTTTTGGGATGAACTTGACCTTGAAATATAACTAGTTTGCATATCTCTGAAGCGGTTCCCCTACTTGTGACCTTTTACGGCTGACGCCACGTTGGGAACTGGCACTTTTGTTTGTCTGAACGTTTTGACTTAATAATTGTATAAAGGACCAATAATAAAACAATGTGTCATGATAAAGATAATCGGTAAAAATATTCCTATTCCTATATTACTTCCGATGGTCGCGGGTTCGATTCTTTGCATGGCACAAACATTTGAATTCTTAAGTATGATTGTTTGCATCGGTCTGGGTATTTTCTATGTATATTATATATGCATTTACAGAAACGAGAAAATAGTATGTATTTATTTGTATCAGTTGTCTAGTACCCATAACACAAGCTTGGGACTGGATGGCGCAGTGTGAATTCTTCTGGAATATTATTATATAGTAATAGTTATTACATGAATAACATCTACTGCAAGTTTCTTTATTATTTATTTATCTTATATTATTTCATACGGCATTTTTTTAAATTGTTTTTAAAAAGTACATTCACACTCGAGGATATTGCTGAAAATTATTACATATTGTATTCCTTGAGTGATTCTCCACACTGAGCTATGAACCATGTTTTATTGCTGTAGCATACACATGCAGGTTTACCCATAATCTATTGGATTGGTTTAAATAATCTTTATTGCATAACATTTGTAATTACGGCTATTACTGTACCTATACTAAGATACAAATAAAAAGTCTTATCTATATATATTAATAAATAAACGATAAATAATGAAGAGCTCCGGACTTTGTTATTATATACACGCTACTCGCCCCGGCTTCGCACGGGGTACATGTATTATATATATAAACCTTCCACTTGAATCACTATCTACTAAAAAAATCCGTCGTGTAGTTTTAAAGATTTCAGCATACATAGGGACGGACAGACAGCGACAGCGACTTTGTTTTATACTATGTAATGTTATAAAATAAAATAACACAGTCCGGAACTGTGTAAAGTGTAATAAATTATAAAATATCATTTTTTTAAGAAATAAAAAATAATTTATACGACCTAATAAACATATATAATAAACAATGTAGTGTAATTTATTTCAATGCAATGTTAATTGATAAAATTTCACTTTAACCTTTTTAAAATTCTAAATAATATTTTGTATGAACTTAATTTCATGAACCCTAACAATTTTCAATACGATAATTCTTTATCAACATTAGTAAATGTCATACTAATTCTACTTTATTTATGACACTTATCGTCTAATACTGGTGAACTATATTCTAAATCTTGTTTCTATGTCATCACATTATTTTGTTATCAAAATTTCAAATGCTTTAACTAAGTATCTATACTTGTGAAGTTGTAGAAAATAATATTAGGACCTACTTTTAATTTCTACTTAGATTTTGAAAATTATTTTCGTATTACATAGCCCATTTATCGAGGAATTATATAATGTATATAACATCACGCTCCGACCAATAGGAGCTTTGCTGCAGTTAAATATGTGTCTACACACAATAATTCTGTCAACATTTGAGACCTTGAGTCTCCATATTTTAAGCTCAGTGTAAAACAGTTCACTTTCCAACTCTGAATAGTTAGTAGTAATAAGCCATGTAGCACACTACTAAATAAACTTACTAATGTACAATTAGTAGTACAATTATTTCACCGATATACTCACTACCTAGAAATACTAAATAATGTTACAGTGGTGAGGTGATAATATATACTTATAAAAAATTACTTAATTTGTATACAACAATATACCTAATTAACTTTCTTAATTCTTAACTATATATACTTGTGAAGTTGTAGAAGATTATTTTGGAATCTAGTTAACCTTTCGATTTTTTTCGAAATTTCCTTTAGTGTTACATACCCTATTTATCAAGGAATGATATAGGCTATATAACATCACGCTACGACCAATGGAGCCGAGCTTTATTGAAAATTGTTGCAAAACGGGAAAGTTACGTTGATGCAGGCAAAATTACGTTTGCCAGTTAGTGTATTAAAAAAGATATAACATAAGTGGCAAACAATCATAAATTAGTCTTTTTAATTAATATAAAAAAATATCTCAGTTCGTATATCATTTACAGTGATTGAGTGACGACCTCAGTGGTCTAGCGGTGTAGCACACCGCTTTATACCGATGGTCGCGGGTTCGATTCCTCGCACGGCACAAATATTTGTATTCATGAGTATGATTGTTTGTATCGGTCTGGGTGTATGTATGTATTTACAAAAAAAATATCTATGTATTTGTATCAGTTATCTTAGTACCCATAGCACAAGCTTTAGCTAGCTTAACTTGGGTCTAGATGACGCTGTGTGAATTGTCCTGAGATTATTATTATTATAGCGATATTCTGTTACTTTGACTCATAACATGATATTTCCTTTACAGAACAATATAAAAATAACTGAATTCGTTGTATATATATAATTTATAGTAATTATTGTGTTGCTCTGTCTTTTTGATGCATAAAATGATATTTCTTTCACAGACATAGCAGTGGAAGGCCACCGTAACTCAACCAAGATGTCATACGTGTGCCCCCCGCAGTTCATCAGGCTCGGGCACAGCTGTTACTTCTTCAGCGAGAATAAGGCCACCTGGCAGAATGCGCTTTTTGCGTGCAAGGTACATACTAAATATATACTTATAAAGCTGTTAAAAGTATTTGTTGGCCATTGTGACAAATTCACAAGGAATCAATTCCGATTTTTACTAGGGGAGAGAAATCTGACATATGTGCATAGTGCACTAGCAAGGGGATGCTCGTTACTAACAACACTCTCCCTTCTCTGTATGTAAAGAAAGAAAATTGTTTATTTGGTACACTGAAAATAATTTTTAAAATTTAATTTTCATTTTTATATTAATAATTACAGTACCAAATAGGTCTCCGCTCAGCATATGTCGTGACGGGGTGCCAGGACGCTGATTTTCAGCGGATACCTTCATATATAATAAAATAATACACATACATACATAAATCTAGGCGGATAACACAGAGTAGACATTTACGACATACAAACATATACCATGTATGTGTATTAACATTATGTGTTTAGGATATAATTTTCATACAATTTGTTGTGAAATATGACTCAACAAATAGGCTAAAGAAAGATGTATAAAAATAAAGTAATTAACATTGTGAATATTTTCAATACATGTCAGTCCCATTGTTCAACCTCACCAGTGAACAAACAATTTAATAATTTATTTATTAACAATTTAATAATTTATTTATTAACTAGCTACTCGCCCCGGCTTCGCACGGGTATACAGTATTATATGTATAATCTATATCTATTATAAAAAACCGCTTCAAAATCCGTTGCGTAGTCTTAAAGATTTAAGCATACATATGGATAGACAGCGACAGCGACTTTGTTTTATACTATGTAATGATGATAAAGTAATAGATGTACATTGTATAATCCGATTCTTTAATTATTATTGTTGATTGAGTTATCAACAACAGATGGTGATTAACAAAAAATAAATAAACATACAAGTCCCGGGCTACACTAGTTACAAATAAGAGTATATGTACATAATATTGAACACTATATGATATGTCCAAGAGTTTATTTATTACATTATTTATGCACAATCAGTAAGAACAATCTCTGAATTCTTTCATATGTGCATATGCTGCCCATAAATCTCCATTCGTGAACTTTAAATATGACGCCGAGCGTTTATTAAATTCGGGCTTAATACCAGTAGGTAATAATTGCACAACAGCACGTAATATAATAACTCAGTTCAATGGAGTCACCTGTCAAGCTTCATTCGGATTTATTGAAGCTGTAATACTAAAGTGGAGTGTCCTTCAGTCCGGTCCAGGCCAGTGTTACCAGATTGGAGATTTCCCCCAAATTACGATGGAGATTTTATGGCTATGGGTTTAAAATTTGAGTGAATAATTTTGATGTGATGGGAAAGATTGAATTCATAGTATTTTCGTAAACGAACATGACAAGATAATGGCGGCCTAAATAAAAAAAAAAAAGCATTAGTATCACAAGTGGATTAAAAATTATAGCATGTAATATAATAACTCAGTTCAATGAAGTCACCTGTCAGGCTTTATTCTGATTTATTGAAGCTGTAATACTAAAGTGGAGTGTCCTTCAGTCCGGTCCGGGTCAGTGTTACCAGATTAGGGGTTTTCCCTCAAATTATAGTGGAGATTTTGTGACCATAGGTTTAAATTTTGAGGGTATAAATGTCTCACACATATGCATTTAGGAAGTGGTATATTAGGGAAAATTCCTAGAATTTTGGTAAACGAACACAAGAAGTGGCGACCTAAACTAAATAAAGATCATTAGTATCACATATGAAAGCAACCACAACTAATATAGGTATATAACTTATTTATTAGGGGGCCAAAACTAATATCGTCAGTATACATAACTTCTTTATTAGGGAGATTTTTCCACAAAACTTACCTATTAAGTTACATTTTATAAAAGTTGTATAAAAATGTGATAGGAATGCCAGATCATCTGGCAACACTGTCCTGGGCGACCGTAGCTCGGGTTATCTAGTTATGAATTACATTTCTGGCCTTGTGTGTAATTATTGTTGCATCATGTTATATCATCAATGAATATGTTTAACGATTCCGAGAAATTATACGAATTGATTCATTATATGCATGTTACACTATGAATATGGTATTTAGAGTACTATGTCATTAAAATGAGTATACGTTTAGTATTAACATAAATGAGTCTGTATTTACTTTAACAAGTATCCGTAAAGCATTTCATACTATTATAGTAACTAAATAAATGGGATAAGGAAGAAGCAGATGATGATGGTAACTATTATAGTTACCATAATAGATAATGGTATATATTATTTTTTGATAGCCCCCCAAAGTGACACACTAAGGGTTGGTATAAAAAACCACCCCCAAAAATATAGTTCACGTTTTTTACAGTTTCTAATATTACAAACTTCTTAAAAAAATATATTATAATTAATTTATAGTCATATATGATTTCATTTTCATTAAGATATCTTGAAGGGGTTTCACTCCCATTATTCCCTTACTATAGAGATTAGGGTTGTGATATTGAGTATATAGAAAATAACATACAAAGGATGAATATTTAGGCATGAACCCTTCATCAGACACGAGTGCACTTAACCTAGCAGGATCCTTCGTCACGAGGTGCTAACTGACCTTATCTCATGATCATCTTATCATCCTCCACTGGTGCACTGCCAGCGTGTACCGTTAGAGCAGGCGGGTGCACTATTCAATTATCATCCATAAAAAAAACTGTTAGCCAATATACACCAACAGCAACATGGACATAACAAAATTAAATAACGTTGTGGTAACCTACATTATCATCCATTAAAAACAGCATACCCCTGCCCCCACGACAGTAGAATAGAATAGAATAGAAAATCATTTATTCAAATAAACTTACATTGAAGCACTTTTGAATAGTCATTACATTTTTTAATCTACCACTCGTTCGGAAAGCTGTCTCATCACAAGAAGAACGAACAAGAAACTTGCGTGTTGCTCTTTTAAATAATTTTATTATTACTTAACATTTTTAAGTTTAAGTGTGTGAATACAAACCACCAATTAGCACTAATTCAATTAAATACTCAAATAGAAAAAATAACAGTGTAATTATTGTTAATTATTATTATATATGTTGTTATGATAAATATACATTAAAAGATTATCCCTATCTATTGTTTACAATATATTGTATATGTGTAGTAAAGGTGTTTTTACGATAACATACATGTCCTTACATACCGAAACTAGATAAAAAAGGTGTTTATCATAGTAAAGTTACTTAATCTATTATACTGACTTACATTTAAATAACTACTACTTATATTATGAATAATAATACCCCAGGACAACCCAAACCGTGCCATCTAGTACCAAGCTAAGCAGATCTTGTGTTATTAACACTAGACATACTCAATACGTTTATTTCCCTAAATATACATGTAATATATAAGAAAAATCCAGCTCATGAATACAAATATTTGTACGGCGCGAAGAATCGAATGCGTGACCATTGTAATACGGCCTGATTAACCGCTAGACCACTGAGGCCGTCGTCTTGATGGATGTTTTCCCAGATAGAGAAAACAGAATCATTGTTAAGATCAATATGTAGAAGTGGCGAATATACGGATACCGTGCAGCTCCAACGTTGCCTAACGACGATAAGGAGGACTAAGTAACAGGTATTACGTAAGCAGATTTATTACAAATATTTACCCCCCATCCCCCTTGTCAGCAAAAGTAAGGAAAGCTCTTATTCGTAAACCTTTTTTTATAAAAAAGTAAATAACTACCACTATTTACCATTTATTAGTTATTTACCATTCATTATCATCAGTATACATACAGACCAGTCATTTATCATCACCTCCATATCATCCAAAATAAGCAAAGTAATGCCCCCCCCCCCCATAGTGCTTATATTATATGCATATGCATAGTGTAATATCAAATATTATATATTTTCTATTTATATTATTGTTTCAAACACTTTTTAGATAACACACAAGAATACACATATATACAAAGCCACGACTGGTCTCATCCTTTCACCGTCCTCTTTCTGGTGCTGCTGCGAAATATAACATATATGGTGGTGTACAGGCGGGAGTTGGCCTTCAGCCGCTCCGTAAGTCCCTCCTTTGGTTTGGAGTGCCATAAGTAGGTAAATTTTAACAATATTTTATCAAAGAAAGCCTTTTAATATTAATGTATTCTCAGGTAAAATTCAATTGCGATGGAAAACAAACGGTAGTTAATGAATCGTTGAGAGTATACAGAAAACTCAAATATTTGTTATCGTGACTGTGTATTTATTAGATTAGGCGATTTTTTTTATAATACATATTTACAATCAATTTTATTAATATTATTAAGGCAGATATTTGTGAGTATGCATGGAAAGACGAGATGGATGTTCCTTACTCTTTCACGCAAAATATAATCATTTTGATAAAACTTTACAGTAACATATACATCAAAATAACACATAAGCTATTTTCACGCTGGTGAAGTCACGAACGCAGTTAGTATTACATAGTTAGCATTAATATTTTTTATTCACAGATAATATAGTTATGAAATAATTTATAGAGAATGTGAGCAAATTTGGAGTTTTTATGTTAGCAGAGCCTTTAAAAGAGAGATGCGGTCACTCATACGGGATTTTTTTATATTTATTTATAATAATGTGGAACAGAGGGACTCGAGAAAGAGGAGTATCGAAACAATTGAAGGTGGCCTTTGAGATTGTCAAATAGATCTGCAGAAAGTAAATAAGATCCAAATGCTACAATATTTTTTTTCGTTTTTAATTTAGAGAAGTTGCTAGTTTGTTTTAGAAAATAATGTCATTTAAGTTGATCTGAATAAAAGCTATAATAATAAATATAGGTTATATGTGTGTGCTGGAAAAGGTCAGTTCCACTGAAATCAAGTCATTGTCATGAGGAACAGACGCGTACTTGGTAATAAGTCACAGATACATATTAAGTGTTCCACTGACTCTGCTTCAACATTGCAGACTCTAAGTAGTTTACTTGTATATTTATGCTATATAATTATCTCTGGACAATTCACACAACGCCATCCAGTCTAAAGCTAACCAGAGCTTGTGTAATATAATATATTACAAAATAATATATACATATATATATATTTATAAATATAATGGTGGATAAGCTGCCAGCAACATATACACAAAAGAATACTTGCTGATCGGTTTAGACAATTCAATATATCATTCATACAACACCTACTATATTATACGTAGTCAGCCCTCTGATCGATCCCCCGTCCAATTCAAACGGAAATCGAAATTATGACGGTCTGAGCCGGGGTTCGAACCCATAACGATGCTCTCAGACAAAAGCCGTATTCTTCAGGCAGAAGTTCGCCTTCAGCCGCTCCATAAATACTTCTGCACTCATCTCATATCGTCCTATGAAGCTGTAAATGCCAGCGGCCACAGCATAGATTTCGGACTACTAAAAATTGTCACTAAAGAATACTTGTTGGTCGGATTATACTATTTAATATATCGTCAACATACAAGAACCATATTATAGTAGTCATAACAACACGTAAACAAGTGGCACTCCCCAGAACAAACATTTGCATGCGAATGGCTGGAAATAGTTGATGATGTGACGCGTAACTCGATGCAAATCTATCCCATTTCACACTTCCACGAAGCAAGCGGTGCCGTTGCATTGTCTGATCTACTAAACTATGTCTGTCCTTATGAATACACATTATTTGACCCTTTATCTAGGACAGACGCGATATAAATTTCAATATAAAATATAGCCTATGCGTTATTACGATGTATAAGCTATATTACTGTAAATTTTCATCCAAATCCGTTTATTTTTTTATTGCGAAAGAGTAACGAACATCAAACATACTTACAAACATTCGCATTTATAATTTTATTAAAATTAATATATAGATAACTTAGATACTAGTAACTTACAAACTTATAAAGTAGTTGATGGAAAATTCTGTCCATTTCAACCTAACTACTTTCTTCATTTGCAAGAAAAACAAAACTCTGTAAATAAATGCGTTTGTAGGAAATGTTTGCACCGTGATCCAGTGGTTTCCTACACCCGATGATCGTGAGTTCATATCTAGCTATAAAAAAAATTGAGTATTAATTTATGTTTCTGACTAACTCTGATTTGTTAACTACGGTTGACATTCATTGCTATGCGGATGACAGTACTGGGGACGCGTCTTACACGGGCCGTGCGAACATCCCTCTTTCCGTTGTGGAGAGTAACAAACATCAAAGTCTCCGATTGGGGGCGATTGAAATTCAATTCAACCCTACCAAGACACAAGCCTGCGCGTTACCGCTAAGAAAATAGCAATTCCAGAACACGTCCATTACCATCTCTAAGAGCATTGGGATTCTCGGTGTCGACATCTCTAGCACAGTTGAGTTCCGTAGTCATCTCGAAGAAAAGGTCAAGCTGGCGTCCAAGAAGCTCGGTGTGCTGAATAGAGCGAGGCGGTACTTCACTGCGAACCAGAGACTACTCTTGTATAAGTCGCAAGTTCGGCCGCACATGGAACTGCTCTCATCTTTGGGCAGGAGCACCTGGATACCAGCTCGGTCCTTTTGACTCGGTTCAGAGACGTGCTATGAGAATTGTCGATGATCCCAATCTCTCTAACGGTATCGAACCACTTAGCTTGAGGCGAGACTTCGCATCGCTTTGTGTGTTCTACCGAATATACAATGGACTGTGTTCTGATGAATTGTTTGACATGATGCCTACGGCTACCTTTTACCAACCGCTCGCCATCGACAGGGAATTCATCCCCACACGCTGGAACCTAAGTGGTCTCGTACAGTGCGGTTTCAGAGGAGCTTCCTCCCGCGTACACTTAGATTGTGGAATGAACTACCTGCCGAGGTTTTCTCACGAGACTACAGCATGGGGTTTTCAAGAAGGGTATATTAAGGTTTCTTAAGGCAACGCGCATGTGACACCCCTGGTGTTTCAGGCGTCCATAGGCTACGGTAGCCGTTTACCATCAGATGGGCCGTATGCTTGTTTGCCACCTAAGTGGTATAAAAAAAAAAAAAAAACTAACTCTCCGTTGTAGGATATACTGATAACAAACACAAAAGTGAAAAATGCCGGCAGGCTCTTGCCACAATTTATTTATATAGATATTAAAATAATTATCAAGCTCACCACTTACCACTTTGTATTTATTTCACGGTAATAACCGAATGAATTGTGGTATATAGTAAGTGTTGATTTCGTCATGACATTGGCATTGCTCTTATAATCCCTTTTGGAACTTTAGTCGTGAAGGTATGTGTGATTTTATGACTAAGCAGATTAAAATACAAGATTTTGGATTTTTACGTTTTTATTTGGTCGGTCTCGGTGGTCCAGCTGTACAGCACAGCGCCTTACTTCTGAGGGTTCGGTACGGTACAAACATGTGTATTCTATTCATGAGTATGATGGTTTATATCGGTCTGAGTGTTTTCTATGTATAATATGTATGTATTTATTTATTATCTAGTACCCATAACACAGGCTCTAGCGGGCTTAGCTTGGGACTAAATGACTATATGTGAATTATTCTGAGATATTGTAATTTTACTTAAATAATACTTCGGATTTTATAAAAAAAAATACTTCCCGTGTACACTTAGATTATGGAATTAACTTACTACCGAGGTTTTCTCACGAGACTACAGCATGGGGTTTTTCAAGAACAATATATAAAGGTTTCTTAAGGCTCGGCAACGCGCACGTGACGCTGGTGTCTCTCGTCCATGGGCTACGGTAACCATTCACCGTGAGATAACCCGTATGCTTGTTTGCCATTATCTTAGTATTAAAAAAAGGGAAAGGAAGAGACAGGGTTAATGGGCCACCTGATGATGTAAAGTAGTCATATAGCATCAAAAGGTTTCTTGACTTTAATGACTCACGTCGCCCTTGATACACAGCACTCTTACACAACATTTACTAAGGATTTCGTTTGAAGTATCCAATTTCAATGACTACAGCGTAAGTAAGTGCATGATATTGTTCATGTGTACATTTATGCACGGTGATTACATACGCTGATTCGCACGATTGAGGTTTTGGGTTCTTAGTCAGATTTAAACAAATTTTTACATGTCTAGATAATTTGTGTATGACATAGAAAGGTAGATTAGATAAGCACATACGCTTATCACAGTATTAATTAAAATAATCTATACTTTGCTAACATTTTATTAAACATTAGCTACGACTGAGAATTCGTCTGCGTTTTTAACTAATATAAAAGATAGTCTTATATCCGTCCTTGTAATATTATCTATCTTCACTACAATCTCATTACGAAACGATGAGCCGTTTATGTCTGTATTCATGTCTATTACAGGCTCTTATGATATGTCAAATCTACCGTCAGTTCGAAGTTCTTTCGAGCTGAGAAGAACAGACAAGAAACTCAGCTATTAATGTTTTTAAATGATCTTGTACATGTTTATAAAAATATAGATTAATTTTTAAATTTAATTAGGGAGAATGTAGTACATAGGATTTACTATTACGTTTTTGTCAAAAGAAAACTCATAATCTAATCAGTGGCCGTAAGCAGAACTGACTAGTCTAGTTGTAAAATGGCAGGAATAATAATAATAATAATAATCTTAGGACAATTCACACAGCGCCATCTATGTGTGTTATGGGTACTAGATAACTGATACAAATGCACAGATATATATTTTTTCGTAAATACACACACATTATACATAGAAAACACCTAGACCGATATAAACAATTATGCTCATGAATACAAATGTTTGTGGCATGCAAAGAATCGAACCCACGACCATCGGAAGTAAGAATGTGCTAAACCGCTAGACCACCGAGGTCGTCAAGAACAGAATAGAATAGAATAGAATAGAATAGAAAATAAACTTACATTGAAGCACTTTTGAATAGTCATTACATTTTTTTAATCTACCGCTCGTTCGGAAAGCTGTCTCATCACAAGAAGAAAGAGCAAGAAACTTGCGTGTTGCTCTTTTAAATAATTTTATTATTACTTTACATTTTCAAGTTTAAGTGTGTGAATACAAACCACCAATTAGCACTAATTCAATTAAATACTCAAATAGAAAAAATATTGAATATATAACCAACTGGTTAAACAATTAATAAGAGGAAATCAGTCATAGTGATTAGAGCAGACCAGTCCCTACAAGCAGCACCAGTACAAGAATATGATCACTTTCCCATTAATGATATGTATTAGCACAACATTACAAAAAATACATGACACGAGTATATATACATATAACGATACATCACTTACATATGTGTATATAATTTTATGTACATGCTGGCAATTTAATTTAATTTATGCTATTAGTTATACATGTTAATGTCAATAATATTTGCAAAACAAATTTAAATTATTATTATTATTATATAAGACAGAGCCAATGTCACTTTAATGCAATGTACCTGTGAAACAGTGAAAGAATTGCTCAAGTCAGTTCCTGAATTTTAAATTAATACATATATTTTGATCGGCTTCCAATGACTGTGAATTTGATTGCATGCACAATACAAAATTATTATTATTTATAAGTATTATTGTTTGAACTAGTCTGGGTGTTTTTTTTTTCATTAATTTTATTTGTCACTCAATTGTGTGTATTTTCACATTTATTTTTTATTATAAATATATTATCTAGTACTACAGCCGAGATTTGATACGGCCAAACTTTTAATTGCTTAATGTGTTCCTCTGGAGGGGATAGCATCCCTCAACTATCGAAATAAATACATATATTTTGTAAATACATACATAATATACATTATTATGTATGTATTTACTAAAAAAATGAAACAGTTGTCCAGTGCCCATAACGCAAGCTCTGCTTAGCGTGGACTAGACGACGCTGTGTGAATTGTCCTGAAATATTATTATTTTTATATATATGATTGCATAAATAAATCGATATAATTTTCTAATAATATAACATGAGTATAAACAGATGACAAACGAACCAGTGTCAAACCTACAAGCTCGGTTCTAATTTGCTTACATAAATCTGGTTCACACGTCCCAAAAACTAGAACCGTAAAGTTTATGTAGCCAGACAGAACTCCAGGCATGTGCCAAAACCGTAACTACGTAATGCCATTTCCTAACTGCACAGATGACTTGAAAAATCAACTAAACTAGTGAACAAGTAGGGTATCAGTTTATGTCCACAGTGTTGCCACATTATGGTTTCACCACTAAATCTGGTAGATTTGATGTTCCTCCCTCTTTGGTGAGCAAAATTTTTTAGTTTCACATTCGTTCGTAGATTTTTTGTGGGCAAATATTGGGCAAGTAAACGTATTTTTTTATATATTTACTATTATCTGAGGAATATAAAAATAAAAATAAACTATATAAAATGCGAAGAAAATAATATTGCATATAAAATTAAACTGTACATTTTTAAATAAGATAACAATCGGGTATAACGATTTTAATTGGAAATTTGCTTAAAATCACTCTCACACATCTTTTCAAATATTTATACTAGAATAGTTGTATTTGTATTCTCTTTTAATAATACTAAATTACGACTGAATTATTTTTGGCACAATTTTTCAATATCATTAGAATATATCTTTTTTATTGTCCATTTCTTTTTATGCAAAGTTGTAATTTAGTGGTTTTATTTACATACTTTTAAAACGTTTCCTACTCAGTAGTATTTAGTGTTCAGCCTGGTGCTCTCACCGAAATATTCTTGGCAACACTGCCTATCCAGAAGTTACGTGTATTTACTATTAATCCGATTTCTAATTAAAATTAGGTTTATAATGTACCGGCTAGTTGTGCTCGCTTCAGGCTTAACTATGTTCTTCTGTTTACATGGTTTCAATCTAATATAATTTCTTGTATGTTATGTAAGAAAGCCTAATGTTTAAAAAAAAACCAATAGTTTCAGATGTCCTTTTATGAATCAGTCGCTTTTGACATTCTCATTTAATCCTCGTATAATATATATGAACTGTAACTTCGTCCGCGTGGAATAGTAATCTTGGTTAGCATTTGTAATTGTTTAGACTAATTTGAATGTCATGTTTATTTATATTTAATGAACAGCCTAAAAATTAGGTTTCAAACTTCTAGTTTTAAAAAATACGATACTTCCATACAACCTCATTATCACTTAAAACACTTTCTTCGCATTAAAATACATATAAATGTCCGTCTTGATATAATCTATCATCAAATCAAATTTTATTAAGATCAGTTCCGCCGTTTCATACAGCAGAGTGGTAGATTCTGGTTTTCAAGAACACAATGTTTATATAAAAAAATACCATTTTCTAAAAATAACAATATGCAATGAGTACTCCGTGTGAATTGATATACGTGTTTCAGGCACAGATCATCAATCCTTATTGTGCCTTTCGTCTGACATGAGTCATTGTAGAATAATTCCATATGACCTGATTTATATTTTTCTTAGTAGTAATAAAAGAAGACCTATTTTTACATACAATCGTACAGTTCAGGGCATGAATGATCTCAGCTTTGTCAATGATCGTTTAACTAATATAAACTGGGACAATCTATGTGAAAGAAATGTATAGGCAGTTACTATTTATTTATTCGTGATAGTTCTTGGTATAACATTGTCCCTCTTTTCTGCAGTCAGATAACACTGTATTGTAAACAACGCTAGGTTTTTTTTTATTCGAACTACTCTAATGCTGTTGGCCGCAGCTGGCCTTTACAGCTTCACTGGACGTTATGGGGCGAGTGTAGATGGCACTCCAAACCCGCGGAAGGACTTATGGAGCGGCTGAAGGCCAACTCCTGCCTGACGGATACGACTTTAGTCTGAGGGCACCACTAGGGATTCGAACCTCGGGTCAAGCCGTCGTAATTTCGATCACCGTTTGAATTGGATGGGGGATCGATCGGAAGGGGAAACGCTAGGTGCATGTACTAGATAAAATAAATCAACCCTTACCTTACTTATCAATGAATTTTACGCCGTAGATATACATATATTAGTAAATATGTTGATATATGAAAATATAGTGCTACCGTGGCCGATTGCAGTCGTTCGTGCCGTGGCCACAGAGATTTATATTTATATTATTATTTCATATATATGTTAGTCTGTGTTATTAGGTATTTATAATATGGTCCATTAATAGCCCGAATAAATAATTAAAAATAAATATATGAAAGCTAAATTCATAGTAAGTAATATCTATTTGATATGATATGAATTACAATAGAAAATTCATTTCTCTGTTACATTACTTCTTTCTTTTGATTCCCTTGTTTATTTAGAAATCTATAAAATCTAGTCATATACCCATGCATATTAAAAATAGGAAAAAAACGTTTATTTATCTTGTACACTCTATTTATGTATATGAACGTAGGTATTACGAGTACGTTCCCTGACTTTCAAAAACACGTGATAAAATATGCAGGGTTACGTGACGTCAGCACTAGCAGTATCTGTGAATATGACGCAACTGTCTTCATAATATTGACGACCTCAGTGGTGTAGCAGTTTAGCACACCGCCTTACATCTAATGGTCGCGAGTTCGCGTTCCTCGCACGATACAAAGATTTGTATTTGTGAGTGTTTGTATCGGTCTGGGTGGTTTCTATGTACAATATGTATGTGTTTACAAAAAAAATATATATTTACGTATTTATATCAATTGTCTAGTACCCAGAAAATAAACTCTGCTTACTATGGGACTAGATGGCGTTGTGAATTGTCATGAGATATTATTAACTGCAAGCACTGTGACTCAAATACACCACTAGTACCGAGATGTGTACTAGTGAAATAAAAAGCACATCTCCGGTCCTACGTGACACTCGATCTATTTTCACGGGCATTGCTCAGCTATGGCCTTCGCAAATCTAATCGAAATACAAACATAATAACTTCAACTAGAAAAATAACGTTCAGCGCAAGTTACAAGAAATAAGCGGATTTTTGTTTTAGCTTCCATCGACCGCGTTGGAAAGTGGTGCCATCTATTTGTCGCTACCTACAAACTTTCACAACTACACTATAAATTAACATGTAATTTCTCCTCTTCTGTATAATATTGCACTGGGCCTTTATATTTTAATATGCAATACGAAATGAAATGATGCACGCATCTAATTACTGTTTCACAGCTTTAATAATGATGAATATTTATATAAGAAAACAAAGTCGTCGCCGCTGTCAGTTTGCTTACATTTTTTCAATTACGTTACGGATATATTCAGTTTTCAGCAATAGATAGAGTGTTTCAAGAAGAATGCTTATGAGCTTATATATAATACATGCGTGCTACATTATAGAACAAGCTGAAAAATTCAAAGATTTGTAAAGCATCCATGCAAATGTACAATAAACACCTGACAAATGCACTGTCAGGTGTTTATTGTTCATTATTCACATTATTTTATTATTTTTTTATAAATTTCAACCCAATTACTAACAGTAGTAATACTACAGAGTATAATTGAGAATAGATGAAACAAATTTATTACGTACATACGAGTATTATTCTTCTATCTGTGCTTATACCAACTTATTACGTTACGAACTGTCAAATCATTCATGATCAAGCCTCAAGTCGTTTATCACTTGGACTGAAGCTATAAACATGTCGCATTCTTGACTCAAACGATTGAGATCAATTCAATGGTGGCTGTTGACATCATATAGCCCTACCTCTTACACAACACCTATTAGTTTAATAATGACTTTTTCGATCATTTGTATGATATCACCATAGATAGAAAATTATAGAATCTGCATAATTTGACGATATTTGCATTTTGAGTCAATGAACACTGAAAATGAATCATTCCCGGTACCAGGTCACCATTTGCTCTGAATACAAATGTTTCTTAAACAGATAATACAAAAACGTGATCGCATAAACCGCCAGACGTATCTACAGTTGAATAATTTAGTCCAACTGGTGGGAACTATGCGTCTTGATTGTACATAAATGTAATATAATATTGTAAACGCAAAACTTTGTGAGTATGGATGGATGGAAGTTTGTTACTTTTTCACGAAAAAACTACTGAAAGGATTTTATTAAAACTTTACAGTAATATAGCTTGTACATCAGAATAACACAGGTCTTTAATTTTAAAAGGTATTATGTAAATTGGGCGAAATATAATGTTAATGTCAAGTAAGTGTGATACAGACGAAATTGCGCGGGTCAGATATTATGTTATGTTAAGGAGCATTTTATATAGGTTTCTAATTGCATTCAACATTAATTCATATCGGACATTATGTCCTCTTATACACGTTAGGTTTATATATTGAAATATATATATACTTTATATTTAAATTTACGGTAGAACAATTACTACTTTTTAAAATATTTCCTTAGTTTTTGGATATGTATTATGTACCTACGTCTAACGTATCTATGCATTTTATTGAATATTCATAAATGAATAATGCATCGTCTTGCGTGTTTGTTATTCAAATAATCGTATAGTGATTCATGATGGTGTTCATGATTTGCTCAGTAGGTGTGTATATGTGTTCGCTCACAATGATATTTGCTTAGCTAAAGAATACAAAAGATAGACTCAAAAACGATGTCACTTACAATCGCACTCTTAAGCTGCTTTTAGAATTTACTATGCAATGTTATATGTACTTGCCGTGTAATGCTAAGAATTCATACGATTTTATTATCAGGGTATGTTAGACATTTTTAGTGGACGTGAAATATCAAAAAATATTTCTGTATTATTTAAGCATATTAGTTCCTAAATATAAAAGCAAGACAATGATGATGATGATGATGCATTTAGACATATTAGTTCTTATTAGGATTCTATTAGATTTGGTTGGGCAGGGAGAAAAACACAAATATTAAAGTGAGTGCTCACGCATATTGGACAAGGAGTCACTTAAACTTACATCCGAGCTACAAGTCTCTGTAACTGCTGTAGTTTTCCCCTCCGCCACACTATAGACCCGACAGATACACAATGTATCCATAAAATGCTAAGAAGCTCGTCTCTATTATTTATGATGGCACACTGTCGTACAATTTCCGATATTCGTAGGTAACTATGTATATAGGAATTCTTTTAGGTAATAGTCGTAGAAAATGTAAGCTGTTGCATGAAGATTATTTGTCCGTCCAGCTTCACCGGACGTTAGAGTGTAGATGGCACTCCAAACCCGCCGAAGGACTAATCGAACTCCCGCCTGACGAATACGACATTACTCTGAGAGCACCGCCAGTGTTTCGAACTTTGGCTCAGACTGTTGTAATTTCGATCGATGTATTTTTTTAAAGTCTAACTTAACCAAATTGATACAACTATACAAAAAGTATAAAGATACTTTTGACAACGAATATAAGGTTGTATGAACCGGCATTCGTTACATTGCTTACACAGATGCGCGTACGCAAACATACCGACCCACTTACATGACATTGGAACTTATCGATACCTTTATCCGATGAATAGACTTCACAAATTACACATTGGAAACTTTATTGACACAATCCTAAAGGTCATGTGTTATTTGGCTTCTGTTACCATTTACCAATATTTATTAGACGTTCAAAATACATTTACGGGAAAGGATATCGATAATGTTAAAATGTATTGCACCACCAATAGAACCTGTCTCGGTAAATCCTTCTAATAATAAACAAAACAATATCATTATTACTATGTAATATTATCTTATCTGTGATTGTAGAAATAGAAATAATCTTTATTCAAATAACCTTAATTTGTTATAGACATAGTCATATTTTTTTACAACTCATTTGGAACACAGATTCATCACAAGAAGAATGAGGAAGAAACATGTGTTTGCTCTTTAAATATTTTTTAAATAAATAATTACACAATAACAAGTAAGAGGCATGCGATAATCAACATAGAAACCGCCACGCATTCTTTCTTAGTGCAATCAGTTAATATTAAGTTTAAGTTTTTTCTACATAAACATTATTATCATTTACAAACTATACAATTTTGTAATAAGCATTTTTACAGAGAATGTAATAATACTTATAAAGTATTTTATACAACATTTGGATCTTTTTTCATTGTTACATAAAAGGCTTCAATTTTAAGCAATGTCGCTTAATTACTTAATGGAAATAGAAAGAAAAAAAATATTTATTTGGCGCATACAAAATAATCATACAACATATTACAATTTTAAAAATACAGCTGCGATCAAATTGTTTTCCACTCAGCTTTATGTCTGGGCTGTAATGCTCAAACGCTGATTTTCAGTGGAAACTTGTAGAAATTAATTTAAAATATATAAATTGTGTACCTACTACTATATCATTTTGTTTAATTCCGCTACCACTAGCATGTGCGAGACTACAAATATTCTGTGTAAACACCTGATCAGCGCTACTAGATGCGTTATGATCTTCTCTATTGGTGATCAAAATTCGCCGCAATTTCGTCGCCGAACAGTCAACACTAGGCTTCCAAGCTATATCCGAGCTCTATTCAATGATTATGAATCGCTGATGATGACTCGTTCGGAGGCGTTGTTGTGTCCAAATAATCGATAAAAAATTGTTTAGTTTAACCAGTTTACAATATTTTTATTTGTTTACTTTGTTGGCAGATTATTTTATACATAATTATATCCAGTATTAAAGACTCGTATTAACAACTCCTTACAGTTCCACAGCTGAGTCACTCGCTACACTCATACGAAGTGTACTTAACATAAGACATCGTCATTATTAGGATATATGTATGTACTTAACCACACATGAATATTTTAGTACGAACAACCTGCCGAGTTATATAAAAAAGACACTTTTAAATTATCAAGACGCATACAGTATAGACCGCACCTATGTGAAGATATCCCTTCACCATAAGAAGAAGCGTCGTTTGTAATAGTAGTGATATAATAAAATTATATATAATAAATTAATAAATAATTGTTAAATCGCTAACGCCTAACACTTAAACGGCATAAATAGGCTGGACGTAAATTGGCAATCACGCGCAGCAAATAATTCATTGAACATCTAGGCATGAAGAAAATAGTATTAGACAATTCTCATTTTAAATTTTGAGTACTCCATTTCAATTTATTTTTAATTATTGTATCATAATATTTATATGTGATGCATAATTTTTTCTGTCTCTTTTAACGAAGATTACGTGAACGAAGCACTACGCAATTTGGCACAATTAATGTTTGTATGGAGAAGGAGTGCAGAAAACAAATTTATTTGTGTAATTATGTAACGCTTAAAAATTTAATTAATCTAGTAAAATACATGACATACAATAACATGCGTTGAACACACACGTGTATACACACATTGAGTATTAACAGGTTTTTTTGCACTCAATATTTTAGTACCCTCAGTTGATCATGCATGACAATCTTGAAGACTATAAACAGTTGACTGTTCTAAAATCTCGTGTGAGTTGATTCTCCATTAAGAATCCAGCCTCACAGATATTCAGTTTAAGCCGGGTTTTTGAATCTGGTATATTTAGTCTTTTTAGACATGCCTTCTTGTCTTGAACATAAAATTTTATTTAATTGTTATGGAATTTCGACCACTACCACCTTGTTATGGAATTTTGGGTAGCCACTAAATGGTATATGTTCTTTATATTAATTTATATTTTTTTATGCCAGGGTTGGGACTTGTATAGTTAAATACTTGTGATGGGAGATCTCACCTTTTTGTTTATTATTATATTTCTACATACATATATACTTAAAGATATAGTAGGATAAAGGTATACTTTCATTTTAATGTTTAATGGTCTCAAAATTCATATAAAGTTTATATGACTTTACCCTAACGTTGTATTACCAAGTGTTATTTCCATTCTATTCGTTACAGTGGAACTTATAATATGATTACTAGTATTCTAGTATGACTTCAATAACAGTATAATGTGGATACTGACCGATATAATTTCCACATTCAATACCCACCACATCATAAAGCAGCGGACAAAAAATCATTATTGAATCGCACTCCATCTTCATTGTCGGCTGACAACAACGATCTATCTTCGTCCCGTTCTCTCACGAGGGTAATAAATAGGTGTTCCGTTTCAATGTCTGTCCATACACGTTGCCAACAATCATTTGGTGGTCAATAAAATTAATTGGTGATTATTTTGGTACGCTATATACGAGGTTAAGTGGGCAACGGCCACCAACTAAGACGATTGCCTGTTATTGATTCATATATTATTTGACACGAGACAAATAAAAAAAAGCTCATTTCTTTCATGTTATTATCATAATAAATCGTATGTATGACAGCCTCGGTGGTCTAGCGGTTTAGCACACCGCTTTACTTCCGATGGTCGCGGGTTCGATTCCTCGCACGGTACATACATTTGTATTATTTGTTTCTATCCATTGTCTAATACCCATAACACAAGCTCTGCTTACCGTGGAACTAGATGGCGCTGTGGTAATTGTCCAGGGTCAATTCTTTATTTATATGAAAAATTATAGGAAGTAGACCTAGGAAAAACAGATGTCAAAATTTATTCACTCTTGAATATAAACTAGTACACAAAAAATACAATCTCTTAAAAACTCGCCAATGTTATAGCAAATCGACTACATAATTATGCATTTGAAATCGATTATATCGAAGTCTCGGCACCGCTCTATTATCTATCAAATTTCGAATATAAATTTAAATAATTATTTAAAATATAACGTAGGTACCTACTTAGCAACAAACGTGTTCTCTATAGAGTTTAGTCACTATTTAAATCCGATCTTGCGGTTGTCTGCATTGGTGAGAAATATTGATATATCAATACTTGATACAAATACAATGAAAACGACCTTTAAACGATCTCCCGTTGTCGTATTTCTATAGCCGGGTGGCAATATAATAAAATTTAAGCCAATTCATTCACTTAATGAAATTGTACTCTTTCATTGTTAGTTATATGTTTCTCGAATAAACTCCACGTAGAATTGTCAAGATCGATTCTGATATGGGAATAAAATTTAATTGCCTAATAGATAGAATGTTAATAAAAATAAATTCAGTATTTTAGGTCTCTTTAATTGAATATAACACTAAAATATACACCACCTAGCTACAATCTAGTTCACAAGATGCAGACATTTTTTTTATGGATGATAATGGAATGGTGCACCCGCCTGCGCCAGCGGTAGGGTGATAAGATGAACATGAGGTCAGGTCAGTTAGTCCATCGTGATAAATTCACCAAGATTTATCAAGATGGTTTCCAGGGGGAACCGCGTGGAGGTCAACCTGACATGGTGCATTGCTAGCAATAAGATTATCCGTCCACATTACTAACAATCCCATTTCCCCCAGATGCAGAAATTAATCAATCAGATCCTGCATTGGGATATGATAATATTATTTTTATACTATGATGGTGGCAAACAATCATACGGCCCATCTGATGGTAAACAGTTACCTTAGCCTATAAACGCCTGAAACACTACGGGTATCATATAAAAGTTCACGGCACGTCCACATAAACCGGACATGTGTTATATTCCGGGTTAATTCACACAGCGCCATCTAGTCTCAAACTAAGCAGAATCTGCTATGGGTACTATAAATCAGCTGATAGAAATGCCTACTTAACCCCCCTTTTTTGTCTAAATATGTTTTTTTAGACGATTAACACAGCGCCATCTAGTCCCATAGTCAGCAGAGCTTGTGTACTAGACAATTGATATAAATACTTAGATATATATTTTTTCTAAATACATACGTAATATACTTAGAAAACATCGAGACCTATACAAATAATCATACTCATGAATACAAATGTTGGTGCCGTGCGAGGAATCGAATCCGCGACCATCGGAAGAAATGCAGAGTACTAAACCGTACTAGACCACCGAGACCGTTAAAATATGTACATAGAAAACAGCCAGACCACGACAAATTCATGCCAGCTACAGTACAGTAAACAGTCACTGTAGCTAATGGTCACTCGAAAAGCCAGGTGTGTAACGTGCGCATTGGACGATCCTCGTTTTTTAAAACTTCATACTGTTCTCTAGAAAAAATACATTTTTCATCAAAATCAAAAAATTCGTTTGTAAAATCTACAAATCAATAGTGGTATCCTTAATGACTCAATTTTTTTTTGGAGAATTCACAGAGCGCAATCTAGGCCCGCAACCATTGGACGTAAAGCGGTGTGCTAGACCGCTAGACCACCGAGGTCGTCAAAATTGTCATTGTCTCGAAATAGTCATCAGTCATCTTGTCATTCAGTCAAATCTTGTACAACAGCGATTTTAAGACAATACTAATTATTTTCAGATTTTTAATAGTTGCAACTCCATACTGTATTCTAAAGAAAACTTTCGTAAGCTGGTTCCACAATCTTAGTATCCGATAATTCTCTGAACTAGTTAGGTAGGGGTTGTTAGTCAGTACGGGGATTTTTAATTAAGAAGGATATTCACTCCATTGAATATCCACATTTTTATTTTCACTAGCTAGTCGCCCCGGCCTCGCCCGGGTGTACATGTATTATACATATAAACCTACCTTTTGTATCACTCTATTAAAAAAACCGATTCAAAATCCGTTGCGTAGTTTTAAAGATTTATGCATACATAGGGACGGACAGACAGCGTCAACGACAGCTACTTTGTTTTAATGATTACTAAAAATCCCCTTATCCTGGACGTCAAAATTTGAAAAAAAAAAATTAGACATTCATAATCGGCAAAAATGTCCTACATGAATAAATGAGGTTTGAATATGTATTTCTTTTGGTTTTTTGGGCATATTAACATTATAGCTTGGGAAATTGTATCAAGCGTAAACATTAAAAAAAACCTTTACAACAAAATCTAGACAGATTTATTTTGTTTTAGACCGTAAAACTAATAATTCAAGGTCACATTTCAGTTGGCCAGCAGAACTTGAATAACGTCTTTTTTCAATAGACGCGTTATATAATATGCCAATGAACTTTGTATTACCATGTCATATATAACACTGCTTAAACACTTGTGGCGCCATTTCTAATATTTTTGTTTTATATTACTCTAGTCCAGCACTATCTTCGTTTGGAGTTCATAACTATGAAGTTATGAACTGAAGAACTAGGTCAATTCACACAGTGCCATCAAGTCCCAAGCTAAGCAGAGCCTGTATTATGGGTAATAGATAACTGTAACTGTAAACAAATCTGTACTAATATTATAAAGCTAATCTAAGGAACTACTAATTGAAAAATACATAATATACGTAAATATCAAACAAAAAAATTTGAGGTATCGAACCCGCGACCAACGGAAGTAAAGCGGTGTGCTAAACCACTGGACCACCGAGGCCATCATATTAACATATTATCTAGAATAATATAATATCTTTCCAATATTGAAAGAATTCATCGAATCTGCGCGCTCTCTTTAAAAATGATATATTAGTGATATTTATTTATTTCGATTATGTTCAGATATATTCATCCTGGTGTTCCCGACAGCATGTTTTCCATGTTATTAATATAAATGTCTATAATCTAGTTCTCAATTATGCTATTTAATATTATTAAAAGCAGACATGCTTTCTGTTTCTAATGATCTTGTCTTGTTACATGTATAAAATCCCACGTGCTTTTAATTCTAACAGATCTAACAGACTACAAGTGATCGTGCATTACAAACGCACTTGTAAATTGTTAACGTTAAAAATATGGATATTATTTTATAAATCGTCAAAGCTTTGATTATTACACGGCCTCGGTGGTCTTGCGGTTTAGAACACCGCCTTACTTCTGATGGTCGGGGGTTCGATTCGCACGGCACAAAAATTTTGTATTAATGAGTACGATTGTTTGTATCGGTCTGGGTGTTTTCTATATATATCAACATAAGAAAGAAATAGATATATTTATGTATTTGTATCAGTTATCTAGTACCCATAACACAAGCTTTAGCTAGCTTAACTTGGGTGTAGATGGCGTTGTGTCAATTGTCCTGATATTATTACTATTTTTATTCTTATTAGAGAAACAAGTAACAATAACTTTTTCTTATACACTGAGATTATAAACCTCAATAGCTAATTATACAAATTATCAATTTTATATCCACAATTACAACTGAATTTCACTTTTACTATTTAATTCCAATTTTTGTGATTCATAAGTTTAAGAGAGATAAGGCGTCACTTTTTGATACTTCGGTAATTAATTTGACATTTTTCGGTTGACTTAACAAAGATTTCTTGAAAGAAACTTCCATAACAGAAGCTTTAACTACCTTAACTTGAGTCTAGGTGGCGCTGTGTGAATTGATTATTATCGTTATGACTTGTAAAACGTACCGTTATTGCACGAGGGTCCAACACAGCGGGAGATCAGACATACATTGACACCAACCAGGAAATGCAATCGTGAATGCCGTTACCGCGTCCTGTCTACATTATGTGTCCTGCTCGCACTCACTCAAATGCGTTTGTAAAATCCACAAATCAATCGTGGTATCCTTAATGACTCAATTGTCTCAAAATAGTCATTTAGGCATCTTGAACAACAGCGACTTTGAGTTAATTAATTATTTTTGGAATTTAAATTTGTATTTCTTAAGCCACATTTTAGTAGCACGCTTTAAACAACCATCGACGGCCTCGATGGTCTAACGGTTTAGTACTCCGCTGTATTTCCGAAGGTCCCGGGTTCGAGTCCTCGCACGGTACAAATATTTGTGTTCATGAGTATAATTGGTTGTATCGGTCTGGGTTTTTTATATGTATATTCTGTATGTATTTATGAAAAAAAGTATCTATGTATTTGTATCAGTTGTCTAGTGCCCATAAGACAAGCTCTGCTTACCGTAGGACTAGATGGCGTAAAGCAGAGCCTGTGTCATTGGTGCTAGACAACTGATATGTAAATACATATATAATATACATAGTAAAGACCCAGACCGGTACAATGGTTCCACCATGCAAGAAATCGAACCCCATCGCAATTTAGGCGGTGTATTGAGCACACCGCTAGACCACCGAGGTCGTCGAGAATAATTATTCTAAGGATACGCATTGCCTGCTCTCAGTAGATCTAATTTACACATTTTAAAACACAGAGGTGTGTCTGTTAATATTTTTTGTATCCCACTTCAGATTCTTAAGCATCCTAACCCATCTCATAAGTTCAGTAGTTAGATAAGAGTGTCGACATCATTGGAACGGGTCATGTGCGCGTGCGCATAAAAAGTTAAACAAAACATCACAAGTGCATCGTGCAGTGACCTGGTTTCAGTTTTAGTAGCTACCTCTTTTATTGTTTGTATTGTCCGCAGTCTCCACACTAGCGATCTAACATTGTTTTACAGTCGTAAAAATATATGATAAACTATATATTTATCATCATTCAACACGTTTATCATTTATTTGTGTGTAAATATGTACACATCCTGTTCTATAAGTCAATGAACAGATCGACTGTATTCTGATGAGTTTTATTTGTTTTTTAGTTATCCATAATGAATTAATATTCATAACATCAATAGTCAACTCACACAACGCCATCTAGTACCTAGCAAAGTTATGAGTACTAAGACAACTGATATAAATACTCAGATACATTTTTTGTAAATAAATACATACATAATATACATAGAAGACAATCTAGATTAAAGAAAATTCTATTGGACTCGATAAATGACTTATAGGATTCCATGAAGCTGTTTTTATTGTTTTATATTTGTAATACAAAAAACATGATGATTAAATTTCGCCACCTCCAAACGAAACATTTCATGAATTCCTAACATATATGGTTATAATTAATAAATAGAAATAGAATAGCAATAAAATCATCACTAACTATAATTAGTCTGGACTTAATAAACGTTTTAGGCACTTATTTAAAAGGATTAAACCTGACGCTAATGTACTGTCTGCCTTAAATTAGCACCGAGACATCTCAATTCCGACGATAGACTATATTCCTTTTGTAGAAACACGTACGGCAATAGCCACTGTAGTAGACAATATAGTACTAGTTACAGATTGCATCATATAAGGATGAAGTTACACTAATGTATTAAACATTTAGTACAGTAGTAACACAGGCTGGTCAATAATGACGGAAGCAAAGTTTCAAGTATACTCTACAAATACTTTTTTCGAACTACTGTAATGCTGTTTGCTGCAGCTAGCATTTGCAGCTTCATCGGACTATAGGAGGCGAGTGCAGATGGCACTCCAAACCCGCTGAATGAGTTATCGAGCGACTGAAGGCCAGCTTCCGCCTGATGGATGCAACTTTAGCCTGAGGCTCGGCTCAGGCCGTCGTAATTTCGATTCCCGTTTAATTTGGACTGGGGAGTAATCGATGGGGAAATACTATGTTTATATATAGGGCATACTGTCTCTATACTCCAACAATATATATTAATAAAAAAATACGTCTTTAAATTTAGAAAAAAACTAAGGAACATTTTTAATGTTTGAAATAGTTTTGTAGGTAAAATATTTATTCAGGTATCTAAACCCTAACAAACTCAATCGAGACCAACTCAAAATATCTCTTTTTTTATAATAATCTTATTTTTTAATTACTATTGTATACATTTCCTAACACATCTTGTGTGTGTGATCTTAGAATAAATGAGAATTTGAGACAAATAGACCGATAACTGATAGCCACAAATGCATGTGGAGTACAAGTTATAAGAGGATAACTAACTGTATTTATTTACCTTCTATGATATGTATAAGATTTCATCAACCAAGTAATTATTCGCAATGTGTAACCAATTTTAAAAGCGTCATTCCGGATATTTAAATGAATATGACAATAATTACTCCTTTTATTTATTAGAATTATACTTCTACGATTATTTACGTTTATTACATTCCTTTCATGCACCATCCTACCTTCTGTCTTTTCTTTTCTACAATAAATAATCAATATATCTAATACTAAATAACCCAATACAAGGGATAATTAACACAGCACCATCTAGTTTTTTTTTTAAAGGATGATAATGGAATGGTGTACCCGCCTGCGGTAACGGTTTACGCTAGCGGGGCACCAGTGAATGATGATGAGATGAACATGAGGTCAGGTCAGTTAGCCCAACGTGACAAATTCACCGAAATGTATCACGTACGGAATGTATCAGGTTTCCAGGGGGAACTGCGTGGAAGTCGATCTGATCATTGCTAGCAATGAGAACAAGCACCATCTAGTTAATTATCTTATTTGTCTACGTGTCTATTACCGTGGGATAAGCAGAGCTTGTGTTATGGATACCAGACAACTGGTATAAATACTTAGTTTTTTTTTAATACATACATATACTTAGGAACCCTCCAGACGATTTGTGCCGAACAAACAGGTTCTAAGTGTGCTAAATCTCGACCATCGAAGCGTTAGTTTATCTTTCTTACATTTATTCAGTTTGTGGTAGTTTTATATGAAGACAAATATTTTTGAAAAGTTCACTAATTCAAATTCAAGAATGAATTATTCATCGCTATATTATATAAGGCAATAGTTCTTATTCAATTACAAATAGGCTTTGTTAATTGGAATATGTTTTGTATCTAGAATGATTGTACCTACAATGTACAAATAACAATTAAGATCTAGATGCTAAAAAGTAAATATATTGGTAGATAACATACATGCTATTCAGAATGCACAAGTGTTGTATTTCTCAGAATTGTTATATCGAATATGTATAAAATAAATTAAGTATATAATAAGAAATATTAAGAAATCTTAGCTAATAAAATGAAATATATTTATTTGTTTGAAGTATAGTATATATGGATAGTAAATATTAAGAATGTCAGTATTTGTTGTATCTGGCTAATCAGAAATGTATTTTTTATTCTAAATTTGTATTTAAATTTATAGTTCTTTAATAGTACATTCTCGTATATACTTTAATTCTGTCTTGCCAATAATTCCCAATATGTATTCCAAATAGTTTTATATATTTACAGTATTAATAAAATAGCCCACATATTTCGACATTGTTTTGGCATGCAAAATTTTAGTAATCTATTATAGAATTATTAAAAAATAAGTTGATACACGAAAAAGATATTATGTGTAAAAAATAGTATAATTAATAACACTTATTTTCATTAGGTGATTACAAATACATAGAATCTTTTTCGTAAATACATACATAATATACATAGATAACACGCAGACCGATACATACAATCATACTCATGAATACAAATTTAGCACCGTCTGAGGAATCGAACCCGCGACCATCATAAATAAAGCGGTGTGCCAAACCGTTAGACCACCGAGGCCTTCGATTTTAATATATTACCGACAGAATATAGGTCACCCGCTGTCGTTTGTCACTTGCGCCTTGCAATGTTCTCAGAACTGAGATGCGCGGTGCCAGTAATCTCAGAATGAGCGATCCCATTGGCACAGCTCAGCTACCAACACTAAATTCTACGACATCGGTCTACGGTGAAATCATATTTCACAATATAAGAAGTTTATTCATATTTAAAAAATATATAATAACTAGCTAATAATTAAAATCGCTATTAAAAATAGGGGTTGGTGATAGAAAGGTGAAACTGTAGGGTTGTATGTATTTTTCAACGCTAAATCATAATAAAATAAAAATAATATTGGGTCAAAAAAATAAAACAAAAGTTAGGAGTAGTCCTCTTATCTCTTAGGGGTATGAAAATCGATAGTAGCCGATTCTGAGACCTACTGAGTATGCATATAAAATTTCATAAAAATCGATCAAGGCAATTCGCAGGAGTATGGTCACTAACTTTGTGACACGAAAATTTTATATATAAGATTATTACTACTGGTTTAGCGGATTAGCACACCGCTTTACTTTCGATAGTTGCAAGTCGATTCCTTGTACGTTGCAAACATTTCTATTCATGAGCATGATTCTTCGTGTATTTATTTACACTAAAAAATATCTAAATATTTTTATCAGTTGTCTAGTTGGCACTAGATGGAGATGTGTGAATTGTCCAGGATTATTTATTTATTTTATTTAAAGTAGGTCAAGTATTTTTTTTTAATTTATTACAAATAAAAAGTAATCTACCTTTATAATATTATACTAGTTTAAGTATTCAATAGATCAAAAGAATAAGTTCTAACAAACATTTGAATATTACAATACATATAGATCTGTCAGTTACATTAAGCTGTAAATCTTTACGATGGTAAGTACAAAAGCTTCCATTAGATAATACTAATTGGTTCTAAATTTAATAGCTTTCTAATTTATCTCATATGGGGATTGTAGCGACGTTGCTCTCATTTGTATTATTGTACCTACTGTAATTAACTTTACATTGCTACTGCATTATATTCCTGGAAATGTGTCTGTCTTTTTGCAACTGTTTCGGGACTGACGACTGAAGTGTTCTTAATGAAATTGCCATGAAAATGGACATAGACCGTTTTTATCATGAAAAAAGCAGTCGAAAACATTAGCTGAAAAAATAAAATAATATTTTTTATGTACGTTTTCGACAGCTTTTTTAAGTAATAATAATAATAATAGCATTATATTTATATGTATAATAGTATAATAAGACTCTCTATTGTGCATAAAAACAAATAATTACAAAAAAAGAATAATATAAAATATGTAAACAAAAGGCGACCTTATCGCTCAAAGCAATCTCTTACAGAAAAATATAATATACATATATGTAATATAATGTAAGAAGAATATAATAGAATATAATATTTTATATAACTTGATTATATATGTACATAGATAATGTTTAGTTATTTTATGATATAGTATTATTGTCACAGTTCTTCGCCATTGAAGCGTACGCTTCAATTTCTACCTAAACGTAGCTTATATGACATTAAGCTCGCATTTATACACTTCTTATTGTCTAATAAAGATTAAAAAAATAATTATTATCTACCATCAAATGCGTTGATCCGAATAATGAATGTTTCTTTCAAAAAGTCTTTGTCAACTCAACCGAAAAATGTCAAATTAATTACCGAAGTATCAAAAAGTTTGGCCTTATCACTCCTAATGTTATAAGTCACAAAAATTGGAATTAAATAAGAAAAGTGAACTTCAAGTTATAAGTTACAAGTGAAGTTAACAAATTAAATATCTTATTATCTAAATCTGTCAAGATTTAGATAATTAGATATTGAGTAATGATTTCGAAATACAAGAAAAAGTAATTGTTACTTATTTCTCTAATATTAGTTACTTAAGATAGTTTTTTTTCGGACTAGTCTAATGCTATTGGCCGTAGCTGGCCTTTACAGCTTCACCGGACGATAGGAGGCGAGTGGTACTCCAAAGCCGCGAGGGGACTTATGGAGTGGCTGATCGCCAACTCTCGCCTGACGGATACGACTTTAGTCTGAGGGCACCGCTAGGGTTTTGAACCTCGGCTCAGGCCGTCGTAATTTCGATCCTCGTTTGAATCGGACAAGGTATCGATCGGAGGGGGAAAGATAGTATACTATATACTAATAAAATGTACACAATTTGATATCAAAATATAAGAGGAAATATATAGCAGTACAGAATAATAAATTATATTTGCACACTATTAAGTACAGACAATGAAGTTATGTTGAAAATTAAGATCGTACATTACGCAGTTGTAAATTATATTTAACAGCCCTTATTTCTTACACTTTATGGTCCTTTCTCCTACACAACATGTATTTTACATTTAAACAGCAAACAACTTGTAAATATGTGTCACTACATGCATACCATTCTCATGTTTGGAAGACAACTTTGTTTGACGGTCTTGGTCGCTTAGCGGTTTAGAAGAAGAAAAAAGAAAAACATTTTTTGACAACCATTATTGATAGAAGTTTACATTTACACATTTGACATAGGTACATTTTACATTTTTTGTTTAGCACACCGTCTTACCTCCGATTATCACGCGTTGCATTCCTAGCACTTTACAATTTGTATTCACGAGTATAATTCCTTGTGTACGTCTGGATATTACCTACAAAAATATTTAATAGCAGACGTCTAGTAATTATAATACAAGCTCTGCTTAGCTTGGGAGTAGATGGCGCTATGTGAATTGTCCAGTGATGTCATATTATCATTTTTATATCACGTGACATGTCACTCCTCATGCTTTACCATTCCTATAGCTATAATGTCAAATCTGTGTATCCTGATATTTCACTGAAACTAAGGTACAAATAAGTTAAAATAAAATAATGAAATTAATTTACCTCTTTATTCTTATAATATAAATTCATAAATTTATTACAAAAACTTTATCTCACAGTTTATGCTAAATTAAATTTGAATTTAAAACAAATTATCTATATAAATAAAGGAGATAACATTCATTATAATATTTAAAAAAAGACTGTCTAGACATTTCGGTCTTTGCCCGAATCAAACAATAAAAATAATTTATATAATTCAAAAGAATTAATAAAACTCGTTGCGTTAATTTAATTATAATAAGCTAATTTCGAACAGCAAAAAGGATTCGTTATTTTTTATTTCCACTGAATATTTTAATAATACATTACGATATTCAGTAGCCATTTTACATGTTGATTCTTTTTATCATGTACATCGTCTTTCATAATGATGGAAAGGGGAGGGTTTTCGCTGCCGAGGTATCAGTGACAGATGACAAGATGAGCACGAATCCAGGTCAGTTAGTACGTTGTGGCAAATTCTATAGGGATCACGTGGATGTTGATTAGACAAGACTTAGCAATGACCCCATTATTAACAATCCTCTCTTCTTTATTTGTTTTTTTGTTAATACTTCCATAATGGAAATCAAGTATGAGGCTCTTCCCGATAGCCCATGAATGCCTGAAACACCAGGGGTATCACGTGGGCGTTGCCGAACCTTAAGAAACCTTAATATACCCTTCTTGAAAAACTCCATGCTGTAGTCTCTAGACAAAACCTCGGCAGTCGTTTGTTAGGCAATTAATATTTAAATTAATCTTTCATGACCAGTAAGTAAATATTACTTTCTATACTTCTTAATTCCTTGCTTTTCTCTTAATTATGTTAGTTTTCTTTTATGGAATGAAAGTGTTAATAAATGCAACAGATTCACTATTTTGAGTGGTGTAAACTCTAAGCAAACGACATCCCGACCATGCCCTGTTTTTAATTGAACAATTATCTTTTTAAATAACAGCAGGATAGATGTAATATTTCACTTGAGCATCCGGTTCCACGTCAAACCAATTAAATCAAGCGGACCGTTAATTAACTTACATTGTTAGTGTCCTGGTGAAAGATGTTATAATTTAATTAATTATTGTTCCATATCTATTGTCAATTAGTCTAGAATCCTATGCTCAAAGAGCGTTGACGTCAGACAGGCGGCCGGTCATAAAGAACTATACCAAAACCATACTCTCGTTTGGTTATAAGGCCGAAAAAGAGATGGGTGGACTATGTGAAAGATGATATGTTATGAAAGGAAGTAAATAACGAAATGATTGCGAACAAGGTTGAATGGAAGAGAAAAACATATTACCGACCCCAAACATCTATGATAAGGAAGGAGCACATGATGATGATGATCTATTGTCAACTAGTACAGTAGTGACTGAATATTTGTGGTTGCAATGTAAATGTTAAGTTAGCGCCAAACTTAAATACAACTTACAGGAATGCCAAATAAGATATTACATAATGTAACACAAATAAACTTGAAGTCAGGAAGCGTAGCAGTTATCAATCCATATCAAATAAATACACTGATTGAACTACTGATTGCTATCGCGTTATTACTCTGTTTTAAATACAATCAATAACAAGAGTTTATGGTTACTTGTTGTATTGTCATTACGTTTCGAATAGTAAATATCAATTTATCGACCGATGCAGTGATCGCCATTGACAATGTAATAGAATCCGAATAAGATCAAGATCACGGCCGAATCCGTTAAGCGGTTGCGTAATAGCTGTTGTGAAAGTCATAAGCGAATAGCGTGCTTGAATGTGAATTTTATAGATTGTTAAAAGAATTGGTGACGTTGATGATATATTTGATAGGTTTGTTTTAAAAGTAACAATACGCTCCATCTGAGCGCAAAGACAACCGTTCACTCCATGTTTTTTCGTGTTTTCTATTTAGCAAGTCTTATTGCTATTCTTGCTATATAAATTCCATTCTATTACGCTGACTCCAAATAAATGAGATAAGAAAGAAGCAGATGATGATTCTTATTACAATTCTTTCATTTCAATTTGTCGATCTTGATACTGTAGGTTTTACACTCTATCCTATCTTAAAGTAGCGGATTAGATCTCTCTACAAAGTATATATAGCACGTTGACAATAAACTATATAAACTCGAAAATTGCTTATTGGAAAAACAACTTTATAGTTAAATCTGTAAAGTCGATATTGTAAAATTTATGAAATAATGCATTTAGTTTATTCATCGTGTGACAAATGTTGGTTCTCATAATTTCATTTAAAGACGTATAAGATTGTCTATAACTGTTATTTTCATATTCTATATTAAGTAAATCATGAGTTTATCTTATAAGCTTTTGACTGAAATATCATAATTTTTTTTAGAAAGAAAGGAAATTATAATTATCTCTTCAATCGCTACATCTTATAATTTGAGCACGGTCTTGGAATGTAAACGAGAATTCCAATCTATTTATTTGAAAGAACAAATCAATTTTTCGCTTCAAAATGACGGCATTATATTTCGAATAATTATTTATTATTACAATCTCTGTTCGAGCTGTTGTTATCTCAGTTTATATTACAACATTGAAGCAGCGGATTGCCTATTTTATTTGTAACTAGCTGTGACCGCGGTTTCACCCGCGTCAAATTTATAGCCTATGTGTTATTCTAAAGTATAAGCTATATTATTGTAATGTTTCATTAAAATACATTCAGTAGTTTTTGCGTGAAAGACTAACAAACATACATCTATTCATCCACACTCACAACCTTGCTCGTTTTGTTTTTAAGGTATCCAAAATATGCTGAAGTAAAATCTATAATAATATTATAAAGAGCTGCAAAAATTTGGAAAATTCTTTCATTAAACCAGAACGACATGCTACATATCATGTTAATCACATGTGTTAGCACATGAAAGCTCTTTGTATATAAAAGCCATAAAATTATTGTAATTAAAAATAAACAAAAACTTCTCTTCTTTCTGTCAACATTTATTATTAACTTTATTGATTTTAAACGCATTAAAAATAGATCACAGTTAGAAACACAAACAACATAGCCTCGGTGGTACAACGGTACATTACTTCCGATGATCCCGGGTTCGATTCTTTGCACGATAGAAATATTAGGATTCACATAATTATTTAGACCAAGACGAAGCCGGCCTAAGCCACTTATGACTAAGTGTATAAATTTAGACACAAAAAATAAATACGTAAGCTAGTTAAATATAAAATTAAGGTTTGTAAATAAAAACTTAATATCAAGTGTAATTAAAATTAACTAGATAGCATTAATTATCTAATTTTTGACTAAGATAGTGATATATGTAAATAAGGTATGTGTGTTGTAAGTATTATCACTTCCAAATAGCAACTTGTTTGCCATTAGCAGTTAAAATGTATATATAGTAATATTATAGTATCTGTTTGTTTATAATAAACTCAATTTATATTGAGACTCAACCGCTCCAGCTTCGCACGCGTATACATGTATTACGCCTTCCTCTTGAATCACTCTATCTATTGCTAAAAAGTACATTAAAATCCGTTGAGTAGTAAGATCTAAGCGAATAGAGAGTGGAAGAAACTTCACTTTATATTATAAAGATTATGCGTTTATTAGATTTTGATGAAACCTTGGGGGATTATGCTGAATAACTATGATGGATTTTTTAAAAATAAAAAAAAAAATTGTCAAGTTTATCATGATGCATTCCTAAATTAAACATCTGACTAATGTAATTAAAAAAAATAGTAGTACCACAGATAAGATTGGTAATACCTACAGTGCTTTATACCAAAGAGAAGTACAAAGTCAGGTCGGTATGTTAGTATGTTATAAATATGCATTAAGTTCTGTTTAATGACATGATATTTTGTAATGAGGAGGTGAGAGGCGTGACCGCTTCAAATCTGTCGCCTATTGTTGACTGACCACAGTATATATAATAGAAGTTTTCGTAACACCACAATGGGCTTATACATCAATCTGTAGACAAGCCGTAAGATTAGATGAATTTATACAATAATAATACGGTTTATTACACTATTGTGGGATTGGGACTAACATTTGTTTATTATATCACTAGCTTCGCACTGGTGTACATGTATTATACATATAGACATCCCTCTTGAATCATTTTATCAATTTCTATAAACTGTGTTAAAATTCATTGCATTGTTTAAAAGATCTAAGCGCACAGACAGCGAAAGCGACTTAACTTTCTATTGCACTAACAAAAAATAACAATACTAAAATTTTAAATTAGAATTTTGTTTTGTTAACAAGAAAAAATGAAATATTATTATATTAACAATAATAAGTTAGTTATGCTATATATAATGATAATAATAATAATCTCAGAACAATTCATATAGCGCTATCTAGACCCAAGTTAAGCTGGCTAAAGGTTGCGTTATGGGTTAGTACCCACTAGGGTTAGTACTGTGTCACTGTCTAGAGTATAAATTTTTCGGCCATGAACAATATATAGTAAATATTTACACATATAAATAATTTAATCTACTGCTTTTATTGCGGATGTATAAACTGTAATATTTATTAACTTTGGCGCGAATGCGACCGCTATTAGAAAACAAATAAAAGGGCTCATCCTCCATAAAGTTTACGTTAACTTCGTCCTAAATGTGTTGCCAGAAATAAAGTCAGTGTGTTAGCGGTGAGTCATCGTAATTGGTGGTAAATAGGCGTCAGTGATATAAAGGGATATGATTGGCGGACACGGCCAGGGTTACCACGCTTCAATTATGGCTGACGTCACTTATGATACTTACATACCATTTATACAACTAAATATCCTTGGCCTTTTCTCTGAACTATATCATATTTTTTATTAATTTTGTTAATTAAAAAACCTCATTCCGAATACCTAAAAAGTACAGTAAAATCTATAAGTTATCTATATTTGATTTCGTGAATCTACCTTGGTGGATTTTAGAAGAAAATTATCAACGTATTTACATGTAAATATCAATTAGGGAGTAGAAATACATATACTTCATTCCAATTACAAAGTTTATTTACTCTTAAGGATTATTTATACTGAAATTAATTGTCATTGAGTTTTTTTTCATTTAAAATTTAATTATATTTTCGAATAATGGAGATAAAAATATATTTAAATAATTTGTTTATTTTTACTGAATATTTCGACTTCCTATGTATTTTCAAGTAATTTGGAGCTTGAAGGAGAAAACATTTCATCCTGCTATACGATAATTTCTAGATTTATATAGTTTATACCATATATATATATGCCTATTCTAATGTCTATGAAGTACTATTGGATACTATTGGATTGATCCTGACAATCTAAATAACACAGCACAATGTAAACAAACAGGTGGCCGTGAATTATGGTCGAAATAAAAAATACGTACGGATTTAAATGGATAATAGCAATATTAATATGTCTGCCAGCCCTATATAATTAAACCGTATCAATTATAGAATCAGCGCGTCGCAAGGCTCGTCAGTTAGAAACAATCATTAATCATTACGTATTTATTCCGTTTGTTTCGGCATGCTTGACGTAAACTTGTTTAATTGGCAGTTTTTCAGCGCTTTTTTTGCGCTAAACTCAGATCAAAGACCTGTCAGGTAAGTCTGGCGGGTATAATTAAAAGCACTTTGTATTTAGTAAACAATATAATAATAGTATTTACTATGTTTTGTTTCGATCTCGTGATTCCCAATCAGGTCAGTAGCACTGGGTCAATACTGAATACTTACTGATGACGTCACACTTGTCTACGATTCTCAGGATACAAACATTCATATCTCTCTCTCCTTTATAGCAAGTACAGCTACAAAAGAGATATTTTGTACAAACTCCTTTTTGTACAACTACTTTTGACCCAGAAACAGTGTTCATAAGTAATAATAAAATTAGACTATAGCGACTACAGTGACTTCACATTTGTTTTTGTTAAGTCTAAAGCCTATATATTTATTTATTACCACACAAAACAGATTAAAATCAATCTATCTGTAAAGACATATATTTATATTATAAAAAAATTCTATACATGTGTAATTGGTATATATTCTTAAGTGTATATAATATACTCGCTATTTATAAGTGCTTATATTTCATTTATTGGAATAAAGATTACTTCCATTTCTTTCAAATGTCGATAGCGCTCAAATTAACTAATTGTCTGTGCAGATGATACCTCATTGTAGCCTTCACATAATTTAGCCAATTATGATTTCGTGGTATGACGTGACCTATTTCACATTATAATCTGTAGTCATATATTATTTTTACTAGAATAGTGCTGGCGTCAAATGCGGCTCATGACGACTCGCTGATACTGTAGTAATGTAGGTTAGGGTGTGGGACAAGTCATAGATCCATAGCGAACATATTTTTTTAATTCTATCAAACCACAATATTTTATTAAAAAACAATTTGTAATTAACTAAGAGAATATAATAATAATATTCTGGAACTATTCACACAACATTATCTAAACAGAATTTGTGTCATGATATAAATACTTAAATATGTTTGTATTGTAAATACATAAATAATAAACATAGAAAACACCCAGACCGATTTAAACAATAATGAATACAAATATTTACACCAGTGAAATGAACCCGTGAATCAGAAGTAATAAAATTCCTGACAAATTGTTTAAATCATTACACTGCTGTTATTATAGCACTATTTACGGTAATTTGGCTAAATTTTACATCTGTCTAATATTATAAACGCGAAAGTTTCTCAATATGGATGAATAGATGCATGTTTGATCACGCAAAAACTACTTGACGGATTTTGATGAAACTTTACAGTAATATAACTTTTAAATTAGAATAATAGAGACTGTAGATTTATCTTGAAAAACTAATAAACCGCTATCCAACCACACAAACTTTCACGTTTATAATATTTGGAGGGTTTAACGCCTGCTCCTTACACTTGGACCACACATAACTTTGACATTGCGCTTAATACTTGTCTGGTACCTAGTTGACCGAGCTTTGTGTTATATAATAATATAATTCATAATTTGTGTCCACATACAGCTCTTATGACCTTATGACATTACCGCGGCGAGATACATTTTAAAGGAGTCTTTAGCATTGTCATCTTTATTGATTCGTTACTTTCTTCACAATCCTTAAAATGGCAATATAATTTAAATAAACTAAAATAAAATATATTTTTTATTTGAGTTTAGATTGTTATAATACATTCCACTCAATGTCTACATAAATTCAAATTCAAAAATCATTTATTCATATAAGCCATTTTAGCCACTTATGAACGTAATTTTTTTTATATTATATAATTTCCCCACCGTCCAGTTCAATATGTAGATCCAATTGAGAAGAACTGGCAAGAAACTCAATTTAATTACTTTTTTTTTTGTTTTAAAAGCCATTTATTTACAATGTATATTTATATAGGTGTCTATGTTATGTCTAAAATATAATGAAAATCCCGTGTATGAACAACTATTGCCATGCATGCTCGTCATTCAAGTAATCATTTAGTGAGTAAAGCTATGCTCAGTTACGATACGGGACAGTCTTAGCATTTAACTTTTATGTATGTTTTTTATTGTATATTATGAATTTACCATGTAGTTATTAATGTAATTAATTAAAGATAATTTTAACAGATGTTTTGAATTTATTTAAGGGTAAATCCAGTATATCTTTTGGTATCTTATTGTAAATTTTGTACCTGTAAATTTTAATACCTATTCCCATAAAACACCGATTGACTTTGTTGTCAACCGACTGCCGAACTACTTTAATATCATTATTATTTTTAAATTTATATATTTTTAGAACAGTTCTTTTTTATTTGTCATGCTATTTGATATACTTCACTTTATTATTCATTCGTTGTCTTTTAGATAGTTCGCAACTGTATTTAAATATATTCTATACGTGTTTTCATCATTTAAACACCCATACCGATCCATTACATACTTTTTCTAAACGATACTTGGGAACAGCAAGTTTGTCTTAATATTAAGTGTGTAATAATAATTGCAAACTAAGTTCGCCATTTAGGATATTAACATACAGTTGACAGCAGTCAATCACAAGTGTAGCATTACGACACGTGTGGCTCATACATTCATGAATGGCACCGGAATGTCAATGACATGATTATATAAACTGATATATATAAATATACAACATACAATAGACATAAGCAGACCAGAGTAACGACTTCTTGTATTTTTGCCTTGTTTGATCTAGTTCTCGCTTTGGTTGAAGTACAAACACTGTTTTTAAATTGTTTTACGATTGTTTACATTATCATTGTATATTATAGACGGCATCGATGGTCGCGGGTTCGATTCCTCGTACTGTACAAACATTTGTATTCATGAGTATGATTGTTTGTATCGGTCTGGGTGTTTTCTATATACGAAAACAAATCTACGTATTTGTATCAGTTGTCTAGAACCCATAACATATGCTTTAGCTATCTTAACTTGGGTCTAGATGACGCTGTGTGAATTGGCCTGAGATTATTAATATTATTATTATTATAAATATAAGATATATTTACCATGATAATATTCTTAAACAGCTCCCGTTATTTCGATTTTATTACAAACGTATTTAACATAAAGTTTATTTTATTTTGTTACTAAAGAAGACTAACGAGACTAGCTACTAAACTCCCCGAGAACAAAAATATATAATTAAACATATTTATATAATATGTATGGGACTGTAGAATAATGTATTTTTTTTAACAGTGAAAGAATTTCTGATGTCGGTGCAATGCTTTCAAAGTTTTAATTCCTCATAACAAAATACTACTTTTCACTTTGTAATTTTACGATGTAGATTTAAAAACCGACATTATGATCTGGGAGAAAACCTATTATAAACTGTCTACATCTATGAGAAATATAGCACTTCCACTTTTTACTAGAGTTACACTTGAATGTTATGTTATATGTTGGGCATAGCAGTCTGTGATATGTCTGACAGGTCTCTTTTTTAAATCGTTATCGTTTTAAATGTTTCCGACTTTTACATTTCTGGAGAGTCAATTAGAAGTATAAATTTACATTTCTATTTATATTTAGTATATATGTTATTAAATTCCGTTATTTAGTCACGAAAAGACAACAATTAGGCAGACAGACACTTTTTCTTTTATAATATTGTAATTATGCGCGTGTTTTTTTTATTTATTTTTTACGTATTTTCTTCCCTGTATGCTGCAAATATGGTAGGTATATAAAAATTAATATAGATATGAAAATGAAGAATTAAAGCTATGGTAACTTTATACCTTACTTTATAACACTTATATTACAGTCAAATGACACTTGGAGAACCCAAACTCTAAGTGGTCATTTATCATCTATTGTTAGGCGAATAACTGAATGTTTGCAAACAATATTCTAAGTAGCAAGTAGATAAGAAAGCACTCTGTTAACTGATTATCGGTACAATCCGGATAAAGTACATGGCTATTTATGGCCAGACAAACAAAGCAGGTCATTGATCCTGTTAACTTGATTAAAATCAGATAGCCAGTTGATATAATATAAATTATATTATGTAGTACGAACAATATAGCTATAATTATACGACAGTTATAATCGGAAATATGTTAAGCAGAGAGTGACACTCATGAATTAACAGACTTCACAGAGAAACGAAGTGTAAATCTGAAAATAATTATTAAACTTTTCTCACTAAATTAAAAAATTACTATTAGATGGAGGTTTTTAATTAATATTTTCAATTATACCTATACAAATTGTTTTAGGGTTTTAAAGGTTTTAAAAAAAATGATCAATTTTATAAAATTTGAGTTTTATTTCTTACATCAGTATATTTTTAACGCTAACATTAAATTACACAAACATTTGATCCGATCCCAGAATAAATTGAAATTCATATTGATTTATAAAAACAAACATATATAAGCAATATTATAAAACTCTAAACTAGTCTATGAATGCCAATAATGAAAAACGACCCATCGTACGCATGCTGTTCTATTCTAGGAACGCGATTCCACGCATGCTTAGACTCTGCAACTTGGTATGCCCAATTCTGAAGAATAATGATCTCTATTGTCAACATTATTAGTATTTATAACCTATAGACAGCCTCGGTGGTCTAGTGGTTAAGCATACCGTTTTACTATCCGGTGGTCGCGGGTTCGATTT